>NW_027526233.1:56522476-57122476 GCF_048455015.1 Haemaphysalis longicornis
TTATTTTAGTCCCACGGTTTTCCTTTCGGCATGTAGCTTCTCAAGCGTGTTTGCACGTATTTCGCTGACTCACTCAGCAAGACTATCGCGTCTACAAACCTTGAGGAGGGCACGAATTTCCCGTGTATTTGTAACCCGGTGGTTTCCTAGTCAAGCTTCCTGAATACGTCCTCCAGGAATGATGTGAATAGTTTTGGTCAGATGCAACCTCCCTTTCGGACACCCTTTTGGATCAGGAATGATTCGCTTTGTTTGTGAAATTATCCTCCTGTACATATTTTCTACATGTTATTCAAAATTGTTGCGTGTCTCTTCTATTCCCTCAGCTTTAAAATTTTCCAGCTGTGCTTCGGAGTGCACTGAATCAATCGTTTTTTGTGCTCTATCAATACCATATAAAGCGGTTAAGTGTACTCTGCGGATTTTTCTATTTCCTTGATTGACAACAGGTATGTCATCAATTGTAAAGTATCCTTTCTTAAAAAAAGCCTGCTGTCTGTTCTTTTTTTATTCCAGGACGTCAGTTCTGCGTTTAACGTATGCTTCTGTAAACAGCTTGTATACTACTGAGAGTAAGCTAATGGGTTGTAATTATTAGATTTTTGTGATTTGCCATCTTGTGAATTAGAATTATGCTGGCGTTTTTTTATTTCATGGACAGACTGTTCTAAAGCATCTCAAAATAGGGGAGCAAGCTTTTACACTACAACCTCTACCCCCTCTGTTTAAAAGATCCAGTGCTATGGCGTTACAACCTGACCTCTTTTAATGCCCTCGGGAGCATTTAGTCCTTGTCATTTTTTATTAGTGGGGTAGCGGTAGCTATGTTGCCACGCTCAGTAGTATTTCATGGGCCTACGTCCCTTGGGTATAGCGTGGCGTAGGATCTCTCTGCTACTTTGGTCATCTTATTCATGTTGTGCGCAAGGTGCCTCTAGTCGTCTCTAGGTGTACGCAATCGGTCTTTGACGAAAGCTTGCTTCCTCATGGTGTCTTTTAAGCTGCCTCATATTTCTATATCCATCACAGCAATGTTTAATTGACGAACATCATGCTTTTCCGACCGTTATTCAATTTCGATAGTTTTGCTTATTCAGTCTGACCCGCCAAACTTTCACTTATATCCTGTGATATATCGCCATTAATTCCTTCGTTTTTAGAGATTAATTTTCAGATTGTTTTCTGAGGGTTTCTTGTCCCACCATTGATGCTGATTCTGGTATTTCCGTGATTATGTTGCCATTTATTTTCCCAACACTTCCGCCTTTTCCTTTTTTTAGATGTGCGAATTTCTATTTGATAGTTCTTTTATATTCCTGCATCCTGTCGCTCAATGACTCCATGCTGAGTTTCTTACTTGAAATAAACATTACTTTCCATTCAACGACTTGATGATCGCTGCCTCGAATTTTTAATACAATCACTACGTCCTGCACAGTCCCCGGCTTATCACTTAAAATGATTTCAAGTTCATTTTTTGTTAATTCCTTGCGATATTACCATACCCATTTTCTATTCTTTTATTTGGTGGGGGACTCTTTCCTTAGCTCCGGTTATTCTACTCGCCAAATCCTACCAGCGTACCTTCTCGACTCTTACGAGTGACTTTTCCAAATGTTATCTGATACCTTTCTCCTAATTCATTCTCATCTGATTTTTGTTGACGTCTCCTATCCCAATTGTGGATCTCAATCGTTATTTGGAGCTGGGAGCACTGTTTTTGTTACATTGTTTTACACATACACACAAATGTGTGTCGGTGTGGGCCACCCGCCTGCAGTATGTATCTCCTGACAACCCATTGATTCAAATCTAGTTGCTGGATGCTGAGATAGTTTGTGAAAGCAAGGCTCCATAATCGAAGGGAAGGGATGTTGGGTCTATTTTTATGTTGCCCTTTTTCATTATGGCTCGCTCTCCCTGGAAAACCTATGTGCATTGCCCTTGGTTACGAAGGCTCGGTCATTAAAGACAAACCCATGAACACTTTGTCATGCAGGAATCGTTTCCTATGTGATGTGTCTATACCACAGGCTTCGCGTGGACCCATTTATATGATTTTACAGGTCATGAGATATTTCATAGACAGTGCATTGCAGAAGAATGTGCCCCAACAAACCGGTTTCACAATGCCTATATGGGTAAAACAGCCCATAAATATTTAGAATAAAGTTTCGAGTTTGAGCACAGCTCTACTGCAGTTAGAGTGTAGTACTGTAACCACTATGTATAGGTTGTGAGCCTCCCGCATCATACGTTTTTCGGGTAATTTACGCACTATTTTTACCTTTTCAGGACTGTTTCTTCTGAGAACCATAAGCTCATCATGCCGGGATTTAATTGCTTTGATGTATGCCGCCCTTCAACCTAAGGAAATAAGTGCAATATATCATTGTGGAAATAAAGTACGTTCTTTAGACAGTGCCCTTTATGTCTTACGGGTCTATACGTTTGAGAGGTGGCACCGCCCTTAACTGACGAAATAAACCCCGAGTGTAAATTATCATGAAATCTTATCCTGCAAGCGGAGGTTTGCAATAAAGTATCTGCTAATTTAACAAGAAGGTACTGTGGGAAAGTGTGCATTACCTGCCTGTTTTGACTGAAACCGAGGATTATTGCTAACGATTCCTTAAGAGTAGTGGCAAACAAAATGGCTGGAAAAGCCAAATATAAACACAAAGACTGCACAAGTAAAGGATAATACAAAAACATTCATTGCCAATTTTCCTGCGTATAGGTTGGGGACCACGAAACCTGTATTGGCGACACGACAGTACCATTGCAATTACTTCAAATTGTGCAGCAATTTTCGGAGCCGTAGCATTGTCGATATCTCGATGCCACATTTTGTGGTCGGTATCGCGGGCACTCTCTATCTTCAGTGTAATTGGAGGTGCTCAACTTTGTCACGGCATCACTCCTCGTAACAAGCCATGATGCTCTGCCAGCGCCTTCCCCTTCTACATGTGACTCGCAAACTATATCAACAACGCAAGTGCGTGGCGCGTCTCGCCATGAGAGACTTGAATTTTCTTTTTCTCTTCGTGGCTAATTGGCCCCTTTATTTTGTTTTGTAGTTACAGCCAAGCTATTTAACAAATCGTTAGAGCTTCGTGGCTACAGTTAGAAATACCGACAAAATGCTGAGCGCACGTGAGCGCGTCCTTCGCGTCGACCGCCTGCCAGTTAAAAATCTAAAAAAATGCCTAGGGCCCTTCTGTGCATCCCTCGCGGCTGCCGCCCAGCGTAGCCGGCACACAATTTTCAAGCCATATTTACCCACTAAGTGAGCTTGGCCTTGATTGATACGATTGCCCGGCAGTAAAGAGCCAAGATAATGGGGAGTGCTCGTGTGTTCTTTCCTCACGGCGACCGCGCAGTGTCCTTAGTGCACGTTTGTCAAGACAAGCATAAACACTTTGGGAGAGTGGACAAGATAGGCCAAAAACAATTCAGCATTTGTCGTAATCGTGTCAACACTTGCTCGAAACGAGAAAGACTGCACGCAATAGATTACGCCAACCTAAGGTTATGTCCAATGATTATGGCTTCCAGAAAATGAAAGAAGCTGGCACTATGTCCCAAACAATGGAGTAAAGAGTGTTCCGGCAGCGAAGAAAAAAGCAAATCGGCTGCAATCGTAGACATAAACCATGCCGATTGGTTTGAAGGTGGGGTACAGCGTCACTACCTGCAAGCCTTATACGTTATTGTCAGCATCCTTCATTCATGTGCGCATTGGCATACCATATTTCGGGCTGTTTTTTGATGCAGGCCGAGGACAGTTTCTCTTACCATAGAGCTTCCCTCTAAACACATTTCCAAGATCTCGCGGTGCGCATTTATAGTGACTGAACATCTTGGCCCGGTTTAATAGTACCTTTAGCCACTACCTGTTGAATACGCTTTGGTGTACTCTGGAACCTAATGCCCTGTCAAGAGTACACCATACCAACCGACATTACGTATCTAGCCTCCTCAGTGCACTGTAAGCGCGATTTTTACTCTTTCCAGTTACGCTGACGACGGAGCACGGATTTTGTCTTCACCAGGTCGGACAAAGATGCAGCTACATTTGGCTATACTGAAACCAACCCTTGCATAAGTTGAGTGTGCACATGATGCGTGAACGATAGAAGAGACACACGACCAAAAATGAAGAACTTTTGAGGGTATTTTACTCAGGCAAGTATCAGTTATTGGCCAGGAAAAAACCGTTCAGGACTAATCAGGCCGCATGGCGCAGATATATTATACAAGGTACAGTTTGCCATTTAAGTTATCTGCCACTTGATTCCCTAATCCCTCTCCGCACCGCATCCCGCTTTAAGATCCGAGGAATATGGCCACGTTAGCACTCTAATTAGACACTTCGGCAGTGCCAACCACGCAATCTTGTGTGGAAGCTGGAAACCCCGTCGAAATAACACATTACGAGACAGCACGAAAAACTTGGACACACAGAGGGCAGACATACACGAGCGCTGACGAGCAACTGGTGAAATTATATTTGAGTTTTTAATAAATAAAATCAGGAAACAACGCATTCATAGGGCAGTGCGAGAAGGAAATGCGAGATAAACAAAGCTTAAAAAGCGCCGTCGCCTATAAAAGGCGATAAAACACACGAACATTCTTTTCATCTGGCTATTGCGCAATCTCCCGGTCAAAGAGTGCCACTGAAGGCGAACTCAGGCATCCATCAACCTTAATGCTTATAACTGAAGCCTCAAAGATTTCGCGGGATCGGCCACCACGGTACCGTTTTATGATGCAGGTTTCGTTGATCTTGGGTAACAATGTTCGGAATTCTTGCACGGTAAGGCAAGATTCCTGCCTGTTCCTGATCGCATGTTATATGCCGGCTCACAAAGACGGTCCTTGGCACAAATGTCACTCTGATCCACATTGACCTGCCCGCAAGAAAATGGGATCTCCTATACACTGCCGTCCACGCATTTAACATACTTTTTTCGTGCTTCGTCGCACACTTAGCCCTGGGATCCTTTCCACCATTGACCATGGCGAACACGGTGGGTAGTTTGTCAGGCGCTACAAACACTGTCCGCACTCCAGCCTTGTCGCCTATCTTCTTCAGGGGGTGCGAAACGCCGTGTACGAAGGGGATGACGTTGAAGCAGCTGCTGTCATTCTCTTGCGAATTTTTTGTAGCCGTGTTGGCACTCACCCGTTTCAAAACGGCCTCCGCTGAGCAGCGCAGCTGTGTGGTGGGATGCCCTGCCTAGGTGAGTCTGCTGACTGGGCTATCCAAGCTATGACCTGGCTGCCCTGACCTGGCTATTTAAGGAGATAACACGTGCGGCATGAAGAATAGAACATGCGCTTTACTTGACCAATGGATAACACAGATAGATTACTTGGATGCAGCCTGTCGGCAAAAAGCAAAACACAAACCCAAAACGTAATCCATGGTAATATAGAGCAGTGTCCAAGGGCGACACCTGGGTGTGCTTCTTGACTGTATTGTAACTAACGCGGGGACGGCGGTGCGAAGCTTCAACGTCAATACTCTGTATTTCGAACGTCCTCTGACAGATGTTTCTGTGTATCCCAAGAAAAATAGATTATCCGACCAAAAACAAGAAGAAAGTGGTGGCCTCTGACGTAAGCTTTCGGTGGTAGCAGTTTAGAAAATTAGGGCCAGTAATTCATCATAAAACACATGTATTTATTTAGAAAGACGAACAACGTAGAACAATCATCATTGTGCTTTTTTAAATTGACCTCAGCCCTGCTCAAAGCCCTCACATTGACCTGGTATGTGCGCCACTCCTTTGCTGGTTTGCGAAGGTGGAAAGGACGAACGTTATAATTTCTCAGTTTTCAAAGGGTTTGGTAATGTCAACTTGGTGTTTTGTTAGTACGTAACTTGATGCAGCCATCGACAGGCGTTTAAAATTCCTGGGAATTATACGAATGGTATTGAACTCTGGGAAAATTTCATCAGTGGCACTGGCTAAAATAATGGGCTTTCGAGAAATTAAAAAGACGAAAATTGCGGAAAGTAATAACTCCTCTAAATTTATTGAAATGAAATAGAGCTGCTGATTTTCCAATACTGTCACCAAGGTGGCATGAGTGTTAGGTAAAGGGAAAACCTTAGCTGCATGTTAAATTGCTACAATTTAAAGCATGGAAATAAGCAAATTCTAGATATCATGCCACCCCTTGAATAATCATAAGGTTCCTAAAACTTACGGCCGGGTTTACATTACCGCTTTCTTTACTGTTTCTACAGCAACAAATTGTAGGTTTCGTGAAGTGTGTTTTCCACTCTTGCGAAAACCTCCACACAGTCAGCACCAAAGCTGGGAAACTGCGTTGGAACAAAGGCCGATTGGTGTCGCGGGTGCACCGGTTCTGCCCACAGCGCTGCTTATGATTGCCCGCAAGGGATGTAGAGGGAGCCACTGGACGATAGAAGCTTGGGACTTAGCTGTCGAGGTGTGCGGACGTACAGAGTGCGGCGCAGGCACCGACGACAAAAGCGTACCAGAGTGTCCAATTTTTATTACTCCTTTTCATTTAGAGCGGGCGTGTCTTAGAAGATGTAGTTTAGGCAATCCGGTTAGTGGAAAGAAGCGGGAGCTCTTAGGAGTTGTTAGCATAGTGAAGTGACCGAAATAAAGGTTCCACGCGTCTGTGGCACGTGTTGGTTTAAAAGCATGATCGTTGTGATTCTAGTTAGTAATTCGTAAAAGAAGAATCTATGCTTTAGGAAAGAATCGCACATTGTGGTTTACATCTTGATTGCAGTGGAGCACGCGAGAACGCGGCAGTGAACTCAGCTGTAGTTGGGCATGCCTGGGATGGGCAGTACCATGTCTCTGAAGAAGATGCCGGGTGTTGTGTGCACGGTGTGCGAGCACGAATACCCCCTCGAGGAGACCACGTTCGAGTCGGTCGAGAACGGGGAAGGGCCGGACTTAAGGTGCAGAGTGTGGTTGCTAGCGTCGCCCGTCGACTGGCTCTAGGAAGAAAAGCAACAGCTCAACGTTCGAGTAGGAGAGCTACTGGAGGAGGTGAAATGTGAACAAAAGCAGAGGAAGGTACTCGAAAGGTGGCTTGTGCAAACGAAGGTCAAGCTGGCGATGAAGGGTGACATCCCGGTAAAGAATGACGACGGTCACGTGGTTGGTGGGTCGAGAGTGCTTGGCCCCGCGAAAAGAGAGAGGGAGGACAAAGACGCTACACCAGAAAACCGTACATGAATGCCGTTGACTAAGCCGAGGCTGGAGCAGGTTGGCGCGCCGGGGGGAGGCATGAAAAGGAAGATAGGCGCATGGTAATCGTGGCAGAGGACTCGAACATGCCCTACTCCGAGGGAAAGCTTAGGGGACAGGTGACAGCCGACGAGACAGTGCGGAGGTTGGCGCATTCCCGCGGAACGTGGTCAGGGTAGTGTTGGAAAAGGCGAAGCCTAGGTTCTGGGAAAACGCGCAGGGTGCAGAGGTAGAATGTCGTGGTTCTAGCTGGAGGAACCAGTGACGTTCTGCAGGGAAGGGGCGCCGAATTGTGGAGACCAATAAAAAAAGTGCGTGAAGGAGCTTCGCGCGCTGTGCCCAAATGTGCAGGTAGTCGTAAGCACAGTACCTGCGATTATTGGGAGAGGGGTTTACGTAGACAAGGAAGTTGTAGCGGTAAACCGAGACATATGGGAGCGCCCCAGCGACACCTTGTGCATGTACGGAATGACAAGTTTTTACACTTTTTTTGCTGGTGAAGTGAATTGATGTCAAGTTTTATTTCGTACTATAGGAAGGACGATGCCATATTGGTAAAAACAAACGAGGCCATGGTACACATATATAAACCGCATTGATGATATAAACGAAATTTGTTCTGTAATCTTTCTAGGAATTCGGGGTTGTTCCAGAGGGTAATGTCGTCTGCATATAGAGCATGGTTCATATTTTGGGTTCTCCGGGAGACCGATGAGCGCAATTTTCAACACCACAGGCTAGAGTACTGAGCTTCAGGAGTCCTTTTGCACTCGAGGTTTTTAGGTTTTAAATGGACGAACCCAATTTTTAATGGCTCTCTATTGGGAAAGAAAGTTTACAGTGTAGTTGTGGGTGCTATCACCGCACGTGGTTGAGGCTAAATTTAGAGCATCCCTTCTTGTGCCACGGTTTGGAAAGCTGCTTCACCTCTAGAGCAAGGATGGCAAGCGAGGAGTTAGGTGTCGCATGAAAGAGGACGTCCTCCTTGAGCTGAATGAGCACAGCTGTGTCCTTTCAGGAATTAATTGCGCTGCTTCAAAACAGTTTTATGGCGTCAATGGCATCTGGGAGGCCATGTTGCATTAGCTCTTTAGAGAATATATTTGAGTCGTGGATTTGTTGGAGTCAGTCTACGCGGAAACTTCCTAGTCTGTGATTCAGTTTTGCCAATATGAACCCTGTAGATTGTCGCATTGACTGACAGATAAATTATAGTTGGCTTCGCTCCGTATCAGTCCAGGTAATAGCGAGAGGTCCCGTTAACGACGCCAGACGGGATCGTGTTTCTGGATACGCTTGTTCCCGTTCTAGGGTGTAATTCAGGGGAGAGTTAAGCAACCTGACATGATCTTGCTCAACAGATTACAAAACACCATCTGCGTTTTAGTGTTGTAAGTGTGTCCAAATAACTGATGTGGGGCGTTACCTTCTCCCATTATTATCAGGGTGTGGGTTTTTGTTATTTATGGGGCTTCTTGAATGATTTCTATTCCTGGTTGCTGGCGCAACGACCTACAATACATGTTGATAATGAACAGATTTGATTTCTATTTGGTTGACTTTGAGCAAATTTTTATTAACACGTGGCTGCAGTTTTTCTGCGGCGTGAGGTTTTTTGTCGCTGCAACAGAACCTTTGATGAGACGGGCCGTAGAATTATTAGTCCTTTCGTCGTGCGTTAGTTGTTTTGGCCGACGCGATTTCATGTTTATTTCTTGTTAGGCTATTTTTTGTGGTTGGGGGTCAAGAGACGCGACGTATTTCTGAAGTCCCGCCTGCTTGTCCTTTGTACCTCTACTATTTCACTGAAGAACCACCCCGGTGTTCGTTCTACAATTTCATCGAAAGATCCCGTCGGTTGATATGGTCCGTGCACTCTAGTGGGCATTCCCGCTCGCGTGTTTCCAAACGCTTCGCTGCACAGAGCACGCACGTGACATGTGTGATGTCACTGCGCGCGCTATTCTTTTAGGCTCCTGCTAAAACAAACCCACCGTTCTGGCTCTGTAGCCTTGACGTAGAGCGCTAAGTTCTGGCGCTGACGGCTTAGGTTCGAGACCCAGCAGGTCTATCTCGTGGGTTTCTTTTTTTTTTTTTTTGCGTACCTAAATATAATTTTTTGAAAACTCAAATCTACGCTTTGTTTTTGTTAATAATGGTGATTTGGTATGTTTTAGGTCGCTTTAGGCTTGGGCGCAGCCAATGACCACGTTGAATTACCGTTTTCCATCGCGAGAACAGACATGTCACGTGGGTGCTCTGTGCAGCAAAGCGTTTGGAAATACGCTTCCCGCTCATATGGCGAAGGTCTGCGCCTGAAGCGTGGATTGGCTGTTTCAAGGGGGACGATGGGGATGGCGTGACGCTCTCCTCCTTGCTCAACGGCATCTGCATACTGCTATAGCACGCGGACGTCTTGAAGAATAATCAATATTTCCTACCAAAACACATTACGCGGTGCATCCATGCTGGCTGTCAAACTCTCCAATACGGAGTTCATGGCTCCCTCAAGCCACTCTGATTGATGAAATTAAGAGACGTCGGGTGTCCGGGCGTTGTTTGTCGTGGGCTCCTTTGGTGTTTGTTGTGGTTCCTACGTTGTAGGTGCTGGCGGAGAAGCCGCGTCTTTTGTGTTTGTTTTGGAGCTTGGCGATTGGGCTTCTAACGTTTGCTCGTTCTGCTGCTTGTCTGAGCGTTCTCTATTGCTGAAAGTCAAAGTTGGAGGCTGCTTTTTATGCTATGAGTTGTATGCGCACTTAGCACGGTGAAGGTGTGGGTTGAGTGAGTGTGGATGTTGAGGGCTCATGCTTACTGGGTGTGTTTTGGGGATAAGTGGCAGACAACGCTTGTGGACAGCTCACCTACTCGTGGTTGCTAGTGCCTCTATTTAAAGCACCGTTCTTAAATGTACACTTCGACTTGGATACCGTTTCATTGCGCCCCCTCTAGTTTCGGGTAGGGAAAAAATTTCTGGGCCACCTGCGGTGAGATTACCAGTCCCACCGCGTACCTTGTTCCTCAGCCTGCTCCTCTGGAGCTTCTTCCACCGGAGAGTAGAGATTGCGGACGCACTTGTGGCAGCTCGGAGGCGCCGTGAGATTGGAGTCCCCGCAGAGGGTGCATTAAGGCTCGCATCCGTGGCCCTATTTAAGATTTAGGCCGTAACACTGGTTCCGCACGTTGATATTTGCATGTGGACATGCTGTAGATCCATGTCCGTCTTCACAGATGGCTTTAACACTTCAACGGTTTGTTTATGAACCAGAATTTTGCCGAGTCGGCCATTTTGCGAAAAGCCCCATTATTTGGGAAAGTAGCGACTTTCTTGGATCTTTGCCGCCGTTTCCCTTACCCGCCACTTCCCTCCTCGCCCACCCTCTCAGGAGGGGAGACGATAGGGCTTCCGCGGGCTGTAATTGGCTGCGGGGAGCGGAAACGTCAAGAAACGTCACCGTGACATTTCAGCCGCTCGTCAAGTGCAGAACTTGTTTCCCTTTTTCTTTTTTTTCCTCCGGTCGCCATTTGCCACCCTCTGGCCACGACGACGTTCTGACAGACAGACAGACATTGAACTTTATTACGTCCGGAAGGTCTAACCTAGCGGCCCAGAAGACCGTCCAGAGTGGACGCAGGCCGCACCTGCGCGGGTGGCGGGAGGTTTAGGACCTCCGCCCTTACGCAGGCCTTCAGGACAGCCCGGAGTTGTGTGTAGTAGTCCTCGCTGTGGAGCGCATTGGTCCATTCCCCCTCTGTGATGAGTTCGGCGTCCTCTTGAAACGCCGGGCACTGCCATAGCATATGCTCTAAGTTACAGTAAGTGCGTCGCAGAGAGGACTGTGAGGGTCAATGTCCGGGTGAAATAAGCTAAACCGGCTCCTGGTTGGGAAGGAACCGGTCTTAAGCATTCTAAAGGCGGCTGACTGTGGGTGTGTGAGAGCAGGGTGGGCCAGCGGGAGTGTTCTTCACGACTTTCTAAGCACCCGCGCTTCTTCGCGCTTGTTGAATGCCATTCTGCTGCGCCTATCAATGAAATAGTAAAAGTGAAAAAGAATTCTGGCTCTTTACTATTCCGAGTGGCAAAAGAGATGTCCAGTGCAAGAAGCAGTGGCTGCACAATATCGGAAGGAAATACTTTTAGCCTACCAGAAGAACTTCTTTGTGGAAGGTAACCTACAATTTTTGGTATTTCAGCGCGGGCACGAGGAGTTGACAGAATATGGTGAACTCGCTCTTTCACTTTCACAGCTGTTCTTAATTTTTGTGAAACAAGGCTTCCCTTTTTTTACGGAGAAGCGGGTCGGTACACCGCGAAGTGAGGTACAGCAAAATGCGCGCCTCTGCATCGATTGCAACTCTAATGCGTATTTAAAATAGTTTTATAAATATATATACATTTATTTTTTCCTCTCTATTCGACTGTAACGATGTGCTTTTTCGGTACAAGTTTTCCCAAGTGTCATTAAAAATTGCTGTACGGCTGTGTTTTGTTTTAGACATGCTGTAAAGAAGTTGTTTTTGATAGCAAACAAAAAGCCGCTTACTGTATTATGGTATTCGTGATCAGGAACACGTATTCTTTTTCAATATTTGTGTATGTAAATTTATATTTTGTATATTTACACGGGCTGAGATTCGTGAGGTACTTGTTAGAGGTCATGTGTAAATTTGAACTTCCACATCACAGCAGGCGGACATTGAAGCTAAGTTTCAGTCTTTTTTTTTCCTTTTTTGCAAATCAGAATATTTTAGAACGAATACCTGAGAAGTGTTCGTGATACCAAGGTTTCAAATAATCGTAATATAGTTTGGCATTCCAGTTTACTGAAGATTGCCATGACGTCCTCGAAGACATTTTGCGTGTGTTCTTAAAGGTTCGAGTTCAAATACTTGTCAGGAATGAAGATGGAAAAGTAGCCACGATTAAAAGTAGCAAATGCGGTTGTAAAAGCGTTGACATGCGTGCGGCTGTAGCTGAGGTTCGTGACAGTGCGGTGAAATTATTTTGTGCGTTATATGTATAATTTGTTAGTGAGATATGTTCATTCTTGTTCGTTTTCTTTTCCGATTGTCTTCTTGAAATGCATGTATATATCCTAAAGTACAATGTACGCGCCTATACTTTGCGTGAGCATGTCTTCGAACAATGTATTTATCTGTCCAATATTTTGGGGGCGCAGGAGGATACCCTAATTATATTACAGACGAAGTACAAATAAAGAGTTTTTGAAAAGTGCTCTGATTAGCGTGTATTTGTTTGTGTTTAGAAATAATACCGGTATGGGCGACTGGGAATTAAATAGGGGAGTGGGTAAAGAAACAGAAAAAAGTACCAAATTCTGCTGAAGGAAGCATGCTTGTCGTTCCTAATTATGTACTGTGCGCTATAAGTCTCTTAATAAATAAAAGCAATTTAAGCATACTTCAGTACATAAAATGTTTGCTACGGAAAAAAAAGCAAACGCAAGAAACGGAGTGGCAATGTACCTGGCAATACAATAACAGGATTCTGACATTGTCGTCGCTTTTCTCGCCACCACTTCTTCGTTAAGATGTTAAAACCTGTCCATCACAATTGTCTAGCCTTTGCGTAGCCATCGTGACGTCTGCATGCGACAGTTCTAATACTAACACGTAAAAACGCCGAAGCAACAAGCGATCCCATTGACCCTACCGCAGCGTCTCGAGAGCGCAGGGCGTCAAAGCGTGCCGTGTGCAGCGCGTCAGCCGGTGCGAGAGCAAAATTCGAGGAGGGAAGCGGCCGGAGGGAGGAGAGTGTCGCTACATTCCAAAATAGAGGGGCTTTAATTTTGCGGCCACCGGTACGCCATCTGCCGGACATTTCTTAGGGGCTGCGCCACGAGCAAACGACGCCGCTGTCACACGCTGTTGTTCCATGCCACGCGTGCATACCAAGGTCCCAGCGGCATCAGAAATCGGTAAGTGCCATTTATTCAGTATGTCAGCAGCGCGAAGTTTAACAGTGCTTTAAGGAGAATGTTCAAAATGTCCAAGAGATGTCATGTTTGCCCATCAATTTTGTTCTTAGCCAGCTAAGGCGGCGTGCCACCCTACGCACGCTTTGTCTTCGCGGGGGTTGCCCATGAGGCTACGTTTCGCCGTGCCAGAAGGACGCCCGACATTTTATTCCCAACGATGTTTATTTATTTAATTCTGGGCAGGTTGCCGTCATTGCCTTTACTTTCGATGTAAACAATCTGCTTGTCGTGGCGTAACTACGCCATTGTTGGCTGCATCATCAATTAGCGTAAGCGCAAAGTGCTCATATTAGAAACGTGCGAAGTGCACCATGACAAAACAGCTGTTTGCACGAGCGGAATCTATTCGCTGCACAAATGTCCTGCTTCCCTTGAGTTCCGCCGCCAATGAGTCGTCACGCTGAATCGGAATGATTTCGAACCTAGCACATTTGCGAGGGCAAGTACGGACGTACGCTCTTTTGGGAACCGCTGTTTATTCCCCCTCATGCTCAATTCCTATCGCACATTTCTGCGCTCTGGAGGCATTCTCTGCTCATTTTATCGATAGAAAGCGAACAAAAAAGGCGACCCAAAAGTGAAATAGCAGCGTCGCGGTGGCGCAGCACGTCCGGTCGTATCGGTAATTCAATTGCTGTTGGCGGTTCCCACCCGCGCGTAAACGCAAAAGTTCTTTTGAGCAATCCGTGAACTGTTGGGTAATCTAATACGTTACTGCTGTGTGTTTAGCCGGAAATTGTGTTATGCGGCGGCAAATACATGTCTCACACTAACGCACGCTCAGAAGTCACTGGTTGGGAACATTCAATGCCTCCGATTGTGCGTTAGGCAAATTTATAAGCGTGGCATCCTGCTGCTGCTGTGCGAACGTGCGTCGGTTCTTAAACCAGGCCATAATATATTCGATTTGCCTCTGCAGGTTGTAGGCGTTACTTGCTCACAAAAGTGAAATATGTTTTAACCATATTTGCCACCGTATAACAAGCTTATAAATTTTCCCTACCACGCGAACAGAGGCATTCGCTGAATGTACCAAACCAATGACTTCTGGGAACCGCCAACAGCAATTTAATTACCGACACGACCGGGAGTGCTCCGGCACCGCGACGCTGCTGGCTATTTCGCTTTCAGCTGGCCTTTTTCGCGTACCCGTGCTGCAGCATTCTTGTGTCGGGTTGAGTTTTGTTGGCTGCCCGTAAATAAAATGAACCGAGAATGCCTTCAGAGCGCAGAAATGTGCGATAAGGATTGAGCATGAGGGTGAATAAACAGCGCTTCCAAAATCAGCGTTATACCTAACTGACTCTCACAAATTTGCTAGGTTCGAAATATTTCCGATTCAGCGTGACGACTCCTTCGCAGCGGCACTCAACGGACGTAAAAAATTTGTTGCAGCGAAACGATTCAGCTTGCAAACATTTCTTTTGTCGTGGTGCACTTCGCACGTTTCTTGTATGAGCACTTTGCGCTTACGCTGATTGTTGATGCAGCCAACAACAGCGTAGTGACGCCACGACGAGCAGATTTTTTACATCGAAAGTAAAGGCAATTACAGCAACCTGCCCAGAATTAAGAAAATAAACATCATTGGGAATAAAATGTCGGGCATTCTGCTGGCGCTGCGAAACGTAACCTCATCGGCAACCCTCGCGAGGACACAGCGTGCGTAGGGTGGCACGCCGCCTTAGCGGGTTGAGAACGAAATTTATGGGTAAACCTGACAGCCCTGGGACGTTTTGGACGTTCTCATTAAAACACTGTTAAACTTCGCGCTGCTGACATACTGAATAAATGACACTTACCAATTTTTGATGCCGCTGGGATGTCTGTTATGCACGCGCGGCACGGAACAACAGCGCGTGACTGCAGCGTCGTCTGCTCTCGCCGCAGTCCCCAAGAAATTCCCGCCAGAGGGCGGACCGGTCGTTAGAAAAATGGCGGCGCCCACTGCTCAATGAAAATTCTTGTCTATAAAGTGAGCAGGGTACCCCGCACCGAACTACGTCAAAGAAGAAGGGTACTCTGATACTAGCTTGGTTTGGCGTACTCGGCGATAGGCGTGATTTGGCAATGGCGTTCAAAGTTGGCGAGAAACTGAGCTTCGGGACAATCGGGGAAAATACCCGGAATGAGCCCCTTAGATTAGTCATCGGGGTCCAGTTTATTCCGAGCGACGGCACAGACAGTGGTTCAAATCTTGAGATATTCACGTTGGTGAGAATCCTTCCTGCATCCCAGGATGGCGTCCTGATTGTCGCCGTATTTTGCATGGCACCTAGGAGACGCTTGAGGCAGTTGTGACGCGACGTGAAGTTAGTCGAGGTTACCACAGGGAGATAAATTTCAGCCATTTTTAAATTTACAAGCTTGCCGCCGTCTTGCGGGCTCATAGGGGCGTACGGATGGGCGAGGTGGCGCGCAGGAGTGATACTAGTAGCGCCGCGCGTGGCGGAAAATTACCCTAGATCGGCGTACGCGTACCGGGCTGCGTGCGGCCGGTGCTGGTTTTGCCCGCTCTTGTCGAATGTCTTGGCGCTAAGTGGCTAAGTGCACACAGATGGGGATATAACTTGACTTTTCGCACGCAGATCTGCGGTCATACACGGTCTGTAGCCTGCGGGACGTGCTGTTTCAAGGCGGAAATTACCGGCCGCTGTAAGCACGCCGCGGCTGTGTGCGCATACGTGAATGAGGCAACTTGCGAGACCAAGCACAAGCAGACACCAGCGGTTGGGAAAAAAATGCAAAAGCTCAAGCGGAACGTGAATAAGAGCATTGCGGGCCTGTTCCCAGGCATTTTGACTAGGAATGCATTCGCTTGAATCCCCGCGAATGCCCAACATTCTTCTGATACCAAATTTAGGTGAAGTGAAGTGAAGTGAAGTTTATTTTCCTTTTCATAGAAAAGAGGGGACCGAGGCAAAAGGCGGTTAAGCCTGACGAGGCCTCGGTACCCTAACCCTGTAAGTAGTACAGATGCAAACGCAAAAATACTTAATACATAGAATGGGCAGCAATCAAAATACAAAAGTAATATATAAACAGTAACACTTACTAGAATACAAAACATGTGCAGAATCATGGGCAAATACCAATTGATACTTGTACGAGTTCAATTTCGTACATACGGATGAAATAAAGTAAATCATTCGACTTAAGTACTTGTGTGAAAAAGACAGAACAATAGCTATATACACTTACATCTATGTACACACATACATACACATACGCATATATATCAAAGACGGTAAGCTGCATTTTTACATTAGAATTTCACCTTCAATCAGATGCTGTTTGGTCTTTTTTTTGAACATGTTTCCCGATAGAAAAAACTCATCAGGAAAGGGGAATTTGTTTAGCGCATTGGGTACCTGACAACACAGTTTTTGTTCACCGTAATTTGTTCGCGTTCGCGGAACTCTTAGTTTTACTACGCGAAGATTGTAACCTATGTTGCTATCAGGAACAGAGTACAAGCGATTCTGGTGAATGTATTGAAGAAGCCGCAGATAATACACTTGGTCGGCTTTTAATATGGAGTGTTTTACAAACAATGGTTGCGTGCGCAAGTTTCGTGGTGCACCATAATATCCCTCCATAGCCCGCAAGGCTCTTTTTTGCAGGACAAGTAATTTTTGGTAATTGAAAGACGTGGTCGTACCCCAAACAAGATTACAATAAGAAAGTCTTAAAAAAAACAGGGCATTATACATAGACACTTTTAACCAAACAGGCAGTAGATTAGAAATCCTATAAAATAGGCCAACAATTTTACTTAGTTCAGAAGTAAGCTTGGAAATATGAACAGACCACGAAAGATTTTTATTAAACCACACACCAAGAAATTTTTGGGAAGAAACTTGATTGATTGTTATACTGTCATAATGAATATGTATACAATTAGTTTCCACGGTGTTGATGGGCTTGAAAATAATATATTTCGTTTTGCCTATATTTAAACTAAGCTTATTCCTCTGTAACCAATCACGAAGGTTGAATAAATAAGGATTGACCATATTTTGAAGCGCCGGTAATGAACAGGAAGAGAAGAAAAGATTAGTGTCATCAGCGTACATCACCAGATCGGGAGAGTTATGTATGCCGGCTAGGTCATTGATATATGTAATGAATAATAACGGCCCTAGTACTGATCCCTGTGGGACACCATGCTTAACTACCTGTATATCAGAGGATATGTTATTTGTTCGAACATATTGGGACCTATTGCTCAGATAACTCCGCAATAGGCTCAACGCAATACCTCTAACCCCATAGTTACAAAGTTTCTTAAGAAGGGTCTCATGGTGTACGCAATAAAATGCCTTGCGAAAATCTAAAAATAGGCCAAGGGTACATTTTTTGTTTTCAATATTATCTATTATTTGGTCTTTAACAACTAACAGTGCTTGCTCTGTGGTCTTATTTTTCGTGAACCCATATTGTGAATAACAATCACATTATATTTGTGCAGAAAATCGGCTATCCTAGAATTGATAATACCTTCAAAAATTTTTAACAACACAGGCAGAACAGAAATTGGTCGGTAATTCGACAGTTAATTTATATTGCCTCCTTTATGTACTGGAACGACTCGGGCCAATTTGAGATCTTCAGGAAAAACACCAGTTGACAGCATTAGATTTGCAATGTGTGACAAGACATCGCATATAACGGCGCAAACGTGCTTTAACGGGATCACCTTTATATCATCGTACCCTGCAGATACGTCATTTTTTAAAGAAAGGATCAATGTAGCTACTTCTTGAGGAGTTGTGGGCGCGAGTACTATAGAATTGAGTAAGGGAGTGGTGAGGCTCAGTGAGCTATTTACAGGAGTTTGCGTGACAGAATTTGGAGAAGCGACATTAATAAAGTAGTCATTCAGGGCATTTGATAGCTCGTGACCAGTTAATTTACCATTTTCTGTGATTATTTCATCAAGTTGCATAGATTTGGTTTTATTGGTCAAGTTGTTGACCTCTCGCCAAACTTTACGACTATCATTTTGAATGCGGGAGAAATTTCTTACATAGTAGTCCGATTTCGCGTTTTTTAGATCTTTGTTGAGTTTATTTCGATATTTTTTATACTCAGCAAGTAGAGTGAGATTTCTGCTGCTGAGAAAATCGTGATACATGCTATTTTTCTTCCTGATCCTTGAGTAAAGTGATTGGTTCATCCAAGGCTTCTTAAACTTCTTAGGAATAATTTTTCTTTCTATTTGTGGTAACGCGGTGTTATATTGGTTTATGAACATATCTATGAAAGCAGAATATGCTGCATTGACTTCCGTGATCTTGTATACGGGCTCCCAATTAGTATCTTCGATTCGTTTGTGAAAGTCGTTGAGCGCAAGATCATTGAAATCTCTGATCATGTGGGTAACAGTGTTTGTTATGGCATTTATTTTGAGGGGTATGAAGCAAAATATCGGCAAATGGTCACTAATATCAGAAGATATTACGCCAGACTCAGTGTGCGGAAGCTATACATTGGAGATACAAACGTCTAATAATGTGGCCGTGTTGCAAGTTATTCTAGTCGGTAAACTGATATAATTAATACATGCATACGAGGAAAGGAGACTCTGCAATTCCCTTGCATGAGCGGCGTCCGATAATAGGTCAGTGTTTAGGTCACCCATTAAAATGAAGGGTAGCTTAGTGGAGCCGAGGAAAAGGAAGAGGCTTTCCAAAAAATCGAAGAATTGTGATTTGTTACCCTGAGGGGGTCTGTACATAGCAACAACGATTATATTCTTGAGAGATATAGCTAAACATTCAACATTGGAATTTGTGATTGTAACATCGCCAATCACAGAATGTGAGTGACATTTTTTAACATATACAGCAAGCCCAACCCCTCTTCCATGGGGCCTGGATAAACCATTGTAAACATAGTTATCGAAGGAGCACACATCGCTGTCAGTGCCAAACCATGTTTCTGAGAAATGCATAACGTCGAACTCAACCGACAGTGACCCAAGTAATAAATCAACCTCGTCTCGCTTGTTTTTCATGCTACGAATGTTAACATGGAAGGCTGAAAACAATTTTTTGTTGACACTGCTAAAGCTAGAATTAAAGTGATCGGTTTTGTATCTAATACAGGCAGGTGGAAAATGCATGGTGACAATTCAGGGGTGACGAGCATGCTTCAAACGTCTCATTCTTATTTCGTCATCTTGGTCAGATCAGACAAGTCCTGTAAACTCACAGCGTCCCTTTGTTCGTCTTTCCGCGCAAAAACCTTTCCTCCGCTCGTCCAGACAAATTTCCATGCCACTTCCTTTTTGCGGGCAATAGCGGTACCAAGCAGCTGTTTGTTGGCCTGAGTAAGATGCTCGTTGACGTACACTGCGTTGGCCTGAGACAAGCCGAGCTGCTTAGTTGTGAGCTTCTGCTTCCTAGCCTTAGCAAGAAGCGCGTGGCGCTTATCCCTCCGGACGAAGCGAACCACGATATTGGTCTCGCCTGGCTTCCGCGTTGGGATTCGGTGACACGTGTCAATGTCATGGCTAGAAACGGGCTCTTTGAGAACGTCGCCGATTTTTTTGACAACGTCAACAGGATCCTCGTCTGAGCTGATGCCCTTTATTTCCAAGTTATTTAGCCTTGTGTACTGCTCCAGCTCCGGAACTCTCCGCGTTAAGCGCTTGTTTTCGTCTTGAAGGGCTTCATTAGCTTCGAGCAGATGAGCTATTTCCTGTCGAAGTGCCTTGAGGCCGGCACCAATCGCTTTTGTTTCGTCACATGTATCACTACAAAACTTACCACTATCTTTCACACTCCGCAACTCGGTTCTCATTTCTCGTTTGAAGTCTTCGAGAGCCTTCATAATCTCCTTAGCGTTGCCAGCCATGTATCAAAGTAAAAGTTTGGCAGCAGTGCGCAGCAATTTGACAAGGGGATACTGTTTCAACAACGCCAAAGTCCCACTTGCACAAAACAGGTCGGTTAGCGAACTTGGAGACCGCTTACGCACCTTTACCAAACTGAGCAGCCACCGGTGATGCCGTCGCTTACAAAGGTAGCCGATGGTAGCATCCCACGCTGATTGGTGGGCGATGCGGCGATGATCAAAGTAGCGTTGGAAGCCACGCCGTTGAGTTAACAATCTTGGATCCGGCCGGATGCGTGAGCGCTGCTCTTCCAAGGGCGCTGTCAACCCACTGCACCCGAGAGGAACACGGGAGTGATCCAACCGACTGGCGCACGCTGCACCACTCTTGCGAAGTGAACTAGCTGCGATAACCAGTTGTCATAGCCATGGGGTTGCGCTGCTCGTTGAAGGCACAAAAACCACACCTTCACTTCAGTGTCGCGAATCCACTAGTCACTGGAGCCAGGAGCAAGGGAAGCTGCGCAGCAGCCAAGTCAAATTCCAAGTTTCATCAAAGTTAGCAGATTCCGAAGTCTGCGCTGGCAACACTGATACCAAGATGGCTGCGCCCACACGCAAAACGGCCACGGTAGGTTCTTGCACTTTCTTCGCAAATTCTTGGCCAATTCAGACGCAGTTTCTTGTTTTTTAGCCTAATTGTAAGTTCCGATGGAAGTTTATGGCAAGGAATGATCGCTGAGGGTGAAGTTTCAGCCGGATTCAATCAAAATTCGGTGGTTAGGCTTGACCGCCGCCTTACTTGTTTTTCCGGCAGATTTGAACGGTTCCAGGGGCTCCTGAGGAATAATCTTGTTTTGTCCAGGGTCCAGGATGCTTCATGAGTTTCTGGCGAGCCTTTTCGATCGTTGTGCTACTTGAATTCCATTGAAAAACTTGTTTTTGGCCGGAGCCCAAGTGGGAGCCCCCAACAACTGCTTGGCTTGTAGTCCGAGGGTCCCCCAATCAAGGGTCCCCCAAGGGTCAATCATTGGCCCTTTAGTGTTTATAATTTATAATAATGACATCGTCGATCATGCTCAGTCAGATCATTGTGTTCTTTACGCCGATGACACCACATTATCTTGTGCACACAAATTGCTACAGCTCCTTGTTTCATTGCTAAATGCTGTTTAAGCAAAAGCCATGGATTTGTGTCACAAGAATCACCTAATTAAAAACTTCTCAAAAACTAAATTTATGTTATTTAGATCGGAACAGACCCCGCAGGGGGCATCTGATAAAGAAGATGTTTGCGTGTACTGTGCGACACCAAGGTCCCCAGCACCGACACCCGAGCACCCACGTTTAGCAGTGCGTGGCAGCGCCGTGACCGGAGAAAAGAGGGTCCTGGTCGTTAAGCCGACGCCGAATGCTTTGACCATTAAGGTGCCTTGGCGAAGGCGACACACTACTTTGGCCTCCGCTTCTTGTAGACGGCACCTCCGGTCTGACCCGCCCGGGGGGGATTCGGCAGTCGCCTTTTCCTGGCCTCCCCTTAAACCTTTCACTTTCTTATCTTCTCTCTAACAACTCTCCTTAATTATCGTTCTGTCTCAGTTTCCTAGGGTTAACCTTGTGTGGCGAACAACCAAGTGTTCGGCCATATTTGGTTATAGTCGCGGTGTACAGGTGGCGTGGGCATGACATGACTCGCTCCCGTCCCCTTGTTGGGCTCAATGGTGGGCGGCTGGCACCATGGCCGAACAGTTTTTTCATTTTATGAGTTCCTTTTTCACCCATCTGATCCCTCTGGTAAAAGAGGGGGCACCGATTAAACCGCCCCGTTTTTCACGAAGAACGTTGCCAACTTTCCACGCTTCCACGTAATACACAGCAGTGACGAAGAGAAGACTGCCCCACTTGTCTCGCCATTTCTAGTCGCAAAGACCCTAACTGCCACCATTGGGGAAGGCTATAAGATCAAAAAGCTGGCAAACGGAGACCTTCTACTCGAAGTACTTTACAAACATCAACTCGACAAGCTCTCAGCGTTAATTTCTTTCGGAGACATTTCTGTAACTGTCAGTGAGCACCGATCCCTAAATACAGTCCGCGGAGTCATATCAGATGACGACCTAAAGCTTGTGTCCGAGGAAGAGCTTCTAGAAGGTCTAAAGGAACAAATTGTCACATGTGCCTACCGTATCAAAATCAAAAGAGAAAACAAAGAAATTCAGACAAGGCATATCGTCCTCACCTTTGCATCAAGCATCCTTCCAGAATCTGTGGAGGTGGGCTATACCAAGATCAAACTTCCACCCTACATCGCCAACCCACGCTGATGCTACAAATGCCAACGCTACGGCCACGGCTAATTGAACTTCCGGGGCCAACAGATATGCGCGAAATGTGCCTCTCATGAACACCCTCCTGAAACCTCACCCCACACCTAGGGTGTGGGGTGAGGCCCAAACCTAGGTCAAACAGTTCTACACACGTGCGTTCTGCACGAACCTCCAGCGTCTCTGAAGAGATGATCGACACAACTGAATCAGGTTCTGCGCCCTCTAAGTCGGATGGGCGGCGGAACTCCCTAGACAACATAAAGAGAAACAAGCCCCGATTCACACGACCGAAAACCTTGTTTTCTGTCCACTAAAAAAACCAGCATTGCATTCATTGTTCACTGGAATGGCAGAGGACTTGTAAATAATTCAAATTATATCAAATACATCTTCGCCACACACTCTCCTGTAGCCGTTTGTTTTCAGGAAACAAACTTAGGCCCTAAACACCATAATATACTCAAAGTTTACCAGGTGTTTAGCTGCGAACGAGTGCAGGCGAGTAGGCTCTCGGGCGGAGTGGCAATAATTGTCCAAAATGGCGTAGTAACTCGAAAAGACAAACTTAAAACTAGGCTAGAAGCAGTAGTGGCCACCCTGCTTGCATTTAAAACAATAACAGCGTGCTTCGTGTATATTTAACCACACCTCACAGTAACACTGCAAGATTTTGAGGACTTGGTAAACCAACTACCGGAGCCTTTTTTATAGTTGGAGATTTTAATGCCCACTCTTCTGTTTGGGGGAGCGAAAAAACTGACGCAAGGGGCAGATTATAAAGGATTTTATTCTATCCGGTAATGCTTTCTTTTAAACACCGGCAAACCTTCATACTGCTTTCCAAGGGCAGGGAAAATGAGCTGCATAGATTTATCCTTTAGTTCACCGAGTGTTTTTAGCGATATTAGGTGGGATGTCATTGACAACCCATACGGGAGCGATCATCTACCTGTAATCATTAGCGTTACATCATCATCACCAACCATTATCCCGACGAAACCACGCAGGTGAAAACTTCCGTTTGCCAACTGGGGTCTTTTTACTTCCCAAGCTACTTTAGACCAAGTTTTTTCGGACAAACTGAGCATCGACGAATTGAATTAAAGGTGTACATCTTGCATTCTTAAGGCTTCACGCTTAGCTATTCCACAGTCCTCGGGAATGTTGAGACAAAACAACAAAGTATGGTGGCCACAAGAGTGTAAGGAAGCCAAAACCAGCAAAACAAAGCATTGGGAGTCTTGCGAAGGTATCCAACGCAAGAAAATTTATTAGAGTAAAAAAGGAAACGAGCTAAAGCCCGATACATTCGGCGGAATGCCGAGAAAGATTCATGGAAAAATTACGTCTCGTCCATAACAGCTCAGTCATATAAAAAAATGTAGGAGCAAGTTCGAAAACTCAACGGCACGTACTCCCCTTTCACAGTTCCCCTTCTAACAGCACTTGGTGTACAAAGTAGCCTAGAAGAGCAGGCGGATATACTGGGTGAACATTTCTCCAGCGTTTCCAGCTCTGTGCATTACGCAGAAGCATTTTTAAAATACAAACACACTGTAGAGAAACAAAAACTTCCAACACACGGTGGTGTAAACGAACTTTATAATAGTTAATTAATGCTCCAAGAATTGAAGAGAGCTCTATCGGCCGGTAAGCAGCCTCCACCCGGCCCAGATGATATACATTATGAAATGCCCCCACATCTTTCTTGTCCTTCTGTAGAAGTACTTATGAAGTTTTTTAATAAAGTTTGGGTATCGGGAAGGATGCCGGTAGCCTTCATTCATTCATTCATTGTAGCTTTACTCAAACCCGGAAAGCCGCCAACCTCCCTAAGTAGTTATAGACCAATAGCCCTTACGAGCTGTCTAGCTAAAACTTTTGAACTTGTCGTGAATACCAGGCTACGTTTTGTACTACAATCAAATGAACTTCTTTACATTGACCAGTGCGGGTTTAAAAAGGCGTGCTCAACAACCGATCATCTTGTCCGCCTCGAAAATACCAAACGAGAAGCATTCATGCGAAAACAAAAATGTCTTGCTGTCGTTTTTGATCTGGAGAAGGGCTATATCACTTCGTGGAGGTTTGTAATAATGCGGGATTTAGGAGAATTAGGCATCCGTGTAAGAATGTTGAATTGCCTAAATGACTTCATGGCAAACCGTTCATTTCAAGTACGCCTGGGCTCAACCCTTTCGAGAACATTTGTGCAGGAGAACGGGGTCCCTCAAGGGTGTATTCTAAGCCCAACACTGTTTGTTGTTAAAATAAACTGCATATGCAAAATATTTCCAAACTGGATTTCGTGCTCTGTGTATGCTGATGATCTTCAAATAGCTTGTACATGTTCTAATGTAGCAACATGCGAGAGACAAGTACAGTTGACTATAAAAAACTTACAACATGGGCAGAGAGAAATGGTTTCCAGTTTTCAGCACACAAAACAGTGGCTATTCTTTTCTCTCTTAAACGAAGCTTACAGACCAATCCGACCCTACACCTCAAGGAAACCGAATTACCCATACAAAACGAACACCAATTTCTAGTCATAATGTCCGACAAAAAACTCACTTTCCTGCTACACATCAATACGCTTAAAAAGAAAGATTGTCGAGCTCTAAATATACTTAACGTTCTGTCACGGAAACACTGGTGTTCCGACAGATCATGCCTTCTACAAGTTTATCGCTCCGTTGTTCGCTCCTGCTTAGACTATTGTAGCATTGTGTATGGCTCTGCGAGACAGTCCTACTTGAAAAGATTGGATCCCGTTCACAATTTAGGTTTACGTCTCTCGTCTGGGGCGTATAGGACATCCCCCATAAACAGCCTCTACGTCGAAACAAATGAACCACCACTCACAAATAGAAGAACAATGCTCACATGCTCATACATACTAAAGATCCGTTCACTGCCGAAACATCTGTGTTACCCCATTGTTACAAAAAGTCCATCTAGAACACTGTAAATAAAAAAAACTCCAAGCAATCAGACCATTGTTTCTTCGGTTTGAAGAGAGATGCCAAGAATTCCTTACGCTGCACACAGTACCTAATATTGCCCATAGACTGAACCAACTACCCCCTTGGTATTGTTTTCCTACAACATGTGACTTCACACTAACACGGCTTCAAAAAAATGCAGACACCGCAAGAACATATTTTCCAGGAATTTTCGGCACTAAAAGAAAAATATAGACTACACCTCATTTCACACAGATGGTTCCAAAACATCATGCACTGTCGGGAGTGCAGTAGTGCAAGGGAAATGGGAAAAGGTGATCAGGCTACCCCAGTGCGCTTCGGTTTACACAGATGAATGTTATGCCATTGCTTTGGCTGTAGAAACGATAATGAAGAATAAAATTAAACGCAGTATTTTATGTACAGACTCTCCCAGCGCAGTCACAGCAGTGCATTACAAAAATGCAGCTCAACCTCTAGTAGGAGAAATAATACTCAATTTGGTTACAGCCACAACACAAGTACAGGAAATGAAGCTGTGCTGGGTCCCTAGCCATGTGGGAATCAAAGGAAATGAGAGAGCCGACGTATGTGCCGCACAGGCGGGTAACAGAACAATAGAGACAGTACAGATTCCTCACAGCGACTGCATGAAGGTTTTACAGAGCAAACCTAGGGAAACTTGGCAGTCCTCATGTGATAAGGAAATCGACAACAAACTCCACCTAGTTAAACCCAGGATAGAAGAGTGGGAATCAAGATGACCTGAAGAACGCCTCAAAGAAGTGATTTTATGCCGTCTCCGCATTGGACACACACATCTTACACATAACTTTCTTCTTATGAAACAAGACCAACCCAGATGTGAAGATTGTGACCAGGAACTTACAGTAAATCACATCTTACTCTCATGTACGAAATTTGAGGCCTTGAGAAAAAAACATTTTAGGCTGTTCTACAGCAAGCAAATTCCATTTCACCCCAGCCTACTTCTAGTAGAGAATGCTGTTGTCAAACTTCCCTCTTTCTTTAGTTTTTTAGAAGAAGCCACACTTCTAAACAAGCCATAACAAGATAAAGCAATCGGTTATTATCCAAAAAAACACGTAACCTTTTGTTTGGCGCATGATAGCCTTAGTTGCTTATGTGGCACAAAACACATGACATCACGCCACAACACAGATCGGAACAGAAGTGCGTCCCCTTCAAACCGCCGATAAATCTGGATACCGGCTCTATTCATGTCTCTGACCATGTCATTTTTCTTGGTGTTCACCTTGATTCTCATCTCAAATTTCGCAATCACTTCAATTGCTTAAGACAAAAAACTGCGTACGGCATTAGAGCCCTCATTACGGATCGTCAGTTTTTTCAACGTCACGCACTTCTATCTTTGTATTTTGCCTTTATTCACAGTCATTTGAAATATGGAATTGTTGCGTGGGCTAATACGTGTAATTCTCACATTTCCTACGTCCAACATGTCCAGAAACAAGCCGTCCGCATAATTTCTAATAGCGCCTTCTATTCCAGCGTTACCACAGTTCTTGCTCAAAATAACGTGTTGTCAGTTCGCAAACTATTCCAATATAACATTATTACTGTATTGTTCAAACTGCTGTCTAATCAACTTCTCTTCCACTTTAGTGAGCTAAGTTGTCTCACTAATACCAAACAAACCAGATTCGCGGCCAACTACAATTATTTGCTTCGTTCAGTTTCAACAAGTTATGGCAAAATGGCTCCGCATTTTTCCGCTAGTTCAAGCTGTAATAATCTGCCCGATGCAATTATTTCACTTTCTTCTCTACCCTCATTTTAAAAAGCATTTTAAAGAGTTAATTTTGCAATTTTGAATCGTTCACAGTAGTTGTACGGATGTGTAATTTTGCGTGTGTTTATTTTTTTGTTGTTGCACGGTTGTTTGTTCTCGCTTTTATTGAATTTAAATGTGTTTGTGGTTTTGTACTGCTACTTGGACCACTTTTTTATTCAGTGTCATCAACATTCCGATTCACTTTGCTCATTTTATTCCACTTTTTTTCAACCTAAGCGATATTCGCCCCTTGAACTGCGTTCAAGGGGCGAATATGCACTGTTTAGTTTATTGGTTTTTCCTGTACATTTTGAATTGTTGTTTTGCTTAAAATTGTGATTTGACATGAAATACAGTGTAGTGTCTCCAGTTTTTTCTTTTGCCCTTGCTTTTTCCTTTCTTTTTTTTCTCTTTCTTTTTTTTCCTTTTTTTTCACTCATCCACTTTTATTCTTTTTTTTCTTTTTTCCCGTTCTTTTCTTTTATTGTGGTCTGTCTGGTAATGTTAGGACATGCGTTCTTGGTTTGCATTGCTCTGTTGTCACTCTGGCTCTGTAAGTGTAACTCCGAGACTTGTGACTATTTAAATTGTCTTTAGCTGCTTTCCTTGTATTTTTTCTATGTAATTATATATCCAGGGTCCCAGTGCAGTATCAACTATGGGACGCTCGTCTGGATATATATCTTCACATGTAACCTTCCTCTTTTACAATTAAGCCTATAAACATCTTCTTCTTCCCCTTCTCACCGCTATTTCGTGATTTATTGATTATTAGGTTTAACGCGCCGACACTACACAAACGACGAGGCGGGCCGTATACTGCCGGCTTCAGGATTAATGTTGACCACCTGTCGATCTTTCACGTGCGCCGAAATCTCGAACACATGGGAGTTTCTGCTTTCGCCTGCATCAGAAAAGCGGCCGCCGTGGATCGGACGCTCCGGGCCGCGGCGTCGACGATCGCGGACGGCGATCGCGGCAGTCGACACTCACAGCCGCTTCGGATGCTCGCGGCCGCGGCGTCGACGCTGGGCTATCGCGGAAGTCAACGGGCCGCGAGCGTTGACTTCCATCTCAGTCAAGAGCAGGAAGCCCTGCTCCAAGGCTTTTAGTGGAGCATTCGTGTCTGGCGAGCCGTCGTTCTCCGACGTGTTCGACAGCACAACCGCGGGTGAAGATTCCTGCGGTGGATGTGGCGAGGTCAAATTTCGAGCAGCACATCGACTCCGCTTCACCCGCCTGAGGTAAAAGGAGGGCGCGTATAAGTTAGTGCGAAATGTGATCGATTCTCTGCTTCATCTTACCTCTCGTGTCTCTCACCGCTTACCCTCCGCCTTTCGGAAACATCGGGAAGTCGGCAGGTAGGCTGGGTTGGCCTCCATCTCTTTCTTTGCGTTGTTTACGAAGTGCTTGCTACATATTCGTGTGTCTTTTTTCGGCAACCACGGGGCGCCATCACAGCTATTAGAAAATAGGATAATTTAGTGTATTTGAGCCATTGAATCATAGGAGAAAGGCACAGAAATGGTCACTGTCATTTTCCGCTGCACAGCCCCTAACCCAGGCTTCTAGGTGGTCTGTCTCAACAACTTGTCTGGAAACGCATAGAACTCACGAGGGGCTCTTTCCCCTTCGTGTTTAAGACGCTGTTGTGGCCCCCAACTGCACAACAATATCTGGTGCACTGTCTTTTCCTTAGGCGCGGTAGTTTTCATTACGCCGAAAAAGCAAAATGCGTACAACAAGCGAATCCCCAGAAGAGCGTACCTCGTGTGCGCCGATGAAATGTGAGCAAAGGCCGCCAGGGGAGGAAACGGCGCAGCGTATGCGCGGCAAAACTTGAGCCGTAGGCCCCTATAACCAATTTAAATTCGTCTTAAGGGCGTGGTTTGGTCCTGGGCGCGGCTTTGCAGACAAGCGGTGCAGATAGAGTAGAAGATGCGGTGGTTATGCCTACCACATTGTTTTGCTTGCGCAGCCTTCTGTGCTGGGCTATGATGACGACGCCGATCCCATCTGTTTTGCTACCCGAGTGTAGTTCATAACAATTACCTTGGCTGGAGTCGTGGAGCATTACGTCTGCTTCTGTTTCACTACTAGCCAAGTATGTGGCGCAGTCCCTATCGGCTGGTAAACGCTACAATAAACGCAGTCGTGCGAGACCTAACCCATTAGATAGGGTCAAGTATGGTTGTCATGGAAACATTCTGAAATTTTTCTATGAAGCAATTACCGCTAACACAAAAGTTGTCCACGGGTGCACTGTGCTGAGCTGCGTCCTCTGGAAGTGGCCTAAGTTAGCGGCGATTCGCTGGTTCGCATCATTGATTGAAAACTTGCGAAGTCCATTTGAAATGAGAATGCTCGCGGCGCTTCCAAGTTGCGCCCACTTTGGCAAAGATGTAGCCAGCCCACTAAACGGTGTGGGACGGCCGGTTATGGGCAACATTCAGTGGCATTCTTGCACATCCATTTGAGGCGCAACATTCTCGTCTCGAACAATGAGGCGACAGCAGAATTGCGTCACTCTCGAAATATAGAAAGGGCGGTGCGGCAGGCGCTGCGCCGCTACTCGAGACGGATCGGATGGTTTTGGTTTAATTTCGAATATCGTACCTGAGAAGGGGCCGTTCAACGATAGCTAGTTTCAGATGATCGGGAGTTACGAGTTCGCATTAACGAGAAAAAGCGTGCATGAGCCCAGACGTATGGACAAAGAGATTCAGGCGTGCCACTAATACAGGTTTACTGGCCAGTATAGAAATTCATCTCAGGGGCAACAGGCGGGTCTCCAACAAACATAGAAATGGGGTGACAGATGAAAAGCGTCACTCCCGAAGAAGAACGTCCGATGATGCCCAAAAAATGACTGAACTGACAATGAAAGAGCACACTCCACAAACGTTAACAACTGAGTGTTCATTAGTCAATGGAGGATAATGACGACATCTCGCAAAAAACGGGACCGATAGCTGAAACATAACCAGGCAGCAAACTTGGCCTCGCATTATAACATAACCAGGAATAACGAAGCCGAACCAAGAAGAGGCACGGTGGAACAGCCAGCTCCTCTCATTAACTAGTCTTCGGGCCCCACTGCGACGCAGCCACAACTTCTTATTTTATAGGATTTAATTTTGTCAAAACACTTAGTATACAAACTATTTCACGCATTTCAGTCTCTTTCACGTGTCGGGCCAGCTGGCTATGTGTATCGTCCTGCGGTTCCGCCTGTCAGCGCTCGTCGCTGATACTCGGAGAGCCCATCAACTACGGTGGCCCCTTTCAATCCTAAACGGTGCGCTTTGTGTCGATTCTTTGCATGTGCGGATTCTAAACACGCACACTCCTGCACATGCCCCTCTATCAGCCGGTCAGTCCTATGGTCACCGTCATCACCTTTCGACGCCTTCGATTTAAGCAGCACGCATCCATGGGTCCTCTTCAGAAGGAATGGGAGCAGTGTCGGCAGCAGGCTTCTTAATTCACTACTTCACGCATTTCAGGTGTGCAAACTATGTTCCCTTTACGCTAAGAGGTGGGATGACCGATGAGTTTTACTGCTCCCGTGCCCACAGGCCTTATGTGACACAGGCCTTATCTGTGCTAGTGTGTTTCTACGGGCTATTGTCTCCTCTGCTATGGTGACATCGAGGCCAACCCTGGTCCGCGCCTCGTACACGCCCTAAATCATTTCATGACTCCAAATGCTTACTGGAGGATCCCGCTGAGCAAACTAAACTAATCTTTAAATTACTAAAAGAACTGCAAGGACGTACACTTGACTTTATTAAACGCGCTCATGAACTGAAATAGTTCCCGTTCCACCGAGGTATAGCGGTTAAATTAAATACATTAAAAATGAATGTTGGGATTTAAAACAAAAAAAGTAAAATGGTAATTAAACAAGGCAATTACTCAGAAAATGACTAACTACGGAGCACAGATACATAAAAAGATCTAACAGTTCTTATTGCGTTATTTGCCGCTTACTTTGTTTCTGCGTCTGTGTGAAATTGTGACAAAATATTTGAGTTGTTAGTATTGTAGAATATTATCGTTATTTAGTACTGTCATTTCATCTAAAATTTTTAACGTTTTTGTATATTTATTAGCTCTGGTTATTACGAGATAACATTTATGGTTATTAAGAAGTTGTTCTCGGTGTTTGGTGGTGATTGAGCAGTCCTGTAAATAGTGGTTGAAACCGTCTGCTGGTAGGTTACATTTACATATGTTATTATTTGTAATGGCGAACCTATGAAAAAAAAACGGAAATCTACCGTGTCCAGTGATAAACTGTGACGTGTCATAGTTGGTGGGAAAGTCGTGCGGAATTTTGTGAATATTATTTATCCATTGGAATGTGTAGCTTTCATTTCCTGCTTGTTGCCACTCAACGTGCACGTTTTCTCAGATTAATATTCAGCTGTTTTTTTGATAAATTCTACTGAAATAGGCCAGTCCATTTTTTGGCCACATTTTGCTTCTTTTTTAGCCATTTCGTCCGCTATTTCGTTATGCACATTGCCACTGTGACCTGTTATGCTATTTTGTTTAGCATTTTTATATTTTAAATATATTTGGATCCCGAATATTTGGATTGCTCATTGCTTTTAGGGTTGATAAGCTATCAGTATACTACTGTACATTACCTTCTTTGAAGCTAGTTTGGATTTATTCAATTGCTTTTAAAATCACGATTGCTTCTACCTCAAAGTTATTGCTTTACTCCGGGGGTTTGTATTGTTTGTTTTCAACCATTTTGGCGAAATTATCTAGAAATATAAAAGCTGCTCGGATGTCGGTTTTATCTCGCGAGCCGTCTGTAAATACTACAAAATCTGTCTGCGAAATTGGTTGAGTAAGATAGGTAAAGGATATCTTATCTGCTGGATGCAGCTGCCATATATCCACTTTGTTACTTATTTGGCATGCCGTAAAAGCGCGGTTTTCAACGTGAGCATTTTCCCAGCGAAAAGTACGTTAAATGTTTTGATTTCTTTTTCGATCGTCAGATTAATTTGTGGGACATTAGCTATGACGTTTAAGGCCGGATTGGATACTGTTTTAAATGCTTCGGTAACTTTAATGATGCTTGTTCTTTGAATACTTAGATTTTTTTCTCATTAGTACATTTTTCTTATACCAAATTTGAACGGCGTAAACTATGATTCTTTCCGTAGCTCTGATATAATTTGTGGTAGGTGCTTGCTTGTAAGCCTCCATTTGTATGCTGTAAACTTTCCTAGGGTGTTGATTATTTGGTTTAGTTTTTCCTTTACATACTTAATATGAGGGATAAAACTGAGCTTGGTGTCTATATATATATATATATGCCTAATATTTTAATTTTTTTCAGATTTTGAGATTTTTGTTTCCTAGTCTCTAATGGGAGGTCTTTTAATTTACTGGTCACCTATGACACTGATTTTTAGTTTTGTTGGGGTAAATGTACGTTTTTTGTATATTCCCCAGTTTTCTACTATTTTGAGCGCTTCAGTTGCCTTTTTTTCGATATTATCTCTTGAATCACCTCTTATTACTAAGGTTATTTCGTCGGCAAAAGCCTGAATACATACATCGCTGGGAAATTTGCTGTTTAGGAGATTTAAAATTGTATGTTCCAGAGTAAAGACCCCTGTGGAGAGCCTGGCTTAATATAAAGTTTAATTCTTGATTTCTCCATGTTATAGATCATTTTTGTATGTTTAAAAAAATTTTGAGTCGAAATGGTCAGATTTCTCGGACAGCGTAATTATTCTAAAAAGTTTACAATTACGTATGGTTTGATACAGCTAAATGCGTTCTTTATGTCTAAAGAAATGACAACACATACCGCTTTATGTAATCTTGCTTGATCAATTTTCTTTTTTAACTCGTTTAAGGCGACAGTTGCCGACGTGTTATGGGTAAATCCGAATTGTTTTGTGCTATGGAGTTTTTTCTTGGTTAAGAAGTGATAAATTCAGTTTTTAACTATTTTTTTCTAGTGTAGAGTTGACTGCAATGGCTCTATATTTGTTGGCTCCTTGATTATCTCCTGATTTTGGTATTAATATTACATTTGATTCCTTCCGCCGGTGTGGAATGTATCCTGTTTTGATACATGCATTGTAAAGTTCAAGAAAGAATAATTATTGGCTATTATATAGACATTGTACAAACGTGGCTCGTAAACCATCCGGTCCAGGAGCTACATTTCTGCGTAATAAAGAAATGACTGAGTTAATTTCATTTTACATAATACAGCTTCATCGTTATTGTTTTCAAGAAGAATTTCTTCTTCGTCACAAACCTTGTCGACCTCGTATAAATCTCCTAATATATATTCAACCTGTTTCTTCAGTTGATTTTGTTTCTCCTCCACTTTCTTTTTCCATACTTTAAATGATGATTGGTTGCTTTACTGTTCATCTGGCTAATTTATACGGTATTGTGAATGAATTTTTATGAACTTGTGAACAAAGTTGTTCCCAACGTTTTCTTTTTTGCTGTTTCTCAGTTATCATTGTAAGCTTTCTGTTCATTACCCTGATTTCTCTTCGCGATATTTGATACCTCCTTCTTACTGCTCTTACTAGCTTTCTCTCGATTTTAAGTTCAACTGTCCACCACTGTTGTAGTTGCTTGTGGGATGGTTTAAATTTTGTGCTATGTTTACTTACTAGTTTTTCTATTTTATCACACAATGAGTTTACATCATTTTCGATTTCTTCTGTTGTTTTAATCTCGTTTCTCGCGGTTTCGAACCAAGTGTCCTTTTTTAAATCTTCTAGGATATGTTTCTTCCCTTTCAGGGTGAGATGCTACTTGGATTTGTTAACGATATCGTGAAAAAATAAACTAATAAATTTGTGGTCGCTGCTGTTGTAATCATCCATTACTTCGTAGTGAATAACGTGTGGTAATAGCGCTTGCCTAAAATGGTTACGTCAATCCAACTCCTATCTATACTGTTTTAGAATGTCGGGGGTGAGTTAGGGCTTTTTATAACAGAAAGGTTGTGCCTAAGAAAACGTTCAAGTAAATCGTCACCCTTTGGATCGGTTATCTCTTCCTCAATCTCTGTGTTTCGCATTGAAGTCCCCCAGTAGTACTACGTGGTTTGTCAAAAATCTTGAAAAAATACTTCTAATCGGTTTAACGTGTTTTCGAAATAGTATCTGGGAGGCGCGACGCAATCAATTATAATGAATTCTTTTTCTTCTCAGTTTACCTTCGCCGCACTAATTTTTTGTTCGATCATGAGCGGGAGTATTTTTACATCTAGAGAACGATTTACTATAGCGACTTCGGGTTATTTCTGTGTGCTGTGACTTGACGTCGGATGGGAAAACCTATATGCTTTCCTTTAACATGATAGGGTTCCTGCATTGCTCAGATGTGATTATGATTTTCGTTATGGTAGAAACCTAATGCCTCATTCCCTTTGGCACACTTTGACAAATTAACTTGGATGATGTGTATTAATGACCGTGGCTGCGAGATTTTTCGCTGGTCCGAGTACTGCTTTGCAATACTTTTATGTATGTGTCTGTTGTCAGTGTTGTAGTGATTATAGTGTAATTACATTCACCTATCCATAGCAACTCACAATTTTAGAGCGTCCACCTCAGTCCACTTCACGCAACAGTGAACTTCGCTAAATGTTCCATTACTTGCCGCTTGCGTTTTCGAAGCAGAGTTACACCAGTCCTTTCAATTCGATCGGAAGAGAATTGCCTCTTGTTCTTGTCGCTGCCTCTGCATATACGGCGGGCATGTGTTCTCCATCATTGAGTGACTTATGTCGACCTTCTCAACCGTTCGCTTGCTCTCTTCTGTAGAGATGCAACAGTAAGGTTTAACACTAGCACAGTTCTGGTAAGAATGTTTTACCCCACCTTTGGCGCTTCGTGGTCTTCTGTTGATGTCACAGCGATTTTTGGAGTTGCCGTAGCTCGCACAACGCTTGCGTCTTGGGAGGAAAACGTTGTGTAAGTACCTGCAGCGTGTCCATCCGATGTAGAGTCTTTCTTCCAAAACAATGCTCTGAAAAGCTGGCAGTTTTGTTGACAGAACTGCTGTTCCAATCTTTCTCTACCGATGGTTGAGAACTTGGATGTTGTCGGGGTCGCAGGATAGTCGATTATGGTTTACTAAGACTGTCGGAATGTCTTCGACTGAAGCGTCGTCTTGAATACCAATTATCTTAACCTGGGGAAGGTTTTTCTTGGGTTCCTTTGTTTGTATTTGGAGAGTTGCTGGATTTCTCGCGATTTCTTCACGCAGTTTCTTTAGTCCTACCTTTGACGTCAAGCTCCCTACGATGCATTCTCTTCTTTGCGTACACTGGAAAGTACGACGTTTGAAGCCAAGAAAGAGAGAGAGAGAAATAACATTTATTGAAAAAGCTCCCCCTTATGGGAAGGTGACATCTGCCCACAGGGCCGTAGCGACCTGGAGGCCTGGGGAAGTGACTAGCACTTGGTCCGAAACCTCGGAGCTCCGCATGGCCTGCTCCCAGGCCTGGGGGTCGGGAGGGGTGGTTAGGGATTCTTGGGGCAGTGGCAGAGGGAATGAAAGTGCGTGTCCAGTGCACCACAGTGCGGGCAGCAAGGTGAGGGAAACAGATGGAGGTGAGAGTGCTGTAGGAGCATGCGGTGAGGGAACGCGTGCGCTTGGATGATGCGCCACATGCGGTCCCCCTCTGGTGATAGGGAGCTGTGGGGGGTGGGAGGGTTCGACGGCTCAGTCTGTGGTGCAGTGTAATGTCGGTGTATGTGTACTGAGCGATGGGGATACTGTGGTCAGGAGCAAAAGAAGCAGGAGCCCGGGGAATGAGTTCTCGACCACGTGAATGTACTGCCTCATTGCCTCCTAAGCCAGTGTGGACGGGAGTCCACAGTAGCTCCACAGGATCCTGCGGACCGTGTCGGAGGATGATACGGAGAGCTTGTGAGGAGATACGTCCCTTAAGGAAGTTGGAGAGGGCATGCCGGGAGTCGAAGAGGATGGTGGTGGGTTGGGGTGGTTGAACTATGGAGATGGCAATGGCAACTTCCTCCGCCACCGTAGGAGAGGTGGTGAGGACAGACATGGTTGTGGGGTGGGAGGACTGTGCATAGAAGTGGCGTAAGCCTGATTGTTTGGGTATTGAGCCACGTCCACATAGATAGTTGTGGAGGAGGGTGAGTGGGCACGTACCAAGCGGCGGCCTGCATGGTGGAGAGGGTCCATGTTGCGAGGAAGGGGTGTTTGAAGCCAACGTTACTGCTGTCATAAAACCTATCAGAAAATGACAAAAAAGCATGGAAGTGAAAATGACTGCCATGCAACAAAGACTCGACACAAGCTTGAAGAAACATCTGAGGCTTTTTTTCTTGTTTGAAGAGCAGCAATCGCCAATGGAACAATTACTTGGAGGCCTAACCAACCACACCGAATATCTAACATCCCGTGTCGGCGAACTGAAAGATAGATCCCGTCGTTACAACTTAATATTTCATGGCCTTGCAGACGCTAAAAAACATGAAAACAGAGAGAAGCAAGACTAACACCTGTGTTATGTTCTATCATCTTTTCAACAAGACTCTATAGAAGGTCCACGTCGTTTAGGGAACTTTTCACAGAAGACGTCTCGCCCCGTCATTGCTAAGTTTGCTCATTTCAAACATCACGAAAACGTACTTTCCCTACGCAGTCAAATCAAACCTACGCACATCACTGTAAATGAAATGTTCTCTATAACCACTCGTATTGCAAGAAGAAAACCTATCAAATTCGCTAAAAAACAGCCTGGATCCCCTTCTTTACAACTCAGCTACAAAAGATTATTTATAGACTAGAAATGTTTCTTCTACAACACTAGCATTGACTCCGTACAAAAAATTAAAACTCCACACGAACGCCCCAACCGTGCTACGAATGCTACCTCACCTGACTTATCGTAGGAAAACGAGAGGATAGGTAATCTTCGTTCACAGATTTCTTCACCTAAAATTTCCATCGTTTTTTGCAATGTAGGAATTCACACATTTTTTTTGCAATGCCTCTCACTTTTCCATTTATCTTTGCGACCGCACTGAACGTCGAGGCGGAGACGTTCTTTTAGCCATATCAAGAGATATTCCATCCACATGCGTACACATTAACAGTCATTTCGAAATAATTTGGGCCTCCATGACGCTTCACCTTCAAAGTATACTATTCGGTGTTTGCTACCAATTTCCTTCTTGATCTTTTACGTTTGTGAATAAGCTACATGACGCAATCAACTCAATTTCTACATGTTATCCATCCTCGTGCATTTTCTACTGGGCAACTTTAACCTCCCCAACATTTGTTGGAACACGCAACCACCTCATTTCTCGCCATTTCCGACTGAAGGAAGTACTTTTTTTGGGTTACTGCTGTGTATTTCCTTTCAGCCAGTAGATAACACAACGGACAAGAGCACTAAATAACACAGCAAGAAATTTATTACTCATACTTGCCACACTTTGATGACCGGTCTGTTAAATGTAATTGGGATTTATTCTCGAGTGAATTTCACCAACTATTAAATCTTATCACCACGCACCATGGTACAATTCGTATATCAAGCACCTGTCAAACCGTAAAAAGCACTGCTACCGATTAGAGAAAGCATTTCCCACCCGAACCCAATGGGATGCTTGTCGCATCGCTTCTGAAGCTCCCGTCCGTGGAATAAAAAATGGTAAAATTCGTTCGTATCTGCAGTACCGCCGTGTATGCTAAAGACTAACGTTAAGAAATTTTGGTCCGTCATTATACCCCCGCTCATGAGGACATTGGCCTCCAGGACGGCCTCAACACTCCTGTGCCTTTTTAATATGTGTGTGTCTATCTTTTCTAACACTACTACCGATAAGCTTCGGGCCGTCCAAAATTTGGAATATATTGTCATGCCTCAAGTGATTGTCGAGGTTCGTGGCATTTCCAAAATAATTGACACTTGAGACATTCATTCATCCCCAGATTTTGACGTAATTGATGATTGATTGTAGGGTTTAACCCGCCGATGCAACGCAAGCCGTGAGGCGCGCCGTAGTGGAGGACTTCGAAATAATTTTGACCACCCAGGAATCTTTACCATGCACCGAAATCTCGTAAACACGGGCGTTTCTACTTTTAGCCTCCATCAGAGAAGCGGCCGGCGTGGCCGGGAATCGAACCCGCAACCTTGGGATCAGGAGCGCAACGCTTTAGCCACTGATACACCGCGGGGCTTGTTTTGACATAATTTTATGCAAAGTTCTCGATAAATACAAATTTTTGTTGATCTATACTACTCACAACATTTTCCAACAATCACTGGATACATTTACGTTACCCGCTGCGTGGAAAATGGGGAAGGTGGTTACTGTGTACAAAACTGGAAATAAATCTGAACCCACCAATTACCGCACAATTTTACTCACCAGCGCATGTTGTAAATTCTCCAACATGTTATTTTGTCTAATCTGGTTAATTTTTTAGAATCTAACTCAATTTTGATGTTACCACAGCACGGCTTCCGGATATAATATTGTTATGAAACTCAACTGGTAATATTTACACGCAGCTTTCACCGTATTCTTGATCGTTCGTCTAGTGCAGATTCTATTTTTTGGACTTAAGGAAGGCCTTTAAGAAGGTCTCTCATAAACTCCTGCTTCATAAACTACGCCAACTAAATATCGAAGATAGTCTTCTTAAATTGGCTGAATGTTTTCTTACAACTCGTTCGCAATTCTTTGGAACAAATGCCTAAAACGCGCCACTGCGAGAAGTACACCGCGGTGTACCTCAGGTGTCAGTGCTGGGGCCGCCTTATTCTTAATTGAAAATGAAGATCTCACCTCCCTCGTAACTTCCTAAATCTATCATTTCGCTGACGATTGTTTCACTACCTGAGACATTAACACCGACAACGACTGCGCCATTCTTCATTCTGTCCTCACTAGTGTCGCTAATTGTTGTCATGAATGGCGAATGGAGCTCAACACTAACAAATGCAAAGTCCTGCGCGTATCTCGTAGAAACACTACTCCGCCACTTTATTTTATTAACAAGTCCGCTTTAGAATTGGTTTTCTCCTATAAGTACCTTGGCGTTTACATCACATCTAACTTGTGCTGGGCCCTTCACATTGAATACAATATTAACAATTCTAACCGTATGATGCGTTATATATGGCTAAACTTTTTTAATGCCCCGTCTAAACTTAAACTGTTGCTTTTTAAACACTAGTGCGCTCGAAATTAGAGTTCGCTGCCTCAATATGGGATACCATTGACGAAATACTAACAAGTGCAATTAAACTTGTACAGAACAATGCAATTCGCCTCATTCTGTCTAATTATAACCCAGGTGCACGCATAACACCAATGAGAAATATACTTGGCCTACCTACGTTGTCTTCTCGTCGAAAGCTTTTTCGTCTAACCTTATTCAATAACTTGTATCGCCCCCCGGAACTCTGCAAATCGTTTAAACCAACTGAGTACACTTCCTATGGCATTGATCACTCTCACAATGATGACCTTAAATCATGCAACACAAAAGCCTTCTGTAATTCATTTTCCCCCGTACATCCTGCGAATGGAACCACGTTCCCCGTGCCATTGTTGATATCATTGATAACCTAAATTTTCACGAAGAATTTAGCTAATATTGTATATTCATGAGCAATCTAATGTTTTTTTATGATATTCACGGCACTGTATTATATTTTTTTGCGTTGTAACCCACTCCTCCTCTGTAATGCCTTTCGCCCTGAGGGGTACAGTAAATAAGTAAAATCAATAAATAAATGAAATATATCTTTCAAGCCGCTACACACAAGTGCGTGATTGCACGCGTGCAACCTTTACAGCCGTTTGTTTCCTATATGGTTGTTTCCCTCCATCCTTTAATCACCACGGTGGCTCCTTTGTCTCCCTCGAAAATAGTTTAAATAAGGAATTGCAAACAAAATGTGTCCACAAGGCCATGGGCCCATCGGCTAGCCGCTATCAGCCGATTTTTCTGCGAGGAGCGGTCATTAGCCACTCAAATAGCAACGAACACTCGGTCAGTATGTGAAATATATCTGCGCCCACCATCTTTGCACTAAGAGCATCGGGGTGTCAGGGGGACGTGTTTTTGCCAACACTTTAAACTCGTTTGGTGGCCACCATTGAGTTTGTGTGGTTTGGCGTGTTGGCCGCCAATTTAAAAGTTTAATAACGCTATCGTCTTTCGCCATTTTACCTTATTTTCTCAAGGCTTTATTTCAGCTCATTTGCGCAGTCAAAACTACACCACATCTAGCAACAACTGATAGGGCACGCCACACCACGATGCTGTTCCAAAGCCTTGCTTGTACCAATTTTATTGTGCCTAGGAAAGCTGCCAAAGACCCACCTGAGCGCGGCAAGGCTAGTGCTGTGAAGTGCTGCCGGCGCGTGCGGTGACGTCATCACTCGGCGATGTTTGCCGGCACACGTTTGCTGGCACACGGGAAACACAAGATGTTCGGGGGGAAAAAGATGCAGTAGGCGTTCACGACCGGCTACAGGTAGAAGAGGACGTAGAGTAATCGAGTATCACAGGTGTCTCGAGAGAAGGGATGCTGGAAGAGGACGAATATTGGGAGTTTTCCAGAAAAATTGAGAAGAGATCGACAGCTGCAGGCGGATCGTCTAGCCCTCGGTAGCCTGTCAGACAAGCGGCAGTAGACCGAACTGCGGATCTGCTGATTCGTAATCTACACCGTGAGCTGCAGCGGCAGTCGACCAGACAGCAAGAGTGCTACCGTGTGCGGTGCTCCTGAGCGACGTCAGATCAGCTTCTTCGAACCCATACACGGTGGCATCAACATGGCCCCGGGATGGTTCCCGGATGCGTCGGCCGTGTTGCTTCAACTGAACCAACCGCCATCGTCCGCTGTCATCTACTCTCCACCACCGCTTACACCAAAACTGCGAGGCGTTTCTTTGTACTCGGAAGTCACAGACTCTACGGCGCATGCTGCACTAGCTGCTGAAGTGTGTTCGCGTGCTCTGCTTGAGTTTTTTGTGTCTTCTCTCAATTTTAATTGGCCTTTTTATATAAATGATTCCACTTCGTGATATTGGCATCAGCCTCGTCACATGTCGACCGCTCCCGGTACGGCCCTGAACGTGCCATAAAATGAAGAACTATACGTGTATGACATTCTCGGACGACATTCTGACAACCACCAACCCACCCCGATACTCGCTGAGCCAGATACGCGCACAAAAATACTTGCTGCCCCCGCTTTCTTGGTCTTGCTTCGCCCAACACTGCTGATGCACAAAACCAAATAGTCCTCCTTTCCTTGAACTGTGCTTCTTGCTCCAAACTTCTTCTTAAGGGTATTTACCGCCCACGGCTTTTCTGCAGAACAAATAATAGCTCTCTACATGTTTTTTACGCCGGTTCAAATGCCAGGATGCTGTCAATAATCTCTCGCAATCTTCTCGTGGCGCCACATATTTGCGATCATCGGATGTATCTCCGTAACAATCTACCAATGTAAACATATTGCATAGATTGTGCAGTGACACCTTTGACACCTATGACGGGCTGTTAGAAGTGGCTTCGGAGGCAACTCATCTGATAAACACCAGGAATGAGAGGCCTGTCGACCGAGACTATCGAGTATGCAACGTGGCAAGAAAATAATATAGAAAATGACTTAGAAAATTTAAAATTCTGTAGTTAACTGTCTCAAAAAGAACGTCATTGAACGTTCTTAGTGTCTTTGGCAGGTTCCAGTCGTCTGGTGGAGAGTTTTTAAAGGTTCTGTGTCGAGTACTCATTTGAACAAAATCCCGAAGAAGGATGTTTATCTATCTCGCTGTATGGACGCACGCTCGGTTACATTCAGGGTGCATTGAATTTATCGGTTATTTATCTTCTGTCCGGATATAAGCAAATTGCTGTTATGCCTTGGACCGAGGAAACGCCGATTTCATGACGAACGCCGGAGGCGTGTATCTATAAAATATCCTGATATTCGTACTATATAACACGCATGCGCCCCACGAAACAGGGGTTGACTCCGTTTTTTTGTGGTTTCGATTGGCAAAGGTGACTGCATGGATGATGTCTCTGTCTGTTCTCTAGCATGTCAGAGAAGCCTCGAAGGTTTTTCGGAGCACCTCGCGGTTTTTTAGCTCGCTGTTTTTCACCTCAATTCTTATTAAAGGCAGTTTGCCAGCCAACAGCTCAGAATGCGGCGACGACGCCGCTGCTGTGCGATATGACACTGATACGGTGCGCCCCATCAAGTATTTCCCTGTCCTGCGGTCTGCAACAGACGTTCCCAGATTTGTGGTATTATATTTCTACGCTTTTTGTTTGATGGAAAGTTTTGGTGAATAGCTCACACACGTGCAGCTCTTCTTAATACAAATGCTTCGCTCTCGTAGGGCTTCGCCGAAGGCACTTCTTCGAGTCTCATTGTCCGCTTGACAGATCGCCGAATATAAGCCAATTTTGACGACTTTTATCCTAGCTAAGTTCAAACTGGCCCCCATAGCCAAGGCGTGGGGGCTGTGTTTATCTCGCAACAGGCTTGTCATACCAAACTGATGGCGCGCGCCAGTCAGCTTATAAACCCTGCCGAGCTCTATGATTGAATCTCTTAATGTGAACACCTCGCTTTTGTACTGTATGTGAGCGAGTGTTTTCAGTATTTGTATGCCAAACCACCACCTGTCGTTACGGATAAACAAACCCTATCTTGGTTCTTCTCTCACGCACACCTCCAGACCATTTTGTCGTTGGACATAATGGCTCTATGATAATCATCATGAACGGCCTAGTTAGTCCACTTCAGGACGAAGGGCTCTTCTGCTGACTTCCACCCGCTCTTATCGCGCGCTGCGTGAGTCCACACCTTGACTGAGTTTTCTATTTCGTGTCTCCATCGAGTTAATGGCCTTCACATTTTTCTGGTCCCGTTTCACAGTGTTTATTCTGTTTCTTGTGGTCCAACTGTTGTACGTTTATCGCACTATAGGACCCACACAACCCCATTTTTTTTTTGAATTATGATATCTTCTACTAGAGTGTGCTCCTTGTCCAGGTTACTCGGTTCGTGCCCATGAGCATTGGTAACCTTATTATTCGCTCCATGGCACGTTCGGCGTATCAAAGTTTGCTTTCAGGTTGTATATTAGGGCGCCAAGTTTCCGCTCCGTATTTTATCACTGGCTGGATGCGTTGTTTGAGAATCTTTATTTTTGGGACGTAGGTAGCTCAATTTTTATTATTTGCGAGTGCTTGCCGAGTGCACCCCAAACACAGTCCGTTTCTGCTCCTGATTTTATGCGTAGTTTATTCTGCGCAGGAGCAAAATTTGATATTGTCAAGCGTGTTTTCATTTTTTTATTTGTGAACAATGCTCGAGATCGTTGGACGGGTGTGTATTGCGAGCGCAAATATCTTCATTCATTTTGTTTTTACGATTTCCTCTCATTTGGAAATAGTTTGCGCACGTGTTCGCATGTACACCGCGAAGCGAAATTGGCGTTTATGTAAGGCCACCAAACGCCCCCTCATCATTTTGTTCTTTCGTCATGACGTGCCTAATAACATTACAATATTTTCTCCTAAACCATTACTTTTTTGGGGGAGGGGGTATTTTGATCATCCCAAAATAGTATGGACACAAAACTGTCCTGGTGTTTCAGGGTCGTCACAAAAAAAATCCAGACTTTCTTTCTCTGCGTTCAACACATAATTTTTTCTATTTGTGAACCAACCTACCGGCATGTCAATAACGACCGACAATGTAGTGGACCTAATCCTTACCACATCCCCAGATTTTGTTTATTGGCTCGCTTGCACAGCAGGGCAACCGAGCCAATAAACAATCGCAGCAGACGCAATCGCCAGCAGAACATGTGGTTGGTCAAAGTACGTTCGCGATGGTGTAAAGGTGGACTTTTTGTCCATAAATAAGACATTTTGGTGTTTTTGAGTGATTATATAGCCACGTTCCAAGAACAAACTGTCGCAACAAATTGGGCGCTCTTCAAAGACAAAGTGACTTCTTTAATCCATACCTAATTACAGCAATTCCTCCATTATCGAAATCGATTTGCTCGAAATATCACTTTATTTCAAATTTGTGCTGGTCCCAACCCAAACGCATGTATTTTAGACCGCATTACTCGAACCTCACGAGCAGCTTGACACGCTTAGAGCGCAGTGGCGAGAAGAGGCGCCGCCGAGCGGCAGCAGCTCGGTGGCGAGGCTGGCTGTCAACATGGCGGGGCAACATAAGCTGGTGTTTCCCGGGCGATCCTCTCGATCCGGTTAACCTCGATTCCCCCCGTGTGACTTTATACAAATAGTACAAACGCGTGGTAGGGCACCTGAATTTCGTTCATAGATATTGGTCAATGGCATGGTCGCGACGGTACACGAAGACCGACATACTCGAACCGTAGAATTTTCTGTGCCGTCGGCAAGCGGGCACCAAGAAACTCTTGTTTTGCAAAGTTCACGGCTGCACACTGCGGGGAAAAAAATCCCAGTCATCATGCAAAGCCCCTTGTGCAAAAATGGTGAGTTTTTGTGATTGCGCTTTGTACCCACAATGAGCAGGTAATTGTTTTTTTTAAATAAACAAACACAACCTCGTACTCGAACCACAGCATTTGCGGAGTTTCCAGCGCGAAACTGTCGTAGCGTTACGTGTCGCCCGCACGCCCCATATAAAAGTGGCCACTTCCACTGCTACCGTTATGTGCGGGAACCACAGCCTCAAGCAATGTTTCGCCTAATTTGAGCCCGGGTTCCTCGCTCCCGGCAATATCTGAAATACGCAAAGTTCACTGCCTTGCTTGCACGCGAATGATGTATTGCTTCAGTGACTATGTTGTGCTTTGATTCCTAGCATATGTGGTGCAATTTAAGCTTTTCTCGAGTGGTCGCTTACAACGAAATGCCGCTGATAAAAAAATCTTTTGCTGTCCCGCGACTTCGTTGTAACGAAGGATTACTGCACCTTCACGCGTCATTTCTTCCAACCATCGGTCCCCGTGGCTCAACATTACCCCCAATTGTGTCCTAAATAAAAAGAAAAAAGGTTATGTCCTAAAACAAGACACAGCCACACGGCGCTGCTTTCTGGCGCAGAGCTCATTGATCATGTTTGTTCAGGTGCTGCTCTTTGGCCTGATGTCACCCGTTTCACAGGAGTGGGTCGTCCTGCACCAAGCATGCGAAAAGGAGGGACCACCGAGCTTCTGTGGCCTATTCGTGAATGCGCTGGACGCTGCTCCGCTGTATTTGGATACGTCACTTCCATTCAGCCGGCCACATTTATCGCATCGGATAACCCGGCAGTTGATAAGAGCGCACATTTCGACAGCAGCTTGGGCAACGGCGCTGCTTTTTGAGCGGAGCGCTCAATTGACCATTTTTGTTCAATGCTGCTATATGCCTTCGGCCTGCTGTCAGCCGTTTCACTGGAGTGGGTCGTCCTGCCCCGAGCCGGCGAAAAAGAGGGACCACTGAGCTACTGCGGCCTATCTCTGGATGTGCTGGACAATGCGCCTTCGTATTTGGATACATTACTTTCATTCATCCAGCAACATGGAACGGCGTCGCATAACCCGGCAGTTGAAAATAGCGCACATTTTGACGGCAGCTTTGGCCACGGCGCTGCATTTTCGGCGCAGCACTCATTGATCATGTTTGTTCGGGTTAGTTTCTAAGATTCTCGTTGTTACCGTGACAATGATGTGTGCCTTTTAGCAGTGATGTGGCCACTAGAATTTTTGAAGCGTGTATGTCTGACTGCCCTGTACCTTAGGCATCTTTCCGTGCGTAGTGGCGAGGTTGAATCAAATACCGTTCCTATGACTAAGGCGCAAGAACAGAAGTTGCAGATGGTGCATGAAGCGGTTTTGCGGCTAGAGGCCAATAATGAAACCGTGCTTGAATCGGTGAATATTAACTTGCAAATCCGCTTGGATTCAAAGACCGATTTCAACTCATTGACGAAACGCGTTCATGTACTTCAATGTAAAATAGAGTCCGTTACAAAAACGGCAGCTTTCGGAAACAACCAATGCATATCGAACCTTCAAGCCAAAATTGATTACGTGGAAAATTGTTCCCGAAGGTCAAACGTAATATTCTACAGAATTGACGGCGGGGAATAATCTGAAACGTTGGAAACTTCCAAAAGCCTGGCCCGTGCTTTTTGCGAAAACCGTCTTGATCTTTCGATCCCGTCGCTAGCTAGAGTTCACCGAATAGCTCGCTTCTTTCCAGAGAAAATGCCCCATATCATCGCGAAACTGTCGAATAAAAAAGATGTTGAAATAATCCTGAGCAAGGGCTTCAAACTCAAAAATATGACTCTCAGTGTGGTACCTGACTACTCTGAGGCTGTGCGGCACAAGCTTAGAAAGTTACTGCAATTTTCAAAAACAGTAATGAAAAAAATGAGATCATCTGTTTCTTGGTTTTGACAAGCCGTGCCTCAAAAAAGATACTTACATTAATGACACAGATAATTGCTCAGTGCATGGCGCTCTTTGCCCCAGTTGGCCTTGCGCCACAAACATCCAACCATCATCATTAATTGCGCAGTGCATGTCCACACACGTGCTGCAATTGTCATGACGACATGACGTGACCTTTCAAAAGTACCGGCAGCCGCACCATCTTGTCCAGACGAAAAGGCCACCTCTTTCTTCACTAATATCAGAAGTATTCTTTCTAAAAGTGTTGAGTGATTTTCGCTAATTAACTCATGCTCGCCATCTATCATCGCACTAACCGAAACATTGCTCAACGTTACTGTTGCCCAAAGCAGTATTCTTGCCTGTCAAGCAGAATTCACTTTTTTCCGTTGCGTTAGAGGAGATCGCCGAGGCGTTGGTGTGCTCATTGCAATTTGAAAAACAAAGTATTGCTCTACCCACTATTATTACCTCATTTCTTGAATGCGTATTGGTTTCCTTGAGCCTTGTTTGTATCTATTTTTCATTGTTGTTGAAGTTTTGTTTTTGAAGTATGCACGCGGTTTCCCAATGCAGTTCTTTTAATTTTCTGTGGCTTCCACTATCCCAATACTCAATGGTCTACGCTATCTATTTCAATTGCCGACACTCAGGCACAGGACTTACTAGATTCTTGTCTCACGTTCGTTGTACCAGCTTATCGGAAAACCGACACGTTGCTCGACAACATGCGCAAATGTTGTGGATTTACTTTTAAAATGTAATTCTGACCTTTTCACTGATATAGCCTGTGTCGATGGTACTTCTGATCAAGACATAATTACGAAAAACTTAACTTGTTCACTCGACGAAAGCAGAGTTACCAAAAAGCGTATAAGTTGTTGCAACCAGGCCAACTTTGATAAAATTATTGCGAAATTATCCTGTTTCACTGGAGCGTTTTTAGATACCCATTTGTCACGTTCAACTGAAGATAACTTGAGCTTTTTAACTCAGATTTTATAATAATTCATCAATATACACCAGTAATTACAATACCAGCAAGCGAAATGGCTCCGTGGTTCAATGTCCAGCTGCGTCGACTTAATACCAAAAACCGACTATTAAGAGTAGCGGACAAAACTGGATTATCAGATACATGGTGTTGTTATAAAACATGTGACAATGTATATCAACGCCTTTATAAATCTACTAGTCATCGCTTCTTCAGCCTTGATTTGTAATCAATGCTAAAAAAACACTGTAGGCTCTTTTGACGCATGGTACATCCTAGTGACCATCCCGATATAACTCGCGCTAATATCGATGCAACACCTGTTCCGGAATCCGAAGGTGCTTAGTTATGAAATGATTCATTGTAAATGTTTTAAATGCGAATGCATTTATTAGACGGGGGTGTCTTGCTCCGTTGGCCGGCGTGCGCCTGCATTCCTCCAGCACGAGCGCACGTGAGCGCGCGCCTCGTAGTTCTGCCTTCGTCGTCGTCGTCGTCGTCGTAAATGCGAATGCATTTCTTAGTCGGGGGTTCACACAATGCAACGTGAGCATTACGCCTCTCCCTGGCGGTGACGTCACTGCAGTTGCTTCCACGTCGTCATCATCGGTTGGAGAAGAAGAAGAAGACAAGTCTGCGAAGCGAAGAGCGCGTAATGCCGAACGCGTTCCGCGCTCGGGAACATCAAGAAGGAGTCTAGTCGTTTGAACGCGCTTCGGGTTCTTTGGAACAAGTTTGGAAGAGGAGGTGATGAGAACGGTGACGCCATCATTGCGGTCTGGACGCGCGAATCTGTGACGCGCGTATGCTTCTCAAAGACCCTTTGACCGTGCACTTTAGCGATCACAAGGCAGTGATTGTGGCCGTCAGGTACAACGATATCACAAACGGGTGCTGATGAATAACTGGTTACGTTCACACTCTCGTAATTAATTACGCCATTACTCGCAACAAACTCATCGGTGCACCCAATGCATTCGCATTTCTGCACGATTCCCTTCGGGGAGGTGCGGGGGAATTTTTTTTACTCTTGAGGATATTACTTCATGCTCTAAAATGGATCCAGTTGCCGCTATTAATATGTCTCAAATAATAATTGATGAAGCTGGCATTATATATTCACTTTGAAGTTGGAAATTTCATCTGCATCCGATCATAATGGCTTGAACAACAACATACGGAAAAATATTTCATCTGGTATCTATCGCTGTTTGGCAGCAGTCTTTTCCCTATCATTATTATCAGCCACCATTCCTGAGGACTGGCGAATAGTAAAAGTAGTGCCGTTATTTAAATGTGGTGTTCGCTCATGCCCGCCTAAGTACAGACACACATCTTTAACTAGTACCATATGTTAACATTTGGAACACGTTATACACTCACAGGAAATCGCCTCTTTAAAGGAACACAATACCATCTTTAAATACCAGCCCCGTTTTCGCGAGGGATATTCATGCGAAACGCATCTCCCAATATTTACTCATAACTTGCACTCCTCATTGGACGCCTGCATACAAACTGACGCCATACTCTGACTTTTCAAAAGGATTTGATCGTATCTCTCACCACGGGCTCTTACTAAAACTTTTGCAGCTTAATCTTCACCCACTAGTTCTCGTCTAGCTGCAAGGCTTTCTTTACAATGGAAAACAATTCATGTCTGTCAATATCTTTAAGAACTCTCCTTTTGTTGAAGTCTCATCTGGAGTTTCCCAAAAAGTGTGCTTGGTTCCTTGCTTTTCCTTATTTATAATAACGACTTTTCCTCCTCCGTAACTTCTAACGTTGGGCAATCCGCTGAAGAATGTGTCATTTACCGTACCATTTCTTCTGAAACTGCTGAACAATCTCTACAATCTGATCTTGTCACTTTATATTCGTGGTGCACAATGTGGCTAATGACATTATATTCTTTTGAAACTAAGTTTATGTGGTTGACAAAAAAGCGTTCCGTATTCCAACTTATTACTTGGTAAGTATTACTTCAGTAGAGCTTACGACCTTGTTTAAATGTCTTGGTGTTAACATCCATTCTGACCTGTCATGGCATGACCACATTAACGTCACCCTTGTTCCAGCAAATCGCTAACTGGGGTTCCTTAAACGTAACGTGAAACACACCCCCTCGCACTTCTGCAAACTGGCGTATAAGGTGCGTCCTATAGGACGTATTATGGTGGTATACGCGTGTTCTATTCTATACAATAGAACATGCGTCAGCCATTTGTAATCGCGATGAAGGGTACATTACTAAAAGCTTCCAAGCCCTGCAGAACCGTGCTGTATGTTTTATTTTTACTGCAAAGTAGTATATGTTTAACCCCCCTCCCAGTTTTAATTCCGGTGTCATCGATTTACTCGGCGCCGCCCCGGGGCTCCTCTTCACAACAGCTGGCACCTCTTTAGAGGCTATGTCTATGTCCCCTTCACCTCCACCGATGCCCGTTAGGCAAGTTGCGCAGTCGGCAGCTAACGCGGGTATGGGGTTATCAGATGATTGCAAAAAATAAATAAAAGCATTGTTGGGCGTAAAACTGCGATGTCAATTACTACACTTCCTGATATCAAATGTTTGCGCAGCGTGAGCTGCAGTCTTCTCGGTCACGGCGCATTTCTGCTACGTCTCAGGAATTGTTCGCGTGATCAGCGAACGAACGGCGGCGTGCGTTAGTCTGCTCCTACATATCAGTGCGTCGCCTCCACCGGCCTACATGTTGCAAATCGTGTTTGAACCTTCCGCGCAAATATCACGTGGTTCGGATGAGCACCGCACAAGAGAGCAGCGAGCACGTTGTTGCATATCGCGTTTAAACCTCCCCCGGTCACGTGGTTTGGATTAGCGGAGAATGGAACAGCGTCTGGGGAAAGTGTCAGGGGGAGGGCACTCTTTGTTGGCGACACATGAAACATGTGTGAAGGAAAGGCAGTGAGGGCGATTACGCTTAGCTACATGCTCCTGTCCGTTTTCCTTCTTTCGTCGCTGCCGCGTTCGCTCACTCGGTTACGCGGACATAAACAGACGTCTCCACGAGTAAGCCTACATAACGGCTGCCAAAGGGCTGCCCCCTAAAACGACCGAAACCCGCCGCCGCCGTTTCCACTCGAATTCACTTCGCCAAGTAGCTGCGAATCTCTCCCGTTAGAAGTGAAACTTCCCCAGTTGGAACGCCAGCTTGAGCCCATATTTCCTTTTCAGCGTGGATCGCCTTCTCAGCAACATATTCGCGCGTGTCTTTCATGTCTAACTATGAGCCATCAACTGTTGCCGGTTTATGCGTGCGCATAAAAAGGGGGGCTTGCACGCAAATCTAGGTTTTAGGCCGCTACCGAAAAAATGGCGATTGTGGTGGTATTTAAATATCGAAATTAGATGCCTCAATGCGGTTAGTTGGCTGTCTTCAATCGAGTGGTCCGGTTGTGGGTTGATGTGTTACACAGACATCTTAAACACTCAGTAAGATGCGTTCGAGGGGGAATTAAAACGGACAGCCACATTTTTGTACGTGAAAATTGGGGTCAAGGTCTTCCAGCTTTTAAATCGTTGGGATGGATGCATGGGACGACCAGTTATGGCAACAACCCGGCCTCATGCCGGTTTCAGAGTGTTGCCGCTACTGTCGTGATATCTTTAAATAATGACTTCGTTTGGTGTCTGATCCCACCAAACTGAGTGAAACACTGTTTTTGTACGTCCATAGCGCACGATATGGCTGTTACGTCGGTGCTACGTCGGTTGCATCACGTAAAGAGTAAAGTACTTACGAAACGGGAGGGACACAGGCAGTTTCATGTTTATCTGCAAAAACGAAGTTTAATAATGTCAGAGGTTCATTCAGCCGATTGGCTGGGAAATATGCTGCATCGAAAATTACGATAGACGTGTTTTGTTTCGTGCACTCTGTGGACTGCGTCATGCTTCGCAGGACATCGTTCTTCAGAGAGTGGACGGGCAGTAATTTTTCTGATTACTCATGTCACAACGACGTCACTTGATTGAATCTTCGTGCCCAACTGGATGTGTTATCACGCCGCAGCAAAATCGTCACTTATCACTACTTCATAATCTCTACCATCACACATCACTTAACGAGGCCACCCCCTCCTATCTTTCCGCACCATGATTATTCCATGAAATTCAAACACTTCTACTGTCGCACAATTCATTGTGCTAGACCGTTCATACTGCGCACAATAACCGAGTGGAATGACTTACCATCAAACGTTGCAACGGTCACCGATATCCCTAAATTTCAGGAGCTACTCAAAACGAATGCAGATGTGTGAGGCTTATGTTGTATTCCTCCTTCTTTTCAATGCAAACCGTGAAATAACGGATTTTGTTTGCTTCTGTATAAAATGCGTATATTTCATGCTTTGTGTGATTTATTGCTGTGTTCGCCTAATTCGGTTCCTCACAGGCCTTTGTTGATATTGTTTGTTTATGGTTTAATTGCGCGTGCCCTTGTTGTAAGCTAGATTGTGCTTTATGGTACTCTCGTGACTCTATTCTCTCTTTTGTTTAGATTGTTTTGAAATGTTTTTCAAATAGTTTTATTTTTTCCTGTGTAGTAATGTTTATTTTGATTACCTGATATTATGCGGCAAGAATATAAAACCTATATTTTGCTCTAATCTATGCAGTTGTATATTTTTGAGTTTGCGTGTTTTCTGGTTTTATTAATAATTTTAATGTAGGTGAATGTGTCATAGCTCGCCCCCCCCCCCCCCCCCCGTTTGTAACAGCCTCCTGTGAGAGGGCCCTTAAGAGGTGTTTTGAATAATAAAAAGAAATAAAACGGGGTCAACGTACGTACCGTAGCCGCCAGTTCGAATTTTTGTGATATCCGAAGTGAAAAACATTTGTTTCTCAATACTATTATTTCTTCTTTGTTTGTACATAACACAAAAAGTTCGGGAACGTCAGCGGTGGCAGAAAACCAAATTTAATATCTCTAGTTTACGAAAACGGCGCAGTTGTACCCTATTCTGAAAACTGCGCTCTGACTTATCAGGCATGCAACATGAAATCACTTGAAGAAGACGGGGTTGCAATATTACTACGAATCGCCAACTTCAGGCATTCCTTATTGTCAGTGCTAGCCTGACTGAATTGAAAAGTTTTGAGAAACTCACCCGGTTACTGTTCCGTAATTCTTGCTGAAATTTTTGATTAATCACTAAACTCTTGCGCATTTCTTGACGATTAGGAAATTGGCTAAATCACACCATTCTTCAAGTCTGGGTATGCATATATCTGCTTTATTATCGTCCAATATTCTTGACTAGCGTGCCTTACAAGCTCTTTGAACAGATTATTTCCTCAAAGCTGGTTATACTTCTAGGAATTAGCTCCTTTTTTCACAGTTCCAGCGTAAGTTTCGAACATCGTTTTCTTGTGAAACTCGCGGAGTATGTTTTAAAAACGACCTTTTCTGTCCTCTTGATGACGGACACTCTGTTAATTGGATTTTGTTGCTGTTCCAAACCGTTGGACCTCTTCTCTCGTCCCATGCTGTGTCAAAAACAAGGTAGTTTAAACATCAACCCCCATTTTTTAGCCTGGACTGAAAAATTTTCACCCGAGAGATAACAGTCTGTTGCAGCCAGTGATCTACATTTATCGTTCTGTCCATTCACCTCCGGCTCACCCCAAGCTTCCGTGCTTGGCCCACGCTTGTTTATCATTTACCCTAAACGACCTGCCTAAAGCTGTTCCTTCTCACATCGGAATATTAGCAGACTACTGCGTTTTATAGAGTTATTTCTTCTGCGGAACAATTATAAGCACTCCATTCTGACCCTAATGCAGTAACAAATTGGTGTAACAACTGAGAAACGCGCTAGAATAAAAACAAATGTGAAGTGATGGGAATTTCGCGACAAACCAATCTTGCGCAAAACCGGCAATATACGATTCAAGGAGAAGAGAAAGAAATAGCAACAACATACAAGTATTAAGAACTACAGATATCTAACAACTTTTCCTAAAAACACACGTTAATTTTATAGTCAGCGATCCGAACCGAACACTGGGATATCTGCGACGTAATGGCTCCATCTAACCTAACAGTAGTACCCGTGTCTACGAGATTTCGGCACGCGTTAAAGATCCCCAGGTGGTCAAAATTAATCCGGAGCACACCACTATGCCGCCCCTCATCGCCTTCGTGGCATCGGCGCGTTAAACCTTACCATCAATAAATACCTCTAGACTTGCTTGGCTAGATAAGGTACTCGTGTTAAACGTTTCCAGGTTCACACTCCAATGGCGGCATCTCCGGTTCCAGGTATTCTGAGCACCCTTGCTGCTTCACAGGTCTGACCACCGCCGTGGTCATTTGCTTCGCAGGCACTGGATACTGAGAGCTGTGGGTTAATTGGTGTATTCATGGGAGCTCGCGTCCATTACTACCCTACGGTAACCAATCCTGCTCTGGTGAGGGAGTGTGTTAACGGCAATGGTCGCCAGGGTCAACCCGCACCCCAAGCCTCATTTGCAATTCCACAATACGCGGATTTTTTTAATCCCGTGGGACTTTTCCAGCACCGGGATTCCAACCACGGGTCTTTGCACGCGAGGACAATGCTCTTCCTCTATGCCACCGCTGCACCTGTATATTATGTTCTATTATGTTATTATGCTATTATGTCACAATAGATATAACACATCTTTTCTAACACTTTTTGTGTAGTATAAACTCTACAATCTATGTTTATCGAACTTGCTAAATACCTCAGTGTACCTGCAGTCCTTTCGCTTGTAGGGTGCCAGTTAGTAAAATCCCTTCTGCACTTTTCTGTAGGAATATTTGTACATAATCTTCTCCTTCTGATCTAGGACTGAATAAGCTTTATTAAACTGGTACCCTCGTTATACTTCCCCGAGGTTTTTTACAACAGGGGTTTTACGACAGACTAGTCCACTCCTGGCGAAGTCCACGTAGAATCTGTGCATTGGAATCCTCGCTTATCCAACATTATTTCATGCCTGACACGCGTTATCCGACGACCTACGCGAAGCATTCGACCGAACGGCGGACCAAACCAAAAATCTGAGTCCCAGTTCCACCGAAATTAAGCCCCCCCAAATAGCCCTGTCCGCTACAGATTTATTCTCGGTCTCATCGTCGGTTTCTGGCCCCTCCAGCAGCCTCCCGTTCCTTTTCGTGATCGCAGACTCCGGAGAAGAGTGGATGCGTTCATTTCTCCCCCTCAGCTGTGAATCGCCAATACCGTTGCGCTGGTCGGATTTGATTCCCAGGTGTGTATGCTGCGATCATGGATGAGTCTATTTCCACTGGCTTGCGGAAAATGGGGCATTGCACACACGTTCACGGTTTGTTTTAATACCGCGTGATCGCCACCTGCACTGCTTGAGTGTCTTCGATAATACTGCTTCACAACTGGAGCTTGTAAGGCTGGTTTACTCGATCTGTCGCACCAAAGAACCTCCAATCCTCTAGACAAAAAGTGAGGTTAGGGAAGTCCGAGATTCAAATCAAGGAATTTTACGACATGAAACAGGGCCTAATCGTTTCACTTCCCCAAATGGAAGATTAGTACCGGGTTTACAGCGGCCACGAACAATATCATGGGAAATCGTTAGGAAAAAGTAACGATAGCCATCATCGGACTCGAGCCTGGGGCTTTCGTGTTATGTAGCCGACACCTGTCTTATTGAACTAATCGCAATCCAAGCGCAGAATATTTTTTTTGGTTTGGAACGCGGGCGTTGGCTTTGGGCTTAGCTGTGGTGGCTGGTGCGTGGTAATGCGGTACACTTTGGGGATATGTGAAAGACTGCGGATTAAAACATCCAAGCCAGAGAGTCATAGATATCTTTCAGCAGTACGTTCGGAAATAAATATCTGGTGCACAAGCCGGGTCTCAGGCGAAGGAAGATGGGTCCAGCAGATGTGCTGTTTCTCAGATTTCTGCTACTAGTGCAACCTGCGCCAAACTTGTAGTGATCTGGGTTTTCGAACCCTTCAACGCATTGTAAAATAGTGCCTCTGGCATCTAGGGCTGAAAGAAATAAAATATAATTAAATTAGTTTTACTCTACATTAAACTTTCTGCTAACTATTCCCGCGCACTGCATTGATGGGTGTAACTATTCTTGTTTCAACAATAGGACTCCCACATTTTAAAACGCTTTGTCATGGTGGAAAGAAAGTCGTATAAACGGGATTCTAGTGTACCTAACAATTTTCGCAGTTCATGGCGGCATTTTCTTGCTTCCACTAAAGATTTGTGTATAGATGGCTTTACATTTGAGCCAATGATGCCACTGGTTGGGAAAGAGTTCTTTGGTAGTCATTGTTTAGTTAGTGCAACTGTTTCGGAGCACAAAAATCTAGTTCCTCAAGAGGACTTGAAAATGTTGCTTTCTTCCCATTATCCTGCGTTTTAAGCATTTAGAATTATTTCTCTAATGTTTCCTTACCCCTAGCCCTATTAATTATTCAAAAAATGAATAAAATACCTGCACTTTAACATAGCTGTCTTTATGTGTAACTTTACAGGATTCAGAAATGTAGTATTCTACGTGAACATGTGTACAATTTCCATAAAGTCTCTTGTCCTCAATTACAAGCAGTGCCTTTCTCCTTTAGTGCTTATTGTTGATTGTGTATCCTGTAACTCACTTTCAGAAGAACTTCCCTAGCCGGATTCCTTGTTCGATTTTGGAACACAACAATGCTGGCAAGTGCGTCATTGTGCCAAGGCTGATAAACATGGTGAGTAAAGGCTGTTTGTTACTTATTAGCACCCACTTTAAATGTTACTTTTTTCATCAGGAGAAGGGTTTGTGTACATCAGTGAGTGTGTAAGGGGATCGACGTTTTTATGCAGCCTCAAAGGGTGAGCAAAACCACATACATGAAGTTGTCCGAGCGTGCTCTGCGGCCTATATGGGACCAGCAAGTCATATTTGCCATAATATATTTCATCAATGGCGTGCTAGCTCAACGTAATGTAATTCACAACAGCGGCAAGTTGTCACATCACAGCACCACTATATTTTAGCTTTTTAATGAATTACTGAAACCCCTCTTAGGTGCAAAATAGTGGGTAGCTGAGACATTGTCCTTAACGAGAATGTCTGTTTCTCCGATGATGTCTCTATACAAGATGAAACCGGGTAACTTGCCCGGCCCATTGGGTTCTTGCAGCAGAATATATTTACGTGTGGAGCCTCGGAGGAATGGCCCAAGATCCGCTTTTGGAAAAGCTCCTGAAATTCCACCGCCATGTTAGTCTTGTTTCGGCGTCCGCTCGTTACGTTTCTGTATAGAGGCCTAGGTTGCGGAATTAGGCGGGAATCCGAAGTTGATGTTAGATTCCCTACAGCAGCACTTCTTGCTGCTGCTTTTCATTCTGATTGAAAGGGTGAACTTTTCTGCCTGTTCTTTTGCATTTGTGACAACAGATTAGTGGTTTTTTGGTCATGGAGGTAAAACGCAGAAGAAACAGTATATTCTTCGCTTTAATACGTCTCCAGTTTATTTTCAAAGCTTCTTAAGTGAAATATGCATGTCTGGCTTTTTGCATTCGATATAATCACTTTCGTCCAAAGGAGAGGCACGGCTCGGTGATGATGGAGTGGATGGCTCTGTTTGAGGGCTGAGATGATTACAGTGAAGGTGAAAATACCCTTCCCTAGGTTGGACATCTCTTTTTCGAGGCGTGGATCGGGTTCCTAAGGTCACTGTTTTCCCTGAGGTGCCGCTTTATTTTACTAGGCAATAAACATTTTAGGAAAAAACTAGAATAAACTAGAGAACAGATATTTTGCATAAACTGACGAACACCGGATAACCCCAACTTTTTACGTCCACATCCTACACCACACAAGCAAAAATTGCCAATCCGCGGGCTGTGCCGGGATCATTATATACTTTCACGCCAGGTCTATCTCTCGTCACTCAACTTCAGTTCGTAAAACACCCAAACGTAAATGCGGCAATCTTGTCACAGAGTGCTCCGTAGACGGCGAAGTACTGATGTTACGTATCATGAGGTGGTGACCGTAGATGTCACCAGCAACTTTTTTCAGGGGAGTTTAAAGTAGTCCCGCCACAGCCCAGACTTGAACCCAACCGGTGAAAAAAACGGAAAGTTGCTGATGTACGTCTAAACATTTCTACAGTAGTAGATTGCGTTTTTCTTGACTCTTCTTCCTGCGGCGTTTTCACACCCTACAGCGAAAAAGCAGCAAAGAAAGTTATTTGATTGTCTTCAGTCTACGCAGCTCACTCCGCCAGACGCCATGCCTAGTAAGGTTAAAAAACGACTCTTTTATTGCAGCACACCTGGCTCCTAACTTCACACGTTTATATAATGTGTTCCTGCGCTGCCACCGGAGCGCTATGGAAATGCTCCCTGACAAGAGAAAACCGGCGCGATGCATAACTTCCATTCAACATTGGACCGATAGCTCTGTGGCGGTTGTTTTATTTTTTATTCTGTGCATTTTTTTCTGTTGGGTTCACAGATATGTTCAGTGCTTTTTTTTTAAATGCTTCGTATTACATTTGATCTACTGTTTTTTTAACTGGATTTCAACTGCCGCTCCTCATTTTCTGAAGAGAGAATGAAAGCTCCTCGCAAGCAGGTTATTACTACGGACTATATTTTTCTGCGGATGGCTGCGCACGCTTTTCAATGGCCTACTGAAGCCTGTGCCGGAACTAGTTTCTAATAGAAGCCGAAGGAACTAGTTTCTCGGAGCAAGCCCAAGAGTTTAGCCACCGCACCCTCCCTACACAATCCAAAGAACTTCACCAACTTTATTATCCTATTTGACAAAAGAAAGTACTAGGAGGACCATCGTTGCAAAGGTTTGGAAGAAGCAGCGGTTGCTACTGTTAAAAATGGCACTGGTATACTCGGTGACGAATATTTGGCCGCGGAAAATGTTGTTGTTGTACCGCCAGGTGCTTTCAAAGGACGGTCTACACTATACGCTTAAAGTAAGCAGGTCTTCTGTATTCTTGTATTACGATTTTCTCCTTTACAAATTTTGTTGTACACTATGAGCAACGCGGTACGATAAAATTACTCAACTTTAGAACTTTGGGTGTGGTGAAGTCACGTTATGTTTATCGAGTTCATATTCGGTATTGTCAGCCGAGCGTCCTTAACGGTTATACTTTGGACCCATCCTGATTACCCTAACAATGACTAAAAATCTTATGATCAATATGTAGCAAGCACTGACACCAACTGCAGGCCACCTTGGCTCGTGTACTCCACAGCAACGACTAATTTTAAGGAAGAAAAGTTAGTGTGACTGACCAAACAACGTCACTCGTGTTTTACTACAGTCTTGCGGGCCACCCTAAGAAATCTTTCGGCGCTGAATTTTTATCACCAGCTTTCGGGGTAATGCGGAAGTATAGCAAACTGCACGATATCTGTGAAAAATTGTTGAAGTGGACTCTGTAGTAGCAGCAGCGTATACTTTGGCATGTTGATATGATCACGATTCAGTAAAAGGCGAAGTGCTGACGGAGAAAAGTAAATACCGCAAAAATGGAAATGGGGTCACTTTTTTACGCCGTTTTCTTCCTCTACTGTGCTGGTAGGTAGTTCCATATATTGGAAGCGTAGTAGGTTTATTGTATGCCAGTTCAAGACTTGTTGAAGTGCTATATTCTAAGCACTACAATGATTTCACAGCTCCAAGAAAAAAACTGTTTTATTTGTAGCAATAAAATTGTAGATACTATATACTATTTGCCCTAAAAAGGAAGCTGCATACCTCTACATCGTCATCGGAGCATTGAAAATAAGCCCGTTCATTCAATATTTATTGTCTTTAGGCCATCTGTGAGAACCGCAATGATGTGATATTTACGCAGCTGCTAGGAACGCGCAGATGCACCCCTCGAATAACCACAACTACTTGCTCATTCGACAAACAATTCCGACAACAGGAAGAAGAGGGCGTCCTTTTGATGGGCTGTGGTTTGCCCCAAAATTAGCGGCCGGTGACAGAGGGCACCGCCAGTCGCCATCGAAGTCCTGCTCATTCAAATATTGCCCCTGCGTGTCAACCGCACAGTGGTGATCTCGCTAAGGGTGAACACGGGAGAGCGTGGCCGCCGGTACTATCAGAGCAGCCTACCGTGCCCAGCGCGAACCATCACGCATGCGCTGTGCATGCCGAGCGATATTTTGCTTTCGGCGCGCGCATCGCGTCTTTGGATCGTCTGCTTGTCCTCTGCTATGTTGCGTCTCGTCTGCTAACGGTACCTCGCTTTGTTCCGTGATTGCTGGATCCTGCCATGAAAACGCCCAAATATAAAAATGTAAAGGATAATAGTTTTTTTTCTCCCGTATATTGAATGAAGGTCATAGCGCCTGCCCCATCTTTGAGTGTCCGCCTTCGAAGCCTTGAATTGCGTGCTTCTATGTGCATTTAAAATACTTTTTGGAAGCACTCGCAAAAATATTGTGCTGTGAAAATCTGCGTGATCTTTTGATTGAGTCTCTGTGAAACAAGTGGGCGAGTTACGCTGCTGTGCCGAAACCATTGTATTGGAGCTAAAGAACGAATTACCGCTCACACAGAAATATTTTTTATGTGGATTCTAGTTTTCATTCATTCATACAGTGGCTGATAGCTCCACCGATACACGCGTGATAAACCTAGCAGACGACGCGGAGATGTTCCGATGACGCTGTGCGCGCGCTGAAAGCACAGTCTCGCTCGGCGCCCACAGCGCATGCGTGATGGTTCGCGCTGGGCACGGTAGGCTGCTCTGATACTACCGGCGGCCACGCGCTCCCGTGTTCACACTTAGCGAGATCACCACTGTACCTGTTATCATATACGGCGACCAGCGAGGACTCCTTGAACCGTCCGTTCCTTTGCAGAATCCAGTTCTTCATGTGTGGTTGTTTCTTGAGGCTTGGTGTTCCCGGTGGCTGCACTGTCGTCGGTATAGGTTAACGGTGGAGTACTCGTTCCACGAATGATAAAAAACATGTCTGCTATGGACGGCGGCGTTGGACTGTTAGCGCAAATCATCCAACGTGCAGAGTTATGTTCTCGTGTTGAATCTCCGTATTGCAATGGTAACGTTTTTAACGTTATGTGCGGCGTGGTATTTGTGACATTTGCAGTTTCGTTTTGTTAATCCTTGCACACTCTACTTCGTAGCCGCGCATATCCATTGACTACAAGTCGTTTAACGTTAGCCCTAAATAACAGAAGTTGCTAAGTATTGCAGAGAAGCGTCCAATGCGCGCTGCGCATGGAAGCCAAATGACACCTACATTTACCCAAATACATTAAAACATGGCTTCTATCCCGTAACGCGCCGACTTTTCTGAACGCAATAAGCACCGATGTCATCGTCAGGCGTTACCAAACACCAGGAAGAGGAATTATTGGCCCCGCTATCTAGTAGAGTACGACAGCATGTTCACTGGCTATGCTTCTTGCACAAGTGCAGCTTCCGCTCATTCACCCCTCGTCAGAGTCTTAATGGTGTATATGAGCGTAATAAAAAGCAAGACTCTAACTGCGTTCACAAAGCGAACCGCTTCTCTACATGTGTGTTGAAAAGGCAGAGGACTCAGGACGAAGCGCTGAACGAAGATACGACTTGCGTGTTATAGTGCTCTTGTATCCCAAAGCATGTTCAAGTTCCGCCGGAAGTACGCACTGCCCATCGCCATTACACACGTAGCATCCTACTTTGAACCACAATAAACCGTTATATTATGAATTCACTGTGCACCTCATGCGACAAAATATATGGCGCTGTTGCACGGCCACACTAAAAATACGTTAGAACATGGAAAGAAAACAAGGATTGACCTCAAATGTTTTAGTCAGGGTTCTGAAGGTGGGTATGTACTGGTATAAATTTCTTTTACTTTGTGTCTCGAAGCATTTAGTTACCAGAGAGACGGACGGAAAAATTCGGGTTAGTAGATTTAATGACAGTACAGAATACCAAATACCACGGCGTTGATAGAACACGTTTTACTTGAAACGAGAAATCCACCGACGTTTATGTGAAACATGTTCTCACCCACCGTAAATTGCACAGTGGCTGGAATTTCCGATCTGATATCGAGAATGTCCACAGCGGATATGTGTGCTTTGGTCACCTTTGCAGAAGCTCCGTGCTCCTTTATATCAGACATTAACTTATGCCTCCATAGCTTCCGATATCCGTCCTTTCGACGCCGCACATCTTCCAAAACGTCCTGGGAAATTTGTCTTCCACTAGTACAACATATTATTTCGGTTACGGCTCGCCCTTTCAATCTATCGCTCGTACCGTTGATCAAAGCTCTGTGGGTATTCACACGCCACCTCGCCCACCTGTCTTGCGCAATGCGACAATGGCTCCTCCAGGTATCTTCAAAGCCGCTGCTCTGAATCTTGCCCAGGGTGTCGTAAAACCGCAGCTTGCCACCGATTACATCCGCTGGTGTTACTGCAATGGATCGTCAACTCGAGCTATCCGTGTGTCAGTGGAAGACTGAAAGCTATTTCCACTTCTATCACTGCACTGCGTATTTCCACAATAGATCTGTTTTTATATGGAATAACGTTCCATATGAATGCTAGCATGCTTCGTATGAGGTGCTCATAGCAAACACCCACCAATGTGCCCATTCTTCTCCAATGGCCTTCAACGTGATCGTGTACAAAGTACTTTAACTGTTGACTAGTTCATAAAATTATGTTTCTGTGGGTCCGTTAATCCTCGTTTCTGCCCGTTGTGATGTCTTATTATTGTAGTAATATATTGCTTTTTGCAGTCCCACTCAAGCGACAAAGCGTTGAATCACACGCAAAATCTATTTCTAGTCTGTCGTCTCTCAACTATCAATGAACTCCTCTCGTCCCTGCACAGGTGAAAAAAGGACATACTGGCTGACTTGTCACCCTTTGTTTTTTTTCGTAAAGCTTTCTGCGAAGTCAACTCGTTTTACTGCGAATTGCTTATCGGCAGTTGTGCGTTCAGAGTGCACTGGAGACACTGGACAATTCACGTGCCTTGTGTTGCTTTTTTTGCCTGTTATAAATTTTCTAAAGATCAGTTTTTCCGTCTGAGGACTTTGAATGATCCAAAACTCGAAACAAAATCTTTTGAAAGTTTCCTGTATACCACCTTGCAACAACAAGTTATTAACGTAAGGAACCAGAAGCATGACAGATAGCAGATTTTTTTGGAGCATTATAAAACAGTGGTTTCTTAAAGCACTGAATTGTAGTCCCCTTCTGTGTCGTAAAATATTATGTCGACCAGGTATGCTTTCTCTCTATGCAGCTAAAATTCCATGTTCCAAATGCGGCCTGTGCTGAATAGGAAACGCCTAGAAAATTTTTTAGCTTCCTTCCCTCAGTATGCTTTGGCTTTTAGAATTTCACCTGCGTTAAGTGCACTTTCAATGCTCCTGCTTTTGTTATTTTGATGAAACAAAACATACAGGCTGTTACGCGTAGCAACTTGCTAACACGTTTGTCTTTTTTCAATGTGAAGCATTTACAGTGTTACGGCGCCAGACTCTACGGCGCCTATTTACGGTGCCAGACCCCCGAATGTTGAAAAACAAGCCATTAATAGCCTTCGGTGCAAGGATAACATTGTCGTTCTACCGGCCGATAAGGGAAATGGAACTGTGCTGCTTGACAAGGAAGACTACGACAGAAAGATGAGAGACCTGCTAGAGGACAAGGAAACGTATGCCCGTCTGCAGCGCGACCCTACGGGAGTACTTCAAAAGAAGCTGCAAGCACTGCTGGCGGATATCTTCCGGTTTGTGCCCCCGAACAAGAAGGGTCTGTACTACCGCCAACTGTGCACAAATGACTCAGCTCCTGCCATTTATGGTCTTCCAAAAGTCCACGAAACAGGCGTTCCTCTGCGACCCATTGTAAATTTCAGCAGGTCTCCTCTTTATAACCTCTCGAAGTAGTTGCACAGCGTGTTAATTCCTTTGGCTGGCAAGACAGCCACGCATGTGGCTAATTCTTGCGACTTTGTGGAAAAAGTACGCGACTTACAACTCGAGGCTAATCCTTTGACATCAAATCATTGTTCAGCAGTGTCCCGGCCAACTTGGCTGTCGCTACGTTCGAGGAGCTTCTAAGTATGGGTGCCACTCTTGCCGCCCGCACGCCATTTAACGTCCCCGACCTGTGTACATTATTTCGGTTCTGCCTCAGTAACACGTATTTCACGTACTGCTCGGAGTTCTACTCGCATACGCACGGAACAGCCATGGGTGCCTCCATCTCAGTAACGACCGCAAATATTGTCATGGAAGCTCTGGAAGAACAAGTCCTTTCAAGATTTACACCAGAACCGAACGTATTCTGCCGCTACGTGGACGATTGCTTTTGCATCTTGCGGAAACAAGACTCATCCCGGTTGTTACAAGCTCTTAATGCCGTCGAGCCGATACTTTAGTTTAGAGTCTAGTACCAAGAAGATGACCGTCTGCCATTCCTGGATGTCTCAGTGGAAGGCAAGAACGGTGAGCTCTCCTTCAATGTATACCGCAAGCCAACACAAACCGGGAAGTACTTGGACTTCAATCGAGCCACCCGGTCGCCCATAAAAGAGCCGTCGTTTCATAGCTGGTGACGCGTGCGAAGAGAATCTGCAAAGTCGGGAACAACCTGGAAGCAGAACTTAAAATAGTACGCCGGGATCTTTCTGGCAACGGCTACCCACAACATTTTGTGGAAAGAATTGAGAAGCCAATACTACAACCTAAGGCTGCCAATCGTAAGGTCTTCACCGCCACTGCCGGCATTCCGTATGTACAGAGCCGTCCACGCTAGGTGCGAACACAGCGCAGCGTGGCCGTGCTCCGCGGAGCGCCAGCGCACAAGCCGCGGCCGCGCATGGAAGATCAGCGGCGCAGGCGCACAGGGGCTTGGAGGCGGGGCTTCGTGTCGCCTGCTAGCGCGGGAGCGCGCTGTGCTTGCTTTGCTGTGAAGATCGCCAAACTCTCGGCATGCTTGTAGCGTCTTAGCGCACCGCGACGCGTTGCGGGAAATCGCACTTCGCTCATTGAGGCGCGTTTGTAGTTTCTGGGTAAGACAACTGAGGACTTCCTTTTTTCCTTGCCACCATTCCAGTTCAATGCATCTACTGTTACAAACAGTTCAGGACTGGTTTGGTTGGAACTACAGGGTTTAATGCCGCAAAAAGCCTCTCGCCAAGAGACGCTGTAAAGTAGCACTCCGGATAACCACCCGAAGTTCTGCAGTGATATAGCTCACCAATCGCGCGTTCTTGCATTTCGCGTGTGTTTAAACGCTGCACCTGTTACCGGGATTGAACATGTATCTCCCCGCTAGTACAGCCAAGCACCATAAGCAGTGAGCCATGGCTGTGGGGCATTCTCGGGTCTTCACGACATTCTGGAACTAAACAGGGGCACGGATCAAAGCTTTATTTTCTTCATGTGCTCTCTAAAGCAGATGGCCATATTTAACTTGGTATAGCGTCTGGCTCACTTTTTTTAGTCGGAGTGTTTACATGCTCAGTGCAGCTCGGAAGCGCTCGTGGGTGGCTCGACGACTTCGAATGTGCACAACAAACTCATCGAAATCGACAACAATTGTCGTAAATATGCAAATGCGCGTGCTTGTGTATATTTAAGGCATTGCTTGCATTATGAAGCAGGCTGTATGACGAAGCTTTATTCATAGTGCTGAACCGCCTTATAATGGGTCGCTAAATCTCATAGTCTCCGCTGAAGTTTTCCCGCCAGCACAGATCTATCTTGTGTCAGGCAGAATTTAGCGCAAAGCACAGGAAACAACCGTAAAGAACCACAAGAACAGCTGCCAACTAGCAATAAAACTTTTATTGCTGCTAGGTTGCCAAGGCTTTACTGGTGCGATGTCTTTCGCGTGTGGGGTGAGCTTCCCGAAGCACCCGATGCTCAGTAGCGGTTCCGTTCCCCCCCAGCATTCAGGACAGCTTGCATTCTGTTCGGCAGGGCGCAGTATAGGGACCGGCAGTAGTCGCTGTTAGATCGCAGCCGCTCCCATTCCTCCTGGACCATAGCCTACAGCGCGTTCGCTGTTAGGGAACGCAGTTGTCGGTGGGCCAGAGCAGCCTTCATGTTGCCCCAGACACTTTCAATTACATTGAGGTCAGGCGACTGTGGAGGCCATTCAGAGACTGCCACTTCGCGACTCTTCAGCAGCGCCGCAACTTTCTTTGACTTATGTATTGGAGACTTATCGTGCTGCAGGATGAAGTCCTCTTCCGGAAAGAGTCCTCCAAGAAGGTATGGGAGCAGCACTTCGTCCAGGACGGCGCAGTACGAATCCCTATTACAGCGGTTCTCGATCCTCACGAGGGGTCCCTGACTTTCTGCTGTCACGACACTCCAAACACTCACTGCGAAGCGACCACTGGCTGCGATTCACTGCACGTACTCCGGCATATACCTAAAACTAAAAAAATCAAAATATTTTGTTGGCATCAGAATAAAATGCAAATGAAACGATTGGCTACAGAGAATAAGTATTAAACGGTTTAGCTTTCTATGATGAGTATGAACGGGGAAGAACAAATTTTCTTTAAACGCGGTCAAGTAAAATATGCAAAACGCGGTCTCTCTTTTCTCAGTTCATGTGTTTGGGGGATTATTACATAATTCCAGATTTTGGCAAAACATCATCTCTACGTATGCAACAGTGTGCGTTAATCAGATTTCTAGCTGCTATTTAAGAAACAGTGTATTCCAGAGGACTTATGACCTGAACTTGGCTAAACTCAAATCGTTGTACTGGCGCCACGCCCCGACGATCATATTTGTCTTCTCAATGCTCTGTTTAAAATGTTTATCCTAATAAGCACAACGTAAATTATAATTTCTCCTCATTCTATCAGGTCTGTTTCCCAAAGTACAGCTTTGAGACGTTCAAACAATATTAGTTAGTATTATTATTAATATTATTATTATTATTATTATTATTATTATTATTTTATTATTATTATTCCTCTAAAATGGCATATGAATGCGGTTACTGCGGTAACTTAGATATATTTCACAGGCACTCATTTTGTGACAGGCGCATTGTAGTGACGCAACTCTGGCTTCACAGCTCTGCTCGATTTACTGCCTCGCACGCTTGCTATATGCACTGTAGCAAGCTCAAAGTCGGTGGTAAAGTGCCGTGAGAATGGAATTACTATTTTTTCACACAAACTTGCATATGCCTGTGGACAGCCAAATCATAAGGGCGAAATGCAAGTTGATCCTTTCTAGAATACGAGAGCTTCTGTAATTTGTGCTTACCGGCAGTTTTGGGGATGCCAGACTCGCTGCCGCGGGTACCACCTTGTCGCAAATGTAGATTCGTCTGTAAATACGACCTTCCTACAGTGGTCCTCGGTCCATTACTGGTGCTCCCGAGCAAATTCGAGGTGCTTTTGCTTATTATCCTGACTAACAATGGTCTTCTGAACCGCCGTTCGAGATTTGAGGCCAGCCTCGTACAGACGACGCTTCACTTTTGTGTCGGACACACCTTCGAGCCCTGCACTGTTCTTGATTTCGCGAACAGTTGCAGTTGGACAGACGACAGCTGCTGCGACAATGGCCATGTCGTCGTCTTCTCTTGTCACTTTCGGGGGTGCTTTGCGGGGCGCATACTTAATTCGCCACTCTTTCCGCTACGCTTGGACTATCCGATTTACCGTTGAAAGCGGCCGCCTCGTCATTTGGGATATCTGCCTCTGAGTGTAGGCTTGCAAGCTGAGATCCACAATTTTCCTTCTTTGGTCATCTGGAACACGCGACATCGCTGTCCTCCCGAACGTTCGTGGAAAAGTGGTGTAGCTCTGCTAGCTTGCAGCCGTTTTATTACCGAACGAATGTGGGAAACAAGAATGAATAAAAAAGTCCAAGCCCTAACTGAAATGCTCATAGCGTAACGTTGCGTCAGGCGATAAAAATACCGTGAGTAAAACGTCGGGTGGCTTCAGCGTTCACAAAGAATAAGTCCATATTTCCATTGAACAAAGCCGAGAGTTAGCTTGGAAATCATTTTCAACCCGCCAGCAGATAAGACCGTGATGCCCGTGATAGCACAAGCCGCCATAGCGCGCTTTAGAGGAATCTAGGGAAGCGAGAACGCGAAGGCGGGCGAGGCAACCGGCTTTTTCAGAGGGGGGGCGGGGGAGAGGGGGAGTGAGGAGCACACCAGAAATTTGAAGCATAGTGGCTAAGATTCAGCGTAGGTTGGGCATAAACAAGGATTGGTTTAAAGCAGTCGTTTCGTGTCGTGCAGTGCCGGTATGGCAAGTGGAGATGAACTACAGTGAGCTGTCACAATCCTTGCGATTGGATTGAAATGATATTGGAGCTACTGGGCATTTTTCTGTTCGTAGCGTTGATAGGCCATTTGTTTTGAGATGGTAAAGAGAAGGACGCAGAAGTGATGGACCGCAAGAACGGAGAAGCTGTTACGCAACGGTGGGCCATGCAACTAGTGACCTGAGATTCATTACTAACATAGGCCCATTGCGGGGAAGTACGAAGAAGAACAGAAAAAAGGCTACGTAGCAGGTGGCAAGAAAGGGTAGGTAAGGCCCCTCGGTCCCAAAATTAACCAGGTATATGCTTCGCAACTAATGATATAAGAACTATAACGCAGCAGGCTACAGTGGGACCAGCCCAAGACTCTGCCGGAGAGTAAGGTGATCGTGCTGGATGCGTTAGACCCGATTGCTGGGCGTCTGCTTGAACTATCTCGACAATGGGCGATGATCTAGTAAAAAATTGAAAAAGCTTGCCCAAGGTTACACAAGGCTTCATCCAGAGCAAAGCTCAAGGATTTCTTTCTATGTAAGCACTGAAAGACACACCACCACGCATTGCCTTAGCTTTGAAATTGTTTATTTACATGGCCTATCGCCGCTTTCCACTTCGGTAGTAGCAGTCATCGTCATATCCATCTTCCTCATGCATGACTGCCGGGCCCGGTACGTTTTGTCGGCAGGTTTGCCCATTCCGCCCAAAGTGGAATACGTCAGGACGAGCTAAAACCCGCGGCAACCGGCTTTGCAAACTGGGCGTCTGTAGAGCAAGCTGTATTGTCGCCCTCTCCCCAACATTGAGGTGCAGACTCACGCAAACTGTTTCCTTGGTATTTATTTTGCGAGCGCCACGCGCAAGCCTGGACTTGTCCAAGCGCTCGTCGTTAGGCACGGGCTCACACGAGCGGTAAACGGCGGGTGTAACCATGGCATGAAATTTGCTGACGACGCCCCACACCGCACACATTTACGGCCTGCAACAACAGCACCGCTGTTAAACAAGCCAACAGATATCGAGACCAATGTCGAGGGATCGAAACCCAGCCGCATGATGCCGAAATTTCATGGACGTGAAATGCACGGACCCTCATGTGCTGCATAATGCCAGTGCACATTAGATAAGTCCTGGTGGTCAAAACTACCCGCAGCTCTCCTCTTTATTTAATAAAAAATAGTTCAGAAATGTTTGTAACAATATATGCATTGAACTGGGATGGTGGCACGGAAAAAAAAAATTCCCGCGCCTTCCCGCGAGGGGAACACGATTAAATGCAGAGCATTGGGGGTCGTTAACGCCGCGTAAAGTCGCGCAGGGGTGGTTAGTTGGGTCGTAGTTGCGTTGGTGTTGGTTTGGAGTAGAGAGAGGAGAGTAAAGCCACGTTAGGGTGCAGCGAGCGTTAACCAAGGAAGGAAGGAGCAACGCAGTGACTGAAGCACGAGCGACCGCTAGCCGCTTTATATTTGCGGCGCGCGCAGTGGAGGGAGAGCAGTACGGGAGGGAGAGCGCGCATGCGCAAACAGCGCGCGCCCTTCCACGCCCCACCGCGCTGCTATCACGCACCTGTTACGCCAAGACCCGGATGGAGCGAACGAGCTGACTACGACGCATTCGCGCGCCAGCTGCTGTTGAGAGAGAGGAGGGAAGGAGGAGAGGCGCACCTGCTGCGGACGCGGAGCTGTGACGCCGTCCGACGCAGGAAGAGGCGAGGCGAAGAAATGCTCTGCATTTAAAAGGGAAGCTCTCAGTCGTCTTACGCAGAAACTACAAACGCGCCGCAGTGAGCGAAGTGCGCTTTCCCGCAACGCGTCGCGGCGTGCTAAGACGCTACAAGCATGGCAAGAGTTAGGCGAGCTTCACAGCAAAGCAAGCACGGCGAGCTCCCGCGCTATAGCAGACGAGACGAAGCCCTGCCTCCAAGCCCCTACGCGCCTGCGCCGCTGATCTTCGATGCGCGGCCGCGGCTTGTGCGGTGGCGCTCCGCGGAGCTCGGCTACGCTGCGCCGTGTTCGCACCTAGCGTGGACGGCCCTATACGCGGTATCAGCGAAGCTTTAGCCTGTATTTTAAATGCAGAGCATTTCAGTAACTCACGATGTCACCCGCGTTGACGTCCATAGTCCGCACCGTCGTTGTCCCTAATATATAAGAAAAAATACTATCTGGCGCCCAGTTTCGATCCCTCGACCGTGCGGGCGGAACGCAATGTACATGGTGCTCTACCCACTGCGCCACAAAGCCGACACAGAATGGGACACTACGAAGGCGCCTTATATCGTTGACTCATTCAAATTACTGCTGACGAGCGCTCTCTCAGCAGCAGTTGCCACAAGTGCAACAACATTAACGTAACGCAAACTGCTTAACGTCGTGCGCCCCCGGAAATGCTCTGCATTTGATTCGGCCCCTTCCGAGGGGGATGTTTCACTGCGTCTTCTCTTGGTCGCGGGACCGGTGGCGTCATCTGGCGGAGGCGCGGCACAATTCGTAGCACTTTGAAAAGATGCGGCACCAGCCAGCTGTGTGTGTGCGTGCCGCACTTGTACAAATGGCGAGTGTATTGGCTGTCCACAGAGCAAAGCATTCGTGCAAGTAAGCCGTTGCAGTCTGTCAGTCAGTCAGTCAGTTAGTCAGTCAGTCAGTCAGTCAGTTAGTTAGTTAGTTTTTTTTCTCACGCACTCCTTCACACTCACGCTCACCAGTCGCTGTCACCACTCGCACTCACTTGCGCTCACGCTCACCATTCGCCCAGTGGCGTGGCCGGGGGGTGGGGGGGAGGGGAGGCTGACCGGGCTTTAGCATCCCCCCCCCCGTTTTTTTTTCGGCCGGCGCTGTGCTACCTGTTATGCCTGGTACGTCGTCTGTAAACAAAAACGCATATCCTTCTCGTTCCTAGCTTTTCATATCGTTTTTAGTCCTATTTGCGGATTATGACCTACGCATCGGACACGTGCAGGCCAGCAAGCTTTGGAATGAGCTGGTAAAAGTCAAGGACCCCCTGCCCGATAATCTTTCCCCCGGTGTTGTCTATCCTGTCCCCTGCGACGATTGCAACCATGTTTACATCGGTGAAACAGGAAAATTCCCCAGAAGGATGAAAGAGCGCGGAACATGACGTGAAAAACCAAAAGGTGGCTTCTAGTGCGATTGCCGAGCATGCGCACAAGCACCAGCACGGTAGTGACTGGGGCAACGCTGCAATTCTGTGCAAAGAACGAAACGTCACCTTACGTCTTTTATTTGAATCATCGTTCATACAAACGCACTTCGACACTATGAATCGAAATGAAGGGACGTTGCCATTGATTTACATGCGGTCATTGCGTCGCAAACAGCACCTGTAAATTCGAAACTTGTCGATGTTTGCCTCATTGTGAACAAGGAACCCGTACGGGTTCCTAAATGTGTTTTTACTTTTTTGACTTTGTCAGTGACCGCCTTACTGTTTCTTCGGAGGTGTTTGTTATGTGTGGAAAGAACGTTGTAAAGGCGGGCTCTACTGTGCCTTTTTTCTTGTTTAAGGTTCCGCAGTACAATCTATGTGGAAAAATTTTTCTAAAACGAGCTCTGAAGCAACATGCCGAGTTTTGCAATACCTAACTTGGGTCGATGGTTGTGGTACAATGCGTTCATAATATTGTGCATATATTCTTTTTCTTATTAATTTTCTAGGTGGGACGCCAATGGGCCAGTCAAAACCTTTACAAAAATCGACAAGGACACGTAAAAAACGTCCTCGTTATACCGATTTACAACGGGTACACCTTACGCTGGTTCCTATTTGCAGGCCAGAAAGAGTACGTATTATTCAGACCTTCATTAGGCTTCTGTCCTTCAATAAATCAACAAAATATTTCCGTCATTCGAGTGCTTGAATAGGTCTGCGTGGAAGTACGCACGTGGGGCCCAATATTTTGAGGTTGGGTTTCAAGAATGTCCCTTACGGGATATGAGGTAAAAATATATTTAGCATACATAAGGAAAATTTTTTGTTGTCGTGCGGACAATTCCGCAAAGATTTCAATAATGGAATACATTACAGCAAAAAGCCATTGGCCACTAAATGCTTAAATCAGAAAGAACAAAGATAGCTTCATGCAAAGATGAGAACAAACGAAATAAAAGTACAACACAGGGTAGGGTATATTACACATCTATGTTATGCACGTCAATTGAAAAACTTAAACGCTTTATATTTAAGTTTCATTTCAAGAAATTGAAGATTGGCGCTAAGGTGATGCTTTGTGGGATTGTGCTTCGTATACATTCAAGCGTAAAGAAAAAAATGGTCGAGTTTTTTTTTCATTCACCAGTACCGGCAACACATTTCAGCATGTCGTTCGTAGGGTTTATTTCGTAGAGCGGTGGCTAGTTCTGATCAAGCGCAAGTTGATAACGATTGCAATTGATCCTATACAGACGCTTCAGAGCATGATGTGTGAAATAATTGAGTAAAGGCATTATATGGAGCTTTTATATGCATTTTGAAAAAATTTCTGTCTACGTATTAGTACCATTGCCGTTAGACCGATGGCTGGGTTAATTTCAAGAGTTGCCCGAATGTTACGATAGCCTAAAACATAAGCAATTAGTGCATATATATAGGGGCAATGTCTTTAGCTATGTTGAAACAATAGCTATAGGAATAACACATTATTTTCAAAGAAATAATATTTTTGGTAAGTCTTAAATCCGAATTCTCCAACATGATTGTGCCATACAAATTAATTATCAATGTTATACATCCAACAAATTTCATTCTTGCATGTTTTTGAGGGTACATTTGGCAAGCTGTAATATTGCATCACTTACTAGAGGAGTATTTTTATAAAAAGAAAATACAGTGTATTTTTCAACGTTTGCTACAAGATGGATTTGTTTTAACTAAAGAGGTTGTTTGGCTAAGAAGCCATTAAGAATTATATAAGGTGCGAATCATTCCTGTATATTGAAATATATTTTTTTTTCTGCATACAAACTACAGTCTATATCAATGCGTAGGGAAATAATTGATAACACACACAAAAGAATGTAGCCTCAAATTGATTCACGTTGCGAACAATAACTGTGAATGTATCAGTGGATTGAATCTCTCTTACAGAATATCTATTGCTGGCGGTTTAACAGGAAATTATCTTCAGTTCAAAAGGTGTTCCACGAACGCCAAGTAGTTACAATACTTTGCGGTTTATGACATCGGACGCCTTGTTCAAATCTGTGAACACGCTGATTGAACAAAAAGCTTAGTTTGATATAGCCGAGCTGTTTTTAAAGCAAAGCTTTTTACCTCTACCCCCCAAGGGTTCCTTCGCGACTGTTGGTGTCATCAGAAAACTCCCGCGAACAAAAAAAAAATAATTTAATGCACCGCCAGGAATCGAACCTGGAACTAATAGAGCAACAAATCCAGAGCCCGTTTCCTTACCCATTCAGCTACAAGCACACGCGCAGACGCGGAAGACAAGCGGTGCACTCACCAAGCCCATCTATGGGTTTATACCTTGCATTCTCTCAATGCCACGCAACAGCGAATAAAGGAAGTTCACACCAACCCATGGCATCTCACTTCTACTACGCTAATGTGCCTGTGGCTTCCAGTGTCCACGTAAAAAATATCTTCTCTTTTTCGTCCGCCCTCACACCAGACGATACCTTAAGGAACACATTCAAATACTCATTGATGGCCAGGCCATCAATCCAAGCGCCAGCATCGAGATCCTGGGCCGACAGCTTGAGGCCAGCACCAAGAGTGACGCATCCTTGCAGCCCCTCAAACACAGCATCAATAAATCATACACATGATCAAGTGATTTGACACCAAGCAATGCGGCCTCAAGGAACCCGAAACCTTTCGATTAGTTCAAGCTTTGGTCCTCTCGAGAAGCATTTACGTCAAACCCTGCCTTCTTCTCGCAAAAGAGCACAAAGATGCTTTATATAATAATTAGAAAGGCGGCTGAGCAAGCCATTGGTCTTTTCATGAGTGCGTCCACACAGATGCTGCTTAGCACGGGGATCTACAACACGGTGGAAGAGCTGACAGAGAACCATCTTTCTATCCAGAAGCTCCGAATGAGCATAACTGTAGTGGGTTGCCGCATCTTTCAACAGATTAGCTGCGCAGAACAGAATGTCACTCCGCTTGATGTACTCCTGGACTGTAGGCGATAAGAAATAAATATGCTTCCTTTGCTTAGAAATATCTGACTACGAGGGTCGCCGACAAGTACGACTCAAGCACTCAACACCACCGTCGGTGGGGATCATGCAATTATGTAAACAAAGGCCTTCCAACATTGAGGGAAACAGTACGCCATCATCGTGGCTACCTCCAGAACCAACGTCCTTGCTTGTGCATCACTCAAGACCGAAGACATAATGGCAGCAGAAGGAGCAGCCATCACCTTGACTCACACTCAACCAGGGACCGTAAGGTAAGCACCGATTCCTAACAGGCCTACCAGAATATCCAGTCAGGTTTGGTTTCCCGACCTTCACTGCGTGAGCTAAAGAACCACTCTCCATTTAGCTCATCTGGACACCCACTCACGCTTCCGCTGAGGGCAACGAATACGCCAACCAAGCCTGCAATTTTACCCCCCGTGCTATGTTGCGGCAGGAGGACAGTCACCCGCTAGTCTCGTTCAGGGATATAACCCAACATTATCGCCTTATGAGACAGCCCTTACCTTCTCCTTACCCTGGCCGTTCCATAGAACAGCAAACTACCCTACGGCTCATACCATCCGGCTCCTTCCCACACCCGACGCGTCTTCATTTAATGCACCGGAATCGCTACGACGGCGAGCATAAATATTGCTCATAACTAGGAACACTGCCGCATACTCGGGCTGTGCGACTTTAGCCTTTAGCACTCTCCTCTCTTTGAGTCTACTACCGAACAAAAGCAATCGAGGATGCTGCTGTCCAGCCCACCTCGGCCAACCCAGCTTCAGCGGGTGGACCGAGCACAGCCGGCACGGACTGAATATGGGCTACACTGAAGAAAGATCCACTCCCCTGGGACGTACTGTTGGACGTTCAGCACCTTGAATAAAAGTATTTCCTCCTGCCGCGCCTCCTCCTCCTGCTCCTGATCCTGCTCTTTCTCGGCCGCCGATCTCGTCCCCTCCGTCTGCGACGGCAGAGACGGAGAAGGGAGTTCGTCTAACCACGGGTGTGAGATTTAATTTTATGAAAAACTTCCCACTCATGTGTTACACAAGTACAACTCAACCAACCACCCTTCATGCATCACGCATTAATTTAACCTGATCAAGAATATCTCTTTCAAGAATGGAGGGTGTGGTTAAGTGCATTTCAGTTGTGTGGTTTCACTATTTGTAGAGCGACGTGGGTGAATTTAGGTAAGTCGCCTGGGTAAATTGTGGGTGTCGTTTACAGCTTTGCTTTCCAACCGCATTCACAGGATGGATTGGCGCTGATTTTGTTCAACTACTTACAGTAGTGATAAGACTGATATCGGTGGTAGGTTTTCCAGTTTCGTTGTGCTTCCTATTTAGGGGTCGGCACAATTCTGAACATTTTTTGTCCAATAAGAAGTTCTCCCGTAGTGAACACATTGTTTAAAATATGCGCTGCATGTTCAGTTAGTTGCGTTGCACACATTCTAAACAGTGACACCGAATGGTACTCGTAACACACTTATGCAGTGGCTTTATGTTTCAGATAACTGATTCTTTTGTATACTTGTACTGGTCATAAAACAGAATATACCACTGCGTATTCCTTTTTGGGGTCAAGTAGTAGTTCCCCAGAACTTGTGATTAATAATTCTGAAGTCACCGTGGCAAAATAGTTATTAGGTACTTCTCAAATGGCGGTGCTACTCGTTATCCCCCGTGTTTTTGCGGCGACAGACGCGACGGGTTTGTTTAAAGAAGAACTATCACCCTTCCAGGCTTCGCTAATATTCCCATTTGGCTGCTGTATTTTCAAATAGAAACATATATGTTTTGAAAGATAATTAGGTTTTGCAGCATTTTACTGTAAGAACTGTACTTCTTTTGCAGAGACGCTTTATTTGTAAACATGGCACCAAGACTGCTAGAACAGGGGATCTGGCTATGAATGAATAGAATCAGAGTGGGAAATAAGGGGCTCGTTGATTTAGGACATAAATAAGGGTTAGCAGAAAACCATTCATTAGAAAGCAAAAGGGAGAAAGCGTAGGTGGCTGAAACAAATGAATTTTGAAAGGCAGAAAGAAAATAGAGAAAAAATGGCCGCCGGATGGGATGTGAACCTACGAACTCCAGAATACGCGTGTGGTTCAGTGACCATTTCGTCACCGTCGGGGCTGTTTCCCTCCAATTTTTCGGGTATTTTTTAGCGTAGTTTTTTTTCTGTACTCCAGGCTGGTAGGCATTGCCACTCGGACTATTTGGGGTGAAAGGGACATTCAATTAAAACTCACGGCTGTGACACGGGTGTCCACGACATGTCGAGAGTGCTCGACAAGCGTTGAACCCTCTTAACCTACCTAAGGCCCCAAAGCTGCCATAAGTGAGGCCCTCGCCATGCATGTAGCCAATCAGAATAGGAAATGAGGGGCTCGTGGAAATAAGACAGAAATAAGGGTTGGTGGTAAAGGATGCGTCGGTAAGCAAGTGGGAGAATACCGTAGTTCATTGAAAGCGGTAACTAATTTTGAACGACGAAAGAAAGTGGAGAAAACAGGCACTACCGTTGGGGTCCAAACCTACGACCCCCAGAATACGCTTCTGGTGCGATGACTTCTACACTGCCGGCGGGGATATTTTCCCTACACTTTCTCGGGTATTTATATTGGGGTATTTTGTTTCCTGTGCTTGGGGGGTTGTTGCTAGCGCCACTCGGACTGCTCTCGGTTAAGGGGAAATTGCTTTTAACGCCCGGGCCATGACTCGAGTGTCTATGACATGCCGACTATTGCCAACCAGCGATGAACCCCCTTAAGCTACCTATGGCAACAAGACTGCCAGAACCAAGGACCTCGCAATGCATGTAGCCAATTTGAATGGGAAGTTAGGGGCTCGTTGATTTCAGACAAAAAAAAAATGTTGGCCACGATGAATGCCTCCAAAAGCAAAGCGAAGAATGTGGTAAATCATTGAAACAGATAACAAGTTTTGAAATAGAGAAAGTTGAGAAAAAATGCTAGCCCCTTGGGATCCGAACCCCCATCCTCCAGATAACGGGTCTGGTGCGATGACCACCACGCTGCTGGCGGGTCTGTTTCACCTCCACTTTCTCGGGTATTTAAATCAGGATATTTTGTTTCCTGTGGTTGGGGCGGGGGTAGCTAGAGCCACTCGGACTACTCGCGGTGAATGGGACTTTCGTTTTAACCCCTGGGCCATGCATCGTTTGTTTGCGACATGTCGACGGTGTTCGACCATAGTTGAACACTCGTGAGCTAGTGAGAGAACTAAGCACCTCGATATAAATGTAGCGAATCAGAATGGAAAAGGAGATGCTCATTGAATTAGACAGAAATACGATGGGCAGTCTAGAATGGCTCTGAAATCAAAGGAAAGAATGCGGTAGGGTATTGACAGAAATGACGAATTTTTAAGACGGACAGAAAGTGGAAAAATAACTTTCACTCGTATTGTATCTGAACCCCCCACCTCCAGATTCCTTGTCTCGTGAGATGACTGCAACACTAACGGGGTTCTGCTCCCCCTCTTCTTTCTCGGGTATTTATGTTACGGTACTTGGTTTCCTGTGCTTTGGGGAGGCAGCTTGCCCACTGGGACTGCTACGGGTTGAAGAAGACATTTTTTCTCAGCCCCCGGCCTTCACTCTAGCGTCTACAACATGTCTAGAGGCGCCAACCAATGTTTAACCCTCTAAAGCAAACAATGGCACGAAGACTTCCACAACGAAGGCCCTCGCCATGCATGCAGCGAGTCAGAATGGTAAATGAGGGGCTCGTTGAATTTAGACAGAAAAAAGTGTTGGCAGTCAAGAATGCCTAGGTAAGCAAATGGGACAATGATGTAGGTCATTGAAAAAGATGAACAAGTTGAAAGTCGGAAACAAAGTGGAGAAAACCGGCCCGACGTTTGCGGTCCGAACATCCGACCTCCACCAGAATACGCTTCTGGTGCGATGACCACTACGCAAACGGCGGGCTGTTTCCCCTACACTTCATCGGGTACTTATATTAAGGTATTTTGTTTCCTGTGCTTGGGGGCGGTTGCTAGCGCTACTCGGATTGCTCTGGGTAAAGGAGGTCTTCTTTTTTACCCCTGGGCCATGAATCGAGTGTCCGTCACATGTCAACTGCGGCCGACCACAGTTGAACTCTCTTAAGGGCACAGGGTAAGGCCAAATTTTGAAGAAATGACTTTTTGTTTTTCTTCGCAATTAGGGAAGTTCAATTCCTTGCGCACATTTTCCATATTCACACTTGCCTTAAAAAGTCTTATTTCTCGCTAAAAAGCAGTTTTCCCGTAAGCGTGTAGTAAGTGCCCACATCCTCTTAAGAATGTTCTCAGGGTTTATTGTCATTTTTTTTCATCAGAAAACTTCCAGTTTCAGATCAAAATGCTTTTCTGGAACCAGCTGTATTAAGAAATAGCATAGCAACCATTGCAGAGCTGATTTTTCAGTGAGGGCAATCCCAAGACCCTGTTGCACGTTTTTTCCACATTTGCCCTTAGAAGCTGCGAACAAAAAAACATCTTTTTTGGGCTTCACACTCTAATGACTGTAACATTAGATGCTGTTCTTTTATTACATGATGAAGCAACGCATGAGCCAACATTTTGAAATCATTCAGACCAAAACCTGGAAGCAACACCACCATTAAGTCGCTTAAATAGGTTGACCACAGGCAAAATACTTTGTGAGGAGATCTGTACGATGGTGCACAAAATAGTCAAGGAAGGACAGACGAACGGGTGAAAAGCAAAAAAATGACTTTGGCAGTGATTATGAAGCTGGTGCTTTTCAAATAAATGGCTCCAGTGGTGTTTTTGGCAAAAAGGTATTGTTTTTAACCTGTTTTTTTACTTTAAACTCAATTATCTCAAAACAATGTTTTTTTCTTACATAGGTACCATTATTTCCTATATCGTTCACGATAACGAGCTGATTTTTTCCCCTGTCATCTACATAACGTTTCACACCTTCTGTACTAGAATTGAAAGTATGCGCGCAACAGTTTTTTTGTTACACAATTTTTAATGCTAAAATAAGGCCGAAATTTAGGTACTAACAGACAAAAAATTATAAAAAACTGAAATTTTTAAGGATGTTCATAATTCTAGTACAGTTAAAAGAGCACAAAATTTGAAAGAAAATGATATATACGTTATGTATATACCTTTATTAAATGCCGACAAAAATTTACCTCAAAATGGCCAAGAATGCATGGGAAGTATAGGGCTTACCCTGTGCCCTTAAGCTACCTATGGCACCAAAGAGCTCCAGAAAAAAGGATGTCGCTATTCATGTAGCGAAACTCAACGGGAAATGAGGGGCTCGTGTAATTATGACAGAAATTAGGGTTCGTAGTGAAGAATGCCTCGGAACGCAAACAGGAGAATTCGGTAGGCCCTTTACACAGATGAAGAATTTTAAAATACAGAACGCGGAGAAAAAATGTCCGAAGGGTGGTATTTGATTCCCCGACATCCAGAATGTGCGTCTGGGGCGGGGACCATAACGCTACCGGATGGTGATGAAGATGATGGTTGGATGTTTATAGCGCTAGGCCAACTGGGGCAAAGAGCGCCAAAACAATAGTCATATATGAGGGGTGAAACCCTAAACACTAAGTAAAGTCAGCAAAAACAAAACTAAAATCACAAAACTACAATGAGCATGGCTGGTGTATAGGGCCAGATTTCATTATGCGTGGTAGGAAATGAGGTTTAAAAACTTGACGTCTGAAAAATACTCAAACACACGTTTCACGGAAACAATGGCTTCGTCACATAGAAAAAACGATGGATGTAGGGGAACATGTTGTCTGTAGAGTTCTCTGAAGTGTTTGTGTCGTGTTGTGTGAACTGCCTTGTATTTGATTAGTATGTGCACTACGGATAGGGCCTCTCCGCACCTGCTGCACTGGGGTCTAGAATATTCCGTCAGCAGATACGAGTGCGTCGCATGGGTGTGCCCTATCCGCAGCCTACCCAAGGCGACTTCCGTGTGTCTGTTGTGTGAGTCAGCTGTGTACCGTCCCAATTGTGGCTTTATTACGTGTAGTTTGTTGTCTGTCTGTTCGTCCCAGAGTGTTTGCCATGTTCTGCGCAGGTGTTCTCTTATGCGTGGCTTGAGGTCTTTGTAGGGTATCGTTGTAGTGTCTACAGTGTTCCTGATTCCAGCAGCAGCAGCCCTCTCGGCTGCCAACTCGTTCCCAGCGACCCCTGCGTGTCCTGGGACCCTGCAGAGGACCAGCTCATGCTTTTGTGCATACATGGACATGATAGTGTTGAATACAAGATTAACTATGTGGTTTTTCGAGGGCTTGTGCGATGGCAGTGCGCGAACAACACTCAAAGAATCTGTATAGATGATGGAATTGGGAATTTGATTTTCAAAAATGTATCGTACAATCAGTAAAATTCCATACGCTTCTGCTGAAAAAATTGTTGTGTGCACGCTCATGATTCTGGCTGCATTGAAATTTGGACCATTAGCAGCGCACGACACCATACTGTAGGTTTTAGAAGCGTCACTATAAAGTTCTGCACATGTGTATTTAAACTGCAAAGACAGAAAGTGCTGCTGTATTGCATCCCGTGGTACACGATTTTTGTCAAGTCTCATGATAGAAAGGTCGCACGACACAGCGCGAACTTGCCAAGGCAGTAAACTGTTAGAAAAGGATGACCTGTAGACATTTAAAAACGAATCACTGAGATCCGAAGCTCGCTCTCTAACTCTAAGTGAAAAGGGCAGAGGAACGGATGGGCGATTTACAAAGAGCAGAGATGTTGATGTATCGTTAAAGTCAGGATAGAAAGCATGATTATTCAGCGAGGAAATTTTAAAAGCATAAAGCAAGTCCATGTACGTTCGTTGGTTCTCAAGGCTCCAGTTATCACACTAGACATAAAGACTCTCGGCAGGGCTAGTGCAAAAAGCATCCGAAGAAAGACGAAGGCCCAAGTGTAGTACTGGGTCCAAAATTCGCAAGGCTATCTTAGTCACCGACCCATACACCACACTGCCATAGTCCAAACGAGACCCAACCAAAGCAGTATAAAAGCGAAGCAGGAGTTCTTTGTCGGAACCACAGGATTGGTGGGAGAGAACCTAAGTATATTCATTGTTTTTAGACATTTCTTTTATGTTCCTTGATGTGGGGAATGAATGTGAGTTTGTGGTCAAACACAACACCTAAGAACTTGTGCTCCTTGTTCAGAGGAAGCGACACGCCATTAAGATGAATGTCTGGGTCCGGATGGACCCCGCGCTTCCTGGAGAACACAACGCAAGAGCTTTTTACAGGATTCAATTCAAAACCATTCTTGTCTGCCCAGCCGGCAAGTTTCTTTACACCAAGCTGGACTTGACGTTCGCAGATTGACATATTGCATGGTTTTTAGGATATCTGGACGTCATCGACATACAAGGAATAAGGGATTGTAGGTGGCAGTGCCATACCAAGAGAGTTCATTTTTAATATGAAGAGAGTGCAGCTCAACACGCCACCTTGTGGCACGCCATTTTTCTTGGACGTGAACCTTTGAGAGTGCACCACCGACTCTTACTCCGAGCGTTCTGTCTGACAATTAACTGACAAGAGCGTTCAACATGTTACCCGAAACACCGAATGACTTGAGGTCACTAAGAATCCCATAACGCCAAGCGGTGTCGTATGTTTTCTCAAGGTCGAAAAACACAGTTAAAGAGTACTGCTTATGCGCGAAGGCATCCTTGATGTACGAGTCAAGAGCTACCAGTTGATCGTTCGTCGATCGCCCCAACCTGAAGCCTGCCTGACTGCTCTCCAGAAAATCGTTGTACTCAAGGAAGTACACGAGCCTGCGATTTATCATCTTCTCGAAGAGCTTGCACAGGCAGCTCGTCAGGGAAATAGGACGATAACTTGAGGGGAAGACGGGTGCTTTCTCTCCGTCATGAAAGCTACAACTATAGACTCATTCCATGAGTTTGGAATGTGCCCCGAAAGCCATATCTTGTTTATAGGTGTAAGAGTGTTAGAAGAGTGTCTGCATGCAGGTGTTGTATCATTGTGTATGTGATGTTGTCTGGGCCTGGAGCTGAGGGTTTACACGTGCTCAAAGCAGCAGTCAGCTCATGCAGTGAAAACTCTGAGTTATTAGAAGATGTTGACTTATTGTTATCTAGTATAGCCTTCTTTTCGGCCATTTGTTTGTGTTTCATGAACGTTTTTGTGTAGTGTGCTGAACTAGAAACGTGTTCGAAGTGTTGTGCGAGTGTGTCAGACTCGTCTTCGAGTGTGTCCCCTGTAGTGCTGACCAGAGGCAGGCTGTGTGTTTGTTGTCCCTTGAGTTTGCGTATTCGTGTTCATACTTTCGGTGTGTCTGTGTAGGAGTTTATTGATGTTATGAATCTACGCCAACTCTCTCGTTTTGCCTGAAGGCACACACGTTTTCCTAATGCCTTGGCCCGTTTGAACAAGAGGAGGTTTCCCGACGTGGGGTACCGGCGAAGGATACCCCACGCCTTGTTCTGGGCCTCTCGCGCCCGCCTACAGTCCTCATTCCACCACGGCCTCCGCTGGTCCACGATGTGCGCCGTGAGTAGTTGGGTAGTTTCTTCAACGTGTAGGTGTCCTATGGATGCGTGGTGTAGTTTGGATGTCTCTGTAAATATATTCAAGTTAGCTGGTGCGTCATTGAATCTAATATTGGAAGATGGACTGCATGGGCCTTTACCTTGTAGGTAGTTCTGCCTACCGAGGGGGGTTCAGGCAACGGCCTCGTCAAAACATCACGCACAGAACATTGCAAGAGGAACAATTGCGCTTTACTCATGCAGTGGAAAATGAAGTATAAATGGAACAGGGGATACAATCAACCAAGCACATAACAAAAGCACTTCAGGGTCCCAGGGCTTACGGTACGGCGGGACGAACGGCGGGCCTTGCTGACGTGCGTCTGCTTCGAGGTGGCTGACGGCGGTGGCTTCTCTCTTGTGACCGGCGGCGCTCCCGGCCGGCAACTCCCCCCGCTACCAAGCACCGCTGCCCTTATCTAGCGTGCCCAAAGATGTGCCACGCCCCCCTCCATCGCACAGTCTTTCTGCCGTGTGTTCCCAGATGGCAGGAGAGGTGGCGCGCGGCAGTTTGAAATGGCCTAACCTGGGCGCTCACAGGGGAGAATCCCCACACTTCCCCCCCCCTTGGAAAAAAAAAAAGTTCTTGGTTCTTTGCTACACGAAGAGAGAGAAAAAAATAAACGAAAGAAAAGGGAGGAAAAAAAATGTCCGAGACTCGTTTACACACAGTCCTCGGAGTCCAGGATTGCGTCCATTGCTTGGCGCCGCTGGTCTGGGCGCAACCGCCGCAACATTGCCAAGGCTTCTTCCAGGGCGTCCTGGCTGTTGTTGCCCTCCGGGCGGTTGGCGCGCAAGGCTCTTGAACGCTCTCTGTGGAGAGCCCCGGCACGGTGGTGACGCCAGCTGATTTCCGGCACTTGGCACACTTCACACAGCGCAGCCAGTTCTTCCTGGGTGTATACCGGCCGTGGTTCTACCGGGTGACGTTCTGCGATTGTGAGCCCCTGAAAGGGGGCCGGGACGGAGGTGCGCGGCGTGCCTACGAGCACTTGAGGCTGGTCGGACCACTCGAGACGAGAGTGCCAGCCCACCGGGTGGCCCGAAGGTGACAGCACCGTCCACGTGGCCACCTCTTCCGTAGGTCGTGCTGGACGGTACGGTGGCGGGAACGGGCGGCGCCGTGAACCATGGGGTGGGGCCGAGCGTTCGGGTTGCCGACGGTGGTAGGGGTGGGCCCGACTGCTGTTCCGAGACATCTTCTGCAGGCAAAAGCAAAGAAAACACAAATGAGCCAGTAGTTAGTGAAGCATGCGCAGATTGTATCGTGGTGACGGGGAATACTGATGTGTCGCGCGCTTTCCGCGGCAGTCTTCTCGCTGATTCACGTTGGCTGTATCCTCGCGCGAAAAATACCGCTTTAGTTCGGACACGTGCACCGGACCGTACGATGCACCTGTGGAAGAGTTTTTCAGCACATACGACAGGTTAGACTTACCCACCACGGTGTACGGGCCATCCCACCTGTGTGCAAGTGAAGCGGTGAAGCCCTTCGACGCATCACTAAGTGGATGTGTTCGCTTCAACACAAGATCACCCATGGAAAATTGTACGTCCCGTCGGCGCTTGTCGTACTGGGACGTCTGGTCGAGTCGGGAGATGTCGAGATGTTCCCGGGCCTCCCGGACGGACTCTGTTAGCCGCTTGCGAAGGTCAGCCGCGAATGTCGCGGGGGATTTATCGGTGCGATTCTGCGTGGGTTGGAGCGAACTGTCGAGAGGAAACTTGAGGTCTCTGCCAAAATTCAGTTGCGCTGCCGTGAAACAGGTAGATCTGTTAATCGTTGTCCGCGTTGCGAAGCCCATCTCGGAAAGCTTGTTGTCCCAGTCCTTGTGACGGCCAGTGTGAGCAATGAGCATCGATTTAAGGTTTCGGTTGACCCGTTCCGTAATGTTCGCTTGCGGGTGGTAAGCCGAGGTGCGGGTGTGACGTATTCCCAAGGCGTGGCAAGAATCTCGGAAAACGTTACTGGTGAAATACGTCGCGTTGTCCGTCATTAACTGCGAGGGGAAACCAAACCTCGTGAACACTTCCAGGAGGCATTCCCACACCTTTTGAGAGGTTAGCTTCCGCAAAGGAAACAACTCGACCCACTTTGAGAAGTGGTCTGTAATTACCAACAATAACTGGTTGCCTCGAGGACTTCGAGGAAACGGCCCCATCACGTCGCATGCAACGATTTGCCACGGCGAGGTGCTATGGACGGATGTCATTGTTCCAAGCGGCAGGCCTCCACGTGGTTTGGTCTTCTGGCATATGGGGCAGGAGCGAGCGTACCGAAGTACATCTTGTCGCATTCCCGGCCAAGTTGCTGTGCGACATAACTTTTCATAGGTTTTTTGCCCAGACGAGTGACCCGCCAGAGCGGAGTCATGGTAGTAGCCGATGAACAACTTACGCAACTTGCGGGGAACGACAACTCCGAAAGGAGTTTGTGTTGAGTCGTCGTCTGCCTGGGGAATGTATCGCAGCAGAATACCATGATTTCCAAGCAAGTAGCTATCAACCTCGTCGTTCCGGGAAGCTTCTGGAGAGTCTGTTGTCGAGAGCTTGTCGATGACTTTGCGACATAGACCATCGCTCCGCTGTGCCGCAACCAAGTCCTGGTGGCTCACCAACGATCCCCAACGGTCGTTTGTGGAGGCCTGCACTGCTGCAACCACCATACTTTCTTCGTTTTCCACCTGTGTATCAGTAAAAAGGGGAGCGCGTGACAGCGCGTCAGCAACTGTATTAGTGGTGCCTTTCTTGTATTCGATGGAGTAGTCATAACGTTGCAGCGCGAGTGCCCAACGAGCGAGTCGTCCTGCTGGGTTTTGAAGCCTCTGAAGCCAGGAGAGAGCTTGGTGGTCAGTCTGAATGGTGAAGCATACTCCGTCTAGAAACATGTCAAATTTTTTCAGCGCGAACACAATCGCTAGGCATTCCTTTTCGGTGACGGAATAATTGCGTTCGGCTGGCGTCAGAGTGTGATTGGCGAAAGCCACTGGTCGCAACACTTGATCCCACTCTTGCAGAAGTACCGCCCCCAAGCCGAATTCACTGGCGTCTGTTTGTACCACAAACGGCTTGTTTAGGTCAGGGAGTTGCAAAGACGCATTTTCTGCTAATGCTCTCAGCAAGGTTTGAAAAGCGGTCTGTTGTTCGGACGCCCAACACCACTTCTTGCCTTTGCGAAGTAGTTCATTGAGCGGTACAGAGATGTTCGCGCACTGGGGAATGAACTGGCGATAAAACGCAATCATGCCAAGAAACCGTTGCAAGCTTTTGACGTCGCTCGGCGGCGGGTATTGGAGTATGGCTTGCAGTTTCTCTGGATTTGGTCGCAGAACTCCCTTGTCAACAACAAATCCGAGTAAGTTGATTTTTCCCCCGCCAGCTGTACTTTGCCGGGATGTATAGTCAGCCCGGCTGCGCGCATGCGCTGTAGCACTATCTGCAAATGTTCCACATGTTCCTCGAACGAGCGTGAAAAGACAGTGACGTCGTCGAGATAACACAAAGCGAATTCGTGTTTCGCGTCACCCAGAACAATGTCCATCATCCTTTGACATGAACTGGGGCTATTGCTTAGACCGAAAGGCATACGCACGAATTCAAACAACCCTAGGTGACATGTAAACGCGGTCTTCGGTACATCGTCTGGGTGCATTTCTATTTGTAAATAGCCACGTGAACAATCCAAGGTCGTGAAATACTTCGCGCCTGCCACGGCATACGTTATTTCGGTCACCGACGGGAACGGATAGGCATCTCGTTCCGTCATGGCATTCAGTTTTCGGTAGTCGACACAGATTCGCATAGATCCATCTTTCTTACCGACTGGGACGACGGGGAACGCCCAAGGACTCTTTGATGGACGAATGACGCCGGTGTCGAGCATCTCGTCCAAGGCTTTGTCGAAAAGCGCTCTCTTGGGGCCGTTCATTGGTCGTGGGCTGCATCGCCATGGTTTTACGTTCCCAGTGTCGATGCGATGCTGCAAGACATCCGTTTTTCCTGGTTTTTCCGTGAACATGTCCGCATACTGGCGCAGGAGGTCTTCGAGCTTTTTGCGCTGAGACGACGTTCCTTTGAAATTTGCAGCTCCTGTAACAGGTCTGCCGGCAGGCTTTCAGTCGACAAAGCAGCGCGAGACCTGCAGGGTAACGGGGGACCCGCCGAGGTCTCAAACGGGAAAAAACCTGGGTCGTCGCCAAGGTAGTACCCGCCAGCTCTGATGTCCAACCGCATAGCAACATCTGCGATAAAATCTGTGCCTAGGATCATGGCAACCGACAAGCCCTTGAGATACAAAAACCTTTGTCTCTTAGCGCGGGAGCTAACCGATATGCGTAACCGAACAGCGTTTGTGCTCTCCGCGGCCGCGCTCGACGCCATCCTAAGCATAACTTCGGTATGGCGAAATTTTACCCGCTTTGCCTTGCAGTGTTCGAAAAGCATATCGCCGATAAGGGAAACTGTGGAACCGGTATCAAGGAGTGCAGTTACGATCTTGCCGAGCACTTTGACACGAATGGTTGGTGACACTAGCTTGGGGGGATACTGCATGCGATCCACCGAAGGCACAAGAAACGATTTACCAGGTGTGTTGGCCCGCTGCGACTCGCTGCCTGGCTTCAGCGACGCCGGGACGTGAAGTTTCCGAACGCGGAAATCTGTCCTCAGTGGCGGGCCATTGCTGACGGGCCTGGTTGCGTCCGTACCACATTCGTCCGCCGGATGGCTCGTCTTCGTGTGGGACCGGGCGGCCCACGGCCCCGTAGCCCACGTTGGCTGGGACCGGGTGGCCCACGGCCCCGTAGCCCACGTTGGCTGGGACCGGGTGGCCCACGGCCCCGTAGCCCACGTTGGCTGGGACCGGGTGGCCCACGGCCCCGTAGCCCGCGTTGGCTGGAGTGCGGTCATGGTATCGGTTCTGCGGCCGCCTTTTTGGTGCAAATTCGCCCGGATCCAAAGCCCGGTGTGTCGCAGACTGCGGCGCCCACGACTGGAAAGCGTCAGGCCCGTTCCAGGCACAGCTGGGTTCGGCGTTGGCAGTGGTGCTCGGCGTTGGCTCGGCGTTGGCGGTGGTGCATACTGCAATTTGGCGAGCAGGCACTCCTGAATAGCGCGCGCGTTCGAAGCAACTGCATTCAAATCCGCGTACGTTTGAGCATACAAATACGGCTGGAACCGAGGATGGCACTGCCGTAACACACGGGCAACTTGCTCAGCTGAAGTAGTCTCTGGGGCCACTCTCCTGTATAGTTCCTGCATAGCGCGTACATACTCTAACAGGCTTTCGTTAGGGTGTTGCGTCCTGAGATCTAACTCACGGAGAATGCGAGTCTCGTATCCAGGCGGAAGGAACTCAGTCCGAAAGCTTACCACAAAGGTGGCCCACGACGCAAACGGGGACTGCAGGCGCCACCAGCAGGCTGCAGGCGCTTGGAAAACCAGTGGCAATACCCTGGTTAGCATATGAGTGTCCGACGCTCCGACGGCGGCCTTGTAGACATCGAGCTCTTCAAGGAAATCCGCGACGGACAGACGGTTGTCATAGCCGCGGTAGATTGGGATGTCAGGCTGAAGACGGGGCGCCGGGTCTTGTAGAGTGCCCAGGTGTTGCGTAAGAGCTTGACATAAGCCGGCCACTGTGGTGAGAGCTTCGCTGAAGGCGGTGTCGGGGGCCGTAGCCCCGACGACTGTTCCCGAACGAAGTTCCTTTCCGTCGGCAGCGGACTTCATTGCTGGACGCCAACGAAACTCCGAGAACCAACGAACTCGGGCGAAGGAGCTACAAAGATGCCACCGTATAAATCGAGCACGCACCAGCACAAAGTCAACTGCGGGTAATGCTTATCAGTTGCGGCGCTCGCCGGAAAACTGGACATTCGGTGCCGCGGAAAAGAAAGCTGGGTAGTGCGCAGGCTCGTTGAAAAGAAATGAAGTCGGGCGTAAGAGCAACAACATTATACCCGGCTTTCGGCAGCAAAATACATTTCGCTAAGCTGAAGTGCTAAGTTCCAGAAACAGCTGCCGCTTGCAAACAAATGCACGAAAGTTTTAGTCGCAATTTGCTCCTGTGCATAAGCGTCTTGCTGACAAAGGACTGTGCTAGCCTAAATACACGTTGGGCGCCACTGTAGGTAGTTCTGCCTACCGAGGGGGGTTCAGGCAACGGCCTCGTCAAAACATCACGCACAGAACATTGCAAGAAGAACAATTGCGCTTTACTCAAGCAGTGGAAAATGAAATATAAATGGAACAGGGGATACAATCAACCAAGCACATAACAAAAGCACTTCAGGGTCCCAGGGCTTACGGTACGGCGGGACGAACGGCGGGCCTTGCTGACGTGCGTCTTCTTCGAGGTGGCTGACGGCGGTGGCTTCTCTCTTGTGACCGGCGGCGCTCCCGGCCGGCAACTCCCCCCGCTACCAAGCACCGCTGCCCTTATCTAGCGTGCCCAAAGATGTGCCACGCCCCCCCTCCATCGCACAGTCTTTCTTCCGTGTGTTCCCAGATGGCAGAGAGGTGGCGCGCGGCAGTTTGAAACGGCCTAACGTGGGCGCTCACAGGGGAGAATCCCCACAACCTATGTATGTGAGTGAGGTGGGGAAGTGGTCACTGCCATATGGGTCAGTGCCCACACCCCACTCGAGAAGTGGAAAGAGAACTGCAGAGCCAACAGCCAAGTCAAAATATGAGTATGTGTTGTGTCCTACGTTATGGTATGTAGGCTGTTTATTGTTGAAAAGGCATGCTCCAGAGGATGTAAGAAACCTCTCTATCAGGCGACCCCGGGCATCCGTATGAGAAGAGCCCCATAGAGAATTGTGAGCATTAAGGTCGCCTGTTAAGATATATGGTTCGGGCAGCTGGTCAACCAACGCCTCGAAGTCAGAGCTCGAAAGTGCAAGATCAGGAGGAATATATATGGAGCATACCATTATCAACCTATAAAATATTATTGTTCGAATTGCTACAGCCTCAAGTACAGTGTTGAGAGTGACAGGTTGGCAGGCTAAGGATTTCCGGTCAATTATGCCCACACCGCCAGAAGAGTGCGTGCAGCCATCCCTGTCCTTTCTGTATATCAAGTAACTGTTCAAGACATTTGTGTTTTTAGAATTCAAATGTGTTATCTGAACACACATTACACTTGGCTGATAAGCATGGAGTATTTCGTATGCATCGTCAAGATTATTCAGAAGGCCTCTGCAGTTCCATTGTATTATGTTTTCCATTCCCATTATGATGTGTTCGTAGCTACTGGAGTGTGACTATTTATATAGGGCCTTGCGGGGCTTGGACTCTTGGAAGGGGTTTTCTGGCCTTCTCTACTGACCTGGACGTCGCAGCCCGTTCCTTCCGCTGCGATGAAAACCGGAAGGGCTCGACGTCTATGTCGTCATCTGAAGGCAAGCGGGTGCCCAGCGGACTGGGCCCCCTTGACGTGGTACCCTTTCGGGTGTTCTTTGCCTGCTCTGCCAGTGCCGAAGCCGTGGGGAGCACGACAGATGGCACAGGCAGTGAGGCGATGGAGGGGGTCGCTGCGACTGCCTCCGTCTCCATCTCCGTGCCCTTGCGTGTGCTTTGGGCCGGTGGAGAGGAAGCAGTGGGTGCAGCGGCATCCCCAACAGGCGTTGTCGCCACCACAGCCGCTGCTGGGTGAGCGAGCGGTGCAGAGGCTGGTTGGGCTGCAACAGGCAGCCAAGGGGGGGGTGGCGGCGGAGAAAGGGCGCCGGCGGGACCAAGTCCGACTCTCGGTACTGGGTCGCTGCCGAAACAAGACGCCGCTCCGCCCCCAGGCGAGCTACGTCGGAGTACCTTCCCAGGGGGAAAGAGGCGAACCTCTTTCGCGCCTCTGGGAAGGTGATGTTTTCGGTTACCTTAACGTTAATGTTTTTTTTCTCAAGATGAAACTTTTCACAAGCGCGAAAGTATGCTGCATGTGGACCCTGGCAATGCGGGCAGGTTAAGTTGGTTGCAGTGCAGTTGTCGGAGAGATGATCATGCTGGGCGCATTTGGCACATGTTGGTCTGCCGCAGCAGGTGTTGGTACCATGCCCGAACCTCTGGCACTTGAAACAGCGGCGCGGGTTCGGGATGTACGGCCGGACAAAACAACGGATGAAACCTTCGTTGACATGCTCGGGCAGTGTGCAGCGGTCGAAAGTCAGGATGATATGTTTGGTGGCTATTTCTTTCTTGTCTCTCCTAATGACGATGCGCCTGACTGCTGTCTCGGTTAGAAGATCTGACCGAGATATCACACCCTGGGAGCTGTTAAGGCTGTGGTGGGGTGTGACTTTGATATCAAGGTCTGCCATGCGGGTTTGGCTGACGAGAGTTGTGGCTTGCTGCTGCGTGTTGACCTCAACTAAGACCTCACCGGTTCTTAGTTTTTTAGCATTGTACCTCTTAACAAGGATGGCTTCAAGAAACTTCGATACAAGGATCCGGATTGTGAAGAAAGAGGCTTGGATTTATTAAACTATCAAACAACGTGGGTAGTTGTCGGGTTTCGGGGAGTTGATGGCAGGAAGAAGTGGAAAAGATTCTTCGGTTTGGAGGGGGTTTGGAGGGGTTTTCTTGATTTACCATATGGCATAGGAAAAAGCAGGGGACGGGGATAGTTCCTTCGCTCGGGCTACCCTGATACCGAGAGAGGTCCCGGAGCTCCCTGCCTGGTAAACAGACAGGGAGCCCATCCGCAAGAGCTTGACCTGGGCTCGGACGGCCACCGTTTGAGGTTTCTACCCTTCACCTTAAAAAGACATCACCACGGTAGGTCACAGCTTATGTTGGGGGGCTCGGGGTCCGCGGTATCGCCAGTACCGTCACCAAGATTACTCAAAATGCCCCGTGCGGGGGAAACCGGAGGGGCTGTTTCACCTCCACATTCTGCGGTATTCATGTTAGGGTATTTTGTATCCTGCGCTTGGAGGTGATTGCTAGTGTCGGGGGGAAGGGGATATTCTTTCTTACCCCCGGGCTGTCGCTCGCATGTCTCAAGAGTGTCCGAAAGTGGCGGACGAGCGTTGATCCTTCTAAAGCAACCTATGGCACCGAGACGGCCAGAACCAAGGACCTCGCCATGCATGTAGAGAATCAGAAGGGAAATGAGGGGCTCGTAAATTAAGACAGAAATAGGGGTTGGCAGTGAGGAATGCCTCGTAAAGCAAATTTGAGAATGCGGTAGGTCATTGAAACAGATGAAAAATTTGAAACACAGAAAGACAGTGGAGAAAAAATGTCCGCCGGATGGGATCCATACCCTCGACCTCCAGAATACGCGTATAGTGCGGGGACGATTTCACTGAAGCCAAGGCTGTTTCTCCTCAACGTTCTGGGGTATTTATGTTACTGAATATCGTTTCCTATGCTTGGGGGTAACAGCTAGCGCCACAAACACTACTCGTCGTAAAGGGGAAATTCTTTCTAACCCCCGAGCAATCATTCGCGTGTATCGAGGGTGGCCCAGAGTGGCCGACCATCGTTGAAACACCTTAAGCAGCCTATGGCACCAAGACTGCAAGAGTTGCGTTGATTGCAAGGTTTAACGCGCCGACGGAACTCTGGCGTTAAGGCGCGCCGTAGTGGACGGCTCCGGTTTTAAGACTGCCAGAATAATGGCCCTCTCTATGCATGTAGCGAATCAGAATTGGGAAATAAGGGGATCAATGAATCAAGAAACAAGTAAGGGTTGGCAGACAAGAATTTCTCGAGAAGCAAACTGGGACATGCGGTACGTCTTCAGAAGAGATGAATTTTCAAACACAGGAATTGGAGAAAAAATGCCCGCCGAGTAGGAGGCGATTGCCCAACCTCCAGAATCTGCATCTGCTGTGATGACCACTAAGCTGCCGGTGGTGCGGTTTAACCTCCACTTCCTCGGGCATTTATGTCAGGATATTTTGTTTTGTGCCCTAGGGGGTGATAGCTACCGCCACCCAGACAACTCGGGGAGAAGGTTACATTCTTTCTGGCCTCGCGACGTCACTAGAGTGTCTACGACATGTCGAGAATGACCGACCAGCGTTGAACCCCCTTTAGCTACCTATGGCACCGAGACAGCCATAACCGAGGCCCTCGCCATGCAGTTAGTGAATCATAATGGTAAATGAGGGGATTGTTGAATTGAGACAGAAACAAGGGTTTGCAGTTAAGAATGCCTCGGTAAGCAAATGGGAGAATGCTGTAGGTCATTGAAAATGATGAAGAATTTGAAAGCCGGAAAGAGAGTGCAGAAAACCGGCGCGATGGTTGGGGTCCGAACCTACGGCCTCCAGAATACGCTTCTTGTGCGATGGCCACTATGGTACCGGCGGGCTGTTTCCCCTCCACTTCCTCGGTTTTTATATTTGGGTATTTCGTTTCCTGCGCTTTGGGGGCGGTTGCTAGCGCTACTTTAACTTCGACTTCAACTTCAACTTTATTGAGCTTTTCGTACATACAAATACAAGGACAAACACAAAAAGCTGCTACACTGCAGCTTGACGAGATGTTTGCGCCTTACTGTTGGCGTGGCAGAGCAGAAACAAGAGTTTAAAGCATACGCCCAGGAAATAGTCCTAAGAAAATAAATCTCGCCTTCACATCCCGGTATAACATACAAAAATAAACGAAAGCATCAAAACGCACTAGAGCTAACAGTTTGTAAAAGATACTTATTACATAATATACACACATGCATATAGACACTTATAGGTATATACACACATAAAAAGGTTACAAAACAAAACGGGGTACACAGGTATATAAAAAGTAAAATACTGGATATCTGCGGAACGTGTGTAGACATAGAAAAAAAGAAAAATATAACACTTGAAGAAAAATCATGTAATACAGTCAAACCTCGTTATATCGAACAGTGCGCGAACCGAAAAATAGTTCGATATAACCGAAATTCGATATATAAAATTTGATAAAAAACGCGTCAAAATGCAGCGCGATTCAATCACTAAAAAGGCAACGACAAGAATGGCTACTCACATGAAGCGTTAAAGAGAACTATTTATTCCCAGGGGAAAAAAACTGCAGCAGCCTTGACTGTTTCTTCGAGTTGACTGCATGTCGGAGCACAGCCTGCTCCATGGTTTCCAAAGAGCCCAAGAACGCGAGACCACAACCTTCCATTCCGCCGAAGCAGCGGCGTAAAAGTTACACAGCGGCCACAGCTTCGCCCGCAGTTGGGAGCGGAGCGGGGTCCTCGGTGGTCGAAGAGCCAGGTTCGCCATCCACCGCTTCTGAAATCAGCCCGCAGGTGACCTCCGCGGCGATTTCCACATCGGTTAGTTCAGCCGTGGTCCTCGTTTCGTCATCGCCGACGAAATTGTTGATGGTCATGCTCTCTGGCACAGCACCCACAAAACGTGAGAACTTGCTCCACGTCTCTTCGAGCGCAGGTTCGTCGAAATCCTCAGACGTTTAATCTTCCTCGGACGATTTCTCGGCACCGACGACAAACCGAGCGTGCCTAAAGCAGTTGGCGATCGTCTCCTGCTTTACGTCATCCCAAGCACCTTTGAGCATTTGAATGGCAGTTAAGAGGTCGATCTTGAGGTCTTGGCCCATTCGCAGCTTGAGGAGCAACTTTTCGATCAGTCTTCGCTTGTAGATCGCCTTGAACGCCCGAATTATACCGTGGTGCAATGGCTGTAGTTTTGACGTAGGGTTCGGCGGCAAGAACTTGAGCTCTATGTTCTTGAGCGGCACGTGCGTGTGGTCTGTCGAGCAATTGTCGACGAGGACGCACGCCTTGCGCCCCTGTTCCGCAAGCTGCGTGTCCCAATCCTTGAGCCATTTTTCGAAGACGTCGCGCGTCATCCACGACTTGCTGTTCCACGCGTACGTGACAGGAATGTCGCAGCGGTTGCGCATGCAGTGCGGCGTCTTAAACTTGCCGATGACAAGGGGCCGCAGTTTCGTGCTGCCGTCCATGTTGGCGCCCAAGAGGACTGTTATGCGGGCTTTGTTCTGTTTGCCGCCATGACACTTCTCCCCTCGGGTGTCGAGCATTTGTCGTGGGAGCATCTGCCAGAACAAACCTGTCTCGTCTGCATTGAATATTTCCTTTGGGTCATATTTTCCGAGAACGCCAGGCCATTCTTCGTCCAGCCACTTCTTAATGCTATGCTCGTTGGGGTCCTCGCTTTCGCCAGAAACCGTCTTGCCGACGATCTGGTAGCGAGCTTTAAACCGTTGACCATCCACTGCTTGCGGCGAAGCCTTCGACTTGGTGGATGAATGCGAAATCCTTCGCTTTCTGTTGGAGCATAGGCCCTGACACCGGAATGTTTCTGGCTCTGGCGTCCAGGAACCACCTGTGGAGCGATCTTTCGACGTCTTGGAAGGCTGGTTTCCGAACACGGCGTGCACCGCAGTGCTGGCTTTGTACCGCTTTCGCCTTGGTGTCACCTTTGGTCTTGAGCAGCGTGCTCAACGTACTCCGCGGAATATTGTACGCTGCGGCAACGCTGGACTTCTGATCTACTTTTTCGACGCGGCGGATGATTTCCAGCTTGCTCGCAAACGTCAGTGACGTTCGTTTCTTCACGTTTGCCGCCATGACCACGCCGCACACGGCTGACACAGCGCCTTGCAAACACAGTCACGTAACTGCGCGAACAGTGTCCGCTAGTTTAAACCACGCACGACGCTGAAGAGTTCGTTAAGGCGTTGAGGATTGAGCTTATCGATTGAAACAAGACAAGACGATGATTGAAGCTGATGAACGACTGAACCAACTGGTGAACCGGCTGAGCCTGAGTCAGCCAACTGCGTATGCCGCCTAGCCCGAATGGCGCTACCAGCGCCTCAGGCATGCGTTTGAGTCGCAAACGCCTGCTGCGCCACCGCTATTATCCCCTGCGTTGCGGGAAAGCCTGCCGCCTGTCTCCGGAGCGCGCGCTTTCGGCCGGCGCTGAGTTCGATATATCCATTTCTTAACCGACCGAGTTCGATACAGAAAATTAAAAATGCATGTAATTCTTTTAAAAAACTGAAAATGGTTCGATATAAGCAATAATTCGATATACCCGTGTTCGATATAACGAGGTTCGACTTATACAGTTATGCATACCCTCATCAAAACCTGCACTACTAAAGTATCCACCTAAATAAATACACAGAATATTGGCAAAATCAGTGTACGGTACTTTTCAAATGCCCCAGTGGGCAGGGAATGAAGACAATGCCAATAAAACCCTTGAAAAATATTACAGGTAATTTTAGCCAAACCAAGGTTGCACGAGAGACAATGCCTAATAGATTTTCAGTTAAAAATGTTTTATGTTCACCCGTAAACGTTTCCTTAAATATCGCTTATAAATTGTATTTATAGCCATGCCACTCTCTGCTAGGTTATTTGAAAGGCGGGCAGTTCGGGATTGCAACCTATCATCGGCCTAATTCGTTCTTGAAAACGGCACGAACCATGTACTCCTTCCCCTTATTTCGTTCGGTACGTCCAACGTTTTTCTTACACTACATACACTTTGATAAGCTGCACCGTTGTGTTTTAGGCTATTTTGATACGTTGTTAGAAAATTAACGTTGTGGATACATTGGACAGGAAGCAGATTATACTGAAGAAATAGTTCTTTGGTGTGAGAGTCATACGGTACAGTTGCGATATGTCGAATGACCTTTTTCTGAAATAAATGCAGATTACTATTATTTTGCGCGGAAGTGGGTAACCTTACGAGGCTTTATTAAATGATGTGAGCTGTGAAGGTGGCATGATAAAGAATAAGTTGAATATTTCATGGAACCCCATGCCGTAACCTACAAAGCACCGCACACGTTCGAAATAAATGAGTGCAGACGTGATCTACATGGGCATCCCATTCTAAATATTCATTAAAAAAAGTGCGTAATATTTTTATTTCACAAACTACACAAATCTATTAAGATCCGATACACAAACTGAGGTTTCCGTTAACAGATCTTTGAGCTGGTGATAATAACACTGCTTTAGTTTCCTTAGTATTTATTTCTAACGAGTTCGCTTTACTCTGTTTGGAAGCTTTTGGAGGGTTTTATTTGCTAAATGCAAAAGCTGAGTATTATCACACGATTGAAATAAAATGCTGGTATCATCTGCGTAAGTAATAAATTTGCAATGTCAGTTTTTCTATAATATCAATGATATAAATATTGAACAGGATTGGCCCTAGAAAACTACGTTGCGGAACTCTAGCACTTACTTCTTGTGAAGCAGAGTTGTGTTCTTTTATTGCTATGAGCTGTTGCCGGTTACCTAAATACTTTTGCAAAAGGGTAAAGGAGAGCCCCCGGAATACATAATGTTGTAATTTTTTAACCACTGTAAATGAATAATTTTATCAAATGCTTTGGAAAAGTCTATAAATATACCTAGCGTTACCTTCTTTCTTGAAATCCCTGGATTTTTAATTCTTTTTGTGTTAGTAAAGCTATATTCTGTTGACATATGTTTACTAGAAACGAACTGTTTTCTTGATATAATAGAGTGTTTGTCACAGAAGGACACAAGGCTTTTCGCGATTACTTTTTCTAACCCTTTTGAAATAACTGGGAGTACAGAAACCGGTCTATCTTTGGACAAATTGTTTTTCTCCCAGGGTTTAAACAGTAGCGTGACCCTAGCTTGATGCATCTTTATGGAAACCACCAGTAGTAAGGCATAAGTTAAATATATGGCTAAGTGGCGATACAAGAAGGTCCAGTACAAACTTAATAGGCTGTTCTGGCTGAAGGAGACCTTCTTTTTAACCCCTGGGTCAAGTTTCGAGTGTCTATGACATGTCGACTGCGTCCGACCAGAGTTGAACCCTCTTAAGCTACCTATGGCACCAAGACTGCCGGAAATAAGGACTTCGCGATGCATGCTGTGAAACTCAACGGGAAATGAGGGGCTCGTTGAACTAAGACAGAAATAAGGGTTAACATTAAAGAATGCCTCGGAAAGCAAAGCGTAAAATTCGGTAGGCCAAATAAACCAATGAAGAATTTCAAAAGACAGAAATTGGAAATAAAATTCCCGCCGGGTGGTATCCGATTCCCTCCATCCAGTATGTGCGTTGAGTGAGGTGACAATAACGCTACCGGCGGGGCTCTTTCCGCTCCATATTCTCGGGTACTTATGTTAGGGTATTTTGTATTCTGCCCTTGGAGGTGATAGCTAGTGCCACACAGACTACTTGGGAGGAAGGGGACATTCTTCCTCACCCTCGGGCCGTCGTTCGCCTGTCTCAAGAGTGGCCGAGAGTGGCGAACCATCGTTCAACCCTTTAAAACTACCTATGGCACCAAGACTACCAGAACAGAGGCCCTCGATATGCTTGTAGCGAATCAGATTGTGAAGTGAGGGGCTCGTTGAATAAAGAAAGAAGGTTCATATTGATTCATAATATTTGAGCCCCAAGACCGTACCTGTTGATTGTTATTCCACAAGCATTTTGCAGAAGTTCTGCACACTCAGTTAGCAACAGCAGGTTACCCGGAAGCAACAAATGGCTCAGTTATACTCCGTTTATTGCGCATCCTGCGTTTTCGCCTTTAGGCATGCTCGATTCCCCCCCCCCCCCAGACATGTGAACAAATTTGGCGAGGTGCTAACGTCTTGTCATACACCCTTTGGGAGAGGTAATTTTTCGCTTGGCTTTTTGAAGGTTATCTTGGCCGTACAACCCTAAGATCTGCGGTTTGGTTTTCCTATGTAGGTATCATTAATCTCCTGCTCCTCTAAATCTTCCAGTACCATGGCGGTGTGTATTACGTACAATGCTTTTTCCCTTGAGTGGGAGATTGTATGGTGAAGCTAAATTGAAATAACGGAAAAGGCTACATGGAGCTGACGAGTGGGCATAAGCTGGGCAAACGAGCATCTCATAGAAGGAAAGTTTCGTGTGGTGAGAGTTTTTAATACGTACCATATAACGTAATAAAATTCTTAAGCAGAACGACAGCGTCCTAGCCTTGTAACCAAGTCAAAGAAGACATACTGATTGGAGATATTAAATATGTATGCATTACAGAAGCTACTATGATGAAGCCACTGGCCGTATCTACGAGGACTGTAATCAGTTATAAAGCAGGGAAGAACTCAGCTCACGATACTGACCGAGGCTCTTAAACGAAAAGTTGTCCAGAAGCCAATGTAAGGAAGGTCAGTATAAAACTTTGGAATATGCTATCGAAACGTCTAGGAAATATTCTAGTGGGGTTTACAGAGGGAAATAACATGATCGCAATGAACAAGTTCTTCTCCAAACAAAACAGTAAAAATTGGAAATAAAATATGTCCACAATGAAACAACATATGAAATCAACTTCATTTCATTTTGCAATCAAAATATTGTGTAGGACATGGAGTTGCGATGCAATATTCCAAACAAGGATAATACTACGATTACGTGCAAAGTAAGTCTGAATGTCAAAGAAGGAAAAAGACACTCCCGAAAAGTAAGAACCCCATAATGGATCCAGTCAGTGCCAGGACGCGGGAATTTAAAATAACTCTACAAAGCAGCTTCGCTGTTCTACACTTGGCGAACCGGGTAGTGTAGAGAGGATAAATTAGAACCTCTCAGCAGCAATTACAGATTCAGCAGCAGAAGCAGTTGGAAAGGCAGCATGTGGAAAAAAACAAGAACAATCGCTCGGAAAGCTCAAGAACTGATTGCGGAAGGGAAGAAAAGAACATTTTCATCAGTGAGAATCTACTGAAATTAGCAGAGCTCTCGTACTTTATCACCAGTAGTAAATCCATCGACATTTGTGTGTATACAATACAGTGATCAAGGAAACACTGACAATACGAGGAAGCGTAAAAGGAGCTAAGAGAAAGCTAGGTTTCGGCAATGGCAGAAAATGCATACTCAGAGACGAGCTGGGTAAGAATATGCTCAGCATGGATGGGATAAAGAAATTAGCAGGAGGATTCTACAGAAGGTGGTACTTCAACGAAGTTAGGCCTGGGGAAACTGTGGACCGCGCAAGAGCAACTTGCGATGTCCCAATAATAAGTAGAAGGGAAGTGGAAATGGTTCCCAAGAACATGATAGCAAGAAAACCTGCGGGTGATGAGAGCATAACAATGTTTCTTTTAAAACAAAGACGACACATCGTGCTCTATAAGTTTCTGGCTCTATTTTGAGATTGCTTGAGTACTCTAAAAGTGCCCATAGCTTGGAAAACGTAACATAGGTATGTTTCACGAGAAAGAATGCTCCCAGGATCTGAAGAATTACAGATACGTCGACCTATTCTCAGTTTTATACAAGCAGTTTACCGAAGTTATAGTTAGCCGGTTAAGTGACAGACCAGGGTGTTTTGTCATTATGCTCGATATATTGAGCGCATAACCACACATCGGTCTAACAACACAAGGAACAATGCTACGAAAAGCGCGAGCATTCCCTAGAGCCTACTCTTTGCACAACGAACTAAAGGCAAGGTGCGCTTGATGTCATACCATCATTTCCTTGTCTCTCTTTCGTTATACGGTAGCCTACGGTCTATGTGACCAAGTACGTCCCTCAGCCTTTTTGCGGATTAGAAAAGACCTCGGACGACCAAACAATCCACGATGCTCTCCCACCTCACACCTGTTATGTGTGAAGACCGACAACAGCTTGCGTTCTGTTTTCTTTATGCTTTTATGGTGTCCTCCATCTGACTTTACCACTTTCAATACCCTTTAAAACCATCCCAATCAGCCATGGTTCAAACAGAGCATTCGTTAGGTTTTCCGAATGATTGCGGATACGCGTACATATCTCATCTCCAGGAAAAATATTGAAGGTTGAATACATGAAAAAACGGCAATATGCATCTTAATGGTCGTTCAGAGTCATAAACTAAAATTTGTTAGGGGCTTCTTAACTTGCGGGAAGTATGAATAACACACATAATTTATTTACCAAAAAGTATTGCGTTTTCCCCGAACTGTATGGTCTTTTCCCGTGGAATCTCAGGTGCGAATTTACTGTTGCTGCATTATTCATAACAAAGATTCGGAACATCAATGCCATTGCACTCAATATTATCATACTTTACATTCACTGGAAAATCATCAACGTACTTACGTATTGTCTAAGACGGCCTTCCTACTATAGATTTCTTCTCTAGGAAATAAAAAAATTGTATTGCTGTAAACGGCAGCCACTTTAAACCAGAAGCTCAATACTGTTTTCTGGAGGCAAACTTTTCCTTTTCATTCTTGAAAGGAGAACTTCAAGAGGGAAACCTCGATTTCTTATAAACTGTTGACTGAAACATCATACTTGCTTGTTTTGTATACGAGGAGGCGCTTCGTACACAAAAAAGCCACATGTCAGGCCAGTTTCCATGACGCGTCGGCTGTCCAAACGGCTAGCCAATCGGTGACATGGACACAACTGTAATAGACGCGTTCATGGATTTCGAAGCTGCTCTCCGCCACGCAAGCATTCTCTCTCATCCCAAGCCATATTCTCCCATGCGACTTTTCAAAAGAGCCCTTAGCACTCACTCTGGTGCTTGCCTGGCGCAGTGCGTGATAAAAACGGATGCCGGTGGGGGTACTTTTGCCGAAACATCTCAACCACAAATAATCCCTCGAACTCGAGCAGCCAATCCCATCGTTCCTGAGGAGGAGTTAAATTTCGCCTCTTCATCTTCTTGGCGAACTCATGGAGACAACATAGTGCTGTTCTTTTGATGCGCGGGCCGAGAGGACAACCTCGACTCGCTCCGATGATCGACGACCGATGCTTGGAGCAGGTGAGGGATGAGGACTGCCTTCGTTGCTGGATATTAGGTTTATTTACATTATTTACATTACTTTAACTTTACATCAGGTCGAGTGACGGTTACATTGTCACTCTGACAGCAGCAGCCTTTTCGGCCGAGATCTATACTGCACTAGCACCCCTCTCGACCGACCCCCGAGGAAACCCAACACTCCGGTTTTGATAACCAAAACCCCGCCTCCAAAAAGGGGGCGTACAAGAAAGAGAGAAAAACCTTTCAAAACAATTATAACAACCATTGATTGGCCACAGGAATCAGCCAATCACACACATGTCCCCACCTGCGGTCACGTGACCTAATACTCTCTCCTACACACTCACAGTGCGTTTCCCACGAACGCGATAGCACCCGACAAGCAAATACAGGACATCTGTGGCCTAAGTGGACACACATTACGTTCAGCGGGCGGCATCTGCACAATAGCCAAGCCGATGGCCCGGAGTGGTCCCCGCGCGGCTGACCTCCCTCCGCGCGGCGCCTTCCGCGACGTGCCGTGACAATGAGGGTTGCTAATTCCCTCCCAGACGTAGGGCGCCGCCACCTGCCGCCAGTCGCACCGGAAGACGCGCCTCAGGCCCACTCGATGGTCTCCAAGGCGATTGACCCGTCAACGACCCACGCCGCCGCCGGAGTTGAAGAGTTTCCAAACTTACACCGCACGCGCTTTCAACACTAAGAGATTCACCGTCATTCAGCTTCTCGTCAGCTTGTCATGCCGAATGAACCAGCCACGTCCGACGCGACACAGGTACTCAAGCTAATCGCCGCCGTCTTTTGACACACAAAAAGACGGGCACAGAACACGCTCTCGGCGGCTCCGAACTAGGCATCCGTGCGGCTATATGAAAGGGACCCAGGATCGTAGCTACCAGTGGAGGCGACGCCAATACATGAGCCACCGGCGGCCTTCATTAATTACATGCGGAGCCCGAACTTAACACCTCCGCACTAAGAATGTTGTCCGTACACTAGCTGTACGTAAAACATTAACTCTCCTGCAGGTTATGTGTTACTGCAGAGCCAGAACTAAAAAAAACACACTCAAGCCGTTACGCAAGTACAATACAACGCGGGTACAATACAGTACAACAAAAAAAATTAACCCTCTACACACCAACCCAAACATCACAACGCGCCGGCCAACTGCACCAAAAACGGATACAACACGGCATACTCAGTGCCTTTGCCTAGCCATGGCTTGCGCAACATCAAAAAATAAACGATGGCGCTCAACTACAGGGCCCGTGACACCAAACTCGTGGCACCCTCTACCATTAAAGGAAACCAACCCCACGAAGGGTATAAATGTTACAACTTGACAACTGGATGAATGACACCATTCATCCTTAACCGTTCAGCGCATGTAGGAACATTCTGCACTCTAATAAAAGAAAAAAAACAACACCCGAACAAAACCCAAACGCTCAAAATGAGGCTACTCCTGTACCAATAACAAAACGTTTAGTGAAAGTTCTCTTCACTCACTCGCGGACGCCGGTTCTTTCGGAATGCGACACAGATTGTTCGTCCTGGTTGCCGTTCCCTTGTTGTCCACATGCGATGCACTGAAAGTTCATTTCTCAGTACTTCAAACACTAGTTCGCACACAAGCGCCACAAGGGGGCCCTACTTGCACATTCCATGGCCCACCATGACCACATGCCAACGGGCGCAAATAAAGGAATGCACTCGCCATTGTACCCAGAGATAAACTCCCTACCGTGCTGTAACAGCGGCTGTACTCCTCAGGAAGACAGCGTTAAGACCTCCAGGCTGCACTTCTCGCAAATCACACGACTTACGATAGCTGAACGCAGCCAACATACGAACAAACAAAAAAAACTAACAACAAGGGGGGAGAACTAGAGTACAGGTAAAACTAACAATAACTCTCATCTGAGCGACCCCTGCGCCACCAGAGAAAAACACGCTAACAACAAAGTGTGTGCCAAACAACACTGACCCGTTCCTGTCCAGCACTGCTCACAATTCAGCGCTAACACCCATTTCCACGGCGGCACACACCGACCGTCGCACGAAAGCTGATTCCGGTTCATGCTCAACCAGCTGATTCTACACGAACCCTTGGTTTGGCTCGCGGTGTCCTGTGCCCCCTGGAGAAAAGGAACACCCTACGCGGCGATAACGCGTACTACGTTGCCGCACCTGCGCCGTCACACCTGCCGCCGCCTTCCGCGTTCTCGGGCCCGTCGGAGTCGACCTACGCGCAAGACGCCGCGGGCCGCCTACGCATTCATGCTTCGCGAACGCAACATCAACAATTAGGCCCGCCGGTCCGCTGCCCTTGCGTGACCCCTGCGCTTCCTCTGCTTCCTCCGAGATGAGCATGCTTTCTGCAGCTTAGCTCTATCTCTGAATTACCTCGTCCACGAGGGGCTCCTCGCGGTCGGCCGCGGAATCTATGTCGGCACATGGGGCGGTGCTGCTCTCGACACTTCCCTCGACGGCCTCGGCAACAGATGGCTGTACTTTGCCAGCCTGAATTTCCGGAGCTGGGAGAGCTGTCTCGCGCAGACCCGTGACTTCATCTGTCGTGGTGGGAACGCTAAGGGGTTTCTCTACAACTGGGGTGGTTTCCACCCTCTTAACTGCATTTCCACTCTCCTCAACCTGTCGCGTTCGAAACGCCCATGATGGAATGAACACGGTGAAGACATTGGGGTCCTCTTCGAGTTTACCGATCCTGCGGAGCTTCGCTTTCTCGTACGCGATCTCCGCTCTCCCTTGGGCTAATTGAGCACTGAGCTCCTCAGCCGTCCATACGGACGGGCTATCCGCGCCCCGGCTACCCGCTAGCCTTGCTTTTTCTAAAGCGTGCTGGGCATTTTTGAGAGCTAATTCTGCTCTCAACTCCTCAATTTCGAGCACAATGGCACTAACCTCCCGGTCGGTGCCGCGACATCCCGTTAGCATAGTGGCCATGTTGAACCCGGAGAAAACAAATCAGGGCCCACATTGCTCGCTCCGGATTCGGCCGGGTCGCATTGTCGCTGATGCAGCAGCTCGTGGACATGATGCGCCGCTCTCGCCGCTGGGATAGGGCCGTGCTCCCTGGTCTGGAGCCCACGAGGCCCCCCGCTGAGGTGTCGCCCCGTTGAACCGCGGCTTTCGCTGCCCTGGCCGGAGCCCACGAGGCTTCCCGCTGAGGTGTCTCCCCGTTGAACCACGGCTTACGCCTCCCTGGCCCAGAGCCCACGAGGCCTCCCGCTGAGGTGTCGCCCCGTTGTACCGCGGTCAACGACGCCCTGAGCCAGAGCCCACGAGGCCTCCCGCTAAGGTGTCCCCCCGTTGATCCGCGGTATACTCCGCCCTGGACCGAAGCCCACGAGGCCTCCCGTTGACGTGTCGCCCCGTTGCCGTTGAATAGCGGCTGCTGCCGCACTGAGCCGGCACTCACTAGGCCTCCCGCTGAGGTGTCGTCCCGTCGATGCTTGGAGTTGGGCTCGTTGTTGGTCGGAGCCGAACCTTGCGTTGAAGGATTCGCTCCGCAATGCCCCACCAGCTCCAGCCGATGGTCGTGGTCATCCTGTCGACTGCGCCAGTTATATTCCGCCTCTCCATCTTCTTGGCGAACTGAAGGAGACGAAACAGTGATGTTCTTTTGATGCTCGGGCCGAGAGGACAATCTCGACTCGCTCCGATGACCGACGACCGATGCTTGGAGCAGGTGAGGGATGAGGACTGCCTTCTTTGCTGGATATTAGGTTTATTAAAATTATTTACATTACTCCAACTTTACATCAGGTCAGAGTGACGGTTACATTGTCACTCTTACAGCAGCAGCCTGTTCGGCCGAGATCTATACTGAACTAGCTCCCCTCTCGACCGACCCCCGAGAAAACACAGCACTCCGGTTTTGACAACAAAAACCCCACCTCCAAAAAGGGGGCGTACAAGAACGAGAGAAAAACCTTTCAAAACAATTAATACAAACCATTGATTGGCCACAGGAATCAGCCAATCAAAATCACACACATGTCCCCACCTGCGGTCACGTGACCTAACGCTCTCTCTTACATACTCACAGTGCGTTTCCCACGAACGCCATAGCACCCGACAACCAAATACAGGACATCTGTGGCCTAAGTGGACACACATTACGTTCAGCGGGCGGCATCTGCACAATAGCCAAGCCGACGGCCCGGAGTGGTCCCCGCGCGGCTGACCTCCCTCCGCGCGGCGCCTCCCGCGACGTGCCGTGACAATGAGGGTTGCTAATTCCCTCCCAGACGTAGGGCGCCGCCACCTGCCGCCAGTCGCACTGGAAGACGCGCTTCAGGCCCACTCGATGGTCTCCAAGGCGATTGACCCGTCAACGACCCACGCTGCCGCCGGAGTCGAAGAGTTTCCAAACTTACACCGCACGCGCTTTCAACACTAAGAGATTCACCGTCATTCAGCTTCTCGTCAGCTTGTCATGCCGAATGACCCAGCCACCTCCGACGCGACAGAGGTATTGAAGTTAATGACCCCGTCTTTTGACACACAAAAGGACGGGCACAGAACACGCTCTCGGCGGCTCCGAACTAGGCGTTCGTGCGGCTACATGAAAGGGAGCCAGGATCGTAGCTACCAGCGGAGGCGACGCCCATACATGGGCCACCGGTGGCCTTCATTAATTACATGCGGAGCCCGAACTTAACAGGAGGCGCCCTGGCCAGCTTTCTATAAAGAGCTTCCTGCCACTACAATGAGACTGAGCACTTTCTCCGCGTCCTCGAGGCACAGCACTGAGCCATCTATACCACCCACACACATATAAGCTACTTTATCTCTGAACACCACGATACAGTCCCACCTGTCCAGCAGTATCCAATCTCGTTTATCGCACAGTTTTCCTCTTATATAAAGCCCATCAGCAGAGAGGATAATTTGGACACCAAGTCTCTGTAAACTGTCTCAGCTGTCGACTTGGTACCAGGGACGTATGACGCTCTTGTGCCGATGCTTTTTTTGTCACTTTCAACTTTATCTCCCCGAGGTGACTGACACTCCGACCTAAGACGTTTGCACTGGAGGTTTGAGACGTTAGGCGCTTTCACTGTATTAGGGCCTCCTTTTCAGAGTGTTCGGAAATCCCAGCCATACTCGTATTCGGCTTTTTCACACCTTCCGAGTGACCGGTAATGTGGGAGCGCAATGCAGGGGACGCCGTCACTTCCAATGTCAATACGCCAAAATCACCCCGCACGTCACCTTGCAGCTCTTGGCATTGCCACTGCGATCAGAACGCTTTCAACACGTCCGAATCGGCATATTGGCCCCCTTTCCAGAAGCCCGATCCTATCGATGTTGCGTCATCACAGTTATTCGCGACACTCCACTGCACTAGGAATGGCAGCTAGAAAGCGCAACCGTAGAAGACGTCACTTCGGTTTCCCTCTGAGGCTGATATATCCGGTTTCAAAAAAGCGTTGTCCCGTAACACCTAATGAAGGCTGACCGTTCAATTCTGAGATTTTCAGGCTCATGGTGCTCTGTACCAGGTCGCAACACCGCTTAGCACCTTCACGCCAATAGGATGAGTGACCGCTTTCGTCGAAAGTTAAAAGCAGCCAACATGTGCGACCTTCCACCCACCTCACACACTCCTCTCCTGGATGTAGATCTAGGTCTGCACAATTGGTTCAAATTGAACATTGAGGCCACAATCGCATTGCTTGTCTATGTCTAAGGCTCTTCCAACTTTACTGGCCTGCTCCGCCACACATTGGGAGCCGCACGTGCGTTGCCCGCAGCACATACCACCAATCTGACTGCTCCTGTGTTTAATGACTTTGCAACATGCACACAGTTATCCCACGGTTACAGTCATGACGACACACGGTGCAGATCAAGAGGAGGCCGGAAACACAACCATGTCTCTATCGAGTGAGGAAAGTCGTAATATCTCCTCTCAGAGGAGATATAAAACTCAGGCGTCCGCTTGCAATCCTTCCACAACAATCTCCGACCTCTTGAACTTTGCCGAGTACCACCCGCTTCTACCGCTGGTTCAGTTCACCATGCTTCTTAAACATGACGGCTTCTTTCAGCAGGGAGGAGAAGGGGCAGCTACGTGCTACGTCGGCGGCGCTGGACTTGGAGACGGAGTGGGTGCGGGTTGAAGTAATAAAATTTCGTAAGCAAAGTGAAAAGAGATATTGAACGCTGGCTGGAACGCGAATGACGCCGCGCCAAAAAGGAGGAACTTGCACGGACCCTGCACCTGGCCAGTTGGTATTATGTCGTTCCAAGCTAGTTGGTACTCGGAACAGTTCGCACCTTAGTAGCACAATAGTTAACTAGTACTTCGTACTTGGAACATATAACAGTTAGCTGATAGTTGGAAGAGGGTTAGCACCAGACACAACTTTAGGAAGGAAAGAAGACAGGGGAGAGGCGCAATAAAACTTTTTTTATTGAGAGTAAGACCCCGAACCGGGGTAATACATAAGGGGGAGCTATATTCGCTCCGAAAGCGATTATAAAGGCACGAAAAAAAGCATGTAGTACAAGTTTCACAATGTTTGAAAGCCTTTAAAGCTTCAGTACCGTCCTTACTAATTGTCCAGATAATCCACCATGCTCGAAAAAAGATCAACCGAAGGCTTGCTGACACATCGGTCCCCCATTCTTTTTTTACGTAGGCCTCGAACACTTCCCTCCTTTTTTGCGGTATGAATGAAGCACTCGGGTCCTACTAAACGCTCGCATGCAGCCCACTGGCTTCCGTGCATTCTTACAGAAAGCGCCAGTATTCTTCCTGTTCCCTCCTTCAGCTGCACCGCATGCTCACGCACCCAGTCGTTGAGGTAGCGGCCCGTTTGTCCTACGTATACACGGTCGTACTTCAGTGGAATCTGTTACACGGCATTTTTTGTACACTTCACCCATGATAACCCATATTATGGCGAGGTTCTTTTTCAGACGCTGACTGGTTTCTTTGTGCTTTTGATATTGTGCTGCTAGAAATAGCGATTACTTTTCCACAGCATTTGTGGATTTTCACGAGAAGAGATGAACAGGCCCACATCGTAGGCGTTGATGTGCATTTCCGTGTGGTCGGTCTCCTCGAATAGTGCAAGCACACGCCGGCGCCGTAGACGATTGTAAATTGCGCAGGACGCATTATGCTTCTTCTTGTCACAGATAAATGAATTCTGTTTTCTGTCAGACGCGTCCCGCTTCCGAACATTTTGGAAAAATTTCGACGAAGCGCCAATAGTATGCGAAATGTCTGACAAACCATCGCGTGCATTTTTTGTGCTTCGGTTTCGGAAAATTGGGGCTGGCTATTTTTTTCGCCCGCCAGGACCTTGTTGGTGTTTAAGGCGTGGTGCAAATGCTTCTTTTCTTCGCAAAGTGAGCGATAGTGTTCAGGATTAACAGTGCGTCCTGATGTTCGGATTGCCTCACCTACCAACTCGAACTCTGCGATATGCTCGTGAAAGCTCAAGAAGCATACAATAACGTCATCGAGGTAGACGACGCTTTTTCAATTTGAGGTCAAATAGCAGAGGTTCCCAAACAGTTTGTGACGTTGCTGGCGCCGTGCACACTCCGAAAAGCATTACATTGTACTCGTAAAGTCGGTCCGGCGTTACAAACGTGGTCTTCTTACGGTCCCTCTCACCACTTCGAGTTGCCAGTACCAGGTTTTAGGTCCATCGAAGACAAGTACATCGCGTAGGAGGCGGCCAACTCTTCATATTTTAGTGGTATGTCTTTTTTCGCGATTTCGTTTAAGGGTTCTTAGTCAACATAGAGCGCCAGAGTACTGTATTCCTTCTTCAGGAGGAGAACTGAGAGGGGCTTACCGAGCGTTGCATGATACCGTCATGGAGCATGTCTTCATCTTGTGTGCCGATGCTTATAGCTCATGCGAAGATACATATTTCAGTGCATGTTGCGCGCTTCGGGTCAAGATGTCCAATCAGTCAAGAGGTCCAACGAGACAAGAGGTCCAATAGTCACGTGACAGCCCAGTCAAGAGGTACAACGTGTCGAAAGATACAGCGCGTCAAGAGGTCCAACGCGTCGAAAGGTCTAATGGGCCTTGCTTTTTTTGTCTTCTCCATTTATAATTTCCCCTCAGCCGTTGTTATTACATTCTCCCTTCAGCACAATTTATAGAATGGCTGGATCAAATAAAATTTCGTTGTAATATTTGGTCGTTTAAAGGAGTAGGGACACAAAATTCCCAATCTGAGATAACTACGTAAATTGCTTCTTTTTTATCAATAGACACCTTGAAGCAAGTTCCAACAGCGGCCGTTCCGTGTAACATGTTTTAAATCCATTTATTTCTCTGCCCGCACATGAAAGCCCATAACGGGCCGGCATGACATCATCTGCTACTTCCCAGCACTGCCGATGTCGGGGCTCCCGTGACGTAGCCGACGCGCAGGCTGCGGTTGGCGCGCGCTGCTACACCCTGTGTACCCGTCATGGTTTAGGAACCGACGTCGTGCTGCCCGGTCGAGCGGAGATGGTGAAGGCCTCAGCTGGACTGGGCGAGCGCGGCGGTTGAACGTGCGCGTGTCCAGACCCGCAGTGGTGCGACAAGAATGCTGACGTCAAGTGCCGTTTCCTGTCATGGCGGCCACTCGTCGTTCGTTTGTGAAAATGAAACTGACAGAAATAAACTACGCCCTAAATAACTGTTTAGGCTACTATCGGCTTTGTAATGTTGGCTAACACGTACCCATAGCAGCAAAAAAAAACGTAACACGAAAATTTCGTGTCAGTACTCATTTATTTATGCTGGTCTACATTGCTATTAATGGCTGCTTGTGATGGTTACTGACTGTTCTAGCTATTTTGATCATTCTGTACTACAACACTACTATACGGTTATTGGCGCAAAGTACACAGACTGTTTTCGAGATTGTGCGCTTATATTGCTGATAACGGCTCCAGGTGACAGTTTGCGACCCGCTTGAGTGACATATTTTGGACTTGTAGAATTTAGGGTCCGTGTTTCAGTCTACGCAGATATGAATCTTACGTATAGCCTTGCTTTTAGTATCTCAGTACTATTAATCATCAGTACAGCCTTCCGTAACTTTCACCAGTTCTGGGTTCTCGTGTGTTCTGTATTTTATTCGTGACTAGAAATCGGTGCTCGTCTGAAAAGTTGCCGAATATTATAGTCCTCAAATCGAATTAGTCTTCTTTCAACTCAGCACGATATACGCGATTCTTCGTCCTTGTAAAGTAAAATAATTCCACTTCCAAGGCCGACACACCCTGTCAATTACCTACTCTTTAAGAGCCATGCTATATATTTTACTGGAGAAAGGTGTAATGAGGAATGTTTATTGAAAGACAAACGCACATTTACAAGAACCATTTATTGAACAGTTCAATGATATTAAAATGGAATTACACGTCCGCAGTAACGAAGTAAACACAACCGTTGAAGAAGCTCCCTACAAAGTGGCGTGCACGGTTGAGTGCCGTTTACTAAAATGCAGTGGTGTTTGCCCGGTGAGAATCTAGTTTTCAGTGTTATTATATTCAGAACAATCGAATTGGATCGGAAACATTGTTCATCAAAGAGAGGTTGGACAGACGAAAGTCTCGAAAGGGGGAAACCTTCTTCATATTAAACAAGGTCGCCCGGCGCGGCGCACAATAAACAGAAGAATCCTGGGCTCAGCTCTAAAAAGCTAAAATAGTCTGGTGTGGCTAGGCGCTGGTAAAAAAAAAGACAAGGCATGCTCGTGGCAATATATACACAACCTATACACAATTCTATATATATAAAAACTTTGATACACAGAGACGTTATAATTTCAACTTATACACAAATATAAACATCATCATCATCACCAGCCTATCTACGCCCACTGTAGGGCAAAGGCCTCTCCCATTATTCTCCAATTACCCCGTCTAAATATACGCATACAATTATATACATACTTATATATACAAATAAATACATATAAATATCTACTTACAGAACATCTACAAAGACGCGTCATACTTTAAACTTTTGGTAATAACACCGCTACTTGAAACCTAAACGTGGCGATGATTTGTAGCGGTGATCCGTTACAGCTTGGACCTCTCGACTCGTTGTACCTTTTGACTCAACTCAGCCGCGTAAAAAGTTCAACGGGGAGTCAAGAGGTACAACGAGACAAGAGGTCCATCGAGTCAAGATATCCAATATTACACCTTTTGATGCATTGGACCTCCTGACTTGTCACCATTTCCATAATCGGGTGTGCTGACAGAAGATATGGGGAGTCGATTTAAGCGAGCAAACAACCCCACCGAATCTACAGGGCACAGGTGACGAAGGGGGTGGCTGTCTGATGGGCGGCTTTCACCTACCAGAGCGGTAAGCGTAAGTCAGAGCCTTAAACGAACAACAGAGACTTATATTTGGACACGCAAAACACGGTACACGCACGAAGACATGTAGCCTTAACGAGAGGTAACTCAAAAAACGAATACAATTGCTTGAAACAATTCCAATACAAAAGGTACAACAAGGAGCTCTGACCAGGCATATTACTGGGTAAAAGACGTAACTAAAAGAAAGACAGTTCGTTGCATATGAGAGACAGAGTCCCACAATATTCACCTAGCGGGCTGGACGATGCACTGCTGTCGGAGGCGATTCGGCTACCTGTGAAGCGAAGCTTCGTCATAGGCCTGGCCGGCCGAGATGATCACGGTGGTTCGTGGCTCCGGAATACGTTGGAGTCCTCCACGGCCTGGGTCACCAGTGGTGTGGTGCACAAACTAACAGAAGCCGTTGTCACATCACGACGTCCAAACGTAGATAGTTTTTTCAGGCGCGGCTTTTCTTTTTATAACTGTGCTGCCGCGGAGAGAGAGGGCACAACACCCAACGCGTCAGCCGCCGTGGAGCATACAAATTTCCTCTGACATGACTCATTGGTCCCCTTGACACGGAAACCCCTGTTGCGTAGGTCGGGCTCCATCTTTACTGATAATATGAGCTGTTCTTGCGCAGATATCCGGATTATGATGATTGGTTTCTTATCGCGGAACGCCGACTAGGGGTAAAGACCACCAAAAACAGTGTACAACTTTGGATTGGTGTGAACGTAAATAATAAAACATTGCAGTTAAAATATAAGTCAAATGAATAAAAGGCAATAAATATGGATGGTGTAAAGGGCCAGGTGATCTGTGTGCATCATAAGAGACAAGGTGTAAAATTTCACGTGGCTGTTTAAACAAACGGAGGTTACCAGACGAAGGATACCCCACCCCTTGTTCTGGGTCTATCGCGCCCTCCTATAGTTCTCATTCTACCACGGCTTCCTCTGGTAGCGCGGGGCACCAAAGGCGTGGTGAATGAACTTTTCGGTGGCGTCAAGAATGTGCGCGGTGAGCAGTTGGGTCACCTATTCTACGTGTAGGTGTTTTATGTATGTGTAGTGTAGTTTGAATGTTTCTGTGAATACACTCCAGTTCGCCCTTCCCTTACTGAATTTTTTAGGAGAAGGGGAAGTGTTTGCCCTTTTGCCAATGTGTGTCAATTTGGTAAGAAAGTGGTAACTACTCAATGGGTTTGTATCCATGGGCCACTGAACAAATGGGAAAGTAACTGCGTAGCTAATATGCAAGTCAAGGTGTGAATAACTGTTTTGACGCATGTTATAAAATGTAGGCATGCTCCGGAGGGCGCGAGAAATTACTCAATTAGCTGACCTGGGGCATCTGTGCGGGAAGAGCCTCAAACTGAATTATGTGCATTGAGGTCGGCCAAGATTATGTACGGTTCAGGTAGTTGATCTATGAGGGCCGCACAATCAGTGCTCGATAGTTGATAATCAAGAGGGATGCAGCGGGAGCATACCGTTATTAAACTATTACAAATTATTGTTCGAATGGTGGCTGCTTCCAGCGTGGTGTTAGGTGGATGGTGTGACAGACTAAGGATTTTCGGGCCAGTATGGCCACAGCACCTGAAGAATAAGCATGACTGTGCCTGTATTTTCAAATATGATGTAGTTCTTCAAGAAGTTAGCATGTTTACGGTTTAGGTGTGTTTGCTGAAGGTGCATGAGACTTGGCTGTTGTCAATAAAGTATCTTGTACACATAATCTAGATTGTAATGAGGCTCCTACAGTTTCATTGAATGATTTTTTCTCTTCCCATTACTTCCATTTAGGAATTACTCGAGTATGTATGTGCGTGTGTTCATGTCTTCGGGCTGTTATTAAGTGAATGGGTTTTTGGGCTTCTCTGTTGGTTAGGATGCCTCTGATGGTTGCACTGCAAATCAGGCAGGAATCTTCTGACGTCCCTCTCATCGACAGATCCACTCGGGGTGCCCGATGGGCCGGGTTCTTAGAATTGGCACCTATCCGGGTCCCTATGTTTTTGGATGCTCTACCGCCGAAGGTGTCCGGTGCGTCGCAGGTTGCACAGGCGGTGATGCTGGAATGAGAGCCAATGTTAAACCCCCCGTGCGTATCTCTTGCGAATGTTCCACTGGAAGTATGGAGGGTAAGGAAGCAGGAGCCGAAGCACATCATTCCCAATTGTGGCTGTTGCCACCACAGCCGCTGCTGGCTCAGCGAGCGCTGTGGTGACGCGTTGGGCTGCCTGAGGCAACCCAGTGGTGGGGCGGGGGCAGGACCAAGTCCACCTCTTGGTACTGGGTCCTTGTTTAATCCAGACGCCGCTCTGCCCCCCGGAGAGCTGCGTTGGCGTACTTCCCCAGAGAGAAAGAGGCGAAGCTCTTTTGCGCCTCCGGGAAAGATCTTTTTAGTGGCTTTCACGTTGATTATTTTCTTTTCTCGCTGTAACCTCTCGAATTTCCAGGAGTAGCCCGCATGTGCGCCCCTGCAGTTTGCACAAGTAGGTTCTTAGGATCGCAATTGTCGGTGGTGGTCCTGCGCAGCCCAATTCGCACACGTTGTTTTGCCACGGCGAGAGGTTGTGCTGTGCCCGAACCGCTGGAACATGAAGAAGCGGCACGGCTTCGGTATGTACGGGAGAATAGAGCATGGTATGTAGCCTGCATTTATCCCTGTAATGCCCAACCAATGAAAAAAATAGAAAAAAATTGTAATGCTTTGTTATAGTGTGGTTTGTGACTGAAATAATTGCAAACGCGAAGAACATTTTTTATTCTACTTAGATTTCAACATTTCATAGTGTATCATAAACGTATAAAGTATAAGCATATATATACATACAGAGATAATGTAGGTATATAATGTAGCATATACCAATTTGCATGTAGGTATATGTATCCCTACTTATAAAATGGGTATATAATGTACCATACACCCCGTAAAAAAGTGTATCGCACACCCACTGAATGTACGTACAGACCCTCCGGGAGTGCTTACGCTGGAGGAATTCATTTGCAAACTGCATTTGGCACTCAATGCAGAGAGTTATCGAGCTATGGGTTTCTGAAAAACGCTTAGGAGGTATCAAACATGATAGTAGTCGGCATTTCTTCCGAAAGATGGCGTATCTTATATGATACATTGGCCTTTACAGGGTATATATTGTGGAAGGGCCGATTGGTCAAAGGTCCGGCGAATGTGTTTGGTAGGGATTAGCTTATCATCCTTACGCATCGTGACGCGACGCACGGCTGTGAAGCCCCGATATTTGAACCCTTCAGGTAGGTCGGAATCCGTTTCGGTAAGAAGATGTGTCTCAGAAGTCACACCCTGCGAGCGGTTCCGGCTGCGGTGCGGCGTGAGCCGGATGTCTAGATCAAAAATGCCAGTTCACGCAAGAAGTGTGCGGGTTTGTTGGTCAGTATTGAGTTCGAGAAGGATTTCTCGCATCCTAGGCTTTTCGGCCTAATACCTTTCACCTAATGTGCTTTCCACAAATTTCGAGACTAGGAATTCGGACCGTGGAGCGACAGGTCTTGCGGGGTCAGCTGACTCGATCGCAAGAAAACGAGAATAGTTGTGTATGGTTGTTCAAAACACAGTTGTTGGAAGGGGTGGGAATGAAACTGTGGTGCGGCCTCTTTTTGGGGGCAGATCACGTTTGAAGGGGGGTTTAACCATACGATATGCTATAGTACAAATGCAGGGGACACCGGGTACTTTCTTCCCAAGACTTACCCGGTTAGCCAGAGAGGTACCGGAGCTTCCTTCCTGGTAAACAGACAGGGAGCCCATCCGCCGGTGTTTGACCTGTTCTCCGATGCCGACCGTTTGTGGCTGCTGCCCTTCCGATTAAAACTCCTGCCATGGTAGATTACAGCGTGAGTAGGGGGCTCGGGGTCCGCGGTGCCGGCAATACCGCCACCAAGATTACTCCAGGTGCCACGTGCGTGGCATATAGTGGCATATGACACATTGTTGCCACGTCTTTTATATTCACCGATACACCTCTTCTTTGTTCTGTTCCTAATATTAGCTGGTTTGGTGGTGCCGAATGTTCTTCATCCTATGTAGTTGTGGAATGTCCGCGGGTGACGTCAGGAGTATATCGTAACGTCATGGTGATGGCGCCTCTGGAATAGGGGTATTCGATGCGTCATTGCGTCGTTGTAGCTTTGTCGCTTTTAGCAGTAGAGGAAACTCGCCCCCAGAAGTTCGCGCTTCAATTACCCCCGCCCTTCGGCTGGGGGACCTTCCCCGGGTGGTCAGCGTTGCTGCGACGGCTGCAAGATCGGTTTGGGTATGGTATAGGCAGATTTCACGTAGTAATGACGACGTACGTTTGTTAAAAGAACACAAGTTTTTTGAAGCGAACTTTTGCTCCTCTAAGAACTGAAATAATATGGAGGCGACGACAAAGCAGAAGGAACCTGACGCGCACCAACCAATATCAGTAAGTGAAGTTCTGTTGCGTTTGCCTGTCGAGCATTTATTTTTAGTACATAATTTTAGTACAGTTACTTATTACATTTTTTGAAACCGTCGAAATAGAGCGGACTCTGGTGATCAAAGACCACATTCTAGTTAAGCGACCACTGTTGGAACCAGTTTTTTATGAAATTGGAAAGCCTCTGTGGCATTTAAACCAAGTGAAGGGAAGACGCGCTCCGCTGGGAAACCAGATAAGACAGCCCAAGGCGGGGAGACTCTGGCGTCAAAGCACACAATTTAACCAACGAGAACGCATGGTTCTCGCCAATATACGGTCTCGATACCAAATGTACAAGAATTTCGTGACACTTACGACACTCCCAGGGAAAATGTCACCGCGCAACAAACTGCAATATCATCTGGGCGACGATGCATAACGGGTGCCACGGCTGCGCTCAGCTGCAAATTCTGGCGTCGGTGGCGCTTAGCCTCTGTTTGAACGACTCATTGAGAGTTACCCGCAGGCAAATTGATCCCGTCACCAGTAAACGCACCAACGTGCACTCTACTGCGGCGTTATCGCATAGCAAATTCCCGAGCCGGACGCGTCTCATGCGGGAACCTCCGCATAATACCTCCGCCCTCCCATATTTACACCGTATCTCCACAACCCCCTACTCTGCTCATTCAATCTTCGTTGTTGTCATTGCTCTTTTGAGTTAATTAGGTCAACGGTAAGGGAAGCCGCGAAACAAACAAGAAAACGCCTAAAGGCTGCGCTCCAAATACACGTAAAACTGACGCCAGAGTAAAATCGTTCGCAACACAAGTTCCACAAGCGGTAGGAAGATAGAAAAATAAATTTTAAATATATAAACTAATGTGCCCATCATGAGAGTAGCCAGCTTGATAGAAGAGCGTTACGTGTTGAAGTCTCCGAGAGCTTTTACGCAGTCATTGTTGGCTAAACACGTGGTTTCCGTGTTTTGCCGCCTTGTATTCTAAACAAACAGTTACACGGTGAACGTTTTTCAGTGCAAGAGTGGTAACAAAGGCGTGTAAATGACCTACTACGTACCATTACCACTGAACCACCCGTGCGTTAATGGTGTGCGTTAATGCCCGTATTAGGCACTTTTACTTCCTGAGGGGTTTAATTCTGTTGATTCGGCTAACCCTTTTACGCGTCTGTTAGGCTGAATTCTCAAATGCCGGTTTGGGCATTTCTGCCCTTGACGCTTTTAAAAAACATTGTAATATATCGTCGTTCTGATAACTTATGCAGAAATTGGTGAAAACACGCTTTTAAACCTGAATAGTACTGTAATGGCATAGGTTACAAAAGGTCCCGTGAAACAGTTTATAGATTTTCGTATGGGTTGCCTTTACACAAGAAATGTCGTCGGTATATAAACTGATCTCCAAAATAATAACAAGTTAAAAATATATGTGTCTGCCTTTCCTTCCCGCAGGAGTGCCAAATTTATACATGCCAAATGTATTGCCGAAGGTAAAGCTTTGATTCATAGCAGTTTGTATCGGCTTCTATATAACGATGTTACCATTTGCGCAATGTGTAAGGGTAAATTCAAAATGAATTTATCGTTGCGATCTTTAAGCGTCCCCTTAGGGCGAGAGCTTTAAAGTTGTTTTTGCGCACTTTTGTAGGTAACATTTGCTCTCATAAAACGATTCCACGTATTGTGACAAATAAATGAAAAACTTCGGTTTATTAGCGCATTTGCGCCGTGAGTACACACAGAATACCGCGACAGAAGCACCCAGCAGGGCACAACGCGCCTCGGATCGCGACCTTCGCTTCTTGGATGATTATACGGTTGATTCGACGACGATACACAAGGGAAGATGCGCGCTGTAATGGAGTTCTCTGGGTTAATTTTTACTACGTGGGGATCTTTAACGTGGGCTGAAATCTTGAACACAGGGGTGTTTTGGCTTCCGCCGCTACAAAAAATCAATCCCGTGTCCTTGGGCTCTGCAGCACAGTGCCTTTGTCACTGGGCCACGTACCTTTTCTTCTTGTCCCACTTGAAGGCACCTCGGAGCATATCCAAGGTGAGGGCAACAGGGCTTGCATTGGCCATGCGCTAATGAGCTCGCATAGTAGCAGCACGGGCGCGTTACAACCACGACTGGGGATGTTCATTTTTTTAGAGATTTGCCCCGCGACAGCGATGACACATAGGAAACAACGAAGCGGTGTGGGCTTGGAAAGACATTTAACGGGACTTCGGGGGGGGGGGGGGATAACCGGCTACACACATCTCATCGGGCCTCGGGTGTTGTGCATTATTTGCTGATATGCGTGAGACACGGAGTGCGGAAAACTTCAACAGATTGTCGCGGCGGGATAGGGCTTCCAAAAGTGCCCACGTCCCTCGACAATTGCGGCGACGACGCGATTCAAGGGCCAATATTGAGGTTACTGCGCAAGCTTCACTAATGATGTTGCGTGGCAGCACAACAATGGAGACAATCAGTAGTGAAGGTGGAAGTGATCTAATACGAAGAGGTGTCATCGGCGTAATTTCAGTACGTCTTTTGGCCGCAATTTTGAATTCCACGGCAGCCAATTGGGAAGGTGTGCGCATCGCCACCACGGGTTTCTCGCCCTCTATAACAATGCACCTGCTTATCTGCAGATCTTATGTGTGCACTAGTTCATTATATTTACCGGACCAACATGCACTTAGTCCTCAGAATGATCCAATGGTTCTAGTTAAAGATTCGAGACTTGTCCTCCTCACTCAACACGGCAGCTGAAAAAAAAAAAAAACAGCAGGCTGCACACCCTCGACTTCATGGCCCTGTTGTGGGTGGGTACTGCAACATGGGACCCAGTCCACCTACATATCGTGGTGTGATGAAGAGAGGAATATGCATTTGTTCTCCTGAAAATGACAAACATACTTTTCACATCTACTCCTAAGAAATGTGGGTTGGTTATGGAAAAGCAGGAATATGCTATACTGATTTGAGCGACCTAAATTACCGTGCAGAAAGCACTTGTTGAATCAACAGGCAGTGGCGAAATTTAGAGGACAATTTGAATACAAAGATTGCCTCACTTCAACTTGGAACCTAAAAATAAGTCTAACATTACTATGGGCATAACCAAGAATATAGAAATTCACGCAAAACGTCTGGTCTGTACACCCACCAGTTTCGCGTGCGCATTGATGAATTCGTCGGTCAGGCTGGTGGGCACTTCTCTTCGTAGCTATATATAGTGTTTTAGGGATCCCGTAATTTTTTTCTTAAAATCGTCAATATCTATGTATCGCTGTTCTTAATCAATAATTGCTACTAAGATTGATTCAACATTTTTTTGGTAGGTTACATAACATGACCATCAAAGCTGGAAAATACATACAAAGCCTTATCGAGCATTCTCTGAAAAAAAAACACTGCTTCGACTTTTTAGGGGTAGTCGTCTGAGGTTAAATATTACCGAGCCCATCACAAGCTGGTAATGTTATGCACCGCCCTGATGAGTTATGCCACAGCTTACTGTGCAAGACGGCATCCTGACTCCAAGAGATCAAGCCATTCTTTTGCGGATAATTATAGTTGCGCCAATAAATGGTGTAGAGCGTGTAAAATGCCATTAAGTGTACAATTGAGAGGAAGTGATGTAAATGGGTACCTGGCTGTGCAGGACGCGCTGCATATTCGTTAATGAACAGACACTATTCCAACTCAATTTTGGACGGTTCCACCGGATATTATGCAGCATCGCTCGCTCCGAAAACTGTAAACCCAAACCTAATTTTATTAGTTTAGTTTCGCTATCTTCTTTTAATGTAAAGCGTAATTTGCACTGAAATTGATTGTTTAGTTCCGCGGCACACGCGGTTGTAATCTGGGAGATATTTTTAAATTGCCTCGTGCTGTGCATGACCGCCAATGTTTTTTTGTTCCGTTTACCAGGGGAGAATCGTACTTAGGGGTGTACTGGAGTGGTACCACCAGTGTATGGAAATGTCGAGTACGTGTGAACAATGGTGATGTGAGGACGTACGAACATGATTATCAGAGCAAATATGTCGGTGATGTATTCGCCGGTGACATCTACACCGCCGCCCTTCGCACCGATGACCAAATAAATGTTAAGGTGAGTACCATGGGAAGGCATTTACATCCTTTATAAGTATAGATACTTCACGGGCATTATGTAGAATAAACTCATTTAATTGCAGGAATATAGTTGCTGCTGACACTGTTCTGCGTCGCCTTCTCCTATTATAATGAAGGTTGCGCAGAAGGTAGGAATCTTCCAAAAAAACCTTTTATACATGTACAAGAAAACTGTGTATCGCAAGGGTGTCCTATTCCTAAAGATTCTGTTGTGAATAGCCATTCGCTTGTGATTGGGTCGTGATTGGTGTTCGGTCGTTTTCGGCAATATTTGCGAAACGGGTGACACAATACCAGGCGCGTGGGTAGTGTGCTTTTCAGAATTACCTATCTTAACAGCCGATGTAATACAATGATTTTGTTTTAGAGAGATATAGTATCAGCAACGACAATGCACTCTTCTCAAGCAAAGCTACATTGAAAAGGCATGCAACCACAATAGGAAAGTTCATTTACAATTTCTGGAAACTTCGCCAAGTCATGGCCGGGTTTTAATTCATTCGAAAAACTACGATGAAAAGCGGAAGCACAGACGCATGACAATCTTTCTTTAAGTAATCCGATACATATGTTTAAGCAGCAGCTTCATAAAGTATTACTTCACTTAAATAATGGCTATGAAGACATTGAAGCATTATGTGCCTCTTGAGGCAAAAACACGGCACTGGGAGTAGAGAATGAGACAAAAATGCCCTGGGACGTTATTATTAACCACCCTCGAACTTTTAATCGATGCCTCATTCTCCGAGAGGCTGGTAATTGCGGAAAAGAAACTTATACCCCGTATGCTGCGCGAAAACCTACTTTACTAGCACTCCTAGTGGTAGTCCCATGCACTGACTTCAGAAATTTCATCCTCCAGTGGCAATACGTTATAGCTACATCGCATGTGTCTTATGTTCGTTCCGAAAAGTTGCAATGTTGCAAATTTGAGGCTTCTCTATAAGGATATATTTCAGAGCGCGGAAAGTAACAGGACCAAAAAAGGTGGCCGGACTATTCCTGCTCCTGCCGTCTTTCTTGTCCTGTTTCTTATCGCGCGTCTAGCTGTTTCGAACAAACGTACCATTTAGCCAACGAATACACTTTTAGTCCTAACATTTCTTTGTCTCAGTGATGGCGATGTCGCATGGAAAACATCTGCATAAGGTCCACCTTTACACAATACAAGAGCCCTTGATGACTGTGATGCTGCGGATGAAGTAGGCAAAAGACGCGGCCCATGATCGCAAACAAAACTGGGTCCCTCACGCTAAGAGCCGGCTTGTAACAGCTTGCGCCATTCAAATTATTTTTATTTATTCCCGCGTTAGAAATCATCAAAAAAAGCACGCACAAAGAAATGCACCCCTGCAACACTGTCAACGTTGTGGGGGTGCACCGAGCTTTAACATCAGACGTGCTTTTGTCTTACTCGCACGATGTTTGCATATATATTGTTCATGCTATGAATTTGATTGCAGCAGCTTTGACTCTACATTCACCATTTCATATTCGCAAGCAATAAAGGTTCGCTTTTCAAGAAAAGGAGCTGCTGGACAAAGGTAATTTGTTTTTATACCACAAGGACATTAACTAATTTCGACTTCGAAATGCAACAGCCTGCAAATGTAGTTGCAACCCCATATATATAGCGGAACCAAGCAGGTAACATGACATAGACTGCATGGCGATGCTCCAGAAAGTTTGAATGCAGGAGCGAATTTCATCAACTGCCTTCTAAATATAAAGGGCGACTACATTGGGGCTAATTTGAGCACTAATTACAGCCCCAACAAATCATTCCCAAAAACGATACTCCCCCTGATATTCATAGTTTATTCTGTATACCAATCTAGGCTTCTTTCTTGTCATTCCTTATTATTTGCATCCACGTTTCTTGAAGGCATTCTTGAAAATCACACGATGCTAAAAAACTGCTGAAGAAAAGGTCGATGTCAGCAGTCAGCTGGAAGCCATAACGCATTTCAAACGACGAGAGATAGAAGAGGTGAATTTCAGGCTCAGACCACACACCAGGTGCAACAACTTTTTAGCTGTGAACCCTAAGTTGGACCTGAAGACCGAAAGGTATGCCGACCTTTTCGAAGGCCTAAACAATCACGGTGTTCCGGCTGTTAGGTGCACCGCTATGCTCTGAAATATCAAGAAAATACCCATTAACCACATTATCTCTACTTTCGTCAGGTCAACCATTGCGGAACACATATATGAAAGATCTATCCGTTGTCAAGTCCGAACCAAAATACTTAACGCGTGCGTCGGTTCGAAGTACGAGCAGTTGAGCAGGGTACAAAATGCTGTAACGACAGAACAGCGTGCGCCTAGGGTGCCCAAAAGACCATACAACCGAAACCTGTAATAAAAAACCTTTTCACTGCACCAACCGCCAGCGTCCCATGCCAGAATTCTCAGTAACGTAGGAAATATTTCGGTTGTGATAGAACATAAAAATACCAGGTCAACCAAAAATATCACCTTTTCGGTGGTGCGAAAGATGATCACCCATTTACATGGGGGAATATAAGCCGAGGTATCTAGCCGACGCTGCCTCGCGCACTACCGGGTGTTCAACCAAGCGAATGCTGTCACCCCACTCTTAGCTGAGTGATTCTTTTGGGAGGACTGCTGGTCAAGCCGTTTCTGCTGTACCAGTCCATGGTATAGCTTAGGGCATGGACGAGATGTATACGGGTAGAGCACCAGCAGCTCAAGGCTCTGCTGCAATGCCTGTGCCACTGACGGTATCCCTTACACCCGCTTCGGTGCCGGTTTGAGCTAACAGCATCCGTCACATTGCACGGTCGAGAAATCCCGATCGGTCGTGCACTCTAAGGACGTCCTACAGTGACTTGGACATTGGACCGTTGTTTTCAGATTTGTAGGGCAAGAAAATGGTTCCGTCTTCCAAGTCTGCAGAGAAACTAAAGAACCAGTCACTTCCCGAAACCCGTTATACAGACACGTAATACAGTCTCTTATAAAAACATACAATGGGAATAGAAAACTTAGTAGAGAGGATATGTATGGGCCTTCTCAAAACTTTTTTTGGTGTATAAGAGATACTCCTTGACAATAAATCTTGTGTTTATTGTCTGGTGCAAACATATCAGCACATTAAACATACAAGTGCCCTGAACCTTATTTGAATTTAGAAAGAAAAAAATAGCGGGACACACGTCTCTGGGCGAGTGGTCATCGTCACCAGGAAACCCATACCGTGCAATACAATCAATTTAAATACTGACATCGAGGCCGTTCATATTAGAGAGTTTCAGCAGTCCGTCCGTTCCGTTTGTCACGTTGTTACCGGGTTGGCCGTGACCGGTCAGCGCCTGCGCGCGCCGAAGGGCAAAGAGGAAGGGCGAGGAGGCGCGGGCATGGCGAAGGCTATCCGGCGGAACTAATCCCCCTAACGAATGCCCAAGTGCCCAGATGGGTCCCGGTTAAGACGCTAGCCACGTACGCGACGGAACGGACGGACTACTAACACTCTCTAGTAGCACAAGAATATTCACTAGATTAATAAAGGCACTCGGCATGGTACAACCATACTCTCTTTGTTGTGGAACTTGTTATTTCGGTGCGCTTGTAGATCTGCTGTCTGAACATCTCGTTCTAATTGGCGACCTCAGTTTACAGAATAATCTCTGGGGATCCGGTCGCACAGATTCTAGACATCCCTTTATTGGCAACTCTTAACATTTTCTGCGTCCTTCCTAACATTTTACGCTGAGTTCATTGAATTCATCGACCGCAGTCTCTTGCACTACAGGCTGCTGTGCAAGTTCGATGTTTTTAGGACACACAGGAGCGCTTTTGAGGCCTTGTGGGTAAATGATGATGAAGGCCAGTGGCCCGGCATTTTTAGATGTGACATATCTCTTTAACTCGCCTTATCCCTACGGCGTCTTCCGTCGTCCGTAGTCCACATCCCTCCCCCATTGTTCTCGCCGCGCCAGCTGCGCGCTAACGCCGCTCTCACCGCAGCGCCGTCTGCGTGTTAGCGCTCGCTCCCGTCGCCCTGCCAGCGGTGCGTTAGCGCTCGGTTAAACATCCAATACATGCGCATGGGCTGCTCTCTCTCATTCCCGTCACCGTTAAAGCGCGGTACATATAAACGCGGTAGCTCCGCCGCTCCGCTCAGTCGTTCCGCCGCTCCGATGACATCCGATGGCCACCGATGATTTAAATGGAGACTAAAAGGCCGGCTATCGCGATGGTCGGCGCAACCATACGTATTATAATAGAAACAACAACACATTCACACGCTAAATAGAAACAACATAACAGAAACGCAACGGAAACCCCAAGATGCGTCGCATGTACCCATAGTTTCCCTCGCGGGAAGATGGTGTAAATGTTTTCCTCAGAGAGCGGACGCCGATAATCGAGCTTCCGTAAAGTTGAGGAGAGTTGCCTTCTTGCCAATGAAAAACGCGGATATTCGCATAGAAGATGGCGTTTAGTCTTCGGTGTGTCGCAAACTTCGCGCGCCTCACTGCTTGCCATTCCGTTCAAATTGGAGTAAGCATTTTTGAAGGCCACTCCAAGCCAGAGACGGCTAAGAATGGCTGCATCAGTTCGTGGGAGGCGTAATAGAAGAGCACGCGAGACCACGCTGAAGATGCCCGTCCGTGGCATGAATACGAGAACTTGTGAACTGTTGGGTAGTCCATTTTGCTATCGTTGTTTCCCGGGCAAGTTTGAGGAGAGGCTGAAGCATCTGAACATTAATTGCCGACAATGCTCCAGTGACTGGGAAGCCACTTGAAGGCAATGTCATGACCCGTTTGAGCATCTTGGTCATACAGTAGGCTTATCTCGGTCAGCACCTGTACATGGGGTACATGGCACAGGACTGACTGGAGCGATTGGAAGACAGGCTTGGAGTTACAGAAGATCGCCCATCTTCGGCATGAGGCTTGCTCGATGGTGTGAAGGGCGCAAAGGGTGGCGTTGGGTTCGGTAGCCGTTGAAATGGTGGGTTTGGCTATCTTAAAATTCGTGGTCATCGGCAATCCTGGTATAACCACTGCGCCGGCAGAACCAGACGTTGTTGCCGAGCCATCGGTGTAAATATGGGTGCGGTCACTGTATCGCTCCTGGAGGTTGATGAGAGTTAGCTGCTGTAGTTCTAGCGTCGGACAATCTCGCTTCATTGTTAACCCTGGAATTTTAGGGCATGCTCGTGGCTGCAGCGTACACCAAAGTGGTGGCAGTGGCCTCGTTGCAAGCGTATAGTTGGATGGCACGCTAGTAATGTGGGCAGCTAGAACCATTGCGAAGGATGCATGGGGGCGTTCCGATGGCATATTCAAAAGGTGGTGATCAAGCAGTTGGTTAAGTGTCTCAAATGCGCCCTGATGGTAGTAATTGCCAGGTAGATGGACAAAGTGGTGACACGGGTCATGGCAATGCAGCTGTTGACGGGCACTGTGGTAGGCCACGGAAAGTTCGGAGGGCCTGCGCTTCTATTTCTTGTAGTTCCTAAATATTTGTGCGGTGTGTACATAAAATTACAGGCAGGCTGTACCGCAGGGAGCCAAAGAATAGTGCATTATATAGCTGCAACATTGATTTCATGGGCGGCGCTCCCTACGTCTTCCTGCCAATGAATTGAATAATATTGGTTGTTGCAGACAGCCGCTTCTTCATACAACGTACGTGGGGCTCCAAGAAAGGTCTCTATCGACAGTCACGCCAAGAAACTTGTGACATCTCACATAAAAGACTTTTTCGCCTTTATTTGAAAAAGGGTATGCATACATGTGCTTCCGTGAAAACGCAAACACTGCGCATGTGCTGGTAGACACTTCCAACGTCTTTGTGTGCAGATAGGGAGTGGTCAAATCTGCAGCCTTTTGCAGCCGCCCGCGCACGTGCCATCGTGTCACTCCATCTGCGCATATACAAATGTAATCTGCGTAAATCGACAGCTGAACCGTTCTTGGAAAAGAAGTTGCCAGGCCTATGAGTGTTAGGTTAAACAACGTGGGGCTCAAGACGCCTCCTTGGTAGACATCTCGGTGCGTATAGTGTACTGACGTAGGGCCATCTTGAGTCATAACGAAGAACGACCTCCTCGAAAGGTAACTCCACACCCAGTAGTAGACACGGCCGCCAAGCCCCCCTGCCTGTAGTGCCTCACGAATAGGATCGTGCTCTACATTGTCATATGCTCAGGAAATGTCCAGGAATAGCGCCGCGCATTTGCGCTTGACACGTCTCTTCTGCTGCACAAAAGATAAAAGGTCGATGAGGCAATCGATTGACGAAAGGCCACGACGGAAACCAGCTATTACAGCAAGGTAGACGTTGTAGTGCTCTAGCAACCACTCCAGACGGGCCAGGATAACTCGTTCCATCAGCTTTCCAACACAGCTGGGAGGTGCTATGGGTCGGTATGCCGCAGCGTCCACCGGAGATTTCCTGGTTTCAGGAGAGGAACAAGGCTGCTAGACCTCCATTTTCGAGGTACTAAGCTGCCACACCACATTTCATTGAATTTTTTGCAAAGGGCATGCCGGGCGTCGTTTCCAAGGTGACATAAAGGCGTATAGGTGATTCCATTGGGCCCAGGTGATGATGACCGCTTGCACGCAGCCAATCCGCCTCCGGTTCTTTCATCAAAGACGGGACGTCCATCCCAGGATCCCACGATACGGGGTCAGTGGCAAGTGATGAGCTGAAAGGGACTTTTAAACTGGCGATCGGAACACAGAAATCCTCTGCTACGTCGAGTTCTCAGCACTTCTGGTAATGAGCCAAAACCTTGAATGGAGAGCGCTGTGCCGGGGGGGGTCATTAACCTTCGCACAGTCTTCCATATTTCAGACAACGGCTTTCGAGGGTCGAGCGATTCACAAAAGGACTTCCTATATTGTGTTTGCACTTGGATAATGCGAAGTCTATTCGTACGTGTGTATTTAGGTTCGGCGCGGCGACTGAGCGCTCTTAGGCGTTCCAGCCGAGTGCCGAACTTCTGTGATTTTCCAGGACAAGCTGAAGAAACGTTTGCAAGGAACCAACGTGCGTCCAATAGCCGATTCTAGATCACCAGACTCATTACTCCCACAGAAACATTCCATTTCTAGTTGTACCCAATCGGTCACCCGAATGACGTTAGGGTCGATGCGACTTCGCAGTTCATAATCATTAGATAGGTAGGAATGTGGTCACTTCTATGAGTTTTTTCGTGTATACACACCATTGTGTATGTCCGGACAGGCATCGCGAAACAAACGTTTAACGTCCAAGCAACTACCGTAGTTTGCGCCACGTAGAAAAGTCGAACTTCCATCGCTCAGTAAGCATAGCCCATTGTCTGACGCAAAGGACACCAGGTTCCGGCCTTTGCTGTTAGTGCTTGAGCTTCTGCACGGCAAGTGGTATGCACTAAAAGCACCCGTAATAACTGCCAGACCAGCCATTGTACCTAAGATGTCCTGCAGACTCTTGCGAATAAAGCGAGTTTCCGGGTCTATATACTGTTACGAATCGGCTCGCCGCCGTACTTTCCCGCATCGCTCCTCGGCTGTGGGGCGAAGTCACTGGGTGCGCCTTTCAAGCTACCCCCCCCCCCTACCCCCTTGTTAGTGACTCATGTTTTTATGCTGGGGCAAGCCTGGGTCTCCGTTTCAAAACTTCGGCGGCTGCCGGCAAGGCTCGTCTCAACGGTCTTCAAGGACACACAGGGCCCGCGATCGCAGCGGAGTCATCCTGTTTCCCCTCTCTCGGACTCAACATGCGCCAATGCTATCGACTGCTCACGAACTCTGGAAAGAGCATTGTGTAAGTCCATGACGTTGGTGGCGTGTTGCCGCTTGTTGGCGTTTTGACTGTTGCGCTTTTGGATTTAAATAGAGGCTCCGCAAGCGCTATAACGTATTCCTGTTTGACCAGGGAATCCGTGCTGTCACTCTCCTCGAGTCCTGTACTGTTATCTCGCCCATCGAGGCATTGTTTTTTTGACTTCGGCTCACCTCTCGCTATGAAGTAAACAGTTACGTTAGCCTACGGCTTCTGGACATATTCACGGCTGCACAGCGGCTGGCCGATCACTTCACCACGCTACGAAATGTATGCCGGAGGCGACAGAGCTCGGCTCGGCTCAGCCCACGCGGTCGCAACAATACGCACCTACAAGTGTGAATTTGAGGTCGCCTTTCCTGATAGTCAGGCAGACGTACTCGTTGCCCCTGTAAGCTTTCACGAGATTGTTTACGTAAGTGAGTTCACGTACTACGACTCTGCTTGGCTCCCTGTCTGTGGTTGATTGAAAAATTGCACGGACCACCGGGTTCGCCCAGCAACCATCGCAGCCTGGTACAACAGCCCCTGTCGTTTGACTCGTGCCGTCCCCCAACCCCCGCTGCCGATTGTACCGCCACCTGAGCCCCAACGCTCTGTGCTGAAGAACCCCATGCGATCTCCCGCCCCGTCTGCAGTACCAGATCTGCAAGTGGTAGCGGCCCTCAGGTACCTCATGAATGCCATGTGCACGTTACTAACATAAACACTCCATCTGCATTGACTGCACTACAAGTACTGGAGGCCCTGGAGCCAGTACTCGCAAGCCACGGGTGAGCAAGTTCAAAGGCCAAATGGCGCCCTTCGTTGAAAGCGGATGTCAAGGACGCTTCCATTGTTCAGTGGAATGACAGAGCTCTACTGTCAGGCATCGCTCATCTTCGCGTTCATGAAGTCGATTCCGAAACTGAAGTCGATTTCTGAAACTGAAGCCGAAATCTAAAGTCGATTTATTCGAAACTCTTCTACGGGATTTTGGTGTGGGGGAAAACAACTAAAACTAATTATAAGAGGCTCATTGCATTGCAAAAAATAATTTTGCGAATATATTTACATTATCCTGGATGTTACGCAGATTTGAGGACAAGTCCTTTAGTTACTGAATATTCAATGCTTCCAGCTGACCGAATCTATTACATGAAGGTTGTGCACACCATTTATAAGCAAAAGACCCACAATCACGTTAACAATAAATCTTCCTGCTACCATCTCAGGCATACAATACGGCACACTCAAAAAGTAAGATCAAACTATGGTGAACAATCTGTCCTGCAGCAGTCAACTGAAATATTAAATAAATTTGGAGAAAAATTAAACTTCGACGCCAGTGAACTTACGTTTAAAAAACAGGTCAAAGGAGTGTTGCTTAAGCAAAACGCTCGCAATACAAATATATAATTAAGGGTTCGAAGTATATGTCTACATCTTCTCCTAAAGGTAGAAATTAAAAACAATTATAAACAAAAATATATTATTCGTAATTTTGACATAGTAGTGTAACTGATGAAAGTTCGTGCGTACGAAATTCTGCGTTTTGGGTGTATATTGTGATCCCTCTGTGAATTTAAGACCTATGCTTTGTATAACATATGAGAAGTGTAGGAATGAGTTTTTCTGTTCTCTGTAGTAATGAATTTCTCTGTTACAATTGCGCTATCATGCTTAAGTTTGTAAACGGACGTGTTGTTATGTAGACTAAATCGGGTAGCTGAGGCCTCTGTCAGGCCACGTTCGCCTTTAGTCTCATCCTCCCCTTGGTTTTTGCCAGGAAATAAAAATCAAATCAAACCCGTGTCATTGGTGAGCCGTACTTTCTTCTTAAGTAGTTTAAGGTACTTAAGATCGCAATTGGTAAATACACAAGCAGCAAGTCGGCTCAATTTTGCTTGTGTCAACTTGCTCGTAGCAAACTTTGCTAATATATAGCCCTGCAAAAAAAACATAATAGTTTTTTTGAAAAAAGATGGGATGGCAAACTGGACTTCAAAAACAGGGCTGTCCCGGTCAAAATGGGGCGTGTTGCACGCTAGCCCAATAAGCTCGGACGTAACATGCAGCAGAGGACAAGTGGAGCGTAGCTGAAAAACAGGTACTGTCACAAACTCGAGCGTACGATGCCTAAAAGTACAGTATAATTTTTCATTTTATTGTGTAGTGGCTAATTCTTGTTAAAGTCGTCAGATTCATTCAGTTCGATTCTATTCGCCCCGAGAAAATGCTGGAACTCTCGAACGAAGAAACAGTACCGCGATCACTCGGCGGCTCGCCGGCAAGAAAATACAAAAATAAAAGCTCCTCCGCTCAGCTTTCTCCGAAGCTTGGAGTTCTTTCGAGGGGGAACGCGTGGCCTTGCCAGTGATAAAGCGCGCCGATGATTAAAGAACGGAGAAAGAGGAAGGTGTTCGCTCGACAGCGGCGGGCGCGTTGTGTGTTGTGCCCTCTCTCCCCGCGACGGCGCAGTTATAAATGTAGGCGCTCTCACCTTTACCGCCTTCCTCATCCCTGACTAGACCGTGAGTCTCCCCTTCAGAATAAAGAATTATAATAATAATCAAAAAAGAGACTCACGCCGAAGCAAGTGAGCTACGTTTGGACGTCGTGATGTGACAACGGCATCTGCCAGTTTGTGCACCACACCATCGGCGACCGGCGCCCTGGAGGACTCCAACGTACTCCCGGGTCTCGAATCACCGTGATCGTCTCGGACGGCGTGGCTACAACGAAACCACGCTTCCCAGGTAGCCGAATCGTCTCCAACACCGGTGCATCGTCCGGCCTGGTCGGTGAATATTGTGGGACTCTGTCTCTCACATGCATCGAACTGTTCGTCTCCTTTTTAGTTTAGTCCTCTACTTCGTAATATGTATTTGTTAACGCTCCTGACTGTATCAATGTGTCTAATTTTGAACTATTTCTTGCATTTGTATTCGATTTAAGTTTTCTGTCATTACGTTACATTAGGTCGGGCTTTTGCAGTGTTTTGCCTGTCTAAATATAAGCCTCTGTGCTGTTTTCGTTGAAGGCTCTGACTCATTCTTGCCGCTCTGGTAGGCGAAAGCCGCACATCAGACGGCCACCCCCTTCGTCACCTGTGCCCTGTAGATTCGGTGGGGTTTTTTGCTCGCTTAAGTCGACTCCCAACATCTTCTATCAGCGCACCCAAATAAGGAAACGGTGACAGGTATGGTAACAAAACACAATGTGTTGGGCATTCTGGTGTTGCTTTTCCCGTTTTTACGTTTCGTCACCATCTTAACACTTCCATACTACATTTCTCCAGCATTTATTTAGATAGGGGGCTGGTCCCAAGTAGTAATCAATGTTACCGCAGGTGGCTTTGAAGTAAGAGAATTCCTGCCTATAAAAAGGCCATCGCCAGCAGCTGCCCCTGAGTTTCTGGGCGCTCGAAGGCCAGACTTTATACCTGTGACACTTGTGCATCAACGTCCAATTGGCCAGTCCTAATTGGTTCTTCATAGTCTAAGGCTCCTGGTCACTCATAGGAGAAAAACGCAAGCACATATTTCTTTTTAATATAATTTCAAAGAATGTCATAATTTCAGTTTGGGTTCATCAAATCAATCCCAGCCGTAAACCGGCAACTCACTGGCGGGTATGCTTTTTTCAGTCTGCGCTATTCCGAAAGCCGTCCTCAACGTTTTGGGATATAGCCACATAATATCAGATTTCGAGCCTCCTTTTTTTCTTTGCACGGTGCTTAAAATACCTCATTTTTGGTTAAACGCGTGTTTGCAATACGCGCATGGTTGCAGTGTAGTTCTTTCGGGTGATGCAAACCTTTACAAGAAACTGAGAACAGGCTCACTGAGTCGGTTCACGCTCAGTTAGTCGGCAAAAAATGACAAGACATTTTATTCTGCAGAAACGAAATGTTCTCACCTTTATTTAGGACGCCTATCAATGACAAACCAATAGAAATCTGTCCACGGCATGGGAGAACGTGGAGCTTGTTTGTAATCTTTATTGCAATGAACCATGATCTTTGGGGTGGACATGCAAATGATTATAAGCCAGCATACACGATGCAGATATATTTTCTCAACCCTGCATCATTCTGGGATGCTCTATCACATGGATCAGGGAGCTGTCTTACATAAAAATCAATCCCAAACAAGGTACCATGAACTGGCCCCTGACATGCCGTAACTGACTGGAACTATGTGGGGAAAAATCTGGAATCAAATTGTAAACTGACCCTCTTATTTTCTCTTTTAGTTAATCTCTCTTTTTAGCGCGGTTTAGCTATTGTTCAATGACAACTTTTAGGCAATAACCGCTAAGAACAGAAAAATTTATGGTGTTGCTTTGAACAAAAACAAATTTACAGGTCCGAAATTGATTTTGATATAGACATATTATCCCCAATAGGAGTTATTGCACTGAAAAGGCTAAAAGGCTTGCATGCCTATTTTGTGTTCACAAGTGCTTTAAACCAAGTTATAGCACTTGGGCTTTACAATTAACAGAAGCTCCCGGAATGACCGTTTATTTCTGAAAAAGGTCAGATGCTTCAGATGATATGACCGCAAGCGCATTATATTCTGCACCTGCTCTTTTCATTTTACAAATATATGAATGGAACTTTACTATATGCCTTTAATTAATTTAAAAGTCTCGAACACCGAATCTGCCCCTAGACCGCGAGACGTGCAAAAGTTGAACCTCTCATTTTTGAAATGTACGGAACTGTTGACAAAATACTGTTTTTATTTTTCACATCTACCAGAAGATCTTCAATGACAAAAATTTACCTCGCCTCTTTGGGGACAATCTCGGCCAACTATAGGGGTTTTCAATTTAAACTGGTAAATAGGAGTGCAATTTAGCTGAAGTTTCAATAGCAGACAGCTAAAGAACTTTGGTCAAATTGCTTATGTGCAACAGCCAAAAAGTAGACTCTTAAATACAAATCACCCAGAAAGCAAGGTAACGGGCACAAAATAGGAATCAATTTCTGCATCAGGTAAACTTTTTTAATATAACGGGGATTCGCGCACTATCATAATGACATTATAACGCGCTGAGTTCTGGAGCAGCACATATGAGAACATTCCATAATGTATATTTACTGCCTTATCTAAAGCCTGATACAGTATTGACCTAAATAATATAGTCGAAATATTTTCCGAATATATAATATGGCTTAGAAAGGTAGGGCTGTACAACGAACGTTTTAAATTACACGGGCCTTAGTGCATTGTTTTATTGACACTTTGCAGGTGACTACTGCTAAAAAAAGTAGAAGCCACCTTAATTGCACCTTCGTGATGTGTGGGTACACATTTCCAAATCACTCTAAATATTGTAGCAAATCTCCTCTGCCCACTGAAATGTGCATTAAATTGGCGCTCATTAGCCACATCTTCTTAGGCAAGCATGCGCACTAAATCTGAAGTTGCACTGACTAGTACTATGCAATTCGAACAATTGACTGGAAAATTAGAACCATAATACGACCAGAAATGTTGAAAGATCAGAATGACGCAGGCTGTTCACTGTTCTTATACAACAAGTAGTCTCTCGAGAAAGAGGTAGTGTTCTGGTCTGTAGTGCTTTGAGTATTCAATGACAAGGGCATATTTTCATATGTTATTTCAGCAGCTCGTTCCCCTGCATTGTCCCAGCCGAGAAGTGTGCTTCCGAAAATGGGTGCCACTTTGTGACGATGCACAAAAGATGCTAGAGATAACGGCGGACATTAAACGATCACTGTAGGCAACCTGCAAGATGGTTTTCAACAAACGTATTGCCTGCTCTTAGCCATTTCTGTCTTGATTCGACTTCAAATGGTGCCGTAATTGCTGAGAACTCACTAATCAAACCCTGATCAAACGTAGCCCAGACAGTGCCGGAAATTGCGGTTTGCGTCTTGAACTGCAAGAAGGCGAGGCAGTGATGTATAGCGGTTTAGACAAAACCGAGAAGTCTACTACGTACCAAGTGGTCTTGTCAGTTTCAGTTAAATCAGTTATGTCTTCCCAAGCTCCTACGCCATTTGATTGATTGATTGTAAGGTTTAACGCGCCGACGCAACGCAGGCGATGAGGCACGCCGTAGTGGAGGGCTCCGGATTAATTTTGACCACCTGGGGATCTTTAACGTGCGCCGAAATCTCGTACACACGGGCGTTTTTGCTTTTCGCCTCCATCAGAAAAGCGGCCGCCGCGGCCGGGAATCGAACCAGCGACCTCGTGCTCAGCAGCGCAACGCCTTAGCCACTGAGCCATCGCGGCGGGTCTACGCCATTTGAAGCTCCGGAAAACAAAGGAAATGTTGTTTCATAAAACCCCTAACTGGTATTGTCTGTCATAAACCCCTCCCCGGATAATTGCGTCCGCTAGCAAAAACCAATGAAGAAGGGCGAGAGGCAACAGTTTTTTATATTTTAGCAGGGTGGCCGGTCCATGAGTTTTCACGTGTACCGAAATTGCTGGGGTGAATGAAATTACAACAGAGATGCTCGACTGCGTTTTTACTATGTAGGTTTATTACAGGTTCACTACACGAAGAAAAGATTACAGGGCACCGCCCGATACAAGAAAAAGAATCCTTCACACTGCCCTCGGCCTTGTGCGCGCAGGCACTAATCTGCCGTACACTAAGCGCACGCGCGCGCTGGGAGGCTAGCGCACGGCACTAGCCAGATAGTAACGCAACAAATGAAAACCAAATACACAGGGTGGCCACTATGACGACACTCGATCCGCCGTGGCCTACGCCCTAATCTCCGACCTCGCACTTATAACTCAGACAGCTGTGCGCGACACGCGAAACACTCTAGTGGCAAACACTTGTTTAAACTTTGACAATGCAACTACAAAAAAATAATAACAAGTAGGCTACACGCAAAAAACCCCAGGGGACAAACATAGTTAACCTCCGACAACAGCAGTTACTATTAAAAAAACTCTAGCAGCTCTGCAACCTGTACACGACATGTGAAACGCCTTTAAACATCGTTACCCTCGACAACGACAATTACTACACAAAACACACAAAAAACTAACACTCAGCTCGTTAGCTACAAGTGACGCTGGAAAAAACCCAAAGGAGGCGGATATCTTATTCTGATGCAACAAACAATTACAAAGGGAGGCGCGTCAAAAAAAGGTCTCTACAAGGCAAGGAGAACCCGCCCGTTCACCGGCGGAACTTTATGATGAGGTGGAGCTGGCCTAGCAGGCAGCTTACTTGTTTCTGGGCTACGGGGTGCGGTAGCTCGTCGGCCATGGGTCTCGGGACGACGGGGGAACGCTAGCACTAAGCAGAGGCGTTGGTCAATCCTTCGCGATCGTACTGAAGTACTTCCGCTAAAGCGTGTCACCCCCCGACCCTTCCCCGCGTAGGACGTTCAAGAATCTGTAGCCGACTGCCCCCAGCGACCGCTTCCGCTGCTTAAATAACCTCCGCCGGCTGCCGGCCGTCCCGCAGACCTGCTCCAACGTCTTCCCCATTGTTCCTCTGGTTACCCCCTCCCGGGGCCCCCGGCCACTGGCCACGGTCGCACGCGCGCGTCCAAGCTACCGATCACGACGTCATTCCTCGCACCTGCACGTCCGCTAGATTGTCGCCGCCCTCTTTTTTCCTCTTAGCAGGCAGGGCGAAACAAAGGGCTTGAACACCAAGCCGAGGGGACCCCGGATTTCTCTGCGAGGAGCAAAATGGCCAAACCCCGTCCTGGAGGCCGTCATGTCGGCCGCCCGAATATAAAAAATGGAGGGCCTGGCCTGCAGTTTGTGACAGTCTCCTTGAAGAAAAAAACTCCTTTGGGCAATTGGGAATCTTAGCGTCGAATGAACCCCTGGTTGGCACCTCGCAGGTTTCATCGAACTGCGGTACCGCACAACAAGAATGAACGTTTAGCGCATTACAGCGGCCGCCAGGAACGATGTTGCGCACGTCGGACTACTTAAGCAGTTTAGGTACACGTGGCGCGGTATTGCTTAGGTGGCTGGGCATGTCGATGTTTTTTTGCGATATGCTACATCATCTAAAAACGCGTCGAGTACAGTGGCATGTTCGTGGTATCAGTGAGCTCGTTCATCGATCAGAGGCAACTTGTATTTTACATGAGGTGTACCTTTAAATTGTTCGCTGCCGCGGATAATTAACGTAAAAGCCAGCGTACATTGAAGGGACATGCACTTACAAACCATTTGCGCTAGTGCATTGTAACTGTTCATAAGAAGGAAGGAAATGGAGTGAGTGCCTCACCTAGAATATGATGCTTGTGATGCGAAGGAGATGCCTAAGAGTCACGCTCCGTGCGACAAGGAGCGTCTGAACGCACATTTGATAGCGTTATTCTAATACGTTGGGGCTTTGAGGCGCACAACGTGGGGGCTACCGGGTTACAAATCTGGGTACTCTTTTGTAGCATGTCTGCACCTACAACAGGCGCGATACGCACTCTCTTTCGACGTTATCCCATGAAAAATGGGATTTGAGGCACATTCTTGGGGCGGTTAACTTCCCAACTACATGTGGCATCGTAACTGAACAACTAATCACTGAGTTATTCACGGTGTAGAGCGTGTGCGCATGGCCGTAAATGTACCACGTCTCTTAACGAGCTATAGACTCAAATATTCTAATCCTGGATTTAATTTTATTATGGCGTTTAATTGAAGGAACCCTGCCAAAGTTGCTTTTGGCAACCGAAACAGCAGGATTTCATTTTGAACTTGCCGGGCCGGAGGTATCGCTCACGAGTAACTTTTGTACAAACACGTTGGAAATCTTAAAAGGCCAACCGTCATATATACGTTATGCTAGAGATTACGCACAGCGTCAGTCCTTAGGGCTGAGAAAAAGGGAATACGTCAAAAGTACTCCTTTAAATAAAAACGACTAGTAGGCGCAGTTTCACTTACCTTAATTTTTCATCAGTATTACTACGTGCGGTACGTAAATCCACAGTTGCCAAGTGAACTCAAAATTTGCGGCGCCATGCACTGAATGTTTATAGAACCGTAGCATTTCCAGCTTTCCTCCGTGCTCGTAGCTGCTATGCGGGCTTCAGTCCAATATTGGCAGACGAGTCGCCCAACGCATTCTCTTGAAAACACGAAAAAAAAAATAAAAAAAAATAAAGACCCGCCGCGGTGGCTCAGTGGCTAAGGCGTTGCGCTGCTGAGCACGAGGTCGCGGGTTCGATTCGCGGCCGCGGCGGCCGCTTTTCTGATGGAGGCGAAAAGCGAAAACGCCCGTGTGTACGAGATTTCGGCGCACGTTAAAGATCCCCAGGTGGTCAAAATTAATCTGGAGCCCTCCACTATGGCGCGCCTCATCGCCTGCGTTGCGTCGGCGCGTTAACCCCTACAATCAATCAAAATCAAAAAATAAAGAAAACATTCGCACTGTTATGCACGCCTAAGGTATTGTTAAAAGGGATATCTGGAGCCAACAAACCCGCCAGAAGAAGGGAGCCTGTTTATTAAGCAAACACTATATGTGCGATTATCTCATTTCCGGCGTCCCAGAGAGCGCATGTGACAATGGCTAGAAAGTAGGGTCGTTATGGTGCATGGGCCTTTTTAGTTTTGTTTTGTATATAGATATACGGAGCAGGAAAAATCATCCTGTCGCTGATATACCCGATACATTCGCGTAATGCGCCCTTGTGCGCACGCAGGTTGGGCTAATCATGTGATGCATCGTTTCCAGCCATTGGGATAATGCACTAAACAAGCTTCTAAATACTTCACGTGCGAGTAGGCACATTTTGCGATAACAATGACTTCATGACGCTGTCGATGTCTTCACCGCTATTTTCGAACGCTCCTGAAGGCTTTTGCTGCGCCTGCTTTTATATTTTGGAAATTTGATGGACATCGCCAAGAGATTTAGGGAAGCTTGCACTTACGCGGAAAATGTTCAGTGAGAAATCTGTTCGTGGTGAGAACACCCGGGCACATAATTGCGTTTCCGGATCATTTTTTGTTGCATATCTGCGGTGCTCTTATACGTCGTCATATGCACTGAAGAGGAAGTCGTTTTCGCCGCGAATGGTGGATGCATTGTCATGCTCAGCATTCTAGACTTTGACCATTCATCCGGTATAGACTCAAGGCAGCAGTGGTGAGATGTGGGCGCCACCTCGTGAAGGATTCGCAAACTCGTAGCCATTTATCCATTTATCTAAAACGTCTTATTGAGAATGCGGTGGCGGCGGTGACCTCTTTTAATCAAGGTGTATTTTCATTTTTATCATTAGCTTTGGATGTTTTCCACAAAGCCACTCCGAAATCTGGAGATGCAGTCAGCGAGCCGTGGGGCACACGCTCATAAACGCTTCCATTTTCTTTGCATTTTTTCTGCAACGACAAGCTGTGGCTTCTAAAACACCTCACGTGTTAAAAAACGCTCGCATCCAGAATTTGGAAATCCCAGATGCGCGTCCAGAATGCACGTCATTTATACCGTGGAGCTACAGTGGCGCCCTCAACGGAGTATTCAGCGGCTTCCGTCACGCGTCCAACCCTAAGCTGCTTCGTATTATCCCGCGCGGAGCAGCAGGTATTGCAATTCCTTGCACAAACCCGGAAAAGAGAGGAGCTTCGGAAAGGAGAGGAGGAACGCCAGAGAGGAGAGGAGCGTCGGAGAGGAGAGAAGGAATGTCTCGCGTACTACTCAGGGTTCCCCTACGGGAAGGTAACGATGGTGGTTGAACGCGAAGCTATCTCGTGATGGACTGTTTGGTTGTTCAATCCCTAGGGGCATCCTGCCACAATATCATCAGCGGTGCCTCTCCAGGCATGCGCAGTGGGGCTGTGGAATTCAAGGTTCCCCTACGGGAAGATGACGACGGTTGTTGAACGCGAAGCTTTCCCGTGAAGGATGTTTATTTGGCCAATTCCTAGGAGCATCCTGCTACAATCATCATCATCGGTGCCTGGCCAGGCATGTGCAGTGGGGGTGCGGATGGCGGACAACGACGAGGGAGGGAGTGACACAGCCCCGAACATGAGAGGCTTCGCATCTAATATTTTAGTAAACGCCCTTAACCGCAGCCTCCTTTCAAATGGCCATGTTGACCAGGAAGGCATCAGCGATGGCCCACGATAACCACTACCCCGACCTACCTCCTCCCGTTGCTTAAGCCTACTGCTAGCTTCAAAAGCCTCACCAAAGAACATTTTTCTATTTACCACCCTGCCGGATTGCATGATTTCCACATAATGTTTCGGGATGCCCACGAAATTTTAAACCACGTGTATTATGGGATTTTCTATCGAGATACAACGTTTTAGTGCCAGTCCAACATAACTCTTATAGGTGCGGTCACTGCTAGAATCAAAATGGAGCCATTGGGCACTCTTCACGGAGAGCCAAGGCGGGCGCCGCGGAAATCTTGCTGCATGCGCAACCAGTGCCGCCGGCGGAGACAGGTGCGCGCCGTCTCGTACTGTCGGTCCAACTTTTTGTGCGCGCTCGGCTACAAGACCTATGCAGCCATCACGCTCTCCTAAACTATTCGATTCTAGGTACGCGTGCAAGGGCCATCCTAAAATGTTGAATGTTTTGCGGCTCCAAAGCAGATTTAATTTAGCAATTTTAAATGTTTAGAATTCTGCTCTGCAATTATATTGAAGCATGGATTTATAAAGCAACAGTGCATGTCGTGTGATTTCTTCGGAGGCATAAATATGTGGAAATACACCCTCCGCAACAAAAATGCCCACTCGGATCAAAAATGCGCATTTAAAATTTTCTGTGGATAGCGATGCCTACTATCATAACCAAGATCGAGTAAGTTTTGTTACAGAACTGCGACAAGGTTGCTTGTGTGTGTTCGCCGCGCGTGTAGAAGTGGGAGGAACTGTAGCAGACGCCGAAAAGCTATTTCCACCTCTGGGCAGTGGTTGCGAATATGCTGGACGATTCTCGGCAGCACCGGTTATGACGGTCTGTTGAGCGAGGCCACGAGCTGCCCTGTTACTTTCTGTTACTTTTCTTGTTACTTTCCTCTGACTACCATATTTTGCCTGTACAACAACAATTCATGATTCTTAAGAATTACGAAGTGTATTTTGAAGTTTACATTTCCTAAACAAAACAAACACACCCTTGTAAAGCAAGTAATAGTGTCCAATGTCTGACTCTAAGCAAAAACTTACAAGTATTGTTTTTGAAGGTAGCGCTATTATGGAGAACAAAATCGTTGACCGCAGTGGCGCTGTGGCCACTTTTTGAAGTAGTTGGAGGAGCGCGGACGTAGCTTCGATGGACATACCACATGACGTGAGGGGTCAGCACTGCAAAAGCCCGATTTTAAGCTCGCGTCACCCCCAAGCCTGCTTTATGAAGCCTGACCTTGACACGGGACCGTATTTCCTAGCAGGGGCGGCGCTGGGGCAACGGTCATCTATTTTAAAGCCTAGGGATGGCCCACGCAATCGTGACTGCGCGCGCACTCAGACGCTGAAGAAAATTTGTTGCGCCTGTTTGGTCGAGTGTCTTCGTAGCGGGGAACAGGATCGTGTGTCTAGTCTGTACAGAAAATTATGGATTGAGAAGCAAAGATTTAGGGTCAACTAGCGCTTCCGCCGTTCCTTCGGCAGTGCTCAGCTCAGCTCGCACCGGTCTTTTGTAATAGCTGGTATTCTTACATAAGAGACACAATCCAGTTTGATGACCAGATACAAAGCAACATCTTGTTGTTGCGTCCGCCACAAGGTATGAGGTTCGTCCGCTGAAAATTTTGGTGCCCCGCTTCAATGCATTATACTGTACGCTCATACCTGCTGTGGTGCTCATTGCTGAAGTTTCTCAGGCATGCACGTTCAATTCCCAGCAAACCAGCCACATTTTGTTTTGATTGGTGCGAGAACTAACACACACGTGTACATATAAACATAGGTGCAGAATAAACAGGTGCATAGGGTTGTATGAATTATTCCTTTTCGCTCCGGCGAATCTTGTTCCGGTATTTTATACCCAAAAAATATATACTCTTTATGCTGTACACAAAATGCCCTGAAAAGTACAGTGAAGTTATTATCACTCGTAGCAAGAACGTTTTTATAACACTGCGCAAAACTGACACTAAAAGCGCGAGGAAGGTAAATCGGAACATTTTTTTCATCTTTTGTGCCCTTCGCGTCAGAAATAATACGAGTCAAGACCAGAAAATCAAGCCGAAATCTGGTGTGCCACTGCTTCGAGCCCGAAGCCAGCCCACGGACGCCGGTATCCTCTTCAGGCAGCGGGGACCGTGCAGTGGGCCGGGTCTAATCCGGGGTTTAGGGTCAGCTAAGGCCCGTGCACTGTGCAACACTCCGTAAATGGTGGAGCAGGCTCGAGGCAAACACACAGGAGACAGACTGCACCTACAAAAATCAGCTAAGCAGATACACCGCGGAAACAAAAAACAGTCAGTGAGATATTTATTTACATAACAAGCCAGGCCAAAAAATTCGACGCAAACAGACTTTCTAAATCGTATTCAACCTTCAAAATGTCATCATTGCGGTGAACTACTTTGTGTGAAGTACATGTGATTCTGCTGTAATGTATTGATTACCCTATAATGAAGGCATTTCCTCGCCTTTAAGCCGATTTGACCATTCAGGTTTTAAAAGCTAAACTAATGTTCCCAATGTTTTGCATTTATAAATTACCATATTTTCGGGACTTCTGTTGCATTGACAAGTGAAGCAGTATCAGAAAACCGGCAATCTCAACAAGACATCAATATATCACAAACAAAAATTATTAGAATACATAAATACTTGAAACCAGGGTGTCGAACCGGAACCTAACCGAACCGAAAACCGGAACCGAACCGTCATTTTTGCTGGAACTAAGCCCGAACCCGAACCGTTATTTTTTGAGCACGCTGAACCCGAACCGGAACTGCACCGAAAAAATAAATAATGGTTACCGGTTCATTCCGAAACGGTTCCACCCTCCGTTGTTGATACTGCACATTCAATGCAATTGAGGCCTTTTTTCTTTCATGTACTATCATATTCGTACCTTCGTACCCGCTCGCGCACTCTCCCCCCCAGTCTATAGAACACTATCAAGCTCTATGTAACAACAGGGGAAATGAATGAGCAACAATGTAGCAATGGTCGGTTGCTGCTGGAAGTGCGAGCGTAGTGCAAGCTGACCAAATGAAATGTCATCATCGGCAGCTTGCAGGGGATATAAAATGGTTTGCCCTTCCCTAGCTGCGACTTTATTGGAGCAATCAGGCTGCAGGAGTGCTCCACTGCGCGACAGCGAAAGCCCACACCCGATGTGTACAAACTTTTTGCGTTTCGTAGTTTTTTTAAAAGGTCCGACACCTGCAAATCGGTAACACTTGACAAGTGTGACCGCAGGAGCTGCTCAGTGGCTAAGCCGTTTGCTGCTGACCACAAGTGGCCTCGATCTCCCTTCCCCACGACCATTTTCCTGAAGTAGATGGAAATCCAGAACGTCCGTGTATCGACATTTTGATCCACGTTTAATATCACCAGCTGGTTAAAATAAGTCTGCCGGCCGTGCTATATTTCTGCGTCTCGGAGCAGAAATATAGCACGGAGCACCAAATGCGCCAGGTTTATAAAAAAAAGTGTCAACACGGAAAACAACAAAAAGGAAAAGGCGAATAAGGCTGTTTTAAAGTATTACGCAAAAAGAAAGTCAAAGCGAAAACGTAAAAAAAGCAGCAAAACGTAGATATTGCACTATACTTTTCTTTGGCCTGCTTTTCAGAACCAAACCTGTCATCAATGCGAAGGAAGTGAGTTCCGGGTACAGTTTTTTAGGACAGTACAGTGGACAAGTTCCGTTTTTTGCAGATACAAATAACAACCGATATGTCAGGGAAAACTGTTAAGGTGCGCACTTAATTCGTTCGCAAGAAACTTCAGCCCTCGACGTTGTCTAGGAAGCAGAAACAGTAATAAAGCAGGTGACACGTGCAGAAAGGCAGGCTGGTACCTCACACTGCCCCGTTCACCCAGCGATCATCTTTTCTGCTTGTTCTGCAGTTTTGTCTTTTTCAGATGTGCTTTTTTGGAAGGTGCACTTGTACTGACTGTCCAACTCGCTTCATTACTTCTACTGCTACTCGTTCCGGAGGGGAGTACGGCTGTGGATGAATTAAATAGCGTCTACCCAAAAAAGTCCCATCTCCTGCTAGGCGCGTCAAATTTCCCTGTCATTTTGTAACCGAATAATCTGTTATAAGATTCCGCAATGTAGCACTGGAACGATGTCCGGGGGCCAGGCGGTACGATTACATACTGATTGTAATGTACACAACCAGTATGGCTATCGCAAAAGGAATTGCAGTGGTAAAAGCAATAATGCAGTGACTCAGCGTTACCTAAAGCTTACTTTTAACAAACAAGTGGCTAACACACTCGATAAGTTGACAGTAACAAATTATTCAGGGTGACCAAATATTCCAATTCATTGGTAGTATTTATGTGCCTGTTGTAGGATTTTTGTGTTTTGTTACAAATATAATAAATGTGCGCAATTGGTATTAAGCGCTGGTATTTGAACGCGCCAGTACGCAGGCCTAAATTTAAGGCTTCAAGGTTAGCGTGATGGGGGATTTCATAGCGACGATTGCGATTTCAACAAAAAAGGAAAGGTCAGAAAATATATCCCACTGTCATATCTCTTGGCGGTGGCTTTATGAAGAGTCGCTAGGACAGCATAAAGTCTGTGCGAGAAAGTAGGTGGTAAATCGTCACCACTTCATCTGTTCTTCTAATATCTCGTGATTATCTAAAGCTTGCTTTGCAATTGCGCCAGTGCCCTTGAGAACAGCAGCATTTTGAATTTTGTTTGGGTTTCGATTTGACTGTTGTTTTAAGCTACTAAAGCTTTTTTTTTCTAATTTCAGTGATAATTCAACTAATCGAAGCGGTTCGCGAACCGGTTCGGTACGTGATTTTGCCGAACCGGAACTGAACCGGAACGAAATTATTTCATCCGAACCGGAACCGTAACCGAACCGGTATTTCTTTTCGGTTCGACACCCTGCTTGAAACAAGCCATCAAAGCAGTAAAAAAATATATCATAGTACGAAAACAAACACAGCACAGAAAGAATCACACTATAATACCATATTCCGAATACACTCAATCAGATCAAGGTTATAATGTTTCAAGGTTTATTCAATAAAGGTTTGGTTTACAAAACGCGGTAATAATGTTAGTACAGAAGGACGTCCCAAAGTAAAAACTCTCGGGGGGACATCTTGGTTCGAAATTTTTAAGACAAAGTTTGTATATTGGCAGAACGAAATGCACATAAAATAAATAAAACAAATATCGTACAGTAGTTTCAAAGGCGATTTTAAACGAAAGGTTTGCAATTGACGATATCCCTTTACGGCCCAGCCCACACAAATGTGTGGGTCAACAAATTCGTTTAAAAAGCGGCTTCGTTTCGGTTTCGGTTTCAGAGCCCTGGGTAGTCACTGCGAACGCTTCAGAGACTTTATTGGTTTGGGTAGTTCACTCATTTCCCCACCAGGGAGCGAGAAATCGCACATTAAAAACGGCGCCCAAGCCGTCGCAATCATGCTAGCCACCTACACGATCAAAGCTGGTATTTCTTCTTGCTATTCTCGTATTTTCTGAATAAAAACGTAAGACGCGATTTTCAGGACTTGGGAAAACACGATAGGCTATAAAACACACCCGTTCCCTTCGTGTGCGTTCCGTCGTCACGCTTGAAAAATGCACCCACACATTTGTGTGGGCTGGGCTTTCGTCGTCAGGAAAATTTTGCTGTGCGGCACACGGTGGCGCGCTCGTGCACTGAAGCGCTAGAGATAAATAATTTGTTCTTGCTTTCTTGGTGTCTCATTTATTCGCGGTTTTCTTCTGGTTCATTCGTAATGTTTTCTTGCGCCTTAACCTTCAACTGGTTGCGTAATTACTTGTGATAATAGTATTATTTATCATTATAATTATGTTCATTAAAACTTTATTATTATGTATTTTCGCAAAATCCTATTTATAATATAAATACTCCTGAAAACAATATAAAACATTGATAATACGTAAAATTGTAGTTTTTCTGCGCCTGATGCCGTTTTTAAGGTATTCTTACTACCCGCAGATCATACAAATAGAAGCCCAGCCCACACGTAAGTGTGGGTTTGTTTTCTGTGTGAAATACTGTGGGCTTTCCATTTTAACTTGTCGAAGCATCAATGGGAAGGGGTAAATACACAAAATTTAATTACTTGTGGCCATTTTTTCTAAAATCTTTATGTTGGGCAGGAAAGGGATAGGGGTCATCTCATTCATTAGAGACGTTTTCAAGAAACGAGTGATACAAATCTTTGATGGTGCAATAGGATAATTTCTTTGTGTGCATAATCAGTTTGCGAGGAGAATTACAAGGTGCGGAGAAGAGTGCGTGCTTATAGTTCTGTCCTTGATTATAGATTTTATGAATGAAATTGAGGCGAGACAATCTACTACGCAAAAAAAATAAGTGTCAAGTTTAGCGGTACCTTCATTATTGATACGATGGCCGTGAGCTCGTTGTTTGTTATTATGAAGTGTGCGCTCCGATTCCGGAACATTTTTCTGGCGTTTAAAGAATACCAATGCCCCGACCCCATACCAAACAAGTACAATAAAGTGTTTAACGTGCAACGGTGTTACATTACGGGTGTCGATGATATTGCAAACTTCCTGCGTAAATAGCCAGGAATGCTGTTGTCGTATAAGACCTGAACTCGATGCGGTTCACCGAAGCTTGGTTTAGGTTAATGTGAACATCAAGTGATTTACACGTCAATCCTCGAAATTGTGATTACTTCGAATTTTTATTATTCCGTTGCATGTCCAATGAAGTACACCAAGCGCGATTGGTGCGAAAGTCTGTTTTGAAGGTCGTAGTTCCAGGGTACTATAAACTACCCGAAGGACAGCGCAGTCATGCACAAACAGTTTAGTCGAGCAATTACAAAACTAAGCTTTCGTTGTGGAAATCAGAAAAAGCAATGATCCAGCTGCGTATCCTAGCAGCGCAACCTAGTTAAGCACAGAAAGGAAAGAGTTTGAATCGATAGCTGTCGCAAATTGGTTGCCCTTCCTTAAAGAAACTTCTCGTTATGTGTCTATCAGACGATTGGTGGTAGTTTGCCTAATTACTTACACAGAAGTTCGAGAGATACGACATAAGAGGCTTCAGAGAAATCTAGAAATATAGAACTCGCCTACAATTGGATATATGATATAGCAGAAAGGTCAGGCGGACGAGACATTCTTGCGTTTCACCCAAATAAGACTTGCGACGACCGTTTTTAATTTATTACAAATACTTCAAAGTGAAACTAAATTAAGTTATCGAATAACTAAGAATACACTGCATGTTCAAGAATTTTACAGGATACGCTAGTTACACACATTGGTCTATAAATATTTTTGTGATTGTTTACCACTGGAGTTAAGGTATACACGCTATCTATTCGCCCGCCTTCGAACCGCTTCACGTGCTTGAAGGAACTAAGAAAAAAAATTTTGCAGAATAATACTTCAAGAGTCATATGTGTTCTATAAACACTTGAAAATAATGTCATCAAAAAACCAGAATAAGCAGAGCTTTATGTAAAGTAAACAAGGCACTAATTCATAGGCGACCTACTTCAACCCTGAAACGAATCAAAATAATTACACAGTCAGTACGGCTTCCAAAAGAATAGGTCGATAACAAACCTTTCTATAAACAAAATACCAAATATGAAACGCAAAACACATGCCGGGCCTTTTTTTTATATTTAAAAAGCATTTGATTCAATAAAACTTAATCGCTGTTAAACTCGATATAGATTCGCTCTCGAAAAATGGCCGTACGTATTTTTGAAAGCAATTCGAGATATCAAAGTAAAATATCTCTATCAATTACATATTACATATTACATTACAAATTATCTCTGTCATCCCAGTGGGCTCGGTGGCACCACCTGGCATATATGCTGAAATCTTCAATGTTGTTTTTTCAGGCTTTCCTGGACGTGCTTTGTTATGGCCACGGTACGTTCCCGCTGCGAATCTTCCCGCTACGCACCACTTCAAAGACAACAGCGGTGTTTCACCAGCCCGTGATTCCGGTCATCCTGGCGACAACTATGCTGAAGACCGCACCTTTCGTTGGTGGCGGATCTTGCCATCTCGACTGGAACAAACCTTCGGCGCAGCAGCGACACCTGCGACAGCGTGGGAGCCGCTTCAAAAGGAGACCCAGCAAAGCACCGAGTTCCGTGGGCTAGGTTGCACCGACCGGCATATGAAGCTGAAATCTTCATTCTTGTTTCTTCAGGCTTTCCTGGACGTGCTTAGTTATTACCACGATACGTTCCCGCTGCGCACCACTTCAAAGACAACAGCGTCGTTTCACCAGCCCGTGATTCCGGGCATCCTGGCGACAACTATGCCGAAGACGACACCTCCCGTTGGGGGCGTATCTTGGCCATCTCCACAGGAACAACCCTTCGGCGCAGCAGCTACACCCGCGAAAGCATGGGAGCCGCTTCAAAAGGAGACTCAGCAAAGCACCGAGTTCCGTGGGCTAGGTTGCACCGACCGGCATATGAAGCTGAAATCTTCATTCTTGTTTCTTCAGACTTTCCTGGACGTGCTTAGTTATTACCACGGAACGTTCCCGCTGCGCACCACTTCAAAGACAACAGCGGTGTTTCACCAGCCCGTGATTCCGGGCATCCTGGCGACAACTATGCCGAAGACGACACCCCCGTTGGGGGAGTATCTTGGCCATCTCGACAGTAACAACCCTTCGGCGCAGCAGCTACACCCGCGAAAGCATGGGAGCCGCTTCAAAAGGAGACCCAGCAATGCACCGAGTTCCGTGGGCTAGGTTGCACCGACCGGCATATGAAGCTGAAATCTTCATTCTTGTTTCTTCAGGCTTTCCTGGATGCGGTTAGTTATTACCACGATACGTTCCCGCTGCGCACCACTTCAAAGACAACAGCGGTGTTTCACCAGCCCGTGATTCCGGGCATCCTGGCGACAACTATGCCGAAGACGACACCTCCAGTTGGGGGCGTATCTTGGCCATCTCGACAGGAACAACCCTTCGGCGCAGCAGCTACACCCGCGAAAGCATGGGGGCCGCTTAAAAAGGAGACCCAGCCAAGCAACGAGTTCAGTGGGCTTGGTGGCACCGACCGGCATATGATGCTGAAATCTTCATTCTTGTTTCTTCAGGCTTTCCTGGACGTGCTTAGTTATTACCACGATACGTTCCCGCTGCGCACCACTTCAAAGACAACAGCGGTGTTTCACCAGCCCGTGATTCTGGGCATCCTGGCGACAACTATGCCGAAGACGACACCTCCTGTTGGGGGCGTATCTTGGCCATCTCGACAGGAACAACCCTTCGGCGCAGCAGCTACACCCGCGAAAGCATGGGGGCCGCTTAAAAAGGAGACCCAGCCAAGCAACGAGTTCAGTGGGCTCGGTGGCACCGACCGGCATATGAAGCTGAAATCTTCATTCTTGTTTCTTCAGGCTTTCCTGGACGTGCTTAGTTATTACCACGATACGTTCCCGCTGCGCACCACTTCAAAGACAACAGCGGTGTTTCACCAGCCCGTGATTCCGGGCATCCTGGCGACAACTATGCCGAAGACGACACCTCCCGTTGGGGGCGTATCTTGGCCATCTCGACAGGAACAACCCTTCGGCGCAGCAGCTACACCCGCGAAAGCAAGGGAGCCGCTTAAAAAGGAGACCCAGCCAAGCAACGAGTTCAGTGGGCTCGGTGGCACCGACCGGCATATGAAGCTGAAATCTTCATTCTTGTTTCTTCAGGCTTTCCTGGACGTGCTTAGTTATTACCACGATACGTTCCCGCTGCGCCCCACTTCAAAGACAACAGCGGTGTTTCACCACCCCGTGATTCCGGGCATCCTGGCGACAACTATGCCGAAGACGACACCTCCCGTTGGGGGCGTATCTTGGCCATCTCGACAGGAACAACCCTTCGGCGCAGCAGCTACACCCGCGAAAGCATGGGAGCCGCTTAAAAAGGAGTCCCAGCCAAGCAACGAGTTCAGTGGGCTCGGTGGCACCGACCGGCATATGATGCTGAAATCTTCATTCTTGTTTCTTCAGGCTTTCCTGGACGTGCTTAGTTATAACCACGATACGTTCCCGCTGCGCCCCACTTCAAAGACAACAGCGGTGTTTCACCAGCCCGTGATTCCGGGCATCCTGGCGACAACTATGCCGAAGACGACACCTCCCGTTGGGGGCGTATCTTGGCCATCTCGACAGGAACAACCCTTCGGCGCAGCAGCTACACCCGCGAAAGCATGGGAGCCGCTTAAAAAGGAGACCCAGCCAAGCAACGAGTTCAGTGGGCTCGGTGGCACCGACCGGCATATGATGCTGAAATCTTCATTCTTGTTTCTTCAGGCTTTCCTGGACGTGCTTAGTTATTACCACGATACCTTCCCGCTGCGCCCCACTTCAAAGACAACAGCGGTGTTTCACCAGCCCGTGATTCCGGGCATCCTGGCGACAACTATGCCGAAGACGACACCTCCCGTTGGGGGCGTATCTTGGCTATCTCGACAGGAACAACCCTTCGGCGCAGCAGCTACACCCGCGAAAGCATGGGAGCCGCTTAAAAAGGAGACCCAGCCAAGCAACGAGTTCAGTGGGCTCGGTGGCACCGACCGGCATATGATGCTGAAATCTTCATTCTTGTTTCTTCAGGCTTTCCTGGACGTGCTTAGTTATAACCACGATACGTTCCCGCTGCGCCCCACTTCAAAGACAACAGCGGTGTTTCACCAGCCCGTGATTCCGGGCATCCTGGCGACAACTATGCCGAAGACGACACCTCCCGTTGGGGGCGTATCTTGGCCATCTCGACAGGAACAACCCTTCGGCGCAGCAGCTACACCCGCGAAAGCATGGGAGCCGCTTAAAAAGGAGACCCAGCCAAGCAACGAGTTCAGTGGGCTCGGTGGCACCGACCGGCATATGATGCTGAAATCTTCATTCTTGTTTCTTCAGGCTTTCCTGGACGTGCTTAGTTATTACCACGATACCTTCCCGCTGCGCCCCACTTCAAAGACAACAGCGGTGTTTCACCAGCCCGTGATTCCGGGCATCCTGGCGACAACTATGCCGAAGACGACACCTCCCGTTGGGGGCGTATCTTGGCTATCTCGACAGGAACAACCCTTCGGCGCAGCAGCTACACCCGCGAAAGCATGGGAGCCGCTTCAAAAGGAGACTCAGCAAAGCACCGAGTTCCGTGGGCTAGGTTGCACCGACCGGCATATGAAGCTGAAATCTTCATTCTTGTTTCTTCAGGCTTTCCTGGACGTGCTTAGTTATTACCACGGAACGTTCCCGCTGCGCACCACTTCAAAGACAACAGCGGTGTTTCACCAGCCCGTGATTCCGGGCATCCTGGCGACAACTATGCCGAAGACGACACCCCCGTTGGGGGAGTATCTTGGCCATCTCGACAGTAACAACCCTTCGGCGCAGCAGCTACACCCGCGAAAGCATGGGAGCCGCTTCAAAAGGAGACCCAGCAATGCACCGAGTTCCGTGGGCTAGGTTGCACCGACCGGCATATGAAGCTGAAATCTTCATTCTTGTTTCTTCAGGCTTTCCTGGATGCGCTTAGTTATTACCACGATACGTTCCCGCTGCGCACCACTTCAAAGACAACAGCGGTGTTTCACCAGCCCGTGATTCCGGGCATCCTGGCGACAACTATGCCGAAGACGACACCTCCAGTTGGGGGCGTATCTTGGCCATCTCGACAGGAACAACCCTTCGGCGCAGCAGCTACACCCGCGAAAGCATGGGGGCCGCTTAAAAAGGAGACCCAGCCAAGCAACGAGTTCAGTGGGCTTGGTGGCACCGACCGGCATATGATGCTGAAATCTTCATTCTTGTTTCTTCAGGCTTTCCTGGACGTGCTTAGTTATTACCACGATACGTTCCCGCTGCGCACCACTTCAAAGACAACAGCGGTGTTTCACCAGCCCGTGATTCTGGGCATCCTGGCGACAACTATGCCGAAGACGACACCTCCTGTTGGGGGCGTATCTTGGCCATCTCGACAGGAACAACCCTTCGGCGGAGCAGCTACACCCGCGAAAGCATGGGGGCCGCTTAAAAAGGAGACCCAGCCAAGCAACGAGTTCAGTGGGCTCGGTGGCACCGACCGGCATATGAAGCTGAAATCTTCATTCTTGTTTCTTCAGGCTTTCCTGGACGTGCTTAGTTATTACCACGATACGTTCCCGCTGCGCACCACTTCAAAGACAACAGCGGTGTTTCACCAGCCCGTGATTCCGGGCATCCTGGCGACAACTATGCCGAAGACGACACCTCCCGTTGGGGGCGTATCTTGGCCATCTCGACAGGAACAACCCTTCGGCGCAGCAGCTACACCCGCGAAAGCATGGGAGCCGCTTAAAAAGGAGACCCAGCCAAGCAACGAGTTCAGTGGGCTCGGTGGCACCGACCGGCATATGAAGCTGAAATCTTCATTCTTGTTTCTTCAGGCTTTCCTGGACGTGCTTAGTTATTACCACGATACGTTCCCGCTGCGCCCCACTTCAAAGACAACAGCGGTGTTTCACCACCCCGTGATTCCGGGCATCCTGGCGACAACTATGCCGAAGACGACACCTCCCGTTGGGGGCGTATCTTGGCCATCTCGACAGGAACAACCCTTCGGCGCAGCAGCTACACCCGCGAAAGCATGGGAGCCGCTTAAAAAGGAGTCCCAGCCAAGCAACGAGTTCAGTGGGCTCGGTGGCACCGACCGGCATATGATGCTGAAATCTTCATTCTTGTTTCTTCAGGCTTTCCTGGACGTGCTTAGTTATAACCACGATACGTTCCCGCTGCGCCCCACTTCAAAGACAACAGCGGTGTTTCACCAGCCCGTGATTCCGGGCATCCTGGCGACAACTATGCCGAAGACGACACCTCCCGTTGGGGGCGTATCTTGGCCATCTCGACAGGAACAACCCTTCGGCGCAGCAGCTACACCCGCGAAAGCATGGGAGCCGCTTAAAAAGGAGACCCAGCCAAGCAACGAGTTCAGTGGGCTCGGTGGCACCGACCGGCATATGATGCTGAAATCTTCATTCTTGTTTCTTCAGGCTTTCCTGGACGTGCTTAGTTATTACCACGATACCTTCCCGCTGCGCCCCACTTCAAAGACAACAGCGGTGTTTCACCAGCCCGTGATTCCGGGCATCCTGGCGACAACTATGCCGAAGACGACACCTCCCGTTGGGGGCGTATCTTGGCTATCTCGACAGGAACAACCCTTCGGCGCAGCAGCTACACCCGCGAAAGCATGGGAGCCGCTTAAAAAGGAGACCCAGCCAAGCAACGAGTTCAGTGGGCTCGGTGGCACCGACCGGCATATGATGCTGAAATCTTCATTCTTGTTTCTTCAGGCTTTCCTGGACGTGCTTAGTTATAACCACGATACGTTCCCGCTGCGCCCCACTTCAAAGACAACAGCGGTGTTTCACCAGCCCGTGATTCCGGGCATCCTGGCGACAACTATGCCGAAGACGACACCTCCCGTTGGGGGCGTATCTTGGCCATCTCGACAGGAACAACCCTTCGGCGCAGCAGCTACACCCGCGAAAGCATGGGAGCCGCTTAAAAAGGAGACCCAGCCAAGCAACGAGTTCAGTGGGCTCGGTGGCACCGACCGGCATATGATGCTGAAATCTTCATTCTTGTTTCTTCAGGCTTTCCTGGACGTGCTTAGTTATTACCACGATACCTTCCCGCTGCGCCCCACTTCAAAGACAACAGCGGTGTTTCACCAGCCCGTGATTCCGGGCATCCTGGCGACAACTATGCCGAAGACGACACCTCCCGTTGGGGGCGTATCTTGGCTATCTCGACAGGAACAACCCTTCGGCGCAGCAGCTACACCCGCGAAAGCATGGGAGCCGCTTAAAAAGGAGACCCAGCCAAGCAACGAGTTCAGTGGGCTCGGTGGCACCGACCGGCATATGATGCTGAAATCTTCATTCTTGTTTCTTCAGGCTTTCCTGGACGTGCTTAGTTATTACCACGATACGTTCCCGCTGCGCCCCACTTCAAAGACAACAGCGGTGTTTCACCAGCCCGTGATTCCGGGCATCCTGGCGACAACTATGCCGAAGACGACACCTCCCGTTGGGGGCGTATCTTGGCTATCTCGACAGGAACAACCCTTCGGCGCAGCAGCTACACCCGCGAAAGCATGGGGGCCGCTTAAAAAGGAGACCCAGCCAAGCAATGAGTTCAGTGGGCTCGGTGGCACCGCCCGGCATATGATGCTGAAATCTTCAATCTTGTTTCTTCAGGCTTTCGTGTACGTTCTTAGTTATGACTATAGTCAACTAGAATTATCTAGTGGCGCGAACGGCGAGGAACGGGCGTGCTCTTCTATGTAGAAAACGCCAGGTGGCGCTACTGCGCCCTCTTCGAGAGGCACCGCCGCGGCAGTGGCTGTATTTCAGGCCATCGGCAGTGGTTATGGCGGTCGTTGTTCCGATGTTGGGTAGCAATTAACCATTACATAAAAAAAGGCTGCTGGCGTCTGGCATCCCCGTACCTGGCTAGGAACATTTCTGTTGCAAATCTGCTCGTTTGAGCTGCAGGGGAGCGGCTATAAATCGAGTTGTTTGGTGCCGTCTTCTACTTGCGCATACAATCGATACGATCGTACGCGTTCGATGTGCTGCCGGCGGACAACTGCCATGTTTAATTCTTAACTAATGAATTTACTTTTTTGTATTTACTGTAATAAAGTCCCGGCACGGACCTACTTGTTAATTTGCTTCTACGGAAGCAAATTATACCCAGCATTCACGCGTACAGTACAGCAACCATGAGTGAAGGAATATTTAATTTAGGCGGCCTATCCTGTTTCCTATATTTTGCAACCCAAATGTTTTCGAGTCCCACTTGTAGAATGTGCATGGCATTGCCAGGCCGATAACTAATACAAGAAAGGCGAGCTTTTTGTTGTTTTATTGGAAGCGCAAAAAAAGTTTGGAAAATAAAAATGAAAACCCATTTTCCCGAAGCGGGAGTCACGACAATGGCTTTGCCAAGGGAAGTTATGTCGATTAAGTGTTCAAAACAAAGCAAGACACCTGCGAGGTTTAAGTTGTTCGACTCAGTTTCAAGTACTTCGAAGACTGGAGTTTTAGAGTGTTGCTGCTGGTAATGCTCTTAGTGAAAAAATGATGCCTGGTTGTTAGATAAAAAGCCGTGAGCTCGGCTGCCACATTTTTGCAGTCGTCAGGGCAGTCAAGCTGGAGCTCCTTTTTGGCCTTAACCACCACTACAATAAGATGCTGTCTGAGGATAACTCCCGAAGGCTAAAAACGTTGTGGAGGCATTTTCCAAATCAGCCAAGACCTGGCAGAGAAGCGCAGAGGGGTGGGCCTCCGTTGTCTTTCATACGTGTGAAGTCAGCAAGGCTTGTCTCCACTTTCTACAGAATTTATTGTCCAGGGGACCGGCGAACAAAGACGCCTGCATACCTCTTGCTGCTTGCATACCTCTTGCATACGATTGCATACCTCTTGCTGCTGTTGGGGAGCATCATGGAAACGTAACACGCGGAGAAAATGCAAGTCCTCGACCATAAACAGACGGACACACTGTCTGACCGGGCCCCACCAACGCATCGCACGTCCGCTCCTATCGTTTGTGCGCCGCTAGCAGACGACACGTTGTTTACATAGAGTGTCTCACTGGAAACTGTATGTTTATTTGTAGCCGTTGCCCGATGGCTCAAACAGGTCTGATAAGCGACAAAACGTTCCCAAAAAGGTACATGGAGAACAAAAGTGAGCATATTTCTTCCATAAAGGTTAATTACTGTACCGCTCTAAAAAACTGCAGCGGCAATACCTGGCGAGCGCTCCAAGCAACGGTTCGTTCAAAGGCAGCACCGTTCGAAAAAGGCGCAGTGGCGCCCTTGGCGGCGGTAGACGTGTTTTGCTTCAGCCGAACGCTGCAGAGCGGCTCCCGTTCGCGCCACTGGATCAATGTATTCTAGTTCACTGTAGTTATTACCACGGAACGTTCCCGCTGCGCACCACTTCAAAGACAACAGCGTCGTTTCACCAGCCCGTGATTCCGGTTATTCTGGCGACAGCTATGCCGAAGACGACACCTCCCGTTGGTGTCGTATCTTGGCCATCTCGACTACAACAACCCTTCGGCGCAGCAGCGACACCCGCGACAGCGTGGGAGCCGCTTAAAAAGGAGACCCAGCCAAGCCGCCAAGCACCGAGTTCAGTGGGCTCGGTGGCACCTCGCTGCATATGAAGCTGAAATCTTCAATCTTCTTTCTTCATGCTTTCCTGGACGTCCTCAGTATTGACCACGGTACGTTCCCGCTGCGCATCGTCCCGCTCCGCACCACTTCAAAGACAACAGCGGTGTTTCATCAGCCTATGATTCCGGTCATCCTGGCAAAAACTATGCCGAATATGACACCTCCCGTTGTTGGCGTATCTTGGCCATCTCGACTGGAACAACCCTTCGGCGCAGAAGCGACACCCGCGACAGCGTGGGAGCCGCATAAAAAGGAGACCAAGCCGAGCACCGATTTCGGTGGGCTCAGTGGCACCGCCCGGCATGTGATGCTGAAATCTTCAATCTTGTTTCTTCAGGTTCATAATCATCATCATCATCATCATCACCAGCCTATCTACGCCCACTGCAGGGCAAATGCCTCTCCCATTATTCTCCAAATACCTCGGTCCTGTGCCAACTGTGACCAATTTATCCCCGCGAACTTCTTGATCTCATCTCCCAATCTAACTTTCTGCCGCCCCCTGCAACGCTTGCCTTCTCTAGGGATCCACTCTGTTGCCCTTAATGACCAGCGGTTATCTTGCCTTCGCATTACATGCCCTGCCCACGTCCATTTCTTCTTCTTAATTTCTACTAATATGTCCTTAACACGCGTTTGCTCCCTGACCCACTCCGCTCTCTTCTTGTCCCTTAATGTTACACCTATCATGTTCCGCTACATATCCCGCTGAGTCATTCTCAATTTAAGTTGAACCCTCTTATGAGCCTCCCAGTTTCTGCCCCGTAGGTGAGTACCGGTAAGATGCAGCTGTCATACACTTTCTTCTTCAACGACAATGGTAGGCTACTATTCATTATCTGATAATGTCTGCCATATGCACCCCACCCCATTTTGATCCTTCTAATTATCTCTGCCTCATGGCTGGGATCTGGGGTCACAACTTGGCCTAAGTAGATATATTCGCTTACCACTTCCACTGCCTCGCCACCTATTTCAAACTGCTGTGCTGTCCCGGGGTTATTGATCATTACTTTAGTTTTCTGCATAATATTTTCATGCCCACGGTTCTACTCTGTTCGCCCAGTGCGGAAAGCATGCTTTGCAATTCGTCCCCCGAATTACTTAGCAAGGCAACGTCATCAGCAAATCTGAGGTTACTGAGGTATTCTCCATTGACCCTTACTCCCACCTGTTCTCAATCCAACGTTCTGAATACTTCTTGTAAGCATGCTGTGAATAACATTGGAGAGATTGTGTCTCCTTGTCTGACACCCTTCCTTATAGGTATTTTACTGCTCTCCCTATGGAGGATGATGGTAGCTGTAGACCCATTGTAGATATCCTCTAGTAATCTTACATAATGCTCATTTACCCCCTGGTTCCGTAATGCCTGGGTGACTGCTAGGGTTTCGACCGAGTCAAAAGCTTTCTTCAAGTTAGTGATAGGTGGTTCTTCCGTAAGTCAGTCAAAAGTAGTTTTCGTTGTCTTGTGCTACAGAGCCGCCCAGTGTGTTATGCTTTGTTGCTCTGACTCTGTGCGCATTACCAGGATGTTCTTGCAACTCAGTGGTGACGTCGAGGAAAATACTGGTCCTGTTCATGCTAAGCTTGACGATATCCTTAGAGTTGTCACTGAGATCAAGTCCTCAAAACATACTTTACAGGCTGTTCTACAGAGCGTAGAGGAGAAGATTGCGGACATTGAGGCCACTCTTGACACACTGAAACAGTACCATGGGAGGATAGATGATTGTGTGCAAACAATCACTACCCTTCGTTGTGGGGTAAAGGAAATGAATAAAAAATCGATGATTTAGAGAATCGGAGTCACCGAAATAACTTGGTTGTGTATGGTGTAAAGGTCACGGAAGTCGTGTAGAAAGTGGGGTGAAGAACATTTTTAAGGAAGTGCTGGAGGTCAAAGCGACGTCAGTCGAACGTATACACCGAGTTGGCAAGAAAAATGCCACGCGAGAGCAGCCTGTTGTGATTAGAGTTTACGATTTCACAGAAAAAAATGGCTGTGGCACGGAAGTGTTTTAAGTTGAAGGGCTCTGATATATGTTTCGGAGGATTTTTCATTAGCCCTCCGGGAAACGCGTCGGAAGCTGTGGCAGTCGGCAAAAGTTAACCGCGACAACGGCGAAAAAGTTTTCAAAAAGTAAACAAAAGCTTGTATATTTGGGATCATGTGCACAATAAGCGAGTGGAACTGAAGCAATCCCATTATGATTTACCCGAAGATGTCGGAGCTTACAACGCGTGACGCATGAGGAATGGTATACGGCTTTCCTTACTGTGTTTTGATGCGAGAAGTATTGTCAATAAAGTAGAAAATTTAGGAGAGTTGTTTTTGCTGTACTTCTCTGATATATACGTCATAACACAAACGTGACTAAATTCTTACATACATGATTCCGAAGTAATTCCCCCGTCTTATACCCTGCTTCGAACGGATCGTGACGGTATATTGCAATAAAAACAGACTCACATTTTTTCCACGAAGGCATCCATAACTATAGAAGTACGTGGTGCGCAATTAAGGTAATGATGCTTCTATTCTGGTAGGTGGAATTTAGCGAAACCAAACAACGCTGAAAGTTACCTAATGGAAATTCACGATTTGCATCACCAAAATATAAACGACTGCGCTAAGGTTGTCATGCTAGGTGATTTCAACTCGGGAGGCATTAATTGGGATCAGCTTACAACTGGGAGCCATGAAGTAAGAATCTCTGAGTGGCTATTAAACATAATGTATAGTTTCTCGTTGTCACAGTTGGTAAAAGAGCCCGTTCGCATAAAAGAAAGTGTCCATTCAGTACTTGATCTTGTGTTTGTATCACGTCATTTAACACTTGAACTCAGTGTAGAAGATGGTATTTCTAATCACGAAATGCTTCTATAACATTTGGTAACCAAAATCATAATGCCAACCATAATAAAAATTTCTCGTAGCTCCCAGTCAAGCAATACAACCGAGCAAACGACGAAAGCCTTATCGATCATTTAGAAATAGCGTTGAAGGAATTTTCATCTCAGCCCGGTGCCAGTATTAATGATTTATGGTTAAAGTTCAAAAACGCAATACAGTTTTGCGAAGCCAACTTCATTGCTACTAACTGGAAGCGCACAGAATGGAAAATGCCCAGAATACCTCGTAATATTATTCATATTAAAAGAAAGTTACAAAGAATGCGAAAGAAAAAATAAAGAAGAAATAATAAAGAAAAAATAAAGAAAAGAAAAGAAAAAATAAAGAAGAAACAATAAAGAAGAAATAAAAATGCAAGAGAAAATTTCTTTTCAAGCACGTTGACAAGTTTTGTGATCAATCAGCCAAATACGTTTTGCCGATATTTATCCAAACCAGTTGCCCCTACACTGGAAATTATAGGGGTTGTTATAAACGATGCAGAATCCATCTCAAACTGTTTAATCCGTACTTACAATCTGTATTTACACGTGCCCCTGCAGTAGCAGAACCAGCGACAGCGTCCGCTTCCTTAATGCCCGGTATTGAGATAACAGAGCCAGGTATTCTTAAGGTGCTCTTGGAGATTGACGTCAAAAAAAATGCAGGCCCTGATAACGTGTCTAACGTTTCCCTTAAACGATATGCCAAACAACTGGTGCCGTTCTTGCGTGTGATGTTTACGATGTCCCTCAGGACAGCCACTTTTCCCGACGATTGGCTTTGCGCAAAAATAACTCCGATACAAAAAGGCGGCAACAAACTGCAGGCATAAATGTACCGGGCAATTTCACTAACCAGCTGTTGCTGCAAATTATGGAACATATTCTAAATAAAGCAATAATAAATTATTTAGAAGAAAATATTCTGATTTATTCAAAACAACACGGTTTCGCAAAGGTATGTCCACGGTGACTCGGCTTCTAGAAATAACTCATTATTTCTAGAAGCAAAGCAAAGCTGAAGCCAAATAACTTATTATTTTGCTTCAGCAATAGATGTCAAACTCTAAGTTGATGCAATAATTATTGATTTCGCAAATTCCGTTGACCGCGTCCCGCACAACAAATTACTTGAAAAGCTCAAGTCTATTTGCATAAATTCTCAAACATTATCGTGGGTAGCAGCATATCTATAAAATCGCACACAATACGCATATCTCAACAAATCGGAATCTGACCGTCTTAATGTTTTTTTCAGGTGTCCCTCAGGGTTCAGTACTGGGTCCTTTACTTTTTCTCGTAAACGTAATGATGTTGCTGATTGCGTTGAAGATAAAGTTACCGTGCGAATTTGCCGATGACTGTGTTGTTTACTGTAGCGCGCATGATGTTGCAGGCTAAGTGAGGCTAAACTCTTCCCTCTGTAATATAGCCCTTTGGTGCGACACCTGGGATTTGAAAATTAATACTAGCAAAACAAACTGTATGAGCATAACTCAAAAGAGATCACCTCTCCAATTAACTACAGATTGAATGGCTCCCATGTGTCCCGAACAAATTCCACAAAATATTTAGGCATAACAATCCCGCATACATTGAAATGGGATATTCACATTGAAAACACCGGCACCAAGGCCTTCAGGCCATTGTGCTTCATTTGTAGAAAACTGTCGGCAGCCCCTCCTCAGTTTAAATTAACGGCTTATACGATTCTTGGGAGACCCATCGTCGAGTATCGTAGTATAGTTGGGAATCCACGTGAAAAATGTCTTGTACACAAATTACAAAAAATTCAAAATAAGCCACTTTGTTATAGATACTCTATATATTCTATACACGACAGTGTAACATCGTTCCGCATGCTAGCGCACATTCCTAACTTGTCGTCACGTCGTAGTGTTGCCGCTATTAGGTTCATGTATCTTTTGTATCGCGAAGCTATAAACATACACAAAACTTATTACCTTAAACCGCCTCACCGTCACTCAAAGGGGACGAATCATGACAAACCTTTCAAATATTTTAGTAGTCGTACAAATACATTAAACTATTCTTTTTTTCCGCTGTTCATTGAAACTTGGAATGTATTACCGTCCGATGTTATCAACGCCACAGCCGTTGATAACTTTTCTAGGAACGCGGAATTGTGGTTTACTCCGTCTTTGGAACCGTGAAGGCGTTAGGCAAATAAAGTTTTCTTCATCTTCATTTTTTCCAGACCTGAACAAAATTACATTGCAATTGAATTGTTGCCGCTTCTTTGCGCATGTTTCAGTTTAATGTTTTCCGCCTTATTTTACCCTATCGCGTATTGCATCTGTTTCCAGGTGTTTTACTCCATTTTTTGTGTAAGAAGAGACCTATTTATCTACACTGTCAATGCTGTCGGTCCACTTAGTATTATCTGTCAAACTAAAAACACATCGGAGAGCGTTCTTGCGTTTTCTTTTCATTTTATGTGCTTTAGCAAAGGCGTGGTTGATTGTTGTGTTCTCTTTAACGTCTAGTTTGCCTTTTCTACCTATTTGTGTAATGTGCGTTATGTGCCCACTTCCTGTGAGAGCCTGACCAAGGCTTACAGTATTGATAAGTAAATAAATAAATAAAAAATATCGTTAGAACCAAATTCAAGGAAGGCATGCCTGAAGAGTCGTTCCTGGTCAGTTAATGTTTATTTATATAGGTACCCTCCGGGGCAGAGGCATTAAACAGGGGAGTTGGCAACACGTTACAAACAGATTACAAAACAGAGCAATTAAATAATAAACAGAAATCAAACAAGGAAAATGCAATGCTTCTGATTATACAATGTGGGCTAAAGCAGTTTTAAAAAGTTGGTAGTGCAAAATTGTTGCCGTCAGTCCCGGTAGGTTGTTCCATTCTTGTGAAGTACGCGGTATGAATGACTGGGAAAAGGAGTTATTTCTGCAGGACGGCAAGCCGACTTTATGGCCATGATTAATGCGAGCTGAAACGTACTGATGCGGCAGAATCAGTTCGTTGCGTAGCTGGCTTTGATAAAAAGGTAATAAAAAAAACAAAGTGGAAGAATTTTTCTACGAGATGATAAGGAAGGTAATCTGAGGCTAGATTTCATAGTGCTTATACTAGCAGTCCGGTTGTAGTTAGAACGTATGAAACGAACAGAATTATTTTGAACCATTTCAACTGAGCGTGTTAGATTTTCTTGGTTAGGATTCCAAACTTATGCAGCATATTCCCGTTTGGAGCGGATAAGCGTTTTGTAAAGAGTCAGTTTTATTGTTGAGTGAGCCTGTGAGAAATTTTGACGTACGCACCGAGCATGCGATTGGCGTTAATAATTACGTACGCAGTATGCACAGACCAAGTCAGGTCGGTAGTATTATGTATTCCGAGATATTTGTACGTTCTGACTGATTCCAAAGGAGCATCGCTGAGATAGTAAGTGGGCAATAATGGTTATTTCTAGGTACGCGAAGAAACTTGCATTTGCTAGTGTTAAGTTCTATTACCCATGTTTTGTACCACACAGAGATAGCGTTGAGATCGGATTGAAGGAGTAATTGGTCATTTTGATTAGCTATTTCACGAAACAATTGAATGTGAGATGTAACGGATAAAGGTAAGTCGTTATTGTAGATAAGAAATAGCAGGGGAGCCAGGACACATCCTTGAGGACCCCCAGAAGAGACGTACGTTCGGGGTGAGACGTTATCGTTAGCTAAAACAAACTGAGAGCGGGTAAAAAGAAAACATTCAAGCCAAAATAAAAGTTTGGGATCAAGATTAAGATTTTGTAGTTTGTGAAGTAACAACTTGTGACATACTTTATCAAACGCTTTCGAAAAGTCTAAAAAATGCAATCAGCGATAGATGAACGATCAAGAATGGTTTGTAGTCCATGGGTGAAAGATGCAAGTTGGGTTTCACATGAATACTTTTTTCTTAAACCGTGTTGGCACTTGGAAAAAAAACGAGTTAGAATCGAGAAAACCTGCAGGTTTGAATATATTATGTATTACAAGGTATGCTGGTTAGCGAGATGGGCGGGTAGTTAGATGGTGAATGTTCGTTACCTTACCTGTTTTAAACAGTGCAGTTATCTTTCCAATCTTAAAGTCGATAGGGAGACAGCCTTCATGAAGCGATGGTTCGAATATCTTTCTAGTATGATTGAACAATAAGAACTTGTGTTTTTAAAAAATTTCGGACTGATCGTATCACACCCAAGAGACGAGGAAGGCGTTGAGGACTTGATTGCACTTTCTACACCAACATACTCAAATGGAATAGGAGGCCTGGGTGGGTAGTCACAATGGAGGGTAGTCGGAAGAGGGACATCTGCGGTTATTGAAAAAATTCTAGAAAAGGCATCATTTAGGGCTTCTGCACACAGATGAGTGGGAATAGCGTTTCCAGCACTGCCAATCAAGTTTAACATTTCGCTTATTTTGGGGTCAATAACGCGCGAAAAGTTCTTTGGATGAGTTAATAGCATAGTCGTAGCGGGGTATTAAAATACAAAATATTTCGCATTTTTCATTGCGGCGGTGTACTTTGCGCCGGCTTTTTGTAGTCGTCCCATCGAGCGATGCTGGAGGATTTTTTTTGCGGCCCTATAAATACGACGTTTTTTTTTAAGACGCGTTTAATCTATAGATTGAACCATGGCGCATTACGACCGGTTGTGATAGTGCGAACAGGAATGTATTTATTTGTTAGTTGTTTACCCTTATCTACAAAAACGTCCCAGTTAGTTTGAACACTACGACTATCAAAGGTGGAGAGAAATGTGCCACGTTCATTATTAATGGAGGTAACGTTGGCTTTACCGTAGTCGTGAATATTTATAACCGTTTTTACATGCTTGGGACAGGATGCATTGATGTTGAACGAAAGCAGATTATGATCGCTTAATCCTGGCAGATGGGTAATGTTCGAAACAAAGTCGGAGTGGGACGTAAGCACAAGATCTACTGTTTAACTACTGGCGCAGTTGTTCTCGTAGGTTGCTTTACTAATTGTGACAAGGAAAAAATAGAGCACAGATTTAAGAAATCATTTGCGAATGTGGAAAATGGGCTGATGGTAGGTGGTTCAGTGGACCAGGAAATGTTTGGAATGATAAAATCACCTATTAGAAGCAAAGGAACCGGCGGGTGGCGAGTCTTAACAAAGTTAACAGCGTCGTGTAGTTCGTTGATAAAGGACGAGGATGATGCAGGAGGACGGTAGCATACACCGACAACAAAGTTGGATAATAGCCCATACTATCTCCACATCTGACGGAACGTGAACACACTGTGATGGTAGGGTTTTCGAAACAGCCAGCAATATGCCGCACCCTTTGCGTGCTCTCCAATCACATCGGTAAAAAGATAAAGAATGCACACAGTCGAGTAATTCGTGGTCAAGAATATGAGGATGCAGCCAGGTCTCTGTTAGTGCTATGATATCGGCATTTGTTGTGGTAACGACAGAATGAAGATTATTGCGTTTTTTTAAGAATGCTGCGAATGTTGGTGTAAAGAAATGATACGCGATTTAGTTTTCTTCCACGGCCCCTCAAGTTTGCCTAGCTTTCGTTCGTTTGGCACGGAGTGGTGTTGGGGGTTATGGGGCATTAGGTGTTGTAGGGGCTCTGTTACGCGATTAGTTGCGGGGTCGTAGAAGTATTGTTTTTTATTCATAATTAGCTTGTTGGGCCGGAGTTGAAAGGGTGCTTCATTTGACTGACTTTTCGTGAAGGCCGCAACTTGGTTTTGAGCATGGCGTGTCGCCGGCGAAAAATCTTTGTTCACAGAAATGTCCTTTTCTTAAGTTTTTTGCGTGCGCAGAGTTTTTTGTCTTTTGTTTTAAAGTTGGCGAATTTTACGATAATGGGGCGATTTCTACCAGGCAAAATGCTCTCAATCGGTGAGCCCGCTCGATGTCGTTTACAGATAATGGATGGATTACGCCGGTCAAAACTTCTATGATGCGGGACTCAGATTCATCCCAAGTTTCTTTGCAGTCAGAAATACCATGAAACATTAGGTTATTGCGGCGCGACCGGTCATATTGTTCGTCAAGACGTGACTTCGAGTCAAGCTCTGCTGTTAACGGGCCGACTGTAGAAGTTATAGTTGCCACGTCAGCGCTGTGATCGTCAAGAGTTTTTATTTTACCTTCAACAGCTTCCAATCTACTCTGCAGAATTACAATTTTGTTTTCTATGCTCTTTTGACTGCTCTTGATGATTTTTACATCAGCCACTAACTCTTCTTGACTCTTCGCTGATTCCACAGAGCGGGCATTGCTGCTGCTTTATAAAATTTAATAAAATAGTATACAAGTCTGTTCTTGTAAGGAATTTTTAAATCAGGGTTCGAGCCATGAAAAAAGTACTGAACGCCGGGTTGACTATTTTTAGTAAAACCATCAAGATCTGCTTATTTCGACTTCGCTTTCAAAACACTTATTACTTAACGATGATTACTTTTGGTTTGTCGCGTCGTTACACGAAAAAAGTATTCATTAAGATGGCCACACCTAATCCCACCACCACTGCCTACGCAAAAAAAAAAAAAAAATCAGCAGTGGCCTAGCTCGGCTATGCCAGGATATACGTAGCGTCAGCTGAGGTTCCACTATTATTCTTAGCTTTTCTGCTTTTTCTGGGATTCGCATGATTATCATGCGTACTGCTGCTTCAATTACACAAAGGTATACGGATATTTTGACACCTGTATATTTATCAAGCACCTGTATAAATCTGTATATTTATTTATTTTGACACCTGCATTTATTGACCTTTTCTTTAGGCGTACGAATTTATATTATGAAGGAGAGAAGGCGTCCCAAATGCTTTTGAGTTTTAAAATCACTCCGCCACAGTAACGCAATTGCGGCTGCATTATGTAGTTGTCGTTAATGGATCTATATTGTTTGTAAATTAAACACCTACATTTTCCAGGTTTATGACAAACGAAAACTGTGTTCGGCTGCTGTGAAAGCAAGATGTGTTACCAAAACTTTCCGGTGGCTCTGTGCATAAGTAGTTATAGAATTTCACCTCACCTAATAATCGCAAAAGTTTGCAATAATTACACCTTATTTTTCTTTTAATGCGAAATGTATATTTGAGTGAACTTTCCGCAATGCCGATTTATGAATGCTCTTTCACGTTGGATTTCGGACGGTTTTCTGAAACGTTATTTCATATTATTCATGAGAAAATTTGTAGTTTAAAAAATTTTAGGGGATAATAATATTACCAGATGACCAATTTTTCAGCCATCAAACACTCTAAGGGCCGCCGCTTTCTGAATTTACTCTCGAGCGAAGGCTGAGCACCTCAGGGCATGTATTGGTGAAATTACACCCGAAAAAGCGCGAGGGAAACTGTTGGCTAATCTCAATATTTTTGGCAAACATAAAACGCTGTAGTAACGAAAGATTCTTATTTGTTGTTCAAGGTATCTAGCACGGCTGACGAACGTGTGCCTAAAATACCAAATAATATATTTCCGAAGTGGATATCTTTAACCTTAAGTTGGCGTTTCCTTCATCGGTTTTTAGGGGAATTCGCGCTGTATACACTAAATGAAAGCGCCAGAGGTACTTAACTTTATTAAACGGGGTCATGATCTAAAACCCTTCCTTTTCCACCGAGGTGTAATGGGTAAATTAAATACATTGAAAATTGGTGATTGGATTTAATATTAAAAAAATGTAGAAAGGTAATTACACAAGATCATTTCGCAGAAAATGATTCACTACATAACAATGATAAATGCAAAAGATAGAAAGTTATTATCGCGTTATTTGCCGCTGTCTTTGTTTCTGCGTGTGTGTGAAATTGTGATAAAATATTTTATGGGTTAGTATTGTTGAATATTATGTCAACTAGTATTGTCATTTCTTCTAACATCGGACCCGCCGCGGTGGGTCAGTGACTAAGGCGTTGCGCTGCTGAGCACGAGGTCGCGGGTTCAATTCCCGGCCGCAGCGGCCGCTATTCTGATGGAGGCGAAAAGCAAAAACTCCCGTGTGTACGAGATTTCGGCGCACGTTAAAGGTCCCCAGGTGGTCAAAATTAATCCAGAGCGCTCCACTACGGCGCGCCTCATTGCCTGTGTGGCGTCGGCGCGTTAAACCCTACAATCAATCTTTTAATATCGGCGTGAAATGAAGCGGCGATAGGCCCAATTAAGGCCGCCTGCCTGTAATTATCAGAGAGGGGAGCGAATGTCCAGTTCGCGATAGTTTGGTTCTATTTTCTTTGGCTTTCGCTTTCTTGCTTTGCCACTGGAGCGCCGCATTCATACTTACCACCGATCGCAACTGCCGCAGCACTTTGATTTTGCTTCCACCGATAACATGTTATGAGCGTCTGGTTGCGATGGGAACAGCGCATGAAGCCGATCAGGAACGGTCGGTGTGCAACGTGATGTTTTCATTCGCTCTTTCCTCTGATAGTGCGCACAACTCTAAAGCCACCTGAAAAGCTTAAACACACTGGGAACGATCGTTCACGCGTCATTTGAAACTGACAATGCCGAGTGTAAGCCACGAAGAAAGAGCTAGAATCGTTGCTCTTTTCATTCCTGGTGTGCCAGAGCGCGGGATTGCAGAGCGAACAGGTCGTCCACTGTCTACAATTAATACAATTTGCCAAGCCTAACGCGACCAGGGACGGCTTGAAAACTTGCTACGTGGGCACAGGCAGCGGGCTACAGGAAACGACGAAGACCTACATGTTGTGGCCGCTGGAGCAGTTTCATCCAACATCACGGCTCACGAGATTTAGGACACTTTTGAATTGTCTGCCAGCACGTCTACTATTAGGCGCCGTATCCATGAGGCTGATCTGCGAAGCCGCGTACCGTCGCAGAAGCCGCTGGTCTCAGCAGCTAATGGAAACGCAAGACTCATGTTTGTACAGAGACATGCATCATGGCCTGCATAGGACTGGCGCTGCGTGATATTCTCTTTTGAGTCTACGTTTTGGACTCGTTGGGACCAGCGTCAGCGAATTTGGAGAACCGAAAACACCTCGTGTCTTTCCTACCATGTTGATACTGCCGCATTTGATGTCGGGTTCCTTTAATGGTATGGCTAAAATATTACATATTGCGACGCGAAAAGAGTACTTTTATTTATTTATTTATTTATTTATATTTTTTATTTATTTGCTTACTTATCTGAATTCCCCTTTTGGGCAGAATTTTGACCTGGGTATTTTCGCCGTCTCTGGGATGAAACATATCATTATCAAAAACATTCTCCGTTTTTTTTTCTTTATTTAGGGTTTGAGCCCTTGAATCTCCAACGCGTTGCAAGCCGCGGCCGCTTCTCCGTGAGTGTGTGGGGAGCGGTGTCTAAAGATGGCTTTGGACCACTGGTTCGCGTGGAAGGCATATTGAATGATGAAGCTCATTGCGACGTCATCGCGAACATCATGGTGCCGTATGCACTCTACGGCCCATTTGCCGACGGCCTCTACTACTTCCAGCAGTACCGCAGCCCCGTACATGAGGTGAAATCAGTAGCGTGCGTGCTGAAACAGCTTGGAGTTATGGTGTTGGAGTGGCCTCCTCAACGGGCAGACATGAACATTTGCGAAAATGTGCGGGTTACATAAAGATGGCGCTTTTGCGGCGGCCACTCCAGTGCAGCTCCCAGGATCGTCTGTTGGCCGCTCTGCAAGACGTGGGGGGGGGGGGGGGGGGGCTTAGGACTTTGCGGCCCGGCTCTTCGACAGCATTCCGCGACGGATGGCAGATGTTGTGGCCGCTGGAGGTGATTTCAACAAGTATAAGTGTTATAGAAGAGGGAACCTATTGGTTACGTGATTGAGAGATGCCAGGGTGCGCGCGCAGGACCACTACTTTTCTCGGGTAATTGCTCGTCTCGAGCCTTGCTACTCTCCTATCCGCCTAGTGTATACGCTGTCCCCATTCTAAAACTCCCTGTTTGTGCGTCATGATGCAGCTGCTCATTTCTCATCTAATGCACCTCACCGACATATTGGCCAGGCTTCCATGAATGTGTCTCGTAAGTGGGGTACTGACGTTACTGTGAATAAAGCCATCTTGTCTCTGCACGGAGAATGTGCAGATTTCAGCGCACGTTTGGAGTCACATACAAATGCTCCCGATGGTGTTTTCTTTGCGTGATTATAAACGACAATACCTGTTTTCTTGAACAGGTCGAACTTTATTTGTTCGCGCCGCAACTAGACGTCGATAACACGGCAATGATATGTGCAAAATCGAAACGCTATAACGGAGCTATCAGCGCTCGATTAACCCACGCGAGCGACAGCCTCTCTCGTCACAGAAACCGTGCTGCGGCAGTTGCCGTCGGTGGTAAGTATGAATGTGGCGCTCCAGTGGCAAAACAAGAAAACGAACGCCAAAGAAAAGAAAAGCAAACAATAGCAAACCGGATGTCCGCGCCTTTCTATGCTAACTACAGGCAGGCGACGTCAGTTGGGCCTGTCGCCACGCGTTCCGCGGTTCGCGTTTCATTTGATGCTGTAGCACGTTTGTTCATATAAATGTTGTTGGGTATATGCACTGCTCCAGGTAGTTATTTGTTATGTTGAAAACATTCTTTTGTTTTATGCAATGTCTACAACTGCAGCATGGTTTCTGGTTGGGAAAGGTGGTACATATTTAATGAAACAGTGAGTTGGCCTTTCGCATTTGTATCTTACGAAGACACAAAGGCCGGAGAACGTGCGCTTTCTGTAAAGCGTTTGCGATGTACGAAACAGGGAGATAATGCATAAGCGCCCTGTCAGTAGCACTCCCGAAAAAAGAAATACCGTTCTTGGCGAAATAAAATCGACAGTTGATTTTTACATTCCCTCAGTATTGCAAATAAATGCATTTTTTTTACTGCACATGCACATGGCTACTCGTCTAAAATATTTTGCCTATCTATTCTGCTCTTCGTAATCAAAATAGCAGTGGTTAGTTAGCGCTGGTTTACGTCTTTTGTTTTCTTTTGTCAAGTCCGTCACCCTGTTTAGTTGAAAAATTACTTGAACATTGTTTTGGCATCATAATTTAACGGTAATTTCTTGCCCACACGCTCGTCTACGACAAACGAAGTTCAGTTAAACGCGAGAAGCAACGTCAGCATCAAGTTACCTCTGTTACCATTTCAGATCTTATTTGCCCCAGCGTGATCTTGACTTACGATCATAAATCTTTTGCTTTCAGATGTCTTTCAATGAAAAAGAGCCCAACAATGCCTATATGAAAACAATAATAAGTAAGAACAAGATCTTTATCTTGATCACTGAACCGATTGTGATTATTGATTTAACGTACTTGATCTGTCTTAGCATGTATGAACATATTCCAGAAAATACTGCTGTGCTGAAAAATTCAACTTTTTGGCTTATATTATCGGTGAGCGCGAAAACTGGCGGCGCTGCGAAGCGCGCCGACGTGACGTCAGTTTAGGGAATATAGCATTTGTCGCCTGCTTCAATCGGGCTCGCTCTCGTGGCTGTTTGTTTGCTCTCGTTTACCCTTGGATGCTTGTCTGCAGCAGATTTTTGGTATCCGCGACTTTGTATAATAATAAAAGACTTAAACTCGCATACACTAGATCAGTGCGTGATTTACAGCATAGTTGTTGATACTGCTCCGTAGGAAAGCATTGCCGGCGTCGTCCCATTCCTAGCGAAGCCGGTCCTGTGCGGAGCGTCAATAGTCGAAGCTAGGCGTCAGCTTCTGGACTGAACAATACCTCTAAAAAGGGAACAGACACAGTTTTATTGCCAACGACAGCGGAAACGCAAGACAGAAACAAATTTCCCGCTTTAGGGGCTTTCGGCTTTGACAGAAGGCTTTTCGAATCGCGGTAATAGTATGTAAGGTAAAACAGTTGTTTCCACCTTGCCGAACGCTCTAATGTATTGTATCCCCTCAGTTTACGTTTATATGGCATGAGAGAGAAAGAAGTAACTTTAGTGAGCAAAAATAAATTGTGGGGTGGCTTCCTAGTTCGGAAGTCCATGCGCAGTCCTGACTCCCTCCGCTCGGTCAACTAAGATCATCGGATCGTCGAGGCTCGAGCTGGACAACATGCTCTCCCACTGCTCACGGGTTAGTCTTGGGAATGGGGGGAAAGTCGGGGTTTCGGTATTACCCAAGACGATGTTGTAGAGTCTGTCTGAATTGCCGCAAAAAGCGCACTCCGGGGAGTATTGTGTGGGGAATAGATCATTTATTCGTACTAGATTTTGGAACGTGTTTGTTTGAATTCGTCCTAATGTGTTTTCCTGCGTTTTAGACAAACTGCGTTGGGCGGGGGAAAAATTCTATCTACCTAATCTACAACATTGGGTTATTTTCTTGAAGGTCTCAATCGGCGCTGCACTGTGCACATCCTCTGAATCACGATTGGCGAGAGTGCGGTCCAATGCATGGGCTGTATCGTTTCCCAGAGGTCGGAGTGGGCAGGGGTCCAGACGATTCTGACCATGCGCGAGGAAGGGATTTTGCTCAGTAAGCGCAGTGCTGTTAAAGAAACTGTTCTAGCTTCGTAGCTCCTGCATGCCGCTTGGCAATCGGTGATTATCGTAATCGCGGTGGTTTCTAATATGGCCAAGGCTATCGCCACTTCTTCCTCTTCCTGGATGCAAGCGGTCTTGATTGTGAGACTGGTGAGTGGTTGATGCCTTAAGGGGGCTACTGCAACCGCTGATGCTCGGTAATGCTGCTATGGGGCGGCATCATTGCACACTGCCAAGGAGTCTTTGGAATACCGCTTGTTGAGGGCCGCTGCTCTGGTTTTTCTTCTCCCCACATGATGGTCTGTGTGTATAATTTAGGGAGGTTGCCGACGTAGACATTCTTTCTGATTTCTGGTGGAAGCGTCTGCGGTTGCTGCTCCTCCTGAGACTGCCATTTATATGTAGCCAACCGTAGTCGCCCCGCAGTGGAGAAGCCTGATCGCAGTTTGTGGCTTGCGAGGTGGGCCTCGATAAGTTTTTCGTCAGTGTTGTGAAGGAAGGAAGGAATAGTATAGGAAAGGCAGGGAGGTTAACCAGAATACTGTCCGGTTGGCTACCCTACTCAGGGGGGAGGGGATATGGGAAATGAAAGGGAAAGAAAGGACAGCGGTACATATTAAAGGAGCAAATGAGAGAAAGAAAAGTAGAAAAAACACAAGGCGTGACCAGGCAACTATAAAGGCGGTACAAACAACGCACACAACCAGAAAATGCACAAAACTAATACGGTCCACTGATAAAATGGGTGAACTAAGGGCACTGCACTATAGTAATGTCCTTACAATCGTTGAGACAGGCCCGTGTCCTTCAAAAAGAGCAGTAGGGCTTTTATAGCCTTTTCGGCCTGTGTCGGACAACGCCTATGGCACAAAATTGTCTGCGCTGTAAAGGGGAGGTCGTCGAGTTGGCGAAGTGTGGTGGAGAGCTGTTGCCTCGGCGTTATGAAGCGGTCACAATGGCACAGAAGGTGTTCAATCGTCTCGTCGGTGGCGCACGCATCACAAGCAGGGCTGTTGGCCATTCCAATGGTGTAGGAGTAAGCACCGGTGAAGGCAACACCTAGCCACAGGCGACAAAGTAAGGTGACGTCCGAGCGTGGCACATTATTAGGTAGGTGGCGCTGCAAATCTGGGTCGAGTGAGTAAAGACGAGCGTTGGAGAACTCGGGTGTATTCCACTTGGCGAGAGTGACTTCCCGGGCAATGGACCGCAGCGACCTTGCTGCATCAGTGCGTGATAGAGGAATGCGGGTCAATCTTGCACTTGTGTGGGCGCCATGAGCCGCTCTATCCGCCTGTTCGTTCCCAGTAATGCCGCAGTGGCTTGGGAGCCACTGGAAAACGATATCATGTCTATGCCTGACTAATGTGTCATATAAGCATCGGATTTCAGCCACAAGTTGTTCGTATGGGCCGCGGCGGAGGGCAGATTGGATGCACTGAAGAGCGGACCTCGAGTCGCATAGCACAACCCATTTTTCTGGCGATTCCCGCTGGATGAATAGAAGGGCCTCCCGAATAGCTGCCAATTCAGAAGCGGTTGACGTCGTCGAGTTTGAAAGCTTAAAATGAATTTCGGTCGACTTCTGTGGTATCATAACAGCGCCGGCAGAACTGGACGTGGTGACCGACCCATCCGTGTAGACATGGACCCGGTCTCTGTATGCCTCATGTAGAAAGAGTAGGGATAGCTGTTGAAGACCGCTAGGTGGAAGGTCCGCTTTCTTTTTTATTCCCGGGATGTTTAAGTGCCGTTGTGGCTGTGACAGGCACCAAAGTGGCGACGAGGGCCGAGACGGAGGTGTATAGCTGGATGGCAAGCTCCCACTGTGAGCGGCAACCACCTTACAAAAAGATGCCTGCGGTCGTGTTGAAGGCAGGGATGCAAGGTGGTGATGGGGCAACCGGGTGAGTTGCCTAATGTGTGCCCTCAGTGTCTCTACTGTCATGTGGGTTGTGATCGGGTGATCCCTTGCAACGCAAATTGTGGCCACAGTTGAGGTCTCGGTCAGTGTTGTGAAGGCCGAGAATGAGCAGGCGGGAAGTGGAGGTAGGCGTCTCGAATGACTATGTGTACTTTTTCGAGTTCTGCTTTGGAAAAGACTGTGTAAGGGGTTGCGTACGTTATCCGGGAGATGACAAGTGTTTGCACAAGTCGCATTCTGTACTGCTCCTTCATTCCACGCTGTCTGTTGGAGACTCGGTGAATCGTGTGCGTTACTTGTTCTTCTCAGTGCTTAAGGTTGTTCACCAGGGTAGTGTTCTTGGTATCCGCTTGGATTATTAGCCCTAGAAATTTGAGGTGTTTGCAAGAGTTTATAGTGTGGCCGTCCAGTTTGATCTGAATGTCACCGGAGTCCTTGGCGGTGCCGTTTATCCTGATTAGTAGTAGCTCTGATATTTGCGGGGCGCAGGAAAGGCCGCATTCCGGGGAATATTGGTTAACAATGTCGGCTGCCAGTTGAAGGCTGTGTTGAAGGTTACCCAGTGACTCAGAGCCAGTGCAAATTGTTATGTCATCTGCTTACAAGGCGTGGTTTATATCGGGCACCTCGTGCAGTTGCCTCGGAAGATGGAGTATTGTTAGGTTGAAATGTAGGGGGATAACACTGACCCCGGAGGGGTCCCTGTCTCCGAGGTGGATAGGAGCTGAGGAGACGTCTCCAACTCTGAGCACAGCCACGCGCTGCGAGACCAAGTCGCCGATGTAGTCGTAAGTGCGTTGTCCACATCCAATTCTGGCTAGGTGCTGTAGGGCTCAGTATGTGCCATATTGTCGAATTCCCCCTTTGACGTCCAGGGCAAGGATGCCTCTTGGGGAGTAGCAGAAGGCTGGAACTAGGATGTCTTCCTTAATGTGGATCAGCACGTCTTGTGTTCCAAGGTGCTTGCGAAATCCGTACATAGTGTTTGGCATCTGACCTGTGTGGTCCAAGTGTTCTTGAAGCCTCACGAGCATGATGCGTTCTAGAAATTTTCCCACATATCGACCGGCCTCAGGTTGTCGTTGTGAGGAGATTTTCCCGGTTGAGGGATCATCCGGAATTCCGCAATTTTCATGCAATAGGGAGTTTGCCATAGCGTCAACAGGAGTTAAAATGGTCTGTGATGGTTTGCATGGTTGTATCGTCGAGGTTTGCCAGGAGTTTATAGGTGATTTTATCTTGCCCAGGTGTGCTGGCTGGCTTCCTTTCGGCGATGGCAGCTCAAACCTCGTGTAGTTAGATGTTCCAGTCGATTGGGGTCCCAGTGTATGGTAAAGATGGAGATCCTTTCCCGACCTTCAGGTACTTCGTATACGCAAATTTGGAGTACTTGGAATACGCAAATTCGCTATGCAACTAAAACAGGTTGACAATGGGTGACGGTCTTCGGGGAACACTGTCCACCCGGAGACATGGCGGCTGCTTCGATACCCAATTGACCCGCTTAAAAGTGCAAGGGTGAAACCAGCCGCACTTTAACTAACACTCTCCATTCTTACAAGGCATGACGGAAGACCTCATGCATGAAAGATGCCCACATACGCAGGAGGGCGGAAACAAAGTAGGTTTAGTTACAAATAACCCCCTGTGTGTATAGGCGCGTGCTGGTTTTATACGAGGCATCCAACCAGTATGGTGGCTTATTGAGCAAAATGACGAACACGTACTTTAAAAATACAGTAACAGTACGTTTTTTCAGACTTAGAGGGATATTTTGGTACATTTTTCAGGGACATATCATTACAAAATTCAATGCGTTATAGTAAAAATACACTCAAAAACAGGATGAGGAGCAGAAGGAGGAGCAGAAAACAATTTCACTGTAAAATCGGTTGGCTCGTCAGTCCAGGACAAGAGAGTAAATCCTTTTCTTCAATTCATAAAACGCAATCTCGATTAGGCCAGCATTTGTTCTTTACGCCTGAAGCGGTTTGAAAACAATAAAGAGCTGCTTGGACATACTCATCGGTTTTGATTCTTCTATACTGAAAACCGGCACGTATACGATTTATTGCGTTTGTTACCGAGAATATCAAGCCTTCAACTTCGTAGCAATTTATAACTGTTCGGGTTGAGATGCAGTTCGTTACGATAACGATGGTTACGATAGATGTTCGGGTCACAAAGCCGCCTTCGAGTATTGTGGAGAACATTGGCAGCATCGTTTCGCTGGGGCGTAGACAAACCTCCTCACTCCATCTGAATAAACAATGCACGCTGAGGATATGAACATTGGAGCACGCCGCCATACCGAAGGCTAATTTTTGAAGGTCCACGCGTACTTTGTGAGTTTTCCAGATACCCCCAAAACCTCCTAATAATGCGTTTGTGATGCTGCAGAAATAATAATGCGGTTGACTCAAAAGAAAAAAAAAACATTAATCTGATGCAAGTGAACAATGAAAGACATAAACCACAGCCGTTCTATTTCCTGCTGTGCTATGCCTGTGTAGGGGCTAGCTGCTTGTTGCGTAGCATTAGATTGTTGAGACTTCCTGAGAGCACCTAGAAAATACTTTAGGGAGGCCTACTCATTTTAAATATTTATCGAGGAGCTCTGAGCACTGAACCTCACAAATAAGCTAGAAAGGAAGAGTTACTCACGATCGTCTCACCAATGATTCTCTGAAGAAAGTTGGTCTGTCGCTCCTCCTGTGTTGCGGATTTGTCCGGGATACAGCTGGAAATTATTCAGAGGTGTCAGACACTGGCAAAACAGCTAAATTACTGGGAATACGTTTTTTAATGCATTAAAGCATCAAAGCGGGCTGGTTCTAGCACACGCACTGCTACCCCTCACAAATAGACAAAGCGGCGCGAGTGTAGTGGCGGCGCGAGTGTAGCAGACGACAGCGGCGCGAGTCCCTAAGCTGACATCAGAGCCAGGGGGCGACACTCAAACATCTCACCGCCAATTGAAAAAATTAGCGATTTATCATCGTTGAGGCATAACCTCCATGTTTCCGCTAAAACATCGATTCGTCAGTATTCTGCGCCTCTCTTTGGAGTAATTCTTTGTAAGATGCTATACCTCTTTCCTTCCGCATGTTGACTGCCATAATATTTTCGGGTTATCGTTTTGCTGTGATGACTGCTATATTTTGTTTTAAAAGGACTATAGTTTTTCGACAACATTCAAAGCACTGGCTCGCATGTTGCAGAAAACACTTATGTCCCCAATTTATCTTCGAACAGTATCTCTGCAAAAATACGTCGCAGCTTGTGCAAGCAATCAGCTAAAATTTCCTCCTAGTTATATGTTGGATGCAATGCATGTTCTTAAATGCTTTATAAGAGCTTTTTCAACTTTGGTTGTCATGGTTTTTTTTTTTAATGTAAAGCATCGGCCTGCCGAGAAATAAACATGAGAAATACTGCCCAATACGCTGCGAGAAATTGTTAACTCGTTTGGCTTTATTTTATTTCTTTGCAGCTTCAGATGGCTACGACTTATGGGGAGCCACCGGCACTCACACTCTCCTATCTCTGCACTTTTCCAACGAATCATCGTTTCCCACCCCCTACCTGGTGAGTTCAATCTTTCCTCAGGGATTAGGTCAGGTAAAGCTGCGTCCGAAGCATTTGAGTGAAAGTTCCCGTCCTGGTAAACAGTTGGATGGTGCGGCCGAAATATTTCTTTGAATAAACAGTGCCCAGTGGTACAAGTGGCATGGGAATGTGAGGTAAAGCGCGCAGTCGGCGGAGGCGACGACGACTACGTCGCGGACACATGCCCGTAAAGAGATTGTCTTCGTTTCGGCAGGTCCAAAAAGAAGTGGCAGGCCGCATGAGTCGATGACGGTGAACGCGAGTGGCCTATGAGAGCCGGTCACAACGGAGCGATGACGAGGCCAGATGGGAACGAGGAAGGACGGCGATTGCAGTGGAGGAGTTCCGAGAGGACGGTTCGAGGAGAGCGCCATCCAGGCGCACATCGAGGGCTTATCGGGTCTCGGGGACCCAAGCTCAGAGGTATCTACTTGGCGCCAAGGCCTCCCGTGAGCAGCGTCCTATTCCCCAGTGTGCTGGCCCGTGGCAGGCACACGCGCTCCTGCGTGCACCAGTCGTGAACGACCACGGCCTGGAGATCGTCGTGTACAGGCGGCTACCGAGTGCTGAGTGCCCGCGGACTTCCGTGACGTGGCGCCTGGTGGTGACCAGGTTCTGGCCACGACCTTTCCTGCAATGACCGTTCCGGGAAGAGCAGCGACGGAGCTGCATCGTCCACGGGAGGACGAGGGCGTTTTCGCATTGAGAGGTTACAGGGCCAGAGTTATCCCTTCATCGGTGTACGATGAACATGCAGGAGTTAGTTGCCACCGGGGAGCGTCTTAGGTTGCCTGAGGTGGAGTTGCGTGCGTAGGTTGATTATGCTTTAGCGAAGGCGCGAGATGAGAGGGCGGCAGAGCGAGAGTCTAGCCGTCAGGAGGGCGAAGCTGCACGAGTGCGACTCGAGCTGGAAGAAAAGACCCTGCAGTTAAGACTCAGGTTGGCAGAAATTGGGGAGAGTAGAGGCTCTGGGGCAACTGCTGGTGACGCGCATTCTGCGGAAAGCCCTATCTTTATGTCAATCAGAACAAATTCATTCTGATCTTCAATGAAGCTCGTGATGATTTAGACGCTTATCTGAAACGTTTTGAGCAAGTGGCGAACGGACAGCGTTGGCCGAAAGAGAAATGGGCCACAGCGCTCAGTTTGTGTCTAGCCGGAGAAGCTTTGAAGGTCTCCGGAGAGCTGTCTCCTGACGAGTCCGTCAATTATGATAGGAATAAATTGGCGCTACTGCAACGCTTCCGTTTCATGGCTGAAGTATACAGGGAAAGGTTCCGGCAAAGCCAGCCGCAAAATAGTGAGACGGCGAAAGAATGTGCGACTAGACTAGAGAGTTTGTTTGACCGCTGGGTGGATATGGCAGGTACTTTTAAAACCTATAACGAAGTACGAGAGTTAAGTGTCGCGGAGAAATTCCTGACCAACTCCCACAGCGCGTCAGCAGTTTCCCTACGGGAAAGAAACTGCACGCAATTCCCAGAAATGACGCAGGCCGCCGATCGCTTCCTCGAGGCCCAGCATCAAATCAACCTGCTGCGCTTTAAGGAAACGCAAGACACTGGGTCGTCAAGGGAGGCAAGGAATAGTACGAACCCAGCAAGAACACCTAGCTGCTTTCTGTGTGACAAGCTGGGTCCCCAAGCCTCAGATTGTTGGCCGAGGCCAAAGCAACCGTACTGTTCGGATTGCTGCCGAGTGGGTCATAACGTCAAGTCTTGCCCTAAACGAGCTAACAGCAAGGGGGCGATATCGTGCTGTATGTCACCGACAGAACGTAACCTCGAGAAAACATGAAAAAAGAGATCATCGAACCCGAGGCGCGTGGGGGAGACGTCACGAGGGTCGCAGACTGCGATGAGCCCGCGTGCACCAGCAAAGAAGAAAGCAAAGATTGTAAGCCGCAGAACGCTAAAGTGAAAGGCACGTGCCAATCGCGAGCAGATCCCCTACTCAAACACGGCACGGTTGCAGACGCAACGCTGGAAACGCAACCTACACACAAAAGCATTCGACGGCGACCAAGACACTCAAACAAAGGACATGGTGTTCGTGCAGGGGCTAGTAGGCTGAGGGAAAAACATGCGAAAACGCAAGAAGGGCCCGACGTAATGCCCCGGGAAAATGGTTGCAATCGGTCCTTTGCACAGAAAACAGAGCGAACCAAAACAAAAGAGGAGCTTGTTGTTGATGCGGATAGGCCTAAAGTGAAACAGAGAGTTACGGGCATGCAGCAGGTGAAAAAGAGAATGGTGAAACTGGATCGGGAGAAAGTGAAACGTCGAGCAGTAAAAATCAAGGTCCAGGGTAAGCGCCGCAATCCAGATAGCTCAAGTCCCAAAGTACCCGATGCGTCCTTATGCTGGCGAGCTCGCAAACGTGCCCGAAGGATCGCTCGCAAGAGAAAAGATGCTAATAAACCTGGAAGCCGCTGTTTTGTGGCGGAGCCTTCACCTGCGATTCTTGCCTTGAGCGCGTTACCGATGTGAGCACAGCTGGTCCTAAGAACCAAACAGATAGCCTCGCCAAGGGTGAGGAGTGGAAGAGGCGCAAAAAAAGAAAGATGCAGCCTCAGATCAATGAAACGGGTTAAAAACACGCAAATGACTTGGCTTGAAACGGCTTGCTTCACACACATAGACTGTGTTATCAATGTATTGCTTGTTAGAGAATGGAAATAGAGTGGTCGGACAAAATATTTGTAGAAAATGTGTCTCTAGTGCACTGATGTGTAAAGTGTAGGAGTGGGTGTTGTACTATAGCGAAATAGTATTGCTTGGCAACATGAAACTGCGAATCGCCAAGTGTTGTGGTGACTCCCGCGCGACTTGTAGTGTGCGATCGTGCGTGACAATCACTGAATGTGAGCGATTGTGATCAGCGTGTGCGGGATGGTGTTCAATGTGTGCGGGTTGGTGTTCACCGTGATGCCAACTACGTCTACCCTATCCGACCATCCAGCAGTGATTCTTCACCTCCATGTGTAGTTTTTTGTCAGTGAGAAAAAACTTTCTTAAGGGGGAACACATGTGAAGTGAAGCGCTCAGTCCGCGATGACGACGATGACAACGTCGCGGACATATGCCCGTGAATGGGTTGTCCTCGTTTCGGCAGGAAGAAAGAAGTGGCTAGCCGCACGAGAAGATGATGGTGAACGTGAGTTGCCTATGAGAGCCGGCCACAACCGAGCGGTGACGAGGCCGGACGGGAACGAGGAAGGACGGCGATTGTAGTGGAGGAGTTCTGAAGGACGGTTCGAGGAGAGCGGCATCCAGGCGCAGATAGAGAGTTCATCAGGTCTCAGGGACCCAAGCTCAGAGGAATCTACTGGGCGTCAAAGCCTCCCCTCACCAGCGTCCTATTCCCCAGTGTCCTGGCCTGTGGCAGGCACACGCTCTGCAGCGTTCCCCGTCCTGAACGACCACGGCATGGAGATCATCGTCTACCGGCGGCTACCGGGTGCCGACTGCCCGCGGCCTTGGCTTGGACGTGGCGCCTGGTGGTGGTGGCGGCCTTGGACGTGGCGCCTGGTGGTGACCAAGTTCTGGCCACGACCGGTCCTGCAAGTACTGTTCCTGGAAGAGCAGCGACAGAGCTGAATCGTCAATGGCCCAGCATGCGAGACTTCCCGATGCGGGCCTCAGCGCATGGCAATGCACACCCGAGTACTACGCAACGTCACAGTGAAGTCTTTAAGAACTTTTCTGTGGCACTTTTCAGGCGTTTAGATGTACAGGCTTTTCTGTACATTAGTTAGACGTTTTGGGTTTCTGGGTGTCACATTTGTAGAATAGTTATTCCTTTCGGGTTTTTGTTAGCTCTCTGGTAGTCTCTCGCCGAAGTTATATTGTCTGCGTTGAGATTTGCTCTAGAATACATGTTTTCTTCGTAACTTCTCAAAGCACCCTCGTCTGATTAACTGGACACTTTGGCTGGCCCCAGTCGCCACCGAACGCACCTTACTCAATAACCTGCAGAAGGGTTTTTTTTTCCCTCCTCACCGAGAAAACGAAAATGCAGGCGCTGACTCCCAATGACTAAGCTACCATTGAGCAACAGTTCTCTGACTCTCTTTGGCGGTCGGGCGCTGGTTTCCCCAGACTCGGAACAATATAAGGCACTACCTGCCCAGCTATTGTTCATCCAACAAGTTCTCACCGATATCAATTACAGGGCTGTATAAACGGATGATTGAAAAATGAAACATTTTTGATTCCCCAGCAATCAAAGTTCTGGATTTAGCGTGCCGAAGTCGCGAAGTAGCATAAGTAGCGTCATACTACATGAATGTTGGACAGTGTGTCCGTGCCCGTCTCCTAAAAATCTAAAAACGGTGTATTTTATGTTCTCTTCCCTCGAGTTTGGCTCGCCTCTAGGATAAAATCCTGGTCTTTATAGCGCTAAAAATACCCGTCATCGTTAGCTTTTTGCTTGTATAGTTCTTTGAAATACATTTCACAGCGGCTTAACTGATAGTGTTGAATATTTTAGAGAAACCACGGAGACACACAGCTGCGCTGCTTTTAATCGTTTTTGTCATCTCGATAAATATATATCTTATTTAACCAAAACAATTTAGTTCGGTAAGCTTTACCAGGGCTTTTACGTACGGCAACGTGTTTTAATAACGTAATGTATATGTTTATGTTTGTAATATGCAATATTTATTCACATCCACTGTCCTCTGTCTGTTGCTGCTCCGGTTTTACTATTAGAACTTTCAGTATCATGAAAGGCGCGTACCCAGATTTCACAGGTCCGCGCCTCACTACATTCTTGTGCCACTATTTTACCACGGAGGGGAGCTTTGACGCCCACCAATATACATTCTACGGCCACGCTCAAACATCTCTTCATTTTGTAGGACGCATGGAGGCTGGTCTGGCCAATCGGCGTTTATTGACATACACGGGCGCTTAGACACACGGCCCGGTAGGGGACATATCACAAGATACAGGCAAGCGGGCGCGACAGCGCACGTTTACATTTCCCTTTTTCATTTATCTTTATTCCGTAGGCTAGAAGGTTCCTTCTGGACATTTTTTCGGTGGACGATGCTCTCGCGGGCTTCATCGCAACGGTTGGGGCTACGACTGTTGCGGGGACGCAGACGCAGGAACACACGCGTCGGTAGACGTGTAAACTGGTGCGTACGGCTGGTGCGCTTCCCTGAGGTATTCCCGGGTGCGTTGAAGCTGACGTCCGTTTTCAGTTTCCACGACGTAGGAGCGCTGAGTACTAGTCGTCTCGAAGACTATAGCGGGATACAACGTTTTTGTTGGAACGTTGTTTACTGCGACACTGGATCCACGTCGCAACTTCGGCAGGTGCTTGGAGATTCTGCCAAAGAAAGTCCATTATTTCTGGCCAATCAGTCGTAGTCGCTCTTTCGCGCTTTGAGTTGATAATACCCCCGGCTGGAGGTGGATGGCAGGAACCGGCAGGAGGGTCCTGGTCAACCTATCCGTGAGTCGTTGCACCTTAGACTGCACACATGGGTCACTGGCACAATTCCTCTATTCAAACAGTGCAGCACAAATATCTTGCGAGCCAAAAGGATACTTCTTTAGACATTTCGTGGCCCCTGGTATTGCTCTTTCGCACATACCATTCGAGTGTAGGTGATGTGAACAGGAACAAATGAGTTTGGTGCCAATTTTACCGATGAAGTGCCGAACCTGTTGGCTAATGAATGGCGGGGCATTGTCGGTGCAGATTTGGTGCGCAAATTCACGAGTCGCAAAGATGTCTGCGAAAAGAGAAATTACATGCTTACCAGACATCTACTCCACTCCTCTGATTTCAAAGAAGTAAGAATGGAAAATAACTACAACCAAATAATCCATTCCGTTATGGTACAAAAAATTGGCGCCAACATAGTGCCACAGCTAACATAGAGTTTTGTGACTCATTAAAGGAATGGGCGCCTTTCCGGGACTCCGCTTCTGGCATACTTGGCAACGCTCCGCTGCTTTTTCAATGTCATTGTTTATGACTGGCCAATACAGTGCAGTTCGCGCGCGTGCCTTCATCTTTTCCGATACACCGCGCGCAGCGTGCACACAAATACACTCTCCACGAATCTTAAGAAGGATAATAAGGCGGTTACATCGTACAATGAAACCTTTCTGTGTGTGAAGTTCCTCTCGGAAGGTCCAGAAGCTTCGTTGTTCCGATACGACGTCATTCTTGTTGTATGGCCAACTTGTGCTTGCCTGTTGGTGTAGGTGGAGCATCGTTGGGTCGCTCGCAGTCTTTTCCCGTCCTTGCATGAAGAGCCTGTTTGAAATGGGTAGGTTAGCGATGAAGTTGACAGGAAAGTGTTCATCCTGCTCCTTTTGAACGGAGGCATTTGGAAAGCGAGATAACGCGTCAGCAATAAAGAGAACTGTCCCCGGTGTGTACTTGACAATTATCTCCTACTATTGCAGGTTGAGGAACATGCACTGTGTTCGGATGGTCTCTGATTAGACGGTTTTGTGGACAATTTCTTCTATCGATTTGTGATCTGATTACACTACAACTTGTGGCGGCCCAAATAGGTATTCCTGCAGTCTTTCGCAACTTTCATCGATAGCCAGCATTTCTTTTTTCATCTGACGTTACCTCTAATCTGCTTCCGATGCAGAACGATACCAATACGCCAGGGGGTGCCCATGATGAATTACCACTGCGCCAAACCTGCTTTGATTTGAGCAGACTGACAGTGGTATGGGTTGGACTGTTGTGAAGCACGCTTGTACTGGAGCGTTTTATAACGCCTCCCGGAGATCCACTAAGTGGCGTCACAGGAGTTTGTGAGGACAGCCACCAACGGTGGCGGTCCTCCCAAACTCATGTGATATCCTTTTTCAGGAGCTCTCCTAATGGAGCTGTAACCGTCAGCATGTTTGTTATGAACCGGGAGACAAAATTGACCATATCTACGACGGTATGAGGCTCTTTTAGATGCGAAGCATCTCAAGGTCGCGGCTATGTCCCTCCCTTGTCGTTGTTGCGCCATCCACACCCCCACTGCGCATGCTCAGCTTGCTGAACTCCCGATGGTGTCTTACCCTTTAATGGCTCCTGGAGCGACAGTGTGACCGGCGTCTTGCTGGGCCGGCACGAGACGAGGACGCTTCCCCTTTAATGGCTCCTAGAGTGACAGTGTTGCCGATGTCTTCCTCGGCTGGCACGAGACGAGCGCGCTTTACGCGCATTCGCCGTTTCATCGTCGACGGCAGCAGCGCGCGTCGGCGAGTCTTGGCGGGCCGTAATTACAAGCAGCTCACAACCATCCGGGGAACGTGCATCAACCTCATCTTCAGCAAGTCTAGGGTACATACACTACAACAGCCCATGAATTTACATTTCACAGACCATAGGGCGCTCATAATCAAAGCAGAACGCCAACCACAGATTGACGTCACCTACCTTGAACATTATGATGATAATGCTTAAATAAAGACAAACTCATACCGCGTACAACGTCTCTCTCTCTCTCTTTATTGCCTCTCGACTTTAACGACTCATACCCCCTCCAATAAAATTACACCACCTTCTTATAGTGGAACCGTGAGTAGCACGCGAAACAGCCATGGGGGCAACGCAATTTCCCATTTAGTAGTTCCGGTAAGTGAAAAGTGTTGAAGTTACCTTGGAAACCGAACAGTAAATATTACTGAAGCTACGTACCTCAACCTCACGGAAACGACGAACTGAAAACTAATTGGCACTTGAATTGACCCCAAGGCAGCTTCGCATACTACTCAGGGTTCCCGTACGGGAAGGTGGTTATTTTCTTGTTGCTTGGCGCTGGAACTTGAAGTATGTCGTGCAGCCTGTCCGCATCCAAGCTGAGCCCATTACGTGTCAGACCGTGACCTAGGTATCAGACAGTGGCCTGCAAAAAAACCGCACTTCTTACGATTTAGCTTAAAGATTTGCTATCGACATCGCTGCAGAACGTTTACCAGGTTCCTTTCTTGCTCCTCTTTGGTACGGCCCCACACAAGAATGTTTTCCATTACGACGGCGACGCCTTCGAGGTCTTCCATTACCTTGTGCATTTCACGCCGGAAAAATTCAGGCGCAGCGCAGATCCCGAAAGGCATGCGTCGAAACTGGTACCGGCAGTAAGAAGTAATCAAATTCGAGAGCTCTCTTTATCGCGTTCATTTGCCAGAACCCTGGCGGAGCGTCTAGTCTTTAAAAATACCAAGATCCAGCGAGGGAGGATGCCCTGTGTTCCAAAGTTGGCATGGAGTAGTGTTCCCTCAGTAGAGCTTCGTTTAGTTGTTTAGGGTCAAGGCAAATTCGCATCTTTCCGTTCCTTTTTACTACCACCATGTGCCGAGAACACACCATTGACTCCATTACTTTTTTGATCACCTGCAGCTCTTCCATGCATTTTAGTTCCGCTTTATTTTTTTAGTGCGATTAGGATTCTTCTTGCCGCTCTAATCACGCCTTGGGTTTTTGGCTTAAGGTTTATGCGATAGCAAGAGCCTGTGAGAATGCCTAGGCCGTTGAATACGCCCCTGTAAGATTTCACAACTTCCTAAATGTCTGGTTGCTCTACCTCCGGGACTCTGCGCAGTAAACCAAGCTGTTCTGTGACAGAACCAATGAGAGTTACTGGAACGCTGTCTTCGATGACGAACGAGTTACTTTATAAGCTGCTGTTAGTTTCGGCGATAACCAAGCATATGCCTCGCGTTGCCTTTTTCGAGTGGCCAAAAGGGAGTTCAGCATGACGTCGCAGCTCTCTTATCATTTGCTGCTTATTTCATGCAGTTTTTTTGCGCTATCACCGAACAATTGCCGCTGATGTCAAGCTAGAACAAGACGGGCGTCCATTCTATTTTCACTGCCGGTGACCAGCGATCGTCTTTCTCGGCATTTCGTGATAACTCGTCGTTCCAGAAATGTTCTTCCTCGGCTTCAACTGCTGCTATCATATCTTTGCTCACTCGCGCCTTATCACTTCTCGTTCTGCATGAGACAACGAAACGATTTGTTGGGCCACGCTTGTTGCTTGTGCGTTTTTTTTGCCGGGCATCTGCGGTTAGCCTCCTGTTTCTGACGCACCGGCCGCCACGCCTTTTACTTTTGCGGAGACAGAATTAATAATGAATTTGCCGTGCACACCTCCTTGAATTGCCCCGCACTGATCTTTAACCAGATCTCTGGCACGGCATATTCCCACAGGTTTAGCAAAATTAGCGTTCTCTAAAATAAGCGTTCCCGGAAGTTTTTTATCATTCACGCCAAGAATAATTCTGCTCCGCAGCATGCGTTCTTCCATTTCGCCAAATTCACAACTCTTCCAAAATACTATCAGTTCAGTTAGCCATTCATTAAATCTATCTCCGTCACACTGGTCGCGTATTCCAAAACAATACTCGCGGAACGTTAGGTTAGGTGAGGGCGTGTAGAATGCTTCAAATTTCTTCTTTAATACTGCTATGTCCCACTTCTCTTCGCCTTCCTCAAACACAAACGTGCTGTAGGTTTGAGAAAAGTGGCGGCCTGTATTCCTTTAGGCTGATTGTTCAAGCAGCTGTCCGTGGTGAACAGCTCTAATACTTGCTTCCACGTTGTCCAGCTTTGCCAGACGTCTCCGGACCTATCCAGTGCTCTTGGGTGTGGTAGTAGCTTAGTAACTGGGGATGCTTGCGTCCTAGGATGCTGGCGTGGGGGGTAGGCAATGGCGAAGTTCTGCAAAGCAAGTTAAAAGCCACACGGCGTTGCTTGCATCTCGTAGCTCCGCTGCTCGCGGCCGCTGCGCTATTCCTATCGGCCATCGTTGCTCTTGTCGGCCGCCGCTGCTACCACGTAGCACGCACGAAGGCTGGTGTAGCAATCGGCGTTTATTGACAGAGATGGGCGCTTACATGCACGGGCCCGGTAGGTGGCGTACCACAAGATACATCCAAGCGTGCGTGACTGCGCATGGTTAGACCTTCATTCCCCCTCATTTTACCTTTATGCATCATGACTTGTGCAATTTTAGCCGAACATGGAGAACTTTCCTTGTAAAGAAGCTGAAAGGATTTTTGATTTTTTCCAATCCAGGAAGGCTGTTCTGAAGTTAAAATAAACATTTTTCTTATTCCATATATTCCACTATAGTATCTTCATTATTCAAGAGCCATCATTATCAGTATTGGTGTCTGGCGAAAGCAGTTCCAATGATTTCCAGCGAAATTTATGATTAGCCATTTGAGCCCGTCCTTTGCCCCACAGGTTTTGTAGTTCTTACTTCTATTAAGTCCTAGGCCAGCCTCGACAACATATTTTTTTCTATTGGCACCACTCGGTTCAGCAAAACGTCCACCTTCTCTGCCTCGTACTCACGGATGGCTCTGGCCAAGCCCATTTCTAACGTTAATTTGAACAAAAACATCGGCCACACGAGTGTGTTCAAGAATCGGCGTTGCTTTTTTCTTACCGTTGGGTGTCGCCCTTAGCATTTTTTTTTGTCAGGCATTCTGCCACTGCAAGCTTTCCTTTAGGTGCTGAGTGGCATTACCCCTATTACATTACCGAAGCACGCACTGGTCGATTATGCTTTGTGTTTTGATAAACGATCTTCCTGTTCCGAGTTCTAAATTCATACCAAATGAAGCCTACCACATTATCAAGCTCTCTTTACTTTTATTTTCTTAATTCCGACCAGATCGTACGAATTGGCGAAGATAGATGTAATGCCTGACATTGTCCTGCGGTTTTTTTGCTTGCTTTTAGAGCGCATTCCTCTTGTTCTTCATTGAAAGTAACTTTTTGATGTTTCGTTCTTCATTATCGATGGGCTCACAGAAATGTTTTGACAAAAAAAAAATTCACTGAGGAAGTAAATCCAGCCCGCACTGCTAAGGTTGACCATAGACCCGACCTTAATTCGTTCAACTGAACACGCCATCTAGAACCGCAGCAAGTATTTCAGGAGAAATTCGGCCTCCGTGCTTGACAGCCCTTCATGTAGGAATTTTCGGAGTACATTGACAAATAAGGTTTCTGTGAACCTTCATATACATTTTTTAATAGAGCAACGTCAGACGTTTTGCGCCTTAATTGCCTAATGCTTTAACGACTACAGACGCGTACACTCAGTCAATTGTGTTTGTGTAGTTGATAAATCTAAGGTGTAGTGTTTTTTATACGTTGAAGATCTTTATTATAATGTAAAACATATACTCCCAAAAATGAGGAACGTTTCCCGAAAACGTTCTGTTACCTGCTCTCTTGATAAATGAAGGTTGCATTCGTTTAAATACAAAATATTGTAGTGAATAGCTAAATTTCAAAATGAGAAGACTGGTGGCCTCTAGTTTTTAAATTTTGTGACATCACGTTCTACGTTGGGACTCGTGCACTGCAGCTTCGATTAAATATGTGGGGCCACCTGGTAGTAGCGGTGGAATTTCTTCTGAAGAACTAAATAAGCATACACAGCAGTTCGCCACGGGGCTCAATTTAAACTACCGGAAAACATGTACACAACGATTCCCGCGTTTTATTACGTTCACAGTTGTAATATTCATACAATTACCCCGCTGACGAGTTGCGCGTGAATACATGCTGAAGTTTTTAGAAAGCGCTGCTTGTCCAATAAAAGCAGACGACAGTACACGGATAAGCTGTCAGCGACGCCGACATGCACAAAGAATATAGTACCGGAGAAAAAATGAAAACAACAGATCCCTACGTGCATTTGCGTATCTGGAAGCTACACGGCGTGAGACCGCTGAGAAAGTTCGCACTAAACGGAACGAGTGCTTATTATTGTTGCTCCTCAAAAATATAGCCTCTGGTGTCACTAGATCTCTGAATGCATAAGAGAATGCCTGAAGCTTCCCACGAATATGCAGGCTTCCATTGTACAGGCGGAGACTTAATATTCCGGAGCACGCGTTCTCGTGGCAAAAGCCACCGATACGCACTCTTTAGGCCTGGCGCCTGCTGTCGAAGCCGGCGATGCGCGCATGCGCGTTCTTTTACTTGTAGGCACAGTGATTTCCTCACTTCCTGCAGCCGTCCTGCGACCGTCAGTGATGCAGCGCACAGTGACGCCTTTGCAGCATTTCTTTCAGTCCGGTGGGATATTTGCGGTTTATGTGGCGATTACGCCGGCTTTGGGGCAAGAAGTGATAATTGTTCGATAATTGTTTACGGGAAATTTTTGTAGGGTATTTTTAGGTTTTGTGCATTATCGTGTATGCAGGGTGAGACTATCGGCTTACGAACGGCGTCGTCGAGTGAAATGTGTGTGAAGTACAATTAGAGGGTGTCGTGCTATCGACAACAAATTGCCAGCGAGATGAATGGCGAACCTTTATTCATTCAGATTATTTTGTATGCTACTCGACTACTCAACCTGCCTTTAAGCTCCCTTTCCACTTCCGATAGGTACGCAATTTACAAGTTCATAAAAAAGTATGCTTGCTTTGTTTTTTTTCGACTTCCTTACTTACAAATGATACCAGGAAATACTCATTTAGTGGTCTGTTCACTCTCCACATCGGCATTCGTGAGAATGGCACCTCGGGTTGCAATCGCAGAACGCCCTAAGAATATTCGCTACTTCTAGAAGGCATTCCATAAAGTGAAATTTGTGGTCTTATAAACTGGTCAAAGAATGCTCTTATCCAAGCAAGTCATTCCTACAGGGATTAAGAAGACCGGCTTGCGGATTGCCAGCGGAGCGGAAGGACAAGCTCCAAAATAGAAGCGAAGGACAAGCTGCAGTGGTTACTGCAGGGTTATAGCAGTGGTTGAATACGCGCTCCTTAGTGCCAAATGAATTCTGGAGGCCCTAAGCGAATAATCTTCCAGGAAAAGTAGCAAATAATCTGATGGCGGTCTTGGCTGGGAACCAGAGGAGCCGTTTTGACGAACGCCGAAGTGATGAGGCAACCGAATATTTGTGGGAGTATCTCTTTGGATCAATTTTAAGGTAGTATAGAACTTCAAAAGACGAGATAATTTATTTGAAAAAGCTTGCAAAATACCTACTTCAGCGGCAGCGGAAAGTGCGCTAAAAGATAATTTAACTCGTCCGGCAGAATACAAAATAAAGACGATGAATAAAGGCTCGCGATTCATCTCTGGCATTTTGTTCTCTACAGCAAGGCACCTTGCGATTGCGCTTCATACACGCTTCATTCGGTGTCGCCATTCAGAAACTGCTAGTATCATCGCGCATGATCGACAAAAACCAAACTAAATTTCAAGCAAACAATTCCGGGGAAGCATTTATGAGCATGACACGAGCATATGTGCCAAAGCCGCCGGAATTATGGCATTAGGCCGCAAATGTCACCGCGATGAAGGGAATGCTACAAAGTCGCCGCTCTTCGGTGCTTCAGTGACCATGGCAGTACCGCTGCAGGAAGCGAGAACGTGAGAGTGCCAGCGAGTAAAAAAAGACGCGCATGCGCGCCACGCTGGTCTCGACAACCGGCGCCAGCACTCCAGAGTGCGCATCGGTGACTTTTGCCACGTGATCGCGTGGGCCGGAATATTAAGTCTCCGCCTGTACGTAGTCATAACAGGAAGAAAGCTTTAAAATTATAACATAAGAAATGTGAAGGTTCACGGTACACAGCCACACAACAAGAAACAGGTGGACACGCACAAGACACCATTAGGAGGTTCGCATCTTGTTTTATTAACATTACTCTACAATATCGCAAAACATATGTTCATGTACAAATTGAACCTCAGCGCTAACGACGACACAAATGACTATGCTTCTTGTACAACTTGTTGTTTGCATTTCTGCCATAATAGGTGAAAAGAAAGGACGTGAAGTGGAGCTTGTTGAGAAAAAATTGTTTTCTGACAAAGACAACATGCACGCGAGCACAACTGTTCACGCTGGAATGTTGTTACACGGACATCACGAACAACTCTTTCAACTTTGAAATAGCCTGTAATATTCCAAATGCTCTTTTTTCATCAGTTGTTTCCCTTCACTTTCGCACATCTCATGTTTATGTGGAGTAGCAAGCCGAGCTCGCTGCCACGCTTAGTTCTCTTCATTCATTAAAGGCATTCCTTCTCCTCCTCCGTTCCGAATGCGAGATAACCATTTGTTCACAGTTGTTAGTCCTGTAGTGCGCTCTACCACAGCTGTGCCGGTGTTCATGTGGACCGATAAACAACAATGTAAATAAAGGTGTAGAGGCTTTCATGAAAGCTTCCTCAGGCGCATCTACGTTCAAAAGTACTCGCATGTTCAGGGCGCATCCAACTAACTCATCGGCAGTTTCAGCAGTTTGAAGTAGGCTTAAGCCAAGCAGTGGCTTTTTCAAAAACCTGCCTCTACAAAGCTGAATCTTCCCGCTCTTGAAGCCATGATATATGATATCCTTGGTGTCACAATACAGGGTGTTTCAGCGAACACTGCCAAAAATTCTTAAAAATAGGCTCTTCGAGAAAAAAAGAAACCCTCTTCACAAGGAGATTGCTAGCTGCGGCGGACGCCAGATAGTATCAAGGGTGTGCACATTAGTTAGGTGGGTAATTAAACTCTACTAATTAACTTCTTAATTAGCAGAGTCTGGTGGTTATTGTCAATGGTGGTTTTGTAGCCCCGGGGAAGACGATTTCATATCAGGTTTTAAAACAACGAAAAAGTCGGTGTTTAAAGCCCTGTAGCGCGAGGAAACCTGCGTTTGTTTTGCGCTCAAAAACGAAACTCGCCGCTCGATGAGCGCTGGAAGTGCTGAGCAAACGCAACGTCCGCTGGTGACGTGTTTCAATAGATTTGGCGGCCAATTCGAAATGTAAGTGCAATTTTCCCTAGCTAGGGAGCCTCGATGCGAGGCATAGGCAGCAGTGCATCATGCGCAACTTTTGCTTACTCACTGGGCGGAAGCCAAAGTCTAGTAATCGCCAACTACGTAGCTGCGGATTTTGAAATGCTGTTAGGAGCCAACCTGGGGCTCCGCCAGTGCACTTACCTCCGGAAGCAGCCTTTAATTACCATTTACAATGCACTAGCTTTGTTGAAAGAATAAAGGCACACTTTTGTGCCAGTGCAGAGCTTGTTTTGCGGCGCCGGTATTGCGGAATGCAACACTCGAGTTATTTTTACGTGGTATCGGCTTGACGGCTAAAATCGTAGCTGACAACTTTTTGGAATTGCAGCGCGACATTGTTTTGTACCAGCTTCCGTTCCATTTGTTGTAAGAAGTGCTGACATAGGATTAGTAAATCCTGACCTCATACTTTTTTAGCTGTTTTGAGTCATGTAACAAATATCAATGAACAAAAATGGTTTATTTCAATGTTTCATTTGGTTGTAGGCCTATTTGGGCGCTCCACAACAGTAATATTTTGGACGACTGCACACAATATTTTACATGATGTGCTCAAATTGTTTTCCGCCCATTGCAATGCACAGACGAAGGCGCTCTTTCATGGAGTTCATAGTGGATAAAATCATCTGTCTGGGAATGTTGTCGATGGAGCTCCTCACACGTTGCTTCATATCCTCGAGGTTGGCCGGCTCAGTCTTGAAAACCTCATTTTTAACATATCCCCAGAAGAAGAAGTCCAAAGGTTACAAATCGGGTGACCTAGGCGGCCATGGTGTGGTTCCACCACGCCCAATCCACTGGTTGGGAAAGGACTCATCGACGAATTTACGAGCCAGTGAGGAAAAATGCGGCGGGGCTCCGTCGTGCTGGAACCACATTTTTTTCAGCGCAGCCAGTGGAAACTCTGAGGCAAACTCGGAGACGACGCCCTTTAAGACGCACTCTGTGTAGTTCTTTCCGGTAAGGTTTCCGTCAATGAAGTAAGGACCAACAATACAGCCGTTATAAATACCACACCATACGTTTACTGACCACCTTACCTGGTGCTTATGCTCACGGAGCCAGTGGGGGTTCTGATCAGACCAATAATGTGCGTTGTGCAAAATGACATTAGAATTCCAACAAAATTGGGCCTCGTCAGTCCAAAGCACTCTGTTGAGGAATTCCCGATCTTCGTCGCATTGAATAAGGCACCAGTTGCAAAAATCAAGCCGTTTTTGAAAGTCGCTTGGTCTGAGCTCTTGGTGAAGACACACATGATATGGGTGATAGCTGTGTCTTGAAAGTGACCTCCAAACTGAAGCTGGGCTCGCTCCATATGCGCTGGCAATTTCCCTGACGCTTGCTTCCGGCCTGACAGCGACGTATGCCAGCACATCGATGTCAAAATCTTCGGTTGCACTGGCTGGCCGCTTCCTTCTCTGAGCATGGACTGATCCAGTGGTTCTAAACCGATTAAATATCGATACAAATGTGGCGCGAGCTGGCACACGACGGCCAGGATGTTGGGCAGCATACAGCATCGATGCCAGTTGCGCGTCCTTTTGCGCGCTCACATAAGCCAGTAAAATGTCCACTTTCTCGGCAACGGAGTACTGGAGTTGAGCTGGCGCAGCCATTTTCACAATAATAACGCGGTGGCTTTGAAACCTTGATCCTCAAATGGAAGAGGTGACAGCAGTGGTACGGTCTTGGCTATGTCGAACGCACACTGCGTAAAGAAGCATTTTAAAGCGAAAAGCCGCAAGCACTACGCAAGGCCGCAAGCTATAGCCGCGAAATCCCTCCTGGCTCAGCAAACAAGCCTTTCCTTTATCTGAGGCGCTTTCTAACACGCAGCGATTATAAACGAGCAGCAGATAAAGCTAACGAAAAAATGAACGGATGGTGACGTTTCGCACTTTGCACGTCTGGTAGCCACTTAAGATGTGGTCAAGACAATAAAAAAAATAAAAGCAAAACTGTCGGCAACGTCCAGTAGGGCTGCCGAAACGGGCGACCGTGTAGTGGGCGGTGGCCTTTGTTTCTTGCGCCTACCAACGAAAGAAAAGATAACGCTGAAAAAATACAGGAGGCGATGGCGTTGATATCTGGGGCGGTATTCTCGTAAGTGTCCCTTTTGAAAACGTCCCTTTTGAGTCCCTTTCATCGTGACGTACTTCCGGTTCAGCAATAAGCGTTGGCAATAGGTTTGTTGCGCTTGCGTTACGTCACTTCCGGTCGTTTGCTTTTAGCCAATCAGGGCTCGCCAAAAGGGACACTTTTGAAAGGGACGCAAAAGGGACAAAACTCGAGAATACCGCCCCAGCTGGTTCCCTAGCGTGGGGAATCACCAGCCCCTTCTTGAATTGGGCGACACAGTCACAGCAACACGTCATCAGCGGATGTTGCGTTTGCACTACACTTCCGGCGCACCATGTGCGCTGAGTTTCGGTTTCATGGGGGAAAAATGCTCGATTTTTTGCGGGCTGCAGGGCTTTACAGAGTGCCTTTTTCTTTGCTTTGAAAACTGATCGGTTATCGTCGTTTCCGTGGCTACAAACTCGCCATTGGCAATAGCGGCCAAACTTCACTAATTAAAAAGTTAATTAGACAATTTTAGTTAATTAACTATGTAATTCGCATGTTTCTTATAACTGCTGACGTCCGCTGAACCTGATAGCTTGTTCCTTAAGAGAATTCCTATTTTTCTTGAAAAGCCTACCTTCAGGAATTTTTGAAAGTGTTCACTGAAACAGCCTGTATACACACGAACCTTTGGCTTCGATTTCACACACAGAACGAACATCAAACCACCTCCTGACACATACAGGGAACAGTGCAGTTTACACGGGCGAAATTCGCTGCTGCAACGCCGGGGGTGGTCCTGTAGCCAGTCTTCTCCTCATGGCGCTGCGCGCGAAATGATGCCAGCTACGCCAATCATGCCCTGAATAGACCTGCCTTATGTTTGAAGCTGAACTGGCCGAACAAACTAAATCGTTTCCGGCGCCGCTGAAACATAGGGCTCCTGCGCTGCCCAGGGGGCGTTGCGGAACCGACTTCCGTAGATTTCCTGTATATCGCGTAGCGCAAGAATTGCGCGTCTGATTGCCACATGCCGCGGGTTCAACTTCGACAAAAACGCCCGCTTTCAGTGCTGCGCACAGTCAGTTCTGCTCAGCTGGGCATCGGCGGGGGTGGAAGCGGCGGCCGCTCATCTGATAAGCGGCCCAATTTCTTGCGCCAGTTTTTGCCCGGACGCTCGTCGCCACTCCTCCTCGCCGCTGCCACTAGCACGACGGCCCGGCGGCAGCTTTTTCACGCGAGAAGGGTGGCTTTCCCGCACGACCTGGAACTCAAGCTGGCGGATGAATGCGTAAATCTGCTCCCCTAGGGGAGCTGTATACATGAACTCTAGACTTCCGTAGAGTTCCTGTAAATCGCGTAGCGCAAGAGTTGCGCGCCTAATTGCCACATGCCGCGGGTTGCAGTTCGTCAGGAAAGTCCGCCTTCTGTGCTACGCACAAGACCCCGTATTCAGCCAGTTCTGCTCAACTGAGAATCGGCGATTGCGGAAGAGAAGCGGTGGCAGCTGCAGCCGTTCAGCTGATAAGCTGCCGACTGTCGTGGTGCGCCAGTTTTTGACCCATCCGCTCCTCGCCACTCCACTTCGCCTGCTGCCGTTGGCGGGGCGGCCCTGCGGCAGCTCCTTCAAGCCAGACGGGTTGCTTTCCCGCAGGATCTGGATCTCAAAACGGCAGATGGACGCGAAATTATGCTCCCCTGTGGGAGCTATATACAGGAACTCTGGACTTCCGGGAAGTACTTCCGGGCAGTACAATGCTGCGGGGATCCCGTAGCGTCCCATGTTGACAGAAGCAAAATGAGCTCGATACTGCAAATTGTTTTATGAAATGGTCTCCAACTCACCCCCGATGCGTCGTATCTCTTCCAGCGATAAACGTGGCTTCAAAAAAAAAAAAAAAGCTTTGCTGCGCTAAGCACATTGACGGCGCTCTGCCACTTGCAGGCTCGTCGATCGATGGTCGCATGAAGTGGAATGTGAATTGAATGCTGCTTGTTTAAACTATTACATTGGGTGACTAGGACATTTCAATAGCAGGCAATAAAAAAAAACCTCCATCGTATGCCCCCGCGCGAGGGACACGAGTAAATGCAGAGCATTGGGGGTGGTCACGTGGCGTAGGTTGTGGTAGTTGGCGGTGGTAGTTGTAGTTGTTGTCGTAGGGGTTGGGTAGTTGGGTTGCGAGACGAGAGAGAGAGAGAGAGAGAGAGAGAGAGAGAGGGACGAGAGAAGTAAGTACGCAACGTGTTATTTATTGCCATCGTTTGCACCCCACCTTCTCTTCGGGGAAATCGGTTGGATCTTTATTATTATTCTTTTCTTTCTTTTCTTTTCTTTCTTATTATCCCTCTCGGGAGGGCAGTGCACCATCGTCGAAGTTCATAAGCGATGGAAGCAACACCTTTGACCAGTACCGCGACGCGAGCCAACGTCATCGTTGCGGTACCAGTTCAAGACATCGTGCCATCCTCTTCATCGACGGCGGCAGAAGACAAGGCGGCGAGACGGCGCGCTGCCGACGCCGAACGGAAGCGTCTGAAGCGCGCTGCCGACGCCGAACTTCGTGCACGAGAAGCCGCGGCCAAACGTCAACGTCGGGCCCCGGATCCTTCGCTCGGACAGAGTCCTTCAATGCTTTACTGGTCACGAAACTTCGGCGCTCGTTTCATATAGGGACCGCGCGCACCACTACAGGCGCCACCGCCGCACGAAGGGCATCAAGCAGCCGCGCGTGCGGCGTATTGGCCAGCTCTGGGCGGGCAAACGCTCGCTGCTTTTGGTGTCTGCGCGCTGAATAAGTGTGTTTTTTTAAATGCAGAGCATTTCTTTAACTCACGATGTCACCCGGCGTTGTCGGCGTTGGCGTGCCTCGGCGTCCGCAACAGCCGTTCATGGTGCGCCCTCTCCCCCACTCCTCCTCTCCCGCATCACGCTACCCTCCTTGCTCTCAACAACAGGTCCGCACCCCTCCCCCTACACTATACAAAAAATAATACTTACCGGCGCCTGGTTTCGATCCCACGACCCTGCGGGCGGAACGCAAGGTATATGATGCTCTACCCACTGCGCCACAAAGTCGACACAGAATGGAAGGCTACGAACGCGCCTTATATCCTTGACTCATTCAAACTACATCAAGAAGCTGCTGATACAACGCATTCACAACCACCAACTCCCCAAACACTAAATGTTAACGAATACACCCACCCCCTATGCGACGCATTTACTCGAGTCCCCCTCGCTGGGAGATGGGCCCTTTTTGTAGTAGTTAGTGATGAATAGTCCAGTAATTGTGTGTATCACCTGACTTCAATGGGGTTTTATTTTTCGAAGTAAATTACCGTAGACTTCGGCCGCGAACGGCAACGGCTTCTGCGTACTCTGGCACAAGCGCTGCGCCGTCGCGTTTATGGATTTTTAAATCTCCATTGCTTCTTTTCTTAAAGCAAAAGTTGTAAATACCACACATACGGTAGTTGCGTACTCACGGACTGCTGCGAGCCTATCTATAATACAATAAAAAAACTGAAAGAAACCAAGTACGTGTCGTTCAGATTACGCTTAATGAATCCGTTGATTGCTCTGGAATGCACAGAAAGCTAAAATAGATAGCCCAATAGTATTGTCGTTTAGATCAGTGGGTACATACTTGAGAACATCTAAAAACGCTGCAGAAACGCGACGGATCAAAACAAGAAGAGGTGTATGTTGCACCATGTGTCTTTCCGCTTCCGCGCTTTGCAATCCTTGCAAAAACAGGAAGCGAAAAAAGAACAATAAAACTGATTTTATCACACGCAACAAAAAATTTAATGTTCCGAAGGGAGACAAAAGAGCGTGGTCCAGCGAAAAAAAAAATTATTTTTTCGCGATGCGATGTGCAGCACACGAAGCAAACAGAATATTGCCGCGTAGCCAAGAATGACGCAACGCTTTTCTGAACGTAGTGAGCTAGCGAGCTCCTGCTCTACAAAAGACTGGAATGAAACACAAACGTCGAAGGAGCAGTCCGCAGTGGGACGTGCACAGATGAACGTCGATAAAGTGAGTTGAACGGTGTTTGCTATGCATGCGTTACTCTCGGAACGTTATGAATTCCAAATCCATGGAACTTTTTTGATCGGGAACATTGTCGAAAAAACAAAAAATTAAGTTAGCGACAAGGTGGCACCCTTTCCATACCAAACAATATTACCCGACGGGACGTACGGCAAAAAGGGTAAACGGGCGCTCAGGTTGAAACGCCAGATAAGAAACCGAAATCGGCCACGTGCGGTTACAAAACAAACAAAGTGAACCCTAAGGGATAATTCGCGAAAATATGAAAAGTAAAAGCACAAGGACGTCCCAAAGCTTTTTTACATGCGAGCCTCAGCGCAAAGTAATACAAGTTTGCAAACATGTAATGAAGCACCGCGACAACCCGACTGATATGACAAAAATCCGGCCTTAAAGGGATCCAGAAAAGCTTTGTGAAGGTGGCAATCAAATGCATTGAGGTGGTACAACACATAACCGCAGAGTTTTGAACCAGGTGTGAGCCCGTACTTTGTACCGATGATATGTAAACGATTTTTGAAGATCGCCTTTCTAGGTCCACGATGTCTTCAAAAGGGTACATTGCTTTCTCAACTCTCACACACACTGCTTTTCTGACGCAGCCGCCCGTCGCTCGGTCAACAGAACAAGGAAACATTTTGTGTGGTATCGTTGAACAAGGAACGACATCCCGGGACACGACACATGTTCGCCATCGTCGTCGCACAACTTAAGTCGCATCAGAAGAGAGCTAGATGCACGTTACCTTTTTTTCCCGTACAAAAACAAACACAACTCGCCGCCGTTCGAGCCAGCGCAACGACGCACGACGCCTGAGGAGTGACCTAAGTGAGAGGGTGGCGCCACCGCGCGGCGGCCACACGCAGCATATGAAGCTCTCCAATTTAGTTACGGAGCAGTTTCGTGACCAGTAAAATATTGAAGGAATCTGGCTAGGGCCACGAGTATATTTGAAGCGCGCGCAGTAGAGGGAGAGGAGGTAGCACCTGCTGCTGCAACGCCTCTTTAGGCGCCGGAGCAGGCGCATGCGCGCCCGCACCTGTTGTTGAGAGAGACGAGGAGCGGGGGAGGGGCGCATGGGCTGGCTGGCTGCGGACGCCGATCGGCAACGGATGGGTGACATTGTGAGGTAAAGAAATGCTGTGCATTTAAAAGAAGTAACGCAAATGGAGATCGTGGTGCGTAAATGTTTGCGAGACCGGCGGACAGCAGCGTTGTCGTAGCGGTGTCCCGCGCTTTTACGTACGCACATGCGCACTGTGCGTGTACTTTATTAAACACTGGTGGTTTGCGTCGCGGTTACGACTACATGCTCCAGCGTCAGCTAACATTTTCATTGCGTGGCTCAGTGACAAAGTGCACCAAGCGTCAGAAGCGTGAAACCTGCTTTCTGGTTCCGAAAGTAGTGGCCATAAAACAAAGTGATCTGGCGAACCGAGTGGCTGTCCCTTTTCCTTGTTTGCTCTCAATTGATTTATTTACGCTCTTGCACCATATTGTAGCGTGTGGATAAAACAAGGGGGCACTTTTAATTTCTCCGCACACGAAGACTGAAAAAAGTCCCCACATTTCCCCGAGGGAAGGAATGTGAAAGTTCGAATGCACGAGTTGAATTTGCGTGGTTCGGTAATATTTGCGAAAGAGAGATCACACACACACACACACAACTACAAAGAAAGAAAGATGCATTTATTCACAGACACCTATTTGTGTTGTCGTTTTACTTGATTGCTAGAGCGGATCTCTGCTTTGAAATTTCGTGTCAGTACTCCTTTAAGCGTGTGCATTAGCCCTTCTCACGCCCAATTCCTGGCCAATCCCCCACGTGGGTATGTGCCATGTCAGCGGCTAGGCAGTGCGCGCCCATCTCCCCCCGTTGCCAAGGAAGACGAGGAGATTCCTGGCCAATCCCCCACGTGGGTATGTGCCATGTCAGCGGCCAGGCAGCGCGCGCCCATCTTCCCCCGTTGCCAAGGAAGACGAGGAGATTCCTGGCCAATCCCCCACGTGGGTATGTGAAATGTCAGCGGCCAGGCAGCGCGCGCCCATCTCCCCCCGTTGCCAAGGAAGACGAGGAGCGCGCGCACCCGCAACTGTTGCTATGCGGACGGCGGTGGACGCTTCAGGTTCGCTTAAGAAGTGCATTCGCACTTAAAAATGGTGACCCAGCTGGAGCAAGAGCACCGGCAAGAGACCTTCGTCCTTCTCTTCGTTCAGTCCAGTCTCGCGCTACCATTAGTGGGATTGACCGCGTCACCACTATAATAGACACCGCTACACTGAAACGGGCCAAAAAGGTCCATACCGACACCGAAACGGGCCAAAAAGGTCCATACCGACTTGCTGGAATGGTGCTGTAGGCGGTTTTATCGGCTGAAGAAGCCCTGCCGGTTTCAAAGGTGGAGTCTTCCTTTTTTGGCACTCACCGCAGCTTCTGACGTACTACTGGACCGTTTGCCAAAGTTTCGGCGAGAAGTACTTTAGCCGAATCCTGGATACTGTACGGCTGACATTCAAATGGCCGGCTGAAGGTTCGTCGTGACAGGCAAACAAGATTTCCGCATCATGGAACGGCACAACGAGAAGAAACGCCTCCTTTGTGTTTCCAAAATTGTGTTTGTAAATCACGCTATTCCGAAGCCTGAAGAAGACGATGTTGCGGATAAAAGCTGGTGGTATGCGCACTTCACGACCTTCCAGATGCTGGATAACGAGTAGCAGCTCTGGGTCAGCTCGTTGCAGTTGGGCCATTTTGGACGTGCTGACGCTTCCAAGAAACGGTATATCCTCCTCTATTTCTTGCCCTGGTGAGTCGACAGGCGCTCGAGACAAGCAGTCGGCATCGTTATCGATGCGTCTAGACTTGTAGAGGACCTTCATGTCGTACTCCTGCAGCCGAAGGCTCCATCTAGCAAGGCGCCCAGATGGGTCCTTTAAGTTTGCCAGCCAGCACAACGAGTGGTGGTCGCTGACGAGCTTAAACGGCCTACCGTAGAGGTATGGCCGGAACTTTCTGATGGCCCAGACTGCGGCGAGGCACTCTTTCTCGGTTGTGGAGTAATTTGCCTCCGCTCTGGAGAGTGTGCGACTTGCGTACGCTAGGACTCTTTCAGCACCGTCCTGCCACTGCACGAGAACCGTGCCTAGACCGACATTACTGGCGTCTGTGTGTACTTCGGTATCCGCATGTTCGTCAAAATTAGCAAGAAACGGGGCTGTTTGTAGCCGGTTTCTCAGGTCGTTGAAAGCGACTTCTTGCTCTTCTTGCCACACAAATGGTTCATCTTTTGTCAGGCGTGTCAAGGGTTCGGCGATGTCCGAAAAATTCTCAACAAAGCATCTGTAATAAGCCGACAGTCCCAGGAAACGCCGAACAGCTTTTTTGTCAGCTGGTTTCGGGAAGCCTGCTATAGCCGCCGTCTTCTCAGGGTCTGGGGCCACTCCTTCCGCGCTGATAACGTGGCCAAGAAAACGCAGCTGTTTGTACCCAAAGTGGCACTTTTCCGGCTTTATAGTTAAACCAGCCGAATGAATAGCCTCCAGGACCAGCCGCAGTCTATGTAGGTGTTCCTCGAAGGATGCGGAGAAAACAACGACATCATCGAGGTACACCGGACATGACTACCATTTTAACCCGGCTAAGACAGTATCCATCATTCACTGGAATGTCTCGGGTGCTGAGAAAAGGCCGAACGGGAGCACTTTAAATTCATACAGTCCGTCAGGTGTGACGAACGGCGTTTTCTCCCGGTCTCGCTCATCGACCTCAATCTGCCAGTATCCGCTTTTGAGGTCTCATGACGAGAAATACCTTGCGTTGCGCAGCCAATCCAGGGCGTCGTCTATGCGCGGAAGAGGGTACACGAGTCGTTTTGTCACGCTGTTTAGCTTCCTGTAATCCACACATAAGCGCAGGGTCTTGTCGTTCTTTTCCACCAGCACGACAGGGGACGCCCACGGACTTTTCGACGGCTGAATTACGTCGTCTTGAAGCATTTCCTTTACTTGGCTCCGGATGGCTTCCCTTTCTTAGTAGCACACGCGATATGGGTGCTGGTGCGCGGGTTTTGTGGTTTCTTCCACGATTACGCGATGTTTCCCAACGGGTGTTTGTCGGACGTTTGACGACGTAGAAAAACAATCGCAGAAGTTCGCCAGGAGGTCTGTTAGCTGCTGTTTGTGGGTCGGTGGCAAATCTGGAGAGATGTGCACCAACTCCAAAACGGCCTTGGGATCCGAAGCTTCAGGTCCTTCTGTCCCCACGGTGCACAAATCTGTCAACTGATCGAATTCATGCAGGGAAGCAATAGCAGTTCCTTTTGCAACGTGTTACACCTCGTTCCCGAAGTTTGTCAGAAGGACGTGGGCGCAACCATCCTGCAGGTGTACAAGGCCTCTTGCTACGCAATTTTTTTTTGCCAACAGCAAATTGGTGTTCCCTTCGGCTACGCGCTTACAGTTTTCAGATGCGTCTCCCCTTACGGAGACCACGACACTGCTTCGCGGCGGTACAGTGACATCGTCGTAAACCACCCGGAGGGCACAGACGTCTGCAGGGTCATTCGTGGCGATGGCGCCTCTCGTCGAGAACGCTACTGTGGATGACTGCAGGTCGATGACAGCTTCGTTCGCTCGCAGGAAGTCCATACCCAGTATGACATCTCTTGAACATTGTGGAAGTACGAGGAATTCGCTGACGTAACAGTAGCCCCGGATGCAAACCAAAGCTGTGCAGCGGCCTGTTGGAGCAATCAGATGCCCTCCCGCTGTGCGAACGTGAGACCAGGTCCACTGCGTCAGTACTTTCTTGAGCTCCTGCGCCAGGTTGCTCCTAATGACTGAGTAGTCCGACGCTGTATCAATAAGCGCTGTAACGTCGCAGTCGTCGATCGTCACAGCCATGTTGGAGGTGGCTGCTTGTTCAGAACTGGTCGGCGGTGTCTGTTCAGCGTAATGTCGTCGAGAGCAGGTTGGAGGATCTTCGCTGGAAGCCCGTTCAGCGACCGCACCTCCAGAGGTCGCTGATCTTAGTTTTCCGTCGCGGGCTGTGCGAGCGACGCCCAGGTGAGCTGGATAGGCGATGAGGGCTTGGAAACCGGTAGCGGAACGGCGACGCTGATCTGACGTCCTGACGGTTGGAGACAAGGGATGGTTGCCGTCTGGAGAGGTACTCTCTGATTTCGCTGGGGCGCTCGCCGTTCCTGGGGCATGGAGCATCAGGATGAAAACCGCGAAGTCCGGCACGGCGATATGGGCACACCCTGTAGAGATGCCCGGCCTCTCCACAGTGGTAACACAGTGGAGTGTGTTTCGATGCACGCCATACATCCGTCTTGCGAAGTGTGCCCTGGTACGCAAGTTGAGGGCGCCGGAATCCAGGCTGACGGGTACCAACGGCGCCATTTACGTGGGCATAAGGCGGGGTGCACACGGGCGGGGCGACACTCGCAGCAGCTGGGTTGTTGCAGAGCTTGAGCGTATGTAGTGGAGTAGAGCGGAGGCGGCTGCTGATTCAGTTCGACGGGTTCTCGTACAGCTTGCCTTACTTCATCTCTAACAACTTGAGCGAGAGAGGCACACGCTGGCGAAGCCGTAGGCACTTGGGACATACGGAGTTCTTCCCGCACTACAGAACGAATTAGCTCCCGTAGGGCATCCTGGCTAGTGGCCAAGGCCGCAGACAGCACATCCGCTGGTGTGCAGCTGAAATTGCGGTCATACTGTCTGGCGCACTGCTCCAGTGTCCTCTCCATTGTGTGGTTTCTGCGATAAATTCTGCGACGGTGTGCGGAGATACCTGTTTCACACCCCGCACGAGGTGTCGCAGCTTCTTATCTTCAGCCATAGTAGGGTCGGCGCGTATGAAAAGGCGGTGCATGTTCTCGCAGTACATTGCCCCGCTCTCATTGGGACCCTGATTTCTGGTGTGTAGCGCAGCTTCGGCCTTTTCCCTGCGGTCGCCTCTTGCATAGGCAGCCAGAAACCTACTGCGAAATTCGTCCCAGGTTGGGGACTCCCTTTCGTGGTTCTCAAACGACGTCCTCGCGTGGTGGTCGAGCGAGAAATACACATGTCGCCGTTTCATCAGTGCATCCCATCCATTAAAGCTCGCGACGCGCTCATAGAGGTCAAGCCAGTCCTCAGCGTCCTCAAAGACATCGCCGTTAAATATTGGTGGCGTTCGCGGCTGATAGATCACGAACTGACCTGGGGCAGCATAGTCGGTCTGCGTCGTAGTTTTGCTCATCATGCGTGTTCTCGCTGCCCTGGATGTCACTGGCAGCAGTCTGAATTCGGGTGAAGCACCTTGGAGACGACGACTAGTGCGTTGGTGAACAGGAGTCAGCTCGGTGCGAGGCGCTTCGTCTCCAGCAACGCTATCTTCTTCACGCATACGGGTCACAACCCGCACCCACCATCAAAATGTAGCGTGTGGATAAAACAAGGGGGCACTTTTAATTCCTGGGCACACGAAGAGTGAAAAATGGCGCCCCAGCTGGAGCAAGATCACCGGCAAGAGACCTTCGTCCTTCTCTTCGTTCAGTCAAGTCTCGCGCTCCCATTAGCGGGATTGACCGCGTCGCCACTGTAATAGAGGAGGAGGAGGAAGTAACTTTATTGTGTCCAGAGGAAAGGCCTACTTTTGGCCGGTGTACTTCAGACGACGGCCAGGATGCCTTGGCTCCTAGCGGCGTCTTCGGCCCTCTGGACGGCCCAACGCTGGATGACAGGGTCCTCGCTAAGCAGCACGGTCTCCCACTGCTCCTTGGTGTGAATAATAAATGTTCCCTCGGTATTGTTGAAGTTTTTTCTTTGTATAGCATGGCATTCCCAAAGCATGTGTGCCAAACTTGCAAGGTGAGGGCGGTGCTTACATTTACCGTCACGAATTTCTGGGTGGAAGTGCCTGTAGAGGCCTGGGCTGGGATATGTATTGGTCTGAAGACGCCTCCATGCAACTTCTTGTTTTTTGGTCAGCGAGGGGTTGGCTGCAGGGTACTTCCGTCTTTTGCCTCTGTATTGGTCGAGCATGTCCCGGTAGGTGCACAGGCGATCCTTGGTGTTGTCGGCAGGGTGTAGGGCGGATTGCAGGGGCTCTTGGTAGGGGAATGCTCGAGCAGCCTCGTTGGCCCGTTCGTTGCCCTCCAGGCCCGCGTGTGCGGGCGTCCATATTAACGTGGTTCGGGTGTCTACGTTCTTGTCCTGCTGGGCAAGGACTCGCAGTGCCGCACTGGAGATTCTCCCCTTTGTGAAGTTGCGGATTGCGGGTTGCGAGTCGCTGACACTTTTCCTCGCTCGGGTTGTGGCTAGGGCTAACGTTATGGCTAGTTCTTCACCTTCTTTGGGGTGTCGTGTTCGGATGGAGCAGGCGGTGAGAACCTTTCCTTCCTGGTCACTGACAACTGAGACCATAGGCCTTCGCTGTTCGTAAGAGGCAGTGTCCGTGTAGACGACTTGAGGTTCTCCTTGAAGCTGTCTCCCTAGCGCTAGGGCTCGCATATCTCTTCGCTTTTCGTTGTAGACTGGATGCATGTTCTTGGGGAGGAGAGGAATGTAGATGCCTTTGCGTAGTTCGGCTGGAACAGTGTGTTTTTCTCCGAAAGATCTCTCGTACGGGATGCGTAGGCGGTCGAGGATTTGCCTGCCGGTGGCCGTCTTGGTCAGACACTCGAGGTGTGCAATACGATGCGCCTCGATGAGCTCTTCGAGGGTGTTGTGTACACCCAGTGCCTCAAATTTTTCATTAGAGGCACAGATCGGGATTCCCAGAGCCTGCTTATGCACCCTCTTGATGAGACTGTTGATTTTATTGCGCTCTGCCTGTTTGAGGGGTAAGAAAGGGGCTACGTACGTAATTCTGCTAATTACGAACGCATACACGAGCTTTAGCAGAGTTTTCTCCTTCATGCCTCTATTCTTGTTGGCTATCCGCGCAATCAGTCTCGTGATCTGATGGGTGGCTTTCTCTAGTGTTTGCACTGTCTTGCCGTTGTGTCCGTTGGCCTGGAGATGGAGGCCGAGGATACGTATCTCGGCCACTTCGGGGATTGGGGTATCACCTACTCGCAGCGTTATGCTGTGATTTTGTGGGGTATCCTTGGGCTTTCGACCTCGTCGCGTGGGCTTGTACGACAGTTGTTCGGACTTTTCCGGAGAACAGGAAAGGCCGATTGTTGTGGCGTGTTGCTCCACAGCGTCCACTGCTAATTGAAGGCGATCTTCTATGTCTCCATCGCTGCCCCCCGCTGTCCACAAAGTGACATCGTCAGCGTAAATGCTGTGATGTACTTCATCTATGATTTGCAATTTGTTGGTGAGGTCGATCATGCTGGCGTTAAATAGGAATGGAGAAATGACTGATCCTTGCGGAGTTCCAATGCTCCCTGTTAAGATTTCAGGCGAATCATGGGGTCCCACCTTAAGCTGTGCCGTTCTGTCGTTCAGAAATTCCCTGATATAGTTATAGGTCTTCTCCGCTATCTGTAATTTCTGGAGACTGCGGAGAATTGCATCATGTTTGAGTCTGTCGAAGGCTTTAGTTAAATCAAGCTTGACTATCACGCGGGCGTCAGTGGCCGCCTTGTCTTCGTTGTTGACGATCCGTTGTTGTAGTTGCATCATGACGTCTTGGGTTGACAAACCGGCCCTGAAGCCTACCATGGAGTTTGGGTAGAGCTGGTTGTCTTCCATGTGGTTGTTGATTCAATTGAGAACCATGTGTTCGAGGAGCTTTCCCAGGCAGGATATCAGGGAGATCGGTCTAAGGTTCTCCACACATTGTGCCTTCCCGGGCTTAGGTATGAGCCGTACTATCGCCTTCTTCCATTGCTTGGGCAGTGTTGCGTCGTGCCAGCACTTGTTGAAGTAGTCGAGTAAGAGCTCACACTCTTCGTCTGCGAGGTTGCGCAGCATCTTATTAGTGATGCCGTCTGGGCCCGGCGACGACTTCGGTTTTAGTCCCTGTAGGGCCGCGTTGAGCTCTTCTATGGTAAACGGTTGGTCCGTTTTTTCATTGGGAGCGCCTTGATAGTCTTCATGCTTCTCGCAGGGGTGTTCGGGTGTGTATCGAGCTTGCATCTCTTGGATTGTCTTTTGTACATCACCCTGATTGTGTGTGTGGAGAAGTTTTTCCATATTCCGGAACTGTTCGGATTTACTTTTTGTGGGATCAATAAGGTGCTGAAGTATATTCCAAGCTTTAGCCGTGCCCATCTGGAGTTCCGTGCGCTCACATAGAGTATGCCAATTTTGCAGCATGAGCTTGTCTGCGTACTCTTGAATTTCGAGGTTGAGTCTCGCTATTTTGCGTTTGAGTGGCCTATTGCATTTATTCCTCTTCAAGCGTTTTTTAAGGCTCTCTTTGGCCTCCCACATGTGTAAAAGCCTGGAGTCCACTTGTTGGAATTCCGCTTCTTCGGGGATGGTTGTGGTAGCATCTTCTGCCATCCTCTTAAGTCTAGCCGTCCACTCTTCGATGTCACGTATTTCACCGCCGGTTTCTTGGGAATGTTGCCTGAACTTTTGCCAGTTAATGATTTTGCACACCGTCCCCTTGGGCTTGGACGGGCCTGTCACGATCCAGGTGGCTGTGATGATGTGATCGCTGCCCAAATCTTGGCCAAGGTTGCTCCAATCGGCACTGTCGCCTTTAGCCAGGTTGCTTACGAGCGCAAGGTCCGGGGTTGTGTCTGTCGTGACGCTATTTCCCTGCCGCGTGGGTTGGCTGGGGTCCGTGATCAGAATTAGGCCTTCCCTCTGCGCGTCTGCCCACAAGTTTCTGCCCTTGACCGATTCTTTCGTGTATCCCCATGCAGGATGGGCCGCGTTGAAATCACCGAGTATGAGCAGCGGGTGCCCCTTGGCGTCTTCTATTGTCTTGCGGAAGAGGTTGGCGAACCTGTGCTGTTTTTTGGGGCTGCTGTATAGATTAAGTAGGAACAGGCTCGTGTCACCTTTCTTGGAGGTAGGGAAAATTTCCAGGAGAACGTGCTCGATCAATTTTTCTTCGATGTCGTGCTGAAGAGCCGGTACATTCCTTCCGACCAAAAAAGTCACGGTGGCTGACTTGTCTGTGGCGTTAAGGTCTATGAAAGATCTGTAGCTTGCAAGTGTGGCTTTTCCTCCTGTTTCCTGTGAGGCCAAGATGTCGGGGGGCGTCTGCTGCGTACTTAAGAATAGCTGCGTGATGCTTCTTTTTTTTCGGAAACCTCTGCAGTTCCACTGCCAGACACAGTACCGGGAATCCCTATTTGTAGTCTGCATCGTTGCAGTCATTGGGATCAGTGCTTCTATGTCTATCGGTGGAGCTGTACCTGTCATAGGGCTTGCTTTATTTTGAGCGTTTTTCCGCTATAGCTCCCTCAATGTGGCTCATTCTGCTGTTCATCGTTGATTCTATGCGGCTTATTCTGTCAGTCAGGTCTCCTACGGCGCGTTGTATTATGTCCTGCATCGCCCTTATAGCTTGTCCTACGGCCGCATTCATTTGCGCTCTTAATTCGATCTTCAGGCTGTTGTCAGATTCGTCTAGCTTATTCTCCTGCTTCTCGGGTTCAGAAGTTTCTTTTGCGCGCTTCCGAGGTGAGTTGAGGTTCTCAGAGTGGCAGTTAGTTTTGTCAACTGCAGGTGTTTCGTTTACTTGCTCTCCGTTCGCCTTGAGAGCCTGCGCTATTTCAGAAGGGTTTGCGCTCGTGGTGTCCATGGGCTGGGGTTCTTTTTGGCCCTCAAGTGCTGCTATTTTCTTTTTGAGTTCTCTGTTTTCTTGCATGACTAACTCGAGGAGTTGTCGGATGTGCGCGAGTTCTGTTTGCTCGCCCTGCTGTCTATTAGGCATGGGTTTCCGCTCTTGTCTAGCTTTACTATTACTGTTCTTGGAGACCTGGCTTGCCCAGCTCACCTGTTCTGATGTTTTGCTTGAGGCGAGGATTCCGCCGCCTCCCAGGTTGTCCTCGGTGAGCCGGGTGGCCTTGTCTTGCACACCCTGTTCACTGGCTTTGTTTGGGCTCTCTTGGGTCTGGTGTCTTGGCGGTCGTTGCCCTCGGCTGTTAGATCGGGGCCTGTGGTCCTTGCTGCTGTGTCTTGATCCAGGTAAAGGGGGGAAAGAAAAAGATCTCTCCCTCCTCGTTGCCGATGGACTTCGTCCTTTCCTTTTGAAGGGACTGCGTGATGGGCGCTCCTTGGAGGGGCTTTCTTGCTGGCGGAGTTTCTTCTCCCATTGGCGTCTCTTCAGAAGGTAGAGGGTTTGAAATCGTTTGTGGCATTTCTTGTCGCCGGTGGCGTGGCCTTTTCCACAAAGGGCGCAGGTGGGGTCGCAACGATGGTTTTCAGGCGGTTGTTCTAGCCCACATCTCTTGCAGCGCACATCCTGAGGATTTGGGCATACGTCCATACGATGGCCCACTTTGCCACAAACGTTGCAAACCTCGTACTTCTTTTTATGCAAAAAGCAGTGGTATTCAGCCTCGCGGTAGTAGACGTAGTGTGGGACCTTTCCTCCTTCGAAGACTATGATGAGCGAGTTTGTCCGACCCATCCTTCGTGCTTGTAAGGTAGTTGGGTTCCGCTTGTTAACCAAACTTCTGGTGATGTCTTCTTGGGTGTCATATGGGGGGGATATTTCGTATGACACCCTTTGCCGTGTCTTCAGGTGGGGCTGCGTACGCCATGACCTCGTAGGAGCTTCCGCCGATTGAGAGTTCCTGAATTTTGCCGTAGACGGCCGCTCTAGTTAGCGATGGGGTGCTGATCACCAGGGTGTTTTGTTCAGGGTTAGCTCTCAGGATGTCCTCCGTCTCTAGCTCCTTTCCTATTCCAGTGGCTTTAGCGATGCTGTCGTGGAGCTGCGCTTGACAGTGCTTCGACACATTGAGCCCGTTTCGGGGGCGGAGTACAATCTTAATGTCCTCCCTGGGAACGCTAGGTCTCTTGGGACCTTTCTTCGTCTTGTCCGCGTATTGCCGGACGCTGATCCCTGCAGCGCCGACTGATGGCTGCTGTGACGTTTTCTGAGAGAGTTGGCATAGCTCCGCGAGAGCTCGTCTACTTTTCCTAGAGTGGCTAAGGAGCCACCCGGGCTCGCTTTCGAAGGATTCAGGGTCAATACTCTCACCTTCGACTTCAACGGCCATCGGTTGTAGACCTCTTGCCCCTAGGATGGGTGCTTCGGGCGTTTTACGCCCCCCCCCCGGTGCTTCGGTGTCAGCCGACATGGCCGACCAGGCTGTCGGCCGGCCGCGGCCCGGCCGCCGTTAGGGTTAGGGAGGGTTGTTGGCTTCGGTGGCGATTACACACAAGTAAGCGCCCAGGGGCACTCGTGGTGGAAACGCTGCGTTTCGGGTGTCCCTTACGCACACTAAACAGCACGAAAAGTACACCAACCGTAGGTATTTCCGCCAGGAAAGCTGTGTAAACACAGAGTCATATGGAGGAACGTCCACACTGCTCGGCCCCCTAGCGGCCAGTCCCTGTAATAGACACCCCTACAATATATTCTCAGTTCGCTCTTAACAGATTAAAATAAGGGTCGGCAACGTATTCAGGTGTAGTGCCGAGTAGCATGAAGTCGAGAAGGCGGAGGTCTGTATGGCAAATCAGAAGGGAGGTGGAGGGGGCTTTGAAAGCAAAGAGAAAAAATTCAGCGGATTGCCAATAATATTTTCCGACAATCTCGAAAAGTGTGAATATGGGGAACAATGCAGCTGGAAGCGATCAATTTTCTGTCCTTGTGTCCCTATAAACCACTATTCAAGTTCAAAACTGGCGTGTCCGCGATTGTTAGCGACAAGCGGATGGATGGAGGTTCTGACGACTAGATGTGGGCTGTATAACCGCCCCGCGGGATACATTCGGCCCGCAGGCTGTAGGTTACCGATCCCTGCAGTAAATACAACCACCACAGTCAGTGACGTTCGCATGTAAATATTTGGGCCGCGTTCCGTGTATGTGGCTGTGTTATGTATGCAAATATAGAATTACACATCTCTGCAATAGCGGGCATGCGATATGGTGCCTGTTCTGCGTCCTTTTATTGCGCTAATTGTTTTATTTGACGCTATTGCCTCACCTATTGGCTAGTATGCGTGTACGCTGCCTTTCGAAAATCGCATGGCGTAAAATGTTAAGCAATAATCATTTAGTTTGCGAAATACAAAAAAAGTCCCCCCATTTTCAAGCGGCGCCAGGCCAGCGGTGTCCGCTAAGTCGGATGCGCTTCTCGCGTCGTCGTGCATGTGCTCCAGCTGAAGCAACCCCTCAGGATAAGCAGCATTTTGTGTTTATGGTATACTTGGGAGCTGTTTCTTGTCAACGAATACAAGAAAAAAGAACGACAAGGAACGCCATAAAGTTAGACCACCAAACTTTGGCTTACGGTCCCACGTCGCTAAAATGGCGACAGATCGCTGAAAAGAAAGCCGATAAATCGGCGTGTTGTAGCGGGTAATATTTTGTTTAGCCATTGCAACTACTTTAAGGGCATTTTATTCAGTATGCCGTCACATAAACGCACCACAGTATGGTTAAATTATGTGCAACCAACTTTCGCTCGGGCTTGTAATTGAAAACACATGGCGGGCGGTGAGGGTCGTCTGCTTTTGTACTACCCAGAGGTGTCAGCCACTATAAGCGCTGCATGTCACGAAAACTCCAGCTCTGGAGCCCAATTGCACCGTAATTTATTGCTCTTCAGGGGACAATGCGACCCACAGATCAGGAGCACTGGAGTGTCTCCATCGGTGGAGCGAACGCGGCTTCTCTGTCACACACGTTATTGCTTCCAGGAGGCGGTACACAGACATGCACGCACACTCCTGAACTACTGTTTCTTTTCCTAAGTAGGCTCGCGTGTTTTGGGCTTTCAATTTTTATCTTTCATTTGTGCGAAGCCGCTGGTGCCCAGTTGAAGCCGTTGCAAAACGGCAGCGTGTTAATACGGCGCGGAATCACACCCGCGTTTCCTACAATCGAGTTTATTTGGTAATTCCCGGTCCTGTCGCCGTTTCAAAACCTTTTCTCTTTATTAAAGTACCGTGTGGCTGTTTGTATGGCATTGCAAAAGTATAGAGGCCATTGTTTCTTTCGTGTGCTGCTATTCGTACACAGCCAAACGAGACGCTACCAGACGTCGCCTGCTCGCGGAATTCAGAGGCTATCTCTTCGTTGTCCGCAAGGTGGCGTCGAACACACCAAATCCGTGCGCTACCATACCAACTGAACAATTCAATAGAAATTTGAAAATGCCTATTACAACCCTGCGGTCACCAGACAATGAGGGGTTATCTCAGCAGACTTTGTCATCAGAATATCTCCATCAGCGCAAAATCTCAGTCATTTCCGCAACTGCACCAATCTTCATTTCTTACACCAATGCTAGGTGATATTTATTGCGGGTTGAATATGCTTCGTCGCAATAAATGAAAAACTTTCCTCTGACTGAAGATTATTCGCGTGAACATCCACATAAAATTCTTTCGCTGTTTTCAATGTATCATCCACATTGCTTTTTGCTATCATATTGGCGATCCTGACAGCATCCTTTTACTTCTGCGAATAGCAACTTTCACACCTTGCGATTTAAAAATTTCACGCTATTTTTTTTATTATTTACAAATATCCGCAGGGTGGCTTTTTATCAATTTCGAACAGTGGGTCAATACTCGTAGGATAACACTTAACCACACTAGAAATGAAATAATTTAGTAGGGCTGCGAATTACTAATGAATCGCTATTTCCCACTTATATTCACTATTTCCCTGTAATACACGAGGGGGTACACCTTGTTGCGCATCATGACTTTTTGGGATAAATTTATGTTTTGTGCACGCTAGTGTTTTTTTTTGGTTTATTCCGTATAAATGCCGCTGCCCAAAATTACGGTTCTATGTGAAACTAGTAAATCGCATCAATGTGTCACTGGAATTAATGCTATGCCCTATTAATATGTGTTCACAGCCACTCAAAAGACGTCAAAAACGCAGTGTTTTTCAGAAGCTATCAACTCTGATATTTTATACCTATTTTTTAAATACAATTCTCACTTCCTGAAACAAAGTTATCGGCGTCATCTTAAGTACTTCTTTTGAACAACACAAAATAAGTTTTTATCTTGAAGGATGCGAATTCGAATACCGGCCACGGCGGCAGTTTTTCTGATGGAGGCAAAACAAAAAAACGCTGTGTGTACGAGATTTCGAAGCACCTTCACTAACCCCAGGTGTTCAAAATTATCGTGGATCGATCCACTATGGCGCCCGTCTTAGCTTCCGTTTCATCGGCGCGTTGAACCGTACAATACATGAGTTTCAATCCTTGTTTTTTCCAGAAACGTCCCAGAAAGTTTCTGGCACTGTTCTTTTCTTTAGGCAAAATCCGCGATGTTGTGAACTCTTGTATATTTACTTGCGTTTTCTTTTTACAGAATAAAGTTGACTTTACATCATCATTATTGCATTATTACATCATTATTGCCCATGTAGTGATGCGGCTTTGCGTAGGCCGAGGCATGTGTTCAGGGCGAAGCTTTTATAATTTTGCGTGCTTTTTTTTCAAGTTTAGTGTAAACATAAAAAGAAATTACACCATCTTTCGGGAGGAAATCGTGAGGAAAATGCGAAGCATCATAAGGGTTCCGTGTACGTTTCATTGTGTTGCCGTTATGTTGTTCCATTTATCGGAGTACGAATGGGAACGTAGCGTGAAGCCTCATGTAGAGAGAGAGAAATGTAGAGAATTGGAGAGAAATGTAGAGACAGCAAAGAGAGAAAGCCCCGCGTTACCTGGTCGAACACGTCTTGGTTCTCGTCTTTCTTTATTGCGTGCTCACGCTCCTACCCCACCGCCTGCCCTCTTCATCCTCTTCTCTGGTTGAGCTGCAAAGCGCGGGGTTCTTCCCGCCACAGCTTTCCCACGATAAATTCAACATCCTCATCTTAAGTTTTCCGTTTGTCGTTTCCGTTGACGTTCAGCTTCGCGTGCCTTTGTTCCATCAGTAGATTCTTGAAATACTCTGAATGAGTGAAGGACATAAGGCGCGTTCGAAACAGATGCTCCCGTCTCCGTTTGTAGTGCAGGGCGAAGAGCGCCACGTACCTCCCGTTGCGGCCATAGAGTCGATGGATCGAAACCGGGCGCTGCGTAACTATTTCTTTTTATTCTGGACTGCACTGATGTCAGGCCAAAAGCTGACGGGGCTGTGGAGTGTGGACAGCGGACAACAAGGGAGGGAGGGACACAGCCCCGAGCATGAGATGCTTCCCATCTAAAAAAACTACTGCCAGAAAAAATTCTAAAATTGAAATTTTTATCAAGAGGGTAAGAGCATTGCGTAGTCACATAGCAAAGTTATGTGACTCAATGGGGCGCAAGTTGTTTTCTTCATCACTTTACAATGTAAATTTAATTTAATGCGTCCGTTGCAACGTTTAAATATCTTGTGGTTTAAACACACAACACAGCCATATCTTTTACTTTGGGAAACATTCACCGGTGCGGGTTTGGTATAGCGATTTCAGAGGGTATCGTCTGCGATCTTGCATTGTTATAGTCAGTCAATAATAGTTTACCTTTCAGCGTCGTACTGGCTGCATTTTTTGTTGTGCCGCTGAACGCAGACATTGCATTACAACTTTTTTCGCTTACCGAACTTAAGTCCCAGAAAAATACCTAATGGTATAAAAAGTGGCCTTTCGTACCTGTTCTTTTAATAGCGACGTTATTGTAAAGGCAGGACCTAATAAGAAATACAGGCTCGACAGTTGGTAACGGCTGTTGATAATTTTTGGACATATCAATACGGCTCGAACATCACGGCTTAAGTGGCGACAGAAGCTGGGAACAGTTCAAGTAATAAATGGTCTCCTGCACAGGCGGTAATCGTCGGTGCACAACGCTCATTGCCACTTGCTGTAAGCCGTTAGGATTGAGGCACCGATCTGGATGATCATTTAGCATGAAAGAGTGGGGTTAGGTAAAGGGCGACTTTCTGCGTATAGCCAGTTACTGGCAAGACCTCGCACGATATGTACTGAGAAAAGGCTAAAAGAAACTGTTACAATGTTAGCTGACTTCAGCGCCCCCACGCGGCGCTGGTAGTTTTGTGTTCAGGCATGCAAGCCTGGCATAGCGGCGAGTGGCCCTTTTGGGAAAATAAACACAGTTCGTTCTGGGCAGACGGCTCGGCATGTTCTCCTGTCTTTCGCGGGCCTGATGGCTTACTGTTCGCGGTAGCCACTTCCTACAGCTAGACCATCCGTACTTCTACACATCTAACAATCGGCAACTAGGATGAACGAAAGTTGAGTGAGTCTTCGTTCCCGCACCGCTCTGCCATCCTTTCACAATGCCAAGTTTCGACAACCTCGAGCCATTCGAGGGGGGAGGAGACGACTGGAACTGTTATGTGGACCGGCTCGAAGAATTTTTCTTGGCCGAAGATGTCGCCCCACAAAAGCGCACTTCCGTGTTCATCAGCTGCTTTGGGCAGAATACGTATGCTTTGCTCCGAAATTCGGTCAAGCCCGCGAAACCCAGTGACAAGAAGCTGGACGAGATTCTTGTAGTTCTTGAAAGCCACTACTGTCCGAAGCGATCTGCCGTTGTGAAGCGTTTTCGTTTCAACTCGTGCGTTCGAGCGGAAGGGGAATCCGTCAGCAACTTTATGGCAGCACTAAAAAGCCTTTCCGAGCACTGCAACTTCGGGACTGAAATCGGAAACATGCTCCGCGACCGCATCGTGTGTGGCATAAACAACGCGGACGTCCAAACAAGACTGCTGGAAAAACCGGACCTCACCTTCGACGATGCCGTGCAAACCGCCCTGGCAATAGAAGCAGAAAAAAGGACGTAGGCGAAATAGCCCAAGCTAACACGAGCAGCTCTTTCTCGACTCACCGTGTCTCGTCAGTCTCGGGGGGCGTCACCTGCTACCGCTGCGGGGACAGACACTTCGCATCGAAATGCAAGCATGTGAAGACAATCTGCAATAACTACCACAAACTAGGTCACTTGGCGAAGGTTTGCAATACGAGACGAAATGACAGCCAAGCCCAAAGCACCAGCCCTTCCAAGGCATGTCCGTTCTCGGCACGAAGTTCACCGTCGTCGAGCAACCGTCATCGTGTGAATACTGCCCGCGAAGAGGACGCCGCTACAATTTCAGCTTCCGAAGTTTTCTACATGTGCAAGTTGACTACGCCACGCCGCCTCCACCTTTCACCGTCACTGTTGACGTTTACGGCCAACCGCCCCGCATGAAAGTGGACACGGAGGCAAGTATCTCCGGCATGGCCAAGTCGCGTCTACTTCAGCTTTTGCCTTCGGTTCCTGTGCAGCCGTCACAAGAGCTTCTCCGAAGCTATTCCGGGGAACTGAAAAAGGTTCAGGGCAAAGCTGACGTCAGCGTGAAGTTTTATTGCAAGGAGGCTGACCTACTATTCTGCTTACAGGGGACGGATCGCCCACTCTTCTATGATGCAACCGGATGCGTGAGCTGTGCATCGGCGTTTCCGACGTTGAAGTGAACGCACAGGCACTTTTCAACGTCGAAAACATAGTATAACACAACGCCGAAGTGTTTGAAAAAGGCCTGGGTACGTTCAAGGGTGCTAAAACGTCTCTATATGTTTCTTCAGATGCGCCGCCTCGGTTCTTCAAGCTGCGCCCACTGCCGTATGCCTTGACAGATGGAGTCACTCAAGAAATCTAAAGATTAAGAAGAGATTTCTTCTTGTTCAAGTCAAGACAGCAAAGTGGGCTGCACATATTGTTCCTGGGACCAAAAGAGATGGAAGCACCAGAATCTGTAGAGACTTTGGTGTCACCATAAACCCAGTGGCAACAGTCGAGCAGTACCCCATTCCAAGGATCGAGGACCTGTGGAATGTGCTTGCTGGACGTGAGAAATTCACAAAATTGGATTTGCAAGATGCGTGCCAAAAAGTTGTCCGTGACAAGGCCTCTAAGGAGTACATTACCATTTCCACGCATATGGGGTTGTTTCAGTACACCCGGTTACCTTTTGGTGTCTCATCTGCGCCTGCCATATTTCAGCGTGAGATGGAGAACTTGTTCAGGGGACTGCCACACGTAGCAGTCTATTTCGACGACATTCTGGTAACTGGCGAAACGATGCTCAGCACCTTCGCAACCTCCGAGCTGTGCTTAGCAAGCTTCAGTAATCTGGCCTGAAGAGGAAACTTGAAAAATGCCACTTTTTCGCGCCACAAGTTGAGTATCTCGGGCACATCTTCAGCAAGTAAGGCCTTTCCCCGAACGTTGACAAGGTAGCAGCCATTCTGCATGTTCCTGTGCCTCAGGATGTCAAGGAACTTCAGAGTGTCTTGGGACTTGTCAACTTTTACAGGCGCTTCGTACCCAATCTTTCGACACTCCTTCATCCACTGCACTTGCTTCTTTGTGAAGGAAAGAAGTGGGAGTGGGAACAAGAACAACAAGATGCATTCACTGCCTCCAAGCACTGGGTGATATCAGCTCCAGTTGTTGTGCATTGCAGCCCAGCCAGGCCTGTTTGCGTCAGCTGCGACGCATCGCCCTATGGTATAGGTGCAGTCCTGGCTCACAAAGATGCTGATGGCCGGGAACATCCTATTGCTTTTGCCTCGAGGAGCTTGTCAAAAGCAGAACAAAACTGCAGCCAACTCGACAATGAGGCATTGGCTTTAGTGTTTGGCCGGGATCGGTTCCACCAGTACTTGTGGGGCATCTCATTTGAAGCACACACTGACCACAAGCCACTTCTTGGACTGCTGGGTGCCAACAAGCCCGTTCCCATGAAGGCTTCGCTTGGAGTGGTCAGTTGGGCTCTCCGGCTTTCTGCGTACAAGCACGAAATTGTATACAAGCATGGAAAAGAGGTAGGCCAGGCTGATGCTCTTAGTAGACTGCCTCTGCCAACTGAGACCACTGCCTTACCACGACCTGCTGAAATATTTTTGCTGCAGGAGGCACTACCGCGACTCTTTTCTCCTGGTTTTGTGGTCCAAGCCACAAGAAATGATCCGGTTCTGGGTCATGCTGTTCTTGCTTTTCTCAAAGGAGAAAGCCTCCCTGTGGGACCAGAAAGGAACCCCTTCAATACCAGAAGCTGAGGACTCAGTCTCCGTGAGGGGTGCTACTCTGGGGATCTAGAGTCGTTATTCCAAAATCATTGCAGGCCCAAGTTCTTGGAGTTCTTAATGCAAGCCACCCGGGTATCGAGAAGAGCAAGATGATTGCCAGCAGCCATGTTTGGTAGCCAGGCATTGGCAATGACATTGCCAATAGTGCGAAGAGCTGCGCCCCGTGCCAGGCTCAACATCAAGCTGCACAGCCTGTTCAGCACACGCCATGGCCTCTTCCACAGCGACCCTGGTCAAAACTTCGCATTGACTTTGGGGGAACATTCCTAGGTCACACGTTCTTGGTTATTGTGGATGCGTTCTCAAAGTGGATAGAAGTCTTTCCTGTGTCTTCCACATCTGAAAAAGCTACCATTTCTGCCTTGAGAATTGCATTCACTCAGCATGGCCTGCCTGATGTCATAGTTTCCGACAACGGTCCTGCCTCAACCAGTGCCTACCAGCTCGAGTTCTTAACTCGAAATGGGATACGCCGCATTCTCGTATCGCCGTATCACCCTGCCTCAAATGGTGCAGCTGAGCGAGTTGTTCAAACTGTAAAGAACAAGCTCAAGAAGTCTGGTTCTGGGAACTTCCGAACGCAGATCTTCAGGTTCCTATTCCACTACTACAGGACCGCACCACAAGAAGTTACAGGTCGGCCACCGTGTGTGCTTTTGACGGGACGAATGTTCAAGACTCGGTTGGATGTCCTGAGGCCAAGCCTGCAGGCATCTGTACTTCTAAAATAACTCAAGCAGAAGTTGTATGCCGACAGAGGGTCCCGGCAGGCACCATCACTGCATCCAGGTGATGACGTATCTGCGCGAAACTTCCGCAGGGGTACACCTTAGGTGTCGGCCAGTGTTGTGGACGTCACTCCGTTATCAGCCAGCGTCCGTTTTGAAGATGGCACCTTGGGAAACCGACACAGCGACCACTTGCGCCTCGTGCCGACAGAAACACTTCTGACCTCTCCTGAAACTGCTACCGCTGAGCTCCATCACAACTTACGATATCAGGTGCAGGACCGTACCGTTGCACCGTACCGTTTGAACGAATGAATGATATTACAATCGAATCAGAAGGCATTGCTAAACTTATTCGTAAGGCCAAGCTCACATCCTCCTCCGGTGTCGACGCCATTAACTACAAGTTTCTAAAAAGCACTGAAGCATACTCATCCATTATCTTGTCATACATATTCTCACAGTCTTTACGAAGTGGCGCCCTTCCTTCAGACTAGGGTATCGGCAAGGTGGTCCCAGTGCACAAGTCTGGTGATGTTCAATCTCCCTTTAACTACAGACCAATTAGCCTCACTTCTGTTCCGTGTAAACTCCTCGAACATATAATCTATACTAATCTTATCAGTTTCCTCGAATCAAATGTCTTCTTTTCACCATACCAACACGGATTTCGTAAATATCATTACTGTGAGACCCAATTAATAGCCTTTACCAATGACCTTCTTTCGGCGTTAGATCACTCGTTGCTCATTGACTGCATCTTCATTGATTTTGCGAAAGCTTTTGACACCGTATCCCATCAACTTCTCTTTAAGCTGAGCAAACTTAACCTGGACGCGAGCATACTTAAATGGATTGAGTACTTCCTACATAACCGTACCCAATATGTCAGTGTCAATGGTTACCAATCCAACCTTCACCCAGTGACGTCCGGTGTGCCACAGGGGTCAGTTTTAGCCCCTCTCCTGTTTCTCATATATATTAATGATCTTCCTGAATCTGTTTCTTCTTCCATACGGCTGTTCGCTGATGATTGCGTAATATATAGACAAATTACTAACCAATCCGATGTCTGTTGCCTTCAATCTAACCTTAACAACATATCTGCATGGTGTGACCGCTGGATGATGGAACTAATACTTCCAAGTGTAAATCGATGAGAATTTCACGGAAGACTAATCTTCATGACCCTGCTTATTCTCTGAATGACTTGCCTTTATCTCCCGTCAAGAGTTACAAATACCTTGGTGTCTACATTACTAATTACCTCACCTGGCACACTCACATTCAGCACATAACCAACAATGCCAACCGGATGCTTGGTTTCATTCGTCGAAACTTTTCTCTCGCCCCTACCGCACTAAAATGTTGCTTTATAAAACTCTAGTACGGTCAAAAGTAGAATACGCATCATCAGTTTGGGATACACCAACTAACACGCTCATTTCCACACTCGAATCACTCCAGAATCGCGCACCACGACTTATACTTTCAAATTATTCCCGTTTAGCTAGTGTCACGCAAATGAAATCTTCATTACATCTTCCAGATCTTTCGTCCCGCCGACAACTATCTCATTTATCACTCTTTCATAAAATTTTTTATACCAATGCAATCCTTAAAGAAAGTCTTTTCACTCGTCCCAGCTACCTATCATCTCGCATAGACCACGATTTGAAAGTTGGCATACCCCAATGCAGGACTAACCTTTTTTATGACTCTTTTGTACCCAGAACTAGCAGGGACTGGAACCACCTTCCGGCCTCTGTTGTATCAATCACAGATCATTTCACTTTCAAAAACGCACTTCTTGGCTGTATAACTTGAGATTGTTTGCCATTTTCATCCATTTCTTGCTTGTTACTTGATTATTATTATTTTTGTACTTTGTACCCGGTCCTCTCTGTAACGCCTGAATGGCCCTGAGAGTATTTAAATAAATAAATAAATAAATAAATAAATAAACTAGAGCCGCCGCCTCTCCATGCACATGCTGTTCCGGAAGTGCCTCATCAGGAACAGCCACCTGAAAATAGCTTCTCTGGGAGTAGCTGTGCCATGGACAGCGATGGTACTGCGCTCAACAGTGGTTTGCACCCGAACATAGACTCTGTCTTGCCTACGCCTAGCACACCGAAGTTGCGACGTGCACAAGGACTATGAAACCAGTGAATAGGTACTCCCCTTAGTCGTCCTCCTAAGAGGGGAGGAGTGTTACAATGTTAGCTCACTTGCAGCGCCCCCACGCGGCGCGGATAGTTGCTGTTCAGCCGTGCAAGCCTGTGAGAGTGGCGAGTGGCCGTTTGGGAAAAATAAACACAGTTCGTTCTGCGCAAACGTCTCGGCATGTTCTCATGTCTTTCGCGGGCCTGATGGCTTACTTTTCACGGTAGTAATTTCCTGCGCTCGGCCATCCGTACTTCTACACATCTAACAGAAACTGCTTGCTGCCCGGAAATCTTGATTCGGCACAAAGCTAACCAGCTGCTACGTAGTATGCATGGACACTTTATTTCAGCGATTGTTTTATGCAGACGCAACTTTTTGCTCGTTTTGATGGTAGAAACTGCGCAGAGATGGCGAACTTTTCAGAAGGTGTAGACCCAACGCAGGCGTCCTGTCTCTCTTGTCCTTGCGGTGTTTTCACAATATCAGGCAGTGAAATCTTTCTCAGTTCTCAGCCTTCCTGCACAGTATCTGATTTCTTCCGCCATTTTTTTTTCTCCACAGGGTGACAACCTCTACTTAGACTATTTCACTTTACCGTTTGGAACCTACGGCTTATACGTTGTCGTGTACACCGGAAGCACTAAACCGTACGTATGCCTTAACACTGTCGATCTGCAGACGTAACGAGAACACGTGTTTTGCACTACACCCGAAGTGTGTTAAGAAAAACCAAACTCTCTATGAAAAAGTAAACAACTAAAGTATTATATGGGATGATCTAGCGCAACAAGGCGGGAGTTCCAGGGGAAACTCTATGCATTCCCGGAAAACAACTCTTGTTCAGTGAAGTCGGGAGACAATTGCCTGGCCAAACCAAATGCTTTTTTGTTGTCATAAATATTGATATAACCGCATGTAGGGGTGCGTAAATATAGCGGATCAGTTTGGTTATTCCTGGTAATTCGGTATTTGAAGAGCGGGGTATAGGTGACTCTAACAAGGTATAGGTGACTCTAACAAGCCACTCTCTTCCTACCCCTCACTTCCAACAATCGCGTTTCTATGTGTCGGCAAGGCCTCTATTACAGTTTCCTTTTACCATATCCTGTCCTGTCCAAGTGGCATAGGCCGACTGCCAATGATTAGAAACCCTACGGGTCCTCCGTGGCTTCCGAACTATCGGCCACCCAGCGGTAACTCGGCTGAAAGATTGTCTGAGCGCCAAGAAAACGACGACCGGAAGGAGCGCCACAGGGAAAACCAACGGGAGGCCGAGGTTTAGAATACGGTAAAAGCCGTTCTTGTCCATGCCTATACTTTGTGCATGGCGTTCAGCGTGTCCAGGTTAAGAGAAAGAAAATTCTCCTGTAAATGGCCGAAAGTAGCCAAAAAAGTCGCCACGTAAAGTGAATGATACAAAGGGAGCCAGAAAAGTCGCCATTTTTTAGCAAGCGCTGGTAGTAACTTCTTTGATTGCCTTCGCGAAAAACTGCAGGAATTCTCAGGGGTGAAAAACAGTACCAGAAATTTTATTCGTTTTTGTGATGTGGCATACAGACAGCGGTTGACTACTGGCTACAAAGAAGCTATAATATGCAAGATTAGGTAAATCGTTTAAGTAATCTGAAATACTTAGAGCGGGTGCTCGCTGCCCACCATAATTCCCCCCGTTTTCGCTGCCTGTCTGCATTTCAATGCGCATTCTAATCGTAGCACATACTTCCTGCCACCCAGCTTAATACCTTAAGATCCTGTATACTACCGAAGTATTGCAGGTTGAAGGCCGGCGTTGTTGAGGGGCTTTGGCGTTATTCTTACGATATCAGGTGCAGGATAACACGGAAGAGGCAGGTAAACTTGAATATGTGCTGGTAAGTAGCGCGGTATTGTTAGTGTTTCAGTAATGGATTAGTTGGGATGTTTTCTAGGCTGCCAGATCACGGTCACGTGCCAATAAGATTGTTCAGTTCTGTTTGTTCACTTTGTCCCCGCTGGAAAAATACATTGAAAGGTGATGTAAATCCCGTTTTATGGAAAGTGGGGCGTCGGCAGAACGTGCAGATATATAAAATCAGCAAAGTATCATATTGCCAGATACTAGCCAAGTCGCCACACTGAAACAAAGCGGCAGACCTGGCCACCCTGGTGCTTTCTGGAGACACGAGAGTTTACACGGTGAGCAGGAAACAATGCAGCACAAAGTAATTACCTAAAGTCTCAGCGCCGTGTTGCCAAACAACACCTACTCAAACTAGAGTGCAGCTTATCCAAACAAGCGTGCAATAAGGTGTCATACATTTTGTAGAAATGAGTCATTTGTGTGTTTTAACGTAAAGGTGTGCGGCGAACTACTTCTGTACTACGTGCCCTTGCGCGTTTCTTCTTTTGCGCGGCTGTGAAGGTGAAAGAACGCGTCGCTGCGACGGCCGCTTCTGTCTTGTGGATTTAAACCACCGTGGTACACTGTACGTGTATGTGAGGTGCGTTTTGCTGTCGGTGGCTGTGTTTGAACACTGGTGGAACAACGCAGTTTGCCTACGCTGGCCGACCGCTGAAAACGGGAGTTCCCATTTCGTTTTTCAGTGCCCGGGATGCGAGAGCTCGCGTTCGTTCCCACCTGAAGTTCTGCTGTCCTTCATGATGATGGGCTCGCTTGAGTGCTTCTTACTGTTGTTCGCTATGACAAGAATTAGGCGCTCATATCCTCGTGAGACCCGACTAACAACATGCCGCGTGTAGTAGAAGAAAAGGTGTACTTAAAAGCCCATTAAACCCAGGAAAGTACAATAAAAACGTTTTATTGATGTAAAATGGGGCGTTGGCTTACCATGGCATGTGCAATATATTGAACACTGGGATTTAGTGCACGAACAAAAAAATCACGTATTGCGCGTAATAAAAGAAGACAGTTCTCCAGCTGGAAATTCTAGCTATGAAACTGCTTCAAGCAGTTTCGTGAGGTAAGTTAAACAAAAAATGCGTCAAAGCGAGTGCACCGAAACTTCGAGCGTTGTGAGCATCCGATGTTACGGCATCTTGATGGCGACTTTGGTTCAGAAAGCTCAGGCATGTGTCTGAGACAGGAGGCAATGGTGCTATCGTGGTCGAAGAGGAAGCATCTAGGAGGGGTGTTTGTTGTTGTGATTGTTGTTCATTAACATAATTGGCGCATACCCAATCAGGGCATCGGCCAAACAACAGTCGTGAAACCGAAAGAGATAACTGCGTAGGTGCATGATTCGACGAAATTTGGGAAAATTTGGAAGCTTTTTTCTACTTGTTTGTGAGGAATGGAGTTTGGAAATTAGTCAATTTTAAAATAAACAACAAAAAAGGAATGATATAAATAAATAAAGAAGGAGGAGAAGAAGAAGAAGAAAAAGAAGGGGAGTATACCCAGGAGGAGGAGGGCGAGCCGGAGAACGAGGACGAACACGAGGAGAAGGACGGAGAAGAATAATGATGATGATGATGTTGTTCTTAAATACTTTGGCACGTACCCGTAAGGGGGGATGGGCCAGGGCTAAACTGTTTAAATACGTGGGGACTTCAAAATACTTATTTCCGGATAGAGGCTGTAAAAGGAAACTTAGTTGTGAATGAAACGCGAAGTACCGGTTTATCAGCACCGTTTAGCAATTCAAACACCTGAGGCAGAACGAAAATTTTCAATGCAATTATATATATCCCTTTTTGCAAATCCCAGCTTTGATGAGCCAATAGATAAAATAAGTGTTATCGATAAAGTCAACCCCGACCGCTCAATCGGGTCCTTCAAAAACAGTTTCCCAGCTGTTGAGAAATGGCGACAGTCGAGAAAAAAATGTTCGGTTGTTTCGGGGACCTGGCACCACACAAATAGTTCTGTAGGTGAAAGTTCTTATCAGAAGAGATCGAAATTAAGACTTGGAACCCTGCAGCGCAGCTCGGTGCAAGTCACCTCGCATTGCCGAGAGCCACAAAAATGAACATTCCACCCGAACTTTAAATGTTGGAACTCTTCAAATGATAAAAGTGAATCGGAACGGGTGGCATCTAAATGCCAATATCGTCTTATACTCGCAGATGCAAATAGAGCCAGATTAGGAATTGCGAATTGAATGGGAGCTGTGGCAGCTAGATTACCTAATAATAACAAATATTCAGTAGAACAGTTGTGTCCTCTTCGTCTTCTTACAAGTCGATATCCGGTATGTCCTGAGAAGCAATGGCTTCCAAAATCGCCCCTATTTCAGCCGCAGCCCCAGCACAGTCCAGGAAATCCGAATTTGATAACGTTGTATTATAAACCAAGAAACGCTTATTTGGTAGAGATAAATATCAATTTCCTGCCCAGTCATCGTACCAGTACATACAACGCACACACTCGAAAATACCTAATACAAAGTACGTCGATCCCAGTGTGCAATAAATTGTACACAAAAGAATTCAGCTCGAAAACAAAGAAAATACACGTCGGTGCGAAATAAAATTGAGTTCTATATGATCCCTACACATTTAGGAATCAATTCAACAAACATTTCGAACTATTTCGTAAAAAGCGGGAAGAAAATGAAAGCATCTTACTTGGCCGGGCCGAGTAGGACGGTTCCACGGGGATGGAGGCCATCGTCAAAATGGCGCGCAAAAAGAACCCACAGTCGACTTCTCCCACTCTGCGCTAGATGGCAGCACATGGCTGTGCAATTTTTTGTACAGGCGGTATTAGCATCTACGGCTTATGGACAACCGCTCGGCGCTGAGAACAAGGGCGCAATATATTGCACACTGGGTCTCACGAGGATGTGCCCCTAGTTGTGGGAGGGCAGTTGTCCTGTCCTGCTCACTGTGTTCCGCACAAGCGGCCGCGCTCGCACTGCAGGTTCATGACATCCAGCATGCGTCGAAGCAAGACTAGTTTCCGATGTAAGAGTTACGGATCTATTAGGCTGGCGTTATTAAACATTACATATTAAAGGGACACTGAAGTAATTTGTCAACCTCCGGTTTTACTTGCACTGTGGAGACTTGTGCAAAATAACACACTTTTCATCGTTGAACTGGTTGATAAGCCGGTAATTATTCTATAAAGCACGAAACAAGAAAAAGAGGAGGTCACTGGTTTATTTATCAAAAAACGATACAAACCCAGTTTGTATTTCGCGCGTTCGGTTTTCTGACTACCTTCATGGTAGTTCGCGTCGCAGCTGACAGATGGCGCCACCAATCCACGGCGCGCGCGTCGCTCATGGGACCATGTTCTCGGCGGCTGCACTCGGTCTTGCAAGAGGTAGCGTCAAACATCCCCCTCGCGAGGGGCACGATCAAATGCAGATCATTTCCGGGGGCGCACGACGTTAAGTAGTTTGCGTTACGTCAAAGTTGTTGCACTTGTGGCAACTGCTGACGAGAGAGCGCTCGTCAGCAGTAATTTGAATGAGTCAAGGATATAAGGCGCGTCCGTAGCCTTCCATTCTTTGTCGGCTTTGTGGCGCAGTGGTAGAGCACCATGTACATTGTGTTCCGCCCTCAGGGTCGAGGGATCGAAACCAGGCGCCGGATAGTATTTTCTTTTAAATACTGTAGGGGGAGGGGTGCGGACAACGACGGTGCGGACTACGACGGGACAACGCGGGTGACATCGTGAGGTACTGAAATGCTCTGCATTTAAAACTATCATGCGCGGTATGCGGCGGCGGCTCCAACTAAAGGCAGTGACGACGGGAGGAGACGCACCTTGATTGGACGATGTCCAATGTTAGCATTCAAACAAGTTTCGGTTTCGGTTCTGTAAAACAACATGATTGGCATCCGACGGCATCTTTGGACGGGCGTTCTACATACTTCAGAAATCGTCGCACCACGCTTCTGCCATGTTATCGGTGGTAAAATGCCTAAGAGAAGCCTCCCAGGACGGCTTGGAATTGTAGCAATCACTAGCCGAGGTCTACCCCTTGGATAAACGCCCCCCACGTCCCCGCAGACACTCGAAATCCATGCGCTGTTTTCCTATATTTCGAGCGTGCCCCACTCACGCCTGTATCGTAAAAAGCCTGTTCGCACCAGGCCAAGCAAGGGTCTGTTGATACTGGCCTGTGCCCACTGCCGGAAAGCAGTCGGTGCTTATGGCAACAGCATGCCAACAAGAACTCGCAAGCCGTCAGTGTCAGCCTGCCCGCGTTCTGTGAACTAATTCGTGGAGCAGTGAATGTTATGACCCTAAAATGGTGAACTCAGTACAGAAAACATCAGCCGAAAACGAAACAGTCAACTTACAAAAAATATACCCCCGCGGAGTTTCGAACTTGTTACTTGTAAAATAGCATACCTAGCATTAGAGACCACTGGGCCCTGATTCGATTCTTTTTTGTTTACTGCATGGAAAACTGCACTAATTACAGCATATAAAAGTTATGAGTCATCCAAGAAGATGCACATCACGGCAGCTAAAATAAACCATCCGCCAAACCTCCAGCAAGCAGACCCACGCGTCCAACACATGCAGCCATTCTGGTGAATCACTTTGCGCCGCATAAATGGTTCGCACAAGCGCAGCTTGCTCCCAAAAAATCGACTCGTTGGGCAAGGGGGTTCCGCGTGCCTGTCCGTCATACGGCACTTCCACAAGCTATACAATCCCATCTCAACAAATATATCATAGGGCACTCCAGTAACATCTTGAAAAGGCAAGAACAGAATTGTGTAAAGGGTAATGTCCATGGGCTTTTTAAGAGTTCGTTGCAACACATCCAACAGAACACCGTATCCCGGCACAACAAAACGATTCAAAACTGTTGCCGCTAGAAATATGAGGTATTCATATCATTTCATTGTTATTTCCTTAAGGATCAAAATAAAGATCAAGGGATCAATACACAAGAAAAGAAAACATTTGAACACAGTAATTTTCGCAGCACATGTGATTTGTAACATTTGCTATGACGAATAATGGGCAGGTGGTTGAAACAATGGAGCAGGGAACGTTGTTCCAATATTTGACGGCGCGGGGAAAAAGAAGCGGAAAAAGTGACAGTTCTGTTGTGATAACGGGACACGTGAAGTAGAAGGCTTGTGCGGTGTGAAGTGTTTGTCGGGGCAGGATGTAAGGAGCTGCATTGAGGGAAGAATGGGAAAATTTGTGAAAGAGGGAAAGTGTAGCGATACGGCGGCGAACAGAGAGGGGTGATAAACCGGATTCTGCTTTTAAGGATGAAACGCTAATGTCGTACGAGTACTGGGAGTCAATGAATCGAACGCCCCGACTTTGGACAGATTCGAGATCGTTAAATGAGATATATTTGGGACGGGTTTCATATGGGGGGGGCATATTCGAGTTTCGACCTGATGAGGGACTGATATGCAAGCAACTTCACACGTTGGGGTGCATGACGTAGGTGACGCTTCAAGTAGCCCAGTTTTATTTGCCGATGAAATGACGTTAGTAATATGCGCATTCCAAATAAGATCGCAAGACAATGTGACACCTAGATACTTGAAGGATGATTGTGACTGTGCTGGGACGTTCGCGATATGATATGAAAAAAATGAAAGGAGTTTTACGGCAGAAAAAAGAAACAAGTTTGCATTTCTTCGGGATAAGAGACAGATGCCAATTATTGCACCATTCTTTAATTGGGTTAAGATCTTTCTGGAGAAGAGTTCGGTTTTGAGTGTTAGTTACTGTTCGATAGATTACACAGTCATCTGCCAACATGCGGATTTGGCAGGTTAGCCATTGGACGCAACCTCCACAACGTGACAAGTAAATGGATACGTACCTCAAAGCGGTTCAAAATTACGTCATAGCGGAATATGAAAAGCGCAACTTCTACCGACCGAATCTAAAATAAAAGGAACGGAGGGCACTGAAAATAATTAGCACACGCGCTGACATAATCGTAAAGCCCGCTGGTAAAGGAGGAGCCATTGTTGCAATGAACCAAACGTAGTAGAACACTGAAGCGCAGAGGCAAATAGGTGACACGTCTTTCTACCAGCCTCTTGCGGCCGATGCGACATTAGAATAAAAAGAACGAGTCATAAATACCATAATTGAACTTTGGGATAAAAAACTGATAGACAAAAAAAGCTGCGCGAGCTCTTATTCAAGTCCACTGCACTCCAGGCCGCTTCGATCTCCTTCCCAAAATTCACAAATTAAACAATCCACGCAGGCGCATAGCCTCTCGCATAGGAACCGCGACCGAGAACCTTTCTAGCACTAACGAAAACATTATAAGGGAAGTCTCGCCCAAATTCATTTCGTACATAGAGCACACTACTCATTTTCTAAGTGAAATACAAGACCACACAACACTGGACAAGTCGTTCTTTGTAACATTGGACGTAGCCTCTGCATACAAAAATACCTCACGCCAGTGGAATTCAATCCGTCATAAGAGCCTACGAAAATTCAGAAGGGGACTAATATGTTGACAGCAACACTTTGGCCAAACTATTAACTTTAATACTTGAAATAAACAATTTTGGGTTCAATAACCAGCCCTGCGTCCAAGTAAGTGGCACATCTATAGGTACAAAAATAGGCCCAAATTATGCGAACATATTCATGGGAACTCTGAAGACACACATACCCAGCTTTCTCGCTCAAAATTACAACCTCTCGGGAACCTAGAAAAACCACTTTAGGAAAATGATATTTGGCATAAAGCTAGAAGTTAACGTGAAGATTAAAACGCTAAAAGAACATTTCAGGTTTCTGAATATTTTTTTTTGTGTAATTCGCTTGCAAATCTAACTCCCCATGCATTTCTATGGGATAGTTCCCATGGCTCAGGAACCCAGTCGCGCAACGTGCGCGCCTTGAAACTGTGCACAAAGCAAGTACTCACCTCAAATATTAGCTGTGCGAAATAACATTTTCATTTTGCTAAAAAATTGCAGAGTAGCCGCTGTTGAAAGGACTGCCATGAGCGGGAAAGCCGCACATGAGTTCCTGGAGAACGTCTCTTTATGACCGGGACATAATTGTGTCAGCCCTCAAGATTGAATTGTCGCACGAAGCCATATCTCGTGTGCAGAGACTTGGAAAGTTTTCACGAAACAAATGCCGTCCGGTAATGGCGAAGTTCGCCAGTTTCAAAACAAAAAGTGAATTTTTTTTTCTCGAAAACTCAACTGAAAACGGCTGGTATCACTGTACGTGAAGATTTCTGCATTTCTACCCGCACTGCGCGCAAGAAACTTATCGAGTTTGGAAAATCCAGCAGCGGACAATTTTCTGTGCCTACAACAAACTGATAATCAAAAAGAATGGGTAGATGTACTACCCTTCTACTAACACTGTCAGTGAGATCGAGTCCGGGATTGACGCTAATTAATCATCGTTTCACCCTTCCCAATTCACTGTTTTATGTTCTGTTTCCGCCACAGCCCCCGCATACCTCGATTCGGACTCTTATCGCCCTTCAACATATATCAACCTGCTCTTTTCCAACATCCGTAGTGTTGTAAATAAACGCAATGACATGTCTGCCCTTATCGATACGCTCAATGCCGACATTGTGATTTTAATTCACACCAGGCTATCGTTGAAAATCTGTAACCAAGAAGTATTCGAATGCCAGCAACACTACCGCATGTATCGTTGCGACCGGGGTACTGGATAAGTGGCGGTGTGCCTATCGCGGTGGCCGATAGGCTCAATTCCTGTAACGTTCCATTTTTCTCTGCGTTAGAAGCAGTGTGCGCAGGCTTTAGAATAAACCACCGAGATGTAATTTTTTGCGCCTGTTGTAGGCCCCCGAGTGCCTTTTCAACGTTTTGCTCACAGCTTCAGGACGTACCTAATTATTTTGTAACGAGGTTTCACCACTCACCTATTTTCTTGTTAGGGGATTTCAATTACCCTAACATAAACTGGTCTGGTACTGTGCCAACTGTATGTGACTCGTCCCTTGATAGCAAGGCATTACTAGACTGGTGTTTCAATTTTCATCTTAGCCCGCTCGTTACTCAGACTACTCGCATTACTTCACATAGCGCTAGCATCCTCGACTTAGTTTTAACGACCACTCCCGACCTTATTAATTCTTTCAGTACTTTGCCAGGTCTTATAGTGATGAAATGTTTATTCGTTTCAAGCTTAAAGAAAGCATTACTCGTTCCAACTGTAAACAAAAACGCATGTGAGACTACAGTAAAGCCGATTACGCAACAATAAACACACAACTTGAAGCCTTCATAGATGATTATTTGCGGGATTTCTACGCTCTAAGCGTAGAACTGGTCACTTTTTAAAAACAGAGTTAATCAGTTAGCACAAAAATACATGCATCCTCAAATCATTCGCTGTAACCATCAGTCGCCATAGTTTAATGTGTCTTAAAAACTCATCTTGAACAAATAAACCGGCTGTTCCCGCCACCTAAGAAACGCAACACAAGGGATAGCTGGCGTGCATACATTGAGATTGCCGCCCTGTTTAAAAATTCCATCAAAGAAGCTAAGCGCGTTTACTCTTACACCTGTCTGCCATTTCTTTTGGCTGATAATATTAAAAAAATTTTGAAATTCATCAAGTGCTCTTAATATAACACAATATCGTTAACTGGTGTAGAGGGTGCTGTTGTTCCACCTGAGAAATGTGGTTCTCTTCTTAACGTCATGTTTTCGAAATCATTTCCGAATAACCTGTTACCGGGCACATTACCTGAACTTGTTAAGATGAACTTCTCGGCAATGGATCTCTGGTTTATTGAATACGATGGTGTCGCGAAGTTGACCGGTAATTTCAAAGTTTCCTCTTCTTCAGGAATAGATGGCATCAATTCAAAGTTCTTGAAAAATACTGATGTGTACTCATCTCTAATTTTGAGCAATAGCTTTGCGCAGTGCCTTTTGTCGTGTTCTTTGCTGAAAGATTTTAAAATTCGGCAAGGTGGTTCTATTCTTTAAAACTGGCAACATGCATTCACCTTTAATTTACCTCCCTGTTTCGATAACAAGTGTTCCATGCAAGATTCTGGAGCATACAATATTCTCCATGCTTATTACTTTCTAAAAACATATTCATTCTTTTCATACAGTCAGCACAGCTGCCGTAAATAATTTTGTTGTGATATCCAGCTTCTATTATTTACACATGACATTTGTGGCGCGTTAGATAATAGATTTCATATTGACACGACCCTCTTAGGCTTTTCTAAAGCATTTGATCTTGTTTCCCACCAATTACTCTGTCATAAATTTGGTTCCTCGGCATTGATCGTAACAATCTCTTCTAAAATAAAAACTTTGTAGCCCAGCCGAACACAATTTGTCTTTCAGCTAAATATTTTGATTATGCGCTTTGTCATGTCACCCCCGGGGTCCTGCAAGGCTCTGTTCTCGAACCATTGCCTTTTGGGATCTATAATAATTACTTGCCTAACTCCGTAACGTCCTCAATAAGGTTATTCGCCGATGATTGTTTCCTTTCTTCTGTAATATCATCAAATTCTGACACTCTAACAGTACTGTCTGTACTAGATAAGATTTCTACCTCGTGTGATACTTAGAAGATGCGTCTTAACAGCCAGAAGTGCAAACTAATGAGAATTTCCTGCAGTACTGCTCCGCCTAACTTACACAATTATCGAAATATGGATTCGTCACACGAAAAGGTCACCTCTTATAAATACTTAGGTGTGTAAATAACATTTAACCTTTCCTGGCAAACTCAGACTAACCATATCAGTTACAATGCCAATCGCATGCTTGGTTACCTGAGTCGCAATTTCTCAATAGCCCCTGTTAACGTAAAGCTTCTTCTCTACAAAACACTAATACGCCCTCAGCTTGAATATACCTCTTCTTTCTGGGACCCTGGAGTAGAATATCTAACAAATGCCATAGAATCTGTTCAAAATCGTAGTGTCGTTTAATTCTTGCTAACTAATCTCGGGCAGCAAGTGTAACATCTATGAAGACTACCGTTATCCTTCCTCTCCTCTCACACCGTAGGAAACTAGCACGATTAACACTACTGCACAAAATTTACTATTACAACCCCGAATTAAGAAGTCAACGTTTCTTTGAACATTCATATATATCGTCTCGAACTGATCATGTCATAAATTACTGATTCCACAGTGCGATCTCGAATTTATTTTTCTACTGATTTATTCCAAAAACCACCACTGCAAGGAACCACCTCCCCGGCTCAATTGCTAGAATAACCGATTTGTCTGCCTTTAAGAATGATACAGAAAAACAATTTCGTTAATCCCCGTTTTTGTTTTGTTGGCTTTTTCTCGGCTTTTTTTCTGCTTTTCTAGATTTTTTCTGGTTTTGATTTTTTCGATCTCTGCTCCTAACATGCATTATTATAAGAAGCATTATCACGGTGGTGATTGGGTGGTAACCCGGATACAACCAGCACGCATAAAGGCACAGTCTGCAAATATACCCGAGTTAGAAGTCTTAGTATGGAGACACAAGAGCCAGTCTTCTTTTGATGCTATGGAATATACCATAGTCTGGAGTGTTCGCTTTGTCTGGAGGAAGAAAACACCCCACCGCATACCTGAGAACCTAAACTGGAATGTGCAACCATGCAAGGAAGGCTCTACGGGACCGAAACAACTCTCCATCACTACACACGTATCTTTCAAACACGGTGTAAGAGTTCCTCCGCCTCGTATCCAGGAACTGTAGGGTACCGGACCATGACAGCGGTCATGACATCGATACATCACATAGGGCTAAGAATCTGCAGGTGTGGTCAGGCTACCTGTTGAGGTACAATGTAGCAATGTTCAGTGCGATACCTGCGTCTATCGCAGGAAGCTTAACTGCAGCATTGGAGGGGCTCGCGAAGACGACTGGAATATCACAGGACTCAGCGAATTTTGAAGAACAGAAGAGGGCTTCCCAGAACCGATTAGCGGGCATAGTTTGTGCTACCGAGGACCTCGGAAAAGCATCACAAGGTGTAATCTTTCAGCCACGATGAAAAACCATGAAATGTGGAGGAATTTGTAGGCCTTTAAAGAAGAGTCTCAGTTGTACTCGAGCTAAACAACCCGTATATATTATATAGCGTGCAGGCGTATGTGCCAGCAGCTATCAATATGAGAGCTGGGGAAGAGTTGTTATGATGATGATGATGATGATCGTTGGTTGTTTATGGCGCAAGGCCAACTGGGGCAAAGAGCGCCAAAACAATAGTCGATGATAGGGGTGAAACCTTAAACACTAAGTAAAATCAGCAAAAACAAAAGTAAAATCACAACACGACAATGAGCATGGCTGGTGTATAGGGACAGATTTCATGATGCGTGATAGGAAATGAGGTTTAAAAACTTGACGTCGGACAAATACTCAAACACACGTTTCACGGAAACAATGGCATCATCACCTAGGAAAAACGATGGATGTAGGGGGATATGTTGTCTGTAGAGTTCTCTGAAGTGTTTGTGTCGTGTTGTGTGAAGTGCCTTGCATGTGATTAGTATGTGCACTACGGATAGGGCCTCTCCGCACCTGCCGCACTGGGGTCTAGGAGATCCCGTCAGCAGATACGAGTTCGTCGCATGGGTGTGCCCTATCCGTAGCCTTGCCAAGGCGACTTCTGTGTGTCTGTTGTGTGAGTCAGTTGTGTACCGTCCCAAGTGTGGCTTTATTACGTGTAGTTTGTTGTCTGTCTGTTCGTCCCAGTGTGTTTGCCATGTTCTGCGCAGGTGCTGTTTTATGTGAGGCTTGAGGTCTGTATATGGTACGCTTGTTATGTCGACAGTGTTCCTGAGTGCAGCAGCACTGGCCCTCTCGTCCGCCAACTCGTTCCCAGCGATCCCAGCGTGTCCTGGGACCCAGCAGAGGAGCAGCCGATGCTTCTCCGCATACACCGACATGATAGTGTTAAATACAAGATTAACTACGTGGTTTTTGGGGGGTGTATGCGATGACAGTGCGCGAACAACACTCAAGGAATCTGTGTAGATGATAGAATTTGGAATATGATTTTCAAGGATATGTCGTACAATCAGTAAAATTCCGTACGCCTCTGCTGAAAAAATTGTTGTGTGCACGCTCATGGTTCTGGCTGCATTGAAATTTGGACCATGAGCAGCGCACGACACCATAGTGGAGGTTTTAGAAGCGTCACTGTAGAATTCAGCACGTGGGTATTTGAACTGCAAAGAAAGAAAGTGCTGAAGTATTGCAGCTCGCGGTACCCGATTTTTGTCAAGCTTTATAAAAGAAAGGTCACAGGACACAGGGCGAACTTGCCAAGGCGGTAAAACGTTTAAAGAGGATGACCTGTACACGTCTGTACAGGTCAGTTGTTATGTACAGTTGTTATGTACAGTTGTTATGTACAGTTGTTATCTGTACAGTTGTTATGAAGACATGAAGTATGCAATGAAGACGGGGGCCGCACGGTTCATGTTGGTCATAGGATACTGTGACGAAAAGTTAGCCTGAAGAAAGTAGTAGAAAGGTCAATGGAAATCGGAATATTGCCGGAAAAGTCGAGGAGATACAGTGGTGGTATTTGCGGAGAGAAAGAACCTGAGGTTTTTGAACACATTCTTTCGCACACGAACCAATAGAAAATGAACACAGAAAAAGTTTGAACGGTAAAACAAGAAACAAAATTGTAATGATTTTAAGGGAGAACCCAGTTATTATGGATGAATAGCTGGTGAGAAGCAAGGTGCGCAGCAACGATTTCGATATCACGGTTGTTAGCTGCGACGGAGGACTGATTCTCAAAGGAGGAAAAAAAACTTGCGAAAAGTACGGAACCCAGAAAGGAGCCAGAGATATAAGCAGAAGACTAGAATAAATGTACACACACAGCTACCCTTTTAACTTCCGAGAACGAGGAAAGGGTATAGTCTTGCTAATTGGTTATCTAACGGAAATCGCAGACTCTCCAGGAGTTTCAAGAAAAGAACCTTTCTGGAAATAAACTAGAAAACTAACCTTGAAACAAAGAAACATATGGTATTTCTTCGAACAGAATTGTGGTGAAAAAGAACCGCTGAGGATAGTAGGATGCTTTACAGCAAGTAGGAAGAAGCTAGCTATTGGTAAAGACAGTACGTACGTACTTCCAGACGGTAGTTGTGTCAGGGTAGGATTTTGTTTACCACAAGACTCGCACTGGACGTGGGTGAAGACAATTTCATTAACGAAGGTGAAGAATACAGTTTTTGTAGTAGTGAAAAAAAGCGGGTGCAGCAGGTCAAAATTTTAACAAATGTTGAAGGAAAGGGAATGCGGAAACGATTAAAACCCGTGGTGAGTTCAACACAGGCGAACAGTCCCAAGCGAGTTCAAGTTTAGCGATGATAGGGAAAGTCGGAATGGGAGTACGTCGCTAGTGGGAGTAGGTGGTTTGCAGTCGTGTTGGTTCCGTTGGGCAAGGCCCCATGTCAACTGGAACCACAGGTGGTCGGGCCTTGTGGTGCACCCTGGAAGGCCCAGAAGGGGGCCCGGCGCAGACAGCACGGAACCCTCGCCCGGCGTCCCAAGAAAGACAGGCAGAGTAGGCGCGTCGGCCCCGAGGGGCGGTTCGCTAGAAGAGATGTCGGGCCAGCATCATTGCGCAAGGACCAGGTGCCCCTGTTCAGAGCACACGTGCCCGGATCTTCGGGAGACACGGAAGCCTGGGTTTACGGCGTGTCCCCAGTGATCTTGCGGTGGCTCATGACTGCCTAGCGAGGCAGCAATAGCGCCGTCGGTACTTGCAAGTGATGCTTGGTGATTTCAAATTGCCCCCAACGTTTGCAGACCGAGTCCTCGCTGTAGCTTTCCTTTGCCTCGACTGCCTCCTCTTTTGCTCACGCGATTGCTGACGGGGACAGATTTGGCCTTGACTCCCAAGGCGTACCTTTGGGGGATTGGCGTTTTCAATACACTACCCCCGGCTTAAAATGCTGTTTGAGGAGGGGCCACTCCCCCAGTTTCAAATGCGTCTGGTGGCAAGATACGGTGAGCAAACAGAACACAAGTCTATGTACATCATTTATTTATTTAGTTATTTATTTATGAATTTATTTATTTATTTATGATAACTTACAAGTTCATTGACAGGAATGAGTGAGGAGGGTGATAAATTCAAATAGTGACAGCGCGGCCATAAAAACAACAAGGAATACACAAAAGGAATTACATAGCCGTAACTCATACGAAACTGTCAAACATGTGTAGTCACTTACACTGGGAACAAATGTAATAACACGAATCTTGGCCCATGCACAGAAAACTGGGACAACAAGAAGTTGAGAGTAAACAAGAGAAACGCAGTAAAAACATTCCAAAGGCCAACGTATACAATTCTATTGAGCGGAAGGGAAAGTTATCGGTCATGGCGGTGTGACTGAGCAAGAAAATGTGGTGCTCAGATACATTGGAGGCAAAACACCGTAAAAAACTTCGATGTTGAAAATAGCACGCACTTATTCCCAAAAAGCAAACATTCCGAGGCCAAAGAAGGCCCGTGCCAACATAAAATGTGAAACGAGTATGAGTACATCAAAAGTAACAACAAACACAAGAAAAGCGTGAAACTAGGCGAGATGGCTCAGCTTCAGCTGCAAAAATCAGTGAAGCTAAAGCGTTATTAGTGCTATGAAAAATGGGTAAACACATGGTAGCCAAATGAAGCCAAAGAGGTGATACAATTGATGCAGTCGCGACGATCTTTCCAAAATTATATGCCCTTAAGAAGCGCAGATAAGCTGAGTGCCTCCGTTCTGCTGTAAACGCAAGTGAAGCTATGGTAATTGTGCAGGTGTCTGGTTATGCGAAATGGGGCTGTTAGGGCTAGCTTAACAATCCTGGTTGTCTGTAAATATTTATGTATCAAGCTCAACAGTAAAATGTAGCAGTCAATGGTGAAATTGAATGTTCTTCTTTTAATATTATTCCGTGCATTGAGTGCTGTAATTGCCAGATATAAACCGGGCTGCTCTGTTTTGTTTGGAGTCTATGCTTGGGGTCACGTAAATGTGTTAAAGGGACCGGCCTGAAGATGCACATTTTAGCTGGTTTTATACAAAAGAGAAAGATGCCAGTTTACGGATGTTTGTTTGAGAGCTGCCTAATTTCGACAGCGATAATCTGATGTCTTTGAGGCGTTCGCGCGAATAACACTAAGGTATCTGACCATGCAAGGTTCGGTGTTAGATTGGCCCGTAAGTATTCGTAAGAAGAGTACTGAACCATTGTATTATTTTAAAGAGAATGAATATTTGTAGCTATTGTGCTTTCGACTGAAGGTCAGTGCTTGGCACATGGAAGCGTTAAGAGGGATCTGCCACACCTCACACCAGCCACTAATTACTTTAAGATATGTTGGAAGGCTAAGGTGGTCGCCATCACTAATATCAGCTCGATAGAATATAAAATGGTCAGCGAGTGGTATTTTTTTGACAGATATATTATTTGTAAAATATTTTCTACAGATAAGAAATCCTTAAACGTCCGACAGCACCACTCTTGGAAACGTCGAAGATGACATCTGATGGAGTGGAGGCGTAGTTATTAACTATAGTGAATTGTTTGCTGAAGAGATGGAAATGGGGTATTAATGAAAGGGTCAAGAAATCGAGTGTAAGTCCACATGATTTCGACATTAGGCGGCAATGGGCAGCGCTGCTAAAGTCTTTAAAATATCTATACATATGCAATCAGTTTGTTTATTTTCATTTATTTTGAAAAGTATATCGCTTGTAATTCAAACAATTGGGTATCACACGAGGAGCCTTTTCGAAAACCATGCAGGCGTGGAAAAAAGTAGTTATCGGATTAGAGCTGACGGCCAAAATGGGAAGTTATATTATTCCCTATTTGGAAAATATTGGCATGAGCGAGATGCGTGTATACTTGTTAGGTTAGTGTTTTCTGCCACTTTTAAAAACAGAAACTACTTTACAAATGTCCTACTCAAATCGATGTACACCAGACATCAAGGACTGTTGAAAGATATCAGTATGATTTTGCTGGTTATGTTTTTGGTTGTTTAGTATTTTTCTGTTGATAATATCAGTGCCCAAACAATAGACAGTTATCGTTGGTCAATGATGGAAGCAACTTTTATGTGTTGTGTATTTTTAAAGAAATGGGGAACACGGTTTTTTAGCGTCCTAGCAGGAGAGGGTTACATCATGTTTCCAGCGCAAATGATAAACCTTTCAGATGTAGCATGCACGCAGTCAGAAGGCACTAAATTCTACTCGTCCACGGTGGGTACAAGAAATGAATACTTAAATGGGTGTTTTTACGCACATATCGTATTTTTGGGGGTGATTTAACCTTGCTGATCGCTGCCTAGGTCGCAGCAGCACAAATCTTCATTAAACCAGATTTTATTATGATACAGTTTCTAAACAAAGTTAACCTTGCAACTGTTCGGCTGGTTTCAAGCGATTCAAGCCACACATTTCCTTTCATTTCACAGAATGATCACAGGCACCTGAAGTCAGAAAAAATAAATGGACTAATATACGCTAGATCTTCTGCAGTTTCTCTATGTCTTTCTTTATGTACGGATCCCACAAAATTGACACATATTCCAGGACTGATCGAATTATGTTTTTTTGGCGGAAAGTGATACTCTCAAATCACACGCCCTCACTTTCCTCCTTAATCAACAAAGTTTTTTGTAGGCTTCGGCGCAAATGTTTTCTTTGTGAATTTCCGAACAAATTTTCGGATTGAGTGTCAAACCCAAGTATTTCGCGTCCTTCACAAATGCAATGCATGTATGATCGACATATTTCTGTTTAACAGACATTTTTTTGGTTATTCTAAAGGCACAGGTTTTTGAGTAGTTGATTACCATCTGACAACTTTCGCACCAGTCAGTAATTTTACACAAGCTTTTATTAGGCGATAAGTGATGCAGAGTGTTACCGACAGTAGTATAAATAACGCAGTCATAAGCAAACAATTTCACAGTCACGCCCGCGTCTAGTTCATCAGGAATATCATTAGTATATATCAGGAACAAGACCGACCCTAACATCGACCTTCGGGGCAATCCTCAAAGTATGTCAAGGTTCTGCGATTGACAGCTGTTAACACATCATACTGCATGCTGTTTGTCAGATAGGCCGAAATCCAGTTCACAAGGCGGGCAACAATGCCTATTCCCTGCTCATTAGTGGAGAGTGCGGTACCTGATAAAAAGCCTTCGATAGGTACAAAAACGTTGCATCAATTTGTTTTCAAATACTGATGGCATTTGTAAAGTCCTGTATACCAGCTAGAGAGGTGGGTCGTGGTTGGACGCTTTTTCCCGAACCCATGTTGGAAGGCGACTAATAACTTGCAGGATGCCAGAAACAAAGTTATCCGGTTAGAGATGATGTGTTCAAGAAGTTCGCAGCAACTACTAACTAATGATATTGGTGAGTAGTTTGTCACAGGTCATTTGCTCCATCCTTGTGAACAGCGAGATTTTTCCACACAACCAATTTAGAAGTAGGGAGCCCTCATTCCATGACGCAATAAACAAAACATATAAATATTGCGATATCATATCGGCATCACGCTTCAAAATAGCATTGCGGTTACCGTCAGAAAAAGACGACTCCTTTGCATCAAGTTTGAAAAGGGGGTGAATACCATTTACGTTAATATCATTAGGTTACGTGAAACAGGAGAAGGTTCGTTCGGATCGAGAGTTGCTCACGGGCGACTAAAAACTGTGAAATATACTGTTAAGCACATAAGCAATTTTGTAAGGGTCAGTAACTAATAGCGCCTACATGGAGCTTGTGAACAGACTTTTTGTTTCCGGACAGGTACCCCGAAATTTTTGCGCCGCATTTTTGTTAAGGTTCACAAGTGTGGTTCCAAAAAAATCAACCCGAGCTCTCCGTATTTTGTGTATCCGTGATTGCGCAAGAGAAAATATGATATTCCTATTATCACAGGAAGCTTTGCGGTTCCTTGAAGCATTCTGTTGAGGGGTACGATTTTGCATGTGATCCAGGGATTTCCATGTTTTGGATTCCTGATTGTTGTTACGAATTTATCAAGACACGAGAGATTAATGTTTTTGAAAGTGTTCCACAAGCTTGTTACGTCCCCTCTCGTCAGAAAATCACTGAGGCACAAATCAACTGAATCAATAATAGATTCACCATCACCAGCAGAAAGGTTGAACCGTTTCACTCACGCGACCCTTTTTGGCAGGTCCGAAATTCGCAATATAGGAAACAAGCTTATGATCGGAGATTCCATCGCAAACACTGACTTTAGTGTCATCCGGAAAATTTCCAACAAATACGAGGTCTAGTACGATTTCAGGTCTTTGTGTAAATTTGTAGCTCTCTTTACAAGTTGGACGAAGTTGATGTTTAGCATCCAATCAAGCAAGAAGAGACAGTTCCATGTGTCAACTGACCCAGAGTGGAGAGTGTGTAATCAATAGCTGGTAATTTGAAGTGGTCTGCTGATATGACTTTTTGATTGGGTCTCTACTTCTGTTGAATATAAGAGTGTATGTCTTCCAAAAATATTTCCTGCGAGGAGGAGGGCCGATATATTACACCTATGAGCAATGAAAATGCACTGCAATCAATTTGTCACCACACATTTTTATGGTCGGGTATTTCAGTAAACTGACTTCCTTTTTTCACTACAAATTTACCTCCTCTTCCACGGTAGTCGCGACCATGTCAAATCGTTTTGTGAGTTCGGGGAACAATTTCAGAATCTAGCATGTCTGACTATAGACAACTCTCAATAATTGCAATAATTTGGGGATCATATGTGCATATAATTTCTTCAAGCTCGCGAACTTTGTTAACAATGCATGTGGCTTTAATCACAACAAAACAGAGCTGCTTCTAATTAGGCCAGTCAATGCGTGTGTTGGGAACGGATTCCTTTAAAACAGTTTTTCTGCTCATCCCATAGATTGGTATCGTCACCCACCCGTACTATGTCATAATCCAGAGACACTTTTTGGTATAGAGTCCTCAAATCACTTGAACGAGCCCAGAGTTTCCTGCCCTTGCTACAGTTTATGGCAGATTTTAGAACTTGAGGTTTTTTGTTGTAATCAAAAAAGTTCATGACAACAGGTTGTGCTTTATTGTGGCTTTCTTTCTGAATCGTATGCGCTCTTTCAACACAGTCAATAACCACTCCCACCGTCTATCCTATCAGTTCTTCAGTTATCTGTTTTTCATTTCTTCAGTGTTTTCGCGGTTCCGCTCTGCAAATGCAAAAATATTAGGATTGCGGCGGCTACTTCAATCTTCTAACTCGTACAGGTGCTTTTTATGTAGTTCTTCATTGCCTAGCAATAATGTAACTTCGGCCTGCAGTGCCTGGATTTATGGTTTCTTAACTGTTGTCGCTCCCATCACCTCGCTCATTCGAGCACTTAGTGTAGATTCAAGCTTATCCTGCGCAGTTGATAAGCTTTCTGTTTTCGTTTTCAGTTTGTTTTATGTAGGAAGAATGGCTTCCATTCTTCTTACAAAATCATTAATATCAGGCCCCAGGTTCTGCTCAACATCGACTGCAAGTACAATCGATATCACAGTCCATGCATCCTCAAGAAGAAATACGCAAGTTGCCGGGCATGGTAGGACAACGATCCCTATGCAGTGACTCTAAGAGCAGGTACAGGCGTATTTTTCACTAACCTGAAGGAAGAGCACAGAATGATTTAGCAGTGCGGCCATTCCGGTCCCGCCATGCCCCATGAAGTGATCGTTGAAGCGGTCGTATTTATATGCTGCAGCAAGGGGCGTAGGTTCCAAGAAGTCAGTTGACGGTGACGTCACGTGCATGTCCCAGCAAGCGGCCAGTCGAAGATAACTGTCCGTAGTTCAAGGCTGCTTACGTCATTCTTAGGTACAGGCGACACGTGCTCGGCAAGCGCGCATGGCGTGGCGTGGATGAAGAACACAGAAGGATTTAGTGGTGTTTCCATTCCGGTCCAGCCGTGCTCTCTGAAGTGATTGTTGAAGTGGTCGTATTTATATGCTGCAGCTGGGCTTGTAAGTTCCAAGAAGTCGATGATGGAAGTACCTTCAAAGGTGATAACTATGGGTTCCATAAACCGCCAGCCATAACCTTCAATAAATTGTATGTTGGAATGGTCTTCTGTTGTGTATACTGATGCAAAGAACCTATTATATGTGATATGACAGTATCTGAGATGGGTTTGTGGTCATGCCCATGTAACAAGATATGCTAGCGGTCCGTTCCTGGAGATAAGGACTGTCAAACCATCCGGGGTCAGATTTCAAATGATAAGAGAGATCATTAAAAAAAATATTTGTCCTTAACATCCGCCATTTTAGAGCAATAGCTCGCCTCGCACTCATCCTACTATTTTCACGCCCGTTCATTTCGACCATTTCTTTGGGATTTTGTACAACCGCTTTTTTTTTTGTTTCTGAGCCGGCGGAGTGATTTTGTGAACCACGGGTACCACCTTATATTCTTTACTGAAACTACTGGTACATACATACCGACCAGCTCAACAAACCATGTCCGGAAGAGACCCCCACTTTAGTTCACGGTTCGAGCATCAAACAATGGCATCATATTATCAGCAAAGAATACGTCAAGGTCTGAAATGATTGCGGCGTAATCGGCGTCATTATTATCTCGTATATTTTTGCTTTCTTTACCGGTGTGGTTAAATGACACTTGGATAGGACAATGGAGTACTTGTTACGACTAACTCCGTCCCGATAAATGATACGCCTGAGAGTTTAGGCAGCATTACCTAAAATAAATCTGGCAAATTAGATACACGTGTTGGTGTGTCAGCAGTTTTAAAGATGTTAACATCCAAAGTGAAGTTGATAAATCCTGTATACGCGCGCCTGTGCGAATAAAACGGCTGCTAATCAACATCAGAAAAAAAACTCCCAAGCATTTCCCCGAGGGTGAACATGGTTAAGTGCGAATGCACGGGGTGATGCTATCAGGGGTAGTAAAGTTAAAATCCGTTGGCATTCGCCCGTGAGCGCGCGCGAGCCGACCCACGGAGGTCTGGCAGTTTATCGCTGCATATATAGGGGGGTACGCCGCGCCCAGCGCGCCGAGCCAGGTGGCTGAGAGAGGAGGCGAGCGCAAGGGGAAAGGGACAGCGGCGCACGGCAGCTGCAGCCGAGCGAGGGGAGAGGAGGTGCGGGTGCGTGACGTCACGGCGCGGGGAGGGAGAGTGACACACAGCGGCGCACGGCAGCTGCCGGGGAGAGGAGGTGGAGTATGTGACGTCACGGCGCGGGGAAGGGAGAGGGACGCGTGCGGCCCACGCCGTCGCGCCGCGAGGAGCGGTGAGGGGCGTGTCATCACGTGGTGAGTGACGTCACTGCGCCGTTGCTAGCGACGCTCCTCTCCGCTCCACGCCGTTGCTAGGGGATAGGAGGACTGCGGACGGACGGCGCCGCCGGCGGTGGAAGGTTTGGGGTCGCTTATAAAGTGCATTGCACTTAAAATAAAGTCGTCAAGGAGGTAAACGTTTTCACACCGATAGATTCGCACAGCAGCAGCCGTCCTCTGTTTTAGTTCATCGCTAAAGGAAGATCCTGAATCGGGTGGCCGGCATCTCGCGCCGATTAGTATTTTTGGGAAGGCGGAAAAGCAGGCAGCCCAAACCATTTCGAGTGGTGAGTGTGTATCAGTGAAGAAGACGACTGGGTATTCTTTATCGGGATCAAAACACCGCTCCTTTTGTTCACAACCGTCACACGAATAAATACGTAAACCACTGACTACGTAAAAGAATTCTGCGTCATGAATATTCGGCCGGAGCCATGTATCAATAAAGACAGCAACGCTGGTATTGCTATCGTTAAAGATCGAAAAGATATTTTCACGTTTTGGCAGCAGGGTACGGATGTCAGTAAATGTCACTCTTAGTGGTCACATGAAAAGCGAGAAGCATGGCCATTGTTGCTTGTGAAGTTTAGTTTCGCGCGCTTTTTTATTTAGCTATCTAGCAGAAAAAACAACCTATTTGGTAGAAGTGTGACAAACGAATGTCTTTTCAGTGATGTCTAGCCGGTCGGCTCCAGGTTTGAATGCCTGCTTGCTTAGTTGCGGAAATTCAATCAACTTTTTCGGGCTTCACGGTTGAAAAAGAAAAATCCTGACGAATAGAACACTCTGTATCTTTAGGTTTTTTGGCGGATGCTCGTACGATTTGTTTATATTTAAATGAAATGAATTTAGGAAATCTTTACCTGAACTTACCTGGAGCAAACCGGCCAAGGCGTTCAATGCGTTAAACTGCTGACTTGTGATCAGGATCTCAAGGTTTTCGTCGCACAATTTATTTACTTTTTTTCTCTGAAGCTTCCCACTCTACCCTAAGATCATCTTCGAAACAGAAAAAGAGAGATTCGACCGCCGCATCCAATTTTCTGCGCGATAACATGAGGATGTAATGTGCTGCAGTTGCTCATTTACACCCCGCAAGCTATTCTCGGGGCGACAGGTTTCACCCGGACTGCGGGGTGCAATAAACGCTGGCAAGGAATCAGCCCTATCGTTCATTTGTTTATTTTAAGTGTCCGGTTTGACCTGCTTTTTTACCTCGTTTTAGCTCAATCACAGTTGTCGCCTGGCACGCTGGCGGGCCGCGAACGCTTTCTAGAATGTCCGTAGAATATTGTCTTTGGGTTGCAGGCTTTTCTCAACGTCCCACGAATAGGGCAGTCGAATTTTAATGACACTGTGACAAATTCGCCACTGAAGAGACAGGTATCGCTTCCCTCGTTCACATAAACCTCGAGGCCACGACACCGCTAGCAGACAGTAATTACTGGTTCTCACACCAGTGCAAATAGTCACGTAACTGACCTGTAACAAGAGCATCGGTGAACGCCCAATTGTTGAGGCGGTGTCGTGCCCCTGCTTGTGTCAATGGCGGGAAAGCAGTGACCGAGCAAGCAAAGTACCCGCCACTACATTAGGCTCATGAAGGGCGCTACAATATTATCCTTACCTGTTATGTATTGCACAAAGAACTGGTACTATTTTACGAACAGGTTTCTCCTCAAAACGCTGCTGTTCAAGCGCACCGCGGTCTGTACATTTTCTAAAGGGGGGTGATCTTTTTGAGCCCCAATGTTCGATCACGTAAGAACAGATTATATTGCCTGACAGCCCAAACGAGCACTGCACATGCCCCTCGACAGCGGAAGACTTGTTCTGACGTGAGGAAAGCGTTCTGCTCGCCAAGAAATGGAGGGGAGGTTTTCGTACTTTTCTTCTAATAGAACGGTCTATACCCTTTTTTCCGACGTGTCTGTGCGCAGCACAAAGTCTTTAGGTCGATGTGGTGCTTCCAATATGAGTGTGGAGGACAGCTTTTGTGTCCGTTCTTAGAAGGCGTGTTCGTGCCCCTCCGACCACTGATTTACATTTCCCGCACTTTTGCGCTGAAGGTCTGTAACGGCTTCATCGTAAGTAGCGCTAGAGACGGGACACAGAAGAGGAGACACACACGACGGCGCTAACTCGCAACTGAATTTATTAGGCGAAAACACAAATATATACCCAAAAGAAAGAACACGTGCCCAGGTCAAACCCGAAAATGCAGTTTGATAAACACAAAGGTCACAGGATTACGATTCGAAAAAAAACACACAAGATTACACTGCACATAGTCAACAACCAACCAGCGAAACATCTAAGTTAATGCATTTGACAAGAACAGAAATTCCTTTTCATGAAGTGCTACCGACGCGTGGCTGATACACTTATCCTCGTGTTTTCCTATATAAAAAGCTTCGATTACCTCGCGTGTCAATTGGTGCCTGTGTCGCCATAACACGCTGGTGTTCTCAAAAAGTGGACAGCATTGCGCCTGGGTCTTATCTTTGTGAGTCGCGCAATGTCGAGTGATGTGTGCATGAGGGTTGTTTTTGAGCGAACTCCGGTGTTCCATCAGACGAACATTGATGCATCTTCCTGATTGGCCGATATAAACGTTGTCACATGATAATGGCAATGAGTACACAATTCCTGTCTTGCACGGGACAAAAGGCGAAGCATGCTTAACATTGCAATATCTGTCAGACTTCTGACCGGACAACCTTCTTTCCACCATGTTACACAACTTACCAAGTTTATTCGGAGCGGAAAAAAGGACTCTAACCCCGAAACGCCCGGCAACATTCTTCAAACCATGTGATAAATGGTGGATATATACAATCACAGCAGTTTTCATTTTTTCTGCCCCGAGCCCATCTTTTCTAGATTGCGCTGCCGCACCCAGTGTGTTTGAAAACACCAGTGTGTTATGGCGACACAGGCACCAATTGACACGCGAGGTAATCGAAGCTTTTTATATAAGAAAACACGAGGATAAGTGTATGAGCCACGCGTCGGTAGCACTTCATGAAAAGGAATTTCTGTTCTTGTCAAATGCATTACTTAGATGTTTCGCTGGTTGGTTGTTGACTATGTGCAGTGTAATCTTGTGTGTTGTTTTCGAATCGTAATCCTGTGACCTTTGTGTTTATCAAACTGCATTTTCGGGTTTGACCTGGGCACGTGTTCTTTCTTTTGGGTATATATTTGTGTTTTCGCCTAATAAAGTTAGTTGCGAGTTAGCGCCGTCGTGTGTGTCTCCTCTTCTGTGTCCCGTCTCTAGCGCTACTTACGATGAATCAAAACCAACTAGCCCAACTGTCAATTTTATTTAACTGTAACGGCTTTGCGGTTTTCGCGCAGAATAATGAATTCGCGATAATAGCAGGTGAACCCAAAGAATGACCGCACCTGTTTTATGTTCTTAGGTTGCCTTAAGCTTAAACTTTTATTTTGTGTATTGCGCATCGGTGCTATCCTTCTCTAACATTTTTCGTGTGATAAAAAGGATACGTTCTGACTTCCTATTCCCGATTTGCTTGGTTTGTCAGTTAACTTGACATATCTTATCCGTGCAAATGGGTGGCACGCTTACCGGCAAAATGCTCGTCCCGTGTTTCTTTGGCGACTGCCACATCGTCAAAGTAATGAAAGGTGCGAGGAATTGCCGCGAAGACTGTGCTCATCAGGCCAGCGTTATTGTGGGTGCTGTTTAAAGCAACTTGAACATATTTAAATTGATCAAGTCCTTACCTACAAGAAAAGGTCTTCTCGCGAGAGTCATACGCCAAAGGAACCTGCCGATACACTTACAAGCAAAAGGTCATTTCTTGTCACATGGGGTCCCTGCCGTCCAGAAATAACGGTCTACTGATTTTATCTGTAATGCTGTGTCAATATTACGCATATTCTGTAACAGAGCGTTACCTATTTTTGCAGTCTTACATTGACATGCGTCACATGAATTTACAAATCTTTCAACCTCTGCATGAAACCTGGCCAGTATATATCCTGAAGAATTGTGTCCCCCGTTCCGCTCCTTTCTCCGTGGCGAGACATAATTTTTGTGAGTAATCTTCACCACGTCCCCCTCAGCAGGTGAGGTATGACCAGCAGTGTGAGCGGTTTGTCCGATGCATGCAATATTGCCGGTACAACAATCATTTAGCTTTACTTGCATGCCCGCATTTCCGGTTGGGTTGAACCCTTTTCCGCCTGTTTAAAGCAGTCATAAAAAAGTTTCGTCTTGTGGCTCTTTTTCTATCACATTTCCACTTGTCATAATCAGCAGTAGTGATAGAGCTTGTGCTAAAGCCGCGTTTCACAATTGACATTTCTTGAGGAACTGTCCGGTGTGTTTGTCTGCTGGCGACACGGACAAGCGTGTCTCCACTCCTTATCATTCGTTCTATAGTTTCGTTTTGAACATTTGTTCAATGAACATCCGCAATACTTAAACATTCACAAGTCACTCGCCGGGGTGGTCTGTATTTTGTCTTTTGGAAAAGTGCAAGAAGATTGCGCATTTTTAATTTGCAGAGTGACAGTGCACGTCCAGCAGTTCCCTAAGCATCCAATCCTTGATTTCCACTTCGAAAACAATGGGAAACTGACGAGAATGGAAACATTTTATTGCATCGTCAGAATTACCACTCACGGATACGCAGTATCAATGTCGTTCGAACCCGAGCCACAGTTTAAGCCAGCAAGCACGGCACTTGACCAGTTGCAGTGTCATTTTTCATATGGTTCCATACTAAACGCACACATTGTGAGTATCGCTACCGTTTGTCTCGTAGTTAAAGATGACACACGGATTTTGAAAAATGCAAGTTTACCTGATAAAATTTGTTCTCTGCTCTAAACTTTGAAATGTCCACAAAAGAGGAAAGACGCATCAATAAAGCGACACATACAGTCGACTGTCGAAATAATTGCCCCAAGTTCTCCCGTCCAAGCGTTTATGTTTTGGCGCTCTCGTTTGTTAAACATGTCATTTTATGGAACACACTGTTTATCAACGCGGAGCCACTTTGTCTAGTGACGGGTAGAACACGTCCATCTAGCATGATCGCCCTGCGTTGCATACGAAAAAACAGGTCGTGCGCCACGCCGGCAATCGGGTTTGCTGGTCGTGGCTGAGGTTAACCCCAATAAAATAGCAACATGCTGCAAGTGGCAGGTAACAAAACATGAGCATGACATGTTTGCAGCATTGGCTACATTTAGGCAAGCATTTATCCGCTGTTAAAATAAAACAGCTTCCTTAATAATATTGTGTCCTGGCCATGCTAGAGCTGCTTACGATTCTAATATAAAGTTTATTCACGAGGGAATACAGCAGAAGTGCCGGCGCTAGGCTAGTTGCCGACCTGTGACGTGCAGTGCGTGCCAGAGCATATTTAAACGCTAACGCGTTCCTCTCCAGGGATTTGGGCTGGCTTGTTTCTAGAAATTTTGTGGCGTGCACCCGTCGAATATGGGTTGTTTATAATTTAACGGCTGGGTAACCTTGCCTGTATAGTTGAGCCATTCGCAAACCCATAGTAGCCCGTGATGTGAAGTCCGGCGGCTACAGCACGGTGCCGGAGCAGACGATAGAATCAGCAGATGGGTAACCTGGGCCGTGGGAATACTCAAGCTTGAGCAGGGAGACCTTAACGTGTTTTGACAGTTGATGAGTGGAAGGCGGTGAAGATTTTAGCTTGGCAATTTTTTGGACACGAGAGTAACCTTCCGTGTAATTTGACAGGGCCCAAGAAATGGGACGGCGTTCTCTAGATCGCCCCGCACAGGGCATCTTGAGTAATCTTGGGGATGGTTTTGACGACACCGCTGAACCCGAGCCCCTATACTCATTCTTTCTTCTTCCGTGGCTAGGAGTTTTAAGGTGAAGGGCAGAAGCCACAAACGGTGGCAGTCGGAGCCACCCTCAAGCTCCGGCGGATGGGCTCCCTGTCTGTTTACCAGGCAGGGAGCTCCGTGACCTCTTAAGCTATCTGGGAAAGGCTGACGAAGGAAGTACATCCGTTCCCTGCTTTTATATAATGGTGAATGGTATTGTTAACCCTCTCCTTCCACAAACATGATCGGCCGCCGAAAAGGGGCCGCACAAAATTTTCATTCGGAACACTTTCAACAACTCTCTTTTCAACAACCGTGAATAACTATTCTCGTTTTTTTTGTGATTGATTCAGCTCACGCAGCAAGACGTGTCGCTTCCCTCTCGATATTCCTGTTTTCTAAATTTCTGCAAAGCACAATAGGTGGAAAAACACTCCCGGGACATCTGACGACGAGACGGACGTCGGCCCGTTTTTGTCTGCAACGCACCGCAAGGAGCGTCCTCCCTTCGTCCAAGCCAACAGAAAGGCTAAAAAGCGCCCGTAAAGTGTACAAGCCCCGAAAAACAGATGAACACACATGCACACAGACTCCAATAGCTTCTAAGTCTCCATAATGCGAACAGAAAAACATTATTCAATAGAACTGTTGAGGCCTCCTTAAAAATCTTCATGATGTATATGAGATATTGCATTTGAATCTACAAAGTGTGATCTGTCTTCAGGAATCCAATCTAGACACAGAAATTTCTCGAACAGCTACATGGTATTTAGAAATTATACGGATGGTTGTGGCACGTCGTCACGTGGTGTGGTCATCATTGCCCGGGGCCTGCTGCCTGCCTGCCTGCCTGCCTGTGCCTGCCTGCCTGTCTACCTGCCTGTGCCTGCCTGCCTGCCTGCCTGCCTGCCTGCCTGCCCGCCCGCCCGCCCGCCCGCCCATCTGACTGTTTGCCCGGCTGCCTGCCTGCCTTTGCCCGCCTGCCTGCTTTCCTGCCTGCCCGCCCGCCCGCCCGCCCGCCTAAAGCTCGCCCGCCCGCCTGCCTGTCTGCCCGTCCGCCTGCCCGCCTGTTTGCTTCTGCCTGCCTGCCCGCCTGCCTGCCCGCCTGCCCGCCTGCCGGCCTGCCCGCCCGACTGCCTGCCTGCCTGCCTGCCTGCCTGCCTGCCCGCCTGCCCGCCTGCCTGCCCGCCTGTCTGCCCGCCTGCCTGCCTCCCTAACTGCCTGCCGGCCTGCCTGCCTGCCTCTGCCTGCCTGCCTGCCTGCCTCTGCTGCCTGCCTGCCTGCCTGCCTGCCTGCCTGCTTGCCTGCCTGCCTGCCTGCCTGCCCGCCCGCCTGCTTGTCTGCCTGCCCGCCCGCCGCCAGCCCGCCTGCCTGCCTGTTTGACTGCCTGCCTGCCTGCCTGTCTGCCCGCCCGCCCGCCCGCCCGCCCGTTTGTTATTTTGCCCGCCAGGCTGCCTGTTAGCCCGCCCGCCCGCCCGTCTGCCTGCCTGCCTGCCTGCCTGCCTCTGCCTGCCTGCCTCTGCCTGCCTGCCTGCCTGCCTCTGCCTGCCTGCCTCTGCCTGCCTGCCTGCCTGCCTGCCTCTGCCTGCCCTGCCTGCCTACCTACCTATCTATCTATCTATCTATCTATCTATCTATCTATATATCTATCTATCTATCTATCTATCTATCTATCTATCTATCTATCTATCCTTGAGGCTGTCGCGATTCGCACAATTATAATCAACATTATAATAACTGTATGCTCCCTTTACATTTGTCCTGATCATGCGCTATCGATCTCCGAGTTTGAGGCTCTCATAGATCAGTTATCAGAACAATTTCCTTTAATAGGAGAACACAATGCCCATAACTCCTTTGTGGTTCTTCTCGCACAGATGTTCGATGACGCCTGATTGCGAAAATTCTAACATCATTGGGAGCATGCCTTTTTAAGAATAAACAAACAGCCTACATACACTAATCTAGGACATAGCACCTATTCATACCTTGACCTGGCTTTCGGTTCTGCAGTTGTATTTAAATCACTCGAGTTGGATTTGAGCACACACCCATATGGTAGTGACCACTTCCCAACCACATTAATATATATGGGTAAAGGCCACAACAATTCATCTTCCCTTAGCATGTTTAACAAAGCAAAAACTAACTGGAGTACTGTCGCAGATACATCTAAACTACAGCACACAGCCATAGCACACATACACATAGAATAAGCTGCCGAGCACCTCACATCACACATCCTTGATGCTGCCAGAAAGTATATTGCCCAGGTGTCCGGTGTCCCGCCCCATCCAAGGAGACCCTGCTGAATCGAGGAGTGCAGGCGAGCACGAGAGACCCAGAAAAAGCGTGGGGTGTCTTTCGCCGGTAGCCCACGTCAGATAACCTCACCTCTTTTACACGGGCCAAAGCACTTGGGAAGCGTGTGCACCATGAGGCGAAAAGGGAGAGTTGGCGTACCTTCATCCCACCCGTTACCTCATACACAGAAAAACGCAAGGTATGGACAAACACACAGACACAGACACACAGACACAGACACAGACACAGACACACATGGACAGACACACGCAAGGTATAAGCAAGTTTAAAAGACAACATACACACACCCTGCCCCTAGTGAGCACAATGGGGGACACGCTCGAAAATAAGTCTATCACACTTGCCTAACAATTGGAACACGCTTCCTGTTCTGCACACTACAAAACACTTTCTTGAAACACAAAACCGCTTGTGAGAAGAGGTCTCTCAGTGACAATAACAAGTCAAAATGCTGTTACAATACTGAATTTACACTGTACGAGTTGAAGGCTGCCCTGAGCTAATGTACACCTTCAGTTCTCGGTGCAGATATGATTACATACACCATAATACAATACCTACACACAGACACACTTGATACACTGTTACACCTAAACCGCAAGATTTGGCTTTTGGGGCACATTCCTGCATCTTGGAGTGAACGTATAGTTGTGAATTCTGAATCAGGGGAAAGAACCTTCCTCTCCTGCCAGGTTTCAACCCATAACCCTCACAAGCTGCCCGTGCGAGCATCTCGAGAAGATGATCAAAATCAGGCGTGTACTTTTTAAGGTACGACGGTCTTTTCGAGAGCTGGCAGGCAGGCTTCAGGGCAAGGCGATCCACAAACGACAAACTCGTCAACCTTGAGTCGCACATCAAGGATGCTTTCATTCATAAATAATTTTGCGCAATGGTGTTTTTTCATCTTGAGAAAGCCTACGACGCCACGTGGCGATACGAGATACTTAGCGACCTAAAGGCATTAGGTGTTTCGGGTGATATGTTTAACACTCTTTATAGCTACATGGCGGAACGAACCTTCCGGGTAAGTTTGGGCACTCACCTTTCAAATCTTTTTGTGTAGGAAAATGTTGTGGCCCAAGGCTGCATTGTGAGCTGCAGATTGTTCATAGTCAAAATGAACTCACTTCGAAAGGCGTCTCCACAAACTACTCCCTGTACATTGTACGTATATGATGTGCAAATACATTTTAAATTGTGCAATCTGTCAATTAGCGAGCGCCATGTCCAGCTTTGTGTGAACAAACTAGCTGGCTGGGCTGATAAAAAAACAATTTAGTCTGAAACCAGTTAGGAGAACGCGTATTGTGTTCTCCAAATGGGCGGGATCAGGCCAGATCTAAACATCAAACTTAATGGTGTCTCGATTCCGGTCAAGAAAGAACACATGTTCCTAGGTATAGTTCTTGATAAAAACTTTCCTTTATCCCTTATGTCAAACAACTAAAACAAAAAAATGTCTCAAAATAATGAATATTCTTAAGGTCCTGTGGCATCACACGTATGGCGCTGACAAAGAACTTCTGCTGCGGGTGCTTACTAGCCTGCTGGGCTCGCATTTTGACTATGGGAGTGTTGTACATTGTTGAGGAAGGGAAACAGCTTTACAAATACTCGAACCAGTGCAGCACTGGGGCCTTCGGCTTATGTCTGGAGCTTTCCGTACTAGTCCCATGCAAGTTCTGTACGTCGAGTGCGAGAAATGGTGCTTAGAATACCAACCCAAGTATGTAGATCTATTCCATTTTTTTTAAATTACATCAACGTCTCACCATCCCAATAAGGCTATAATGATCGATACATCTACATCCCAACTTGTTTTAAATTGTCCACTGATATAATGCCCCTTTCTCACTCAGGTCGAGAGAGAAGGCTTCTGAACTTTCTGTATTGTTTTTTGACAAGTTCACAAATCTTTTATTGATTCTGTAGCCCCATGTCATCTTCGCCCTGTATTATGTGATCTGCCTTTTACACAATATAAGAAAAACACGGTACCCATAACGGGAATTTTGGAGCAATTCATGTATCTGCAGGCGAGATATGGGGTGGCAGGAGTTTTTAGTCATGCTTCAAAAACGTTCATTGTGGTGTGTTGTGCTGGACATGGACAGAACTTCAGTGCTACTAAAACAATCGATGTGAATTCCAGCATTTTTACGGCGAAAACATATGGTACATGTCTTGTTTTAAATGACAATATTGAACATATTACCGCTTGTCCATCATTTTCACAGATTCACTTAGCGTCGTGCTTACATTATCATCCCGAAGTTCTTGCAAAATTTATGTTATCAATCTCGTTTTTATATCTTTGATGTCAGCATATTCCTCAAATCTGAATATGATCGTCTGACGGGTTCCAGGCCACAATGGGATCGCTGGCAATGAGTTGGCTTATAAAAGGGCCGCTGCTGCTGCGGCAAGAGTACCCTACCCTGACATCAAGCCACTCATCAGAGAATACTTACATAAAGCATGGCAAACACCTTGGAGTGAACAGTGAGACAACCAACTACGTGTAATAAAGTCATTCTTGGGACGATACACACCTGACTGGCACATCAGACACACCGAAGTGAACCTAGCAAGGTTCTGTACAGGCCACACACACATAACACTTTCCCACCTGCTCACGGGATCACCAACACCTACGTGTAGCGGGTGTGGGGAGGCCCTATTTGTAATTCACACGCTCATCCAATGCAAGGCACCGTACACAACAGGACGAAAACACTTCCAACAACTATACAGACAACACATCCCGTTTCACCCATCATGCTTTTTAGGAGACTAGCCCTTGTTTTCCATAAAGCATGTTTTTACATTTCTCACTTATATCAAGCTCTTACATCTCATTTCTTACCATGTATCATAAAAACCTGCACCTTTACACAGTCATCTTCATTACCTTGTGTTTTACTTCGTTTATTTCGACTTAACTGGCATACTGTTTCATTCATTTCACTCAAAGGAACGCACCATTCCTTGCCGCTCTTTGTCCTGAATTGATCTTGCGCCATAAAAACCCAAACATCACCATTATCGTTTCTTCGACCGCCCAGAAAGCCGAACGACGCGGCCCACAGGACAACCAAGATCCTGGGAGGGACGAGCAAAGCTTGGTGTTGCCTGTTATAGATTGGTTGCTTGTTCTGCTGAAATCTTGGTGGAATAAACTGGGCTGGTGAAATCAGCCTGTGTTTTGTGGTCACGTGAATATTTGGTTCACGGCATTCTCAACAAAAGCCAACATGGTGCCCAACGGTAAAGTAGGTTTGCGCGTGAGCTGTAAAAAGACAGGAGAATAGACAGGCAGTGGTATCTAGGCGGGGGGATTTCTATTTTAATTATGCAAGGTGGTGGAACGTCGGAATCACTGCTGTTGCCAGAGATGTACACGGCGGCCATATCCGTGCATAAACGGTGTGATATGTCCATTGGTTTTCCCGCACAGGGCAGATTGGATTCATGGCGAAGGTATCGACGACACCGCAGACCCCGAGCTCCTGACTCAGGCTGTGACGAGCAGTAGAAAGGAGTTTTAGGTTGAAGGTCAGACGCCTAACCAGTGATCGTAACAGTCGTTTCAAACAACCGGCCAAAGGGTTGCCTGTTTGTTTTCGAGGTTGGGGTTTGGAAAAGTCACTCAACATGAAGTTAAGTTTACAAGTTAAAAAAACCCGTTCCCTGTTTTCTTCCACACTGCATATTCTTTTTTCTTTATGCCCTCGTGCCAATCTTCCACTCCAAAAAGGAGGCGCACAAATTATCTAGCTGATGATAAAGCAGAACCGTTCTAAAAAAGTTTTTCGTTCCTTGACCCCGGTAGCAAAAATGTCAGTCACGTTTTTGACCGAAGGCATCGAGTCTGCTGTTGGTGCAGAATACGATGCTAAGAAGCTAGCATCCTGTGACCCACTCGTTGAAGTGAACAGAGTGAGAACCAACTGAAACTTCTGAACAGCCAAGAAGTCTGGGTGAGCAACACGCAGAAGAAATGGAAGGTAGTGGACACCGCCTTTGAACCAAGGTACTACATTGTGGACACCGGGTGATAGCGTTGTGCGTCGCAACCGCATTCACTTGGTACCCTTGCCAAGAATACAGGCGTTTACACCACCTGCGGAGCAAGTACAAGCGGGAGCCGCTGCAGTGAAGCAGTACCAAGGTACCTCGCATGGCCACACCCAAAGCGGTCGCTGCAGCATCCCGACGAAACCCTATAGAGCCTCTTTCCTTTCAGAAGGAGAACCTGCATAGCCTCTTTTATTTTGGAAGGATATTCACGACCGGACGGCGCGGTGCTGCTACCGCACGCCTTTGGAAAGAAGAAAAAACGGTGAGGGTAATAAACCGTGTTCGCCGTAGATGGAGTCACACGTCTGTTCGCCCGTGCGTACAGCACTCAAAGTCGTAATAAACAAACTCGTCACATGGAGTTATTTCGAAGAAGGTTCAGAGTCTGAAACCTAGGTGGAACTTATGCATGTTCCAATAAACAAAGTATTTTTGGCAAAAGAATTATAATCAGAAGAGCATAATAAAAATATCACAAAGCACATACTCTCTTACACGTGAATGCCCAAACCAACAAAACTGTCAAATTGGGCTTTCTAAGATGGAATGTACGAGCGTATTACCGTAATGCAAGGCGATGCTTTTAGTGCCAGTAATAAGGTGAAGGATACCAATCATGCAGTTATCAGTGGCATGTGCCTATTACGGCAACACGGATCATCCCTCAAAGGACTCTCATTTCTGCACAGCACAGTGTCTGAATGGCAGGTGCCGACACTCTGCTTATTCGCAAACTTGCACAAAATTTACAGCCACAACAGAGATGATTCAGCTGAAAGTAACCGAAAACGTCTTCTCTTCTGAGACGCGCCAATACCACAAGCAGGTTTTGGTCACTTATTAAGCAAAGCCCGCCCGTCGGGGGTTGCGGCGGAGTTTGGTCAGCATAGTGACACAGTTTAGCCTCCTTGCTGATGTGTCGCTCTCACCACCACTAATTGAAGGCCTATGTCCTCCTTCTGCCACAGCTGTAGAGGCTGAGGTGGGCTCAACAGCAATTCCCTTTGGAATCCAGAATTTTGATGCTCCCCCGGTTGTGAAGAATCCGGTGAATGTGGTGACAACTATCTCCACCAGAAATGGTTCTGCGCATTCCGGTATACCTGTCCTGCCCCGCAGTAGGCCTTAGTGTAGACAAGGCATGGAAACGGGGATCCTCGGATCCCCACCCGCCTTCAGTGCACCTCTGGGTTTTGTCTACTAGCTCACGACCAGTGCATGTAGCGCAAGGGGTGGGCGTCACAGAGACCACACATGGTTCACTTCTCAACTTTCCGATGAGGTTGGGGATGCCGCACCCACTCCGCGTGCCCTGAAATCACCAAGTCAGCGGCTCAAAAACACTCAGAATGGAAAATATCTTCTTGTGATGATAGCAGCGACTGTTCCGAAAAAAGTTGACCCATATATATTGAAACATCTGCTTTTACCCCTTATGCATTCCTAAGAGCACACGCACGCGCACCCAGACTTCAGTTTCTCATAACGTTAAATAAGCGAAAAAGAAACCGTAGGGTACTCATTAAAGCCTAAAGAATATACATGATATTGTTACCCATTGTATATACCCAATAATTCAATCCCATCACAGACCACCAATGAGGCTGTTGGAATTAAAACAGTCATTTGATAGTGCAGCAGCAGCAGCATGCCTTTTTAACAAACCTCCAACATATGACCCAATAAATTCCGAGGTTCCAGCTATGATAAATAAGCTATCTTTACCATTTGTTTTTGTTGCTGGTCTTCATGCCACAAAGCGACCTGGGGATCTTCCCTGGCGGATATGCGAGCTCGCCTAATTGCGAGCTTTTTAGCATTATCTGGAGAATATCTGCTCAACACAAATAAGTTTTAAGATGCTTAAGATGTAAGACGGGTTTGGGTTATTTCGGGTCCAAAAGAGCAGATTGAAACACCGTTCCTCTAATTACAATATATGCTTAATATGTTAAATCTGAAGGTCAGCAAAAAGGAAAGACACAGGAGAGTATTTAGTTTCGTGGCTCAGGAAAGAAAAATACTCTCTGCACTTCTGTAGCTTAAGATGTGCGCGCGAAAGGTTGCGGATTCAGGATGTTGATAATCTTGAGTGAGGTGTAACTCAGTATTTTTAGGTGTTTATTCTCTGATGGTCTAAGCCAAACTGCGGAATTTCGCTTTTAGCAAAGAGAGGTAGAGAGATTAAAAGGCCTTTTGCGATAAAGAAATAATTAAACTTTAAAAAAAGGGGTAAAGACGCGGTACAGATCTCAAGGGTGGAAACTGAAGTTAGGGGCCCTGATGCAGCAGCTTTTTTTTTCCCTTCATATCCGCTCATGATAATATTTAGCTACCCCACTGGTCTAAGCTGCCTCTTATGTGTTGAGCGAAGTTAAATTTACGCTATTTCAGTTGTCATCCCCTGAGCATACCCTCAGGCAGGTCGAGATTGTGCAGAAAAAGGTAGAATTTGTGGTGATTTTAGCATTTTTTCAACATAATTTTTGAAGTTCTCACCGAACATCTTCGCCCACATAAATTTGTAGGTACTCTGTTGGCTTTTACATGCTTTTTTTGGTCTTACTGGTTTTTCCTCCATAGAGATTTTATACTTCGCAATTTTATGTCGCTTGACGAAATAGGGAAAATTTTTTCCCTGGAGTATGAGAACACGCGTGTTTCTCTTAGAGGGGTGTTGGTAGTCGGGGTCGGAATGAGCACGGGTTGGGAGTTCACGTGCCTCTTACTCGATGCCCCGTTTTCTTCTAGACCCTTGTTTTCAGCTGTCCACTTGACCTTATTAACTGTATGAATTGTGGATGGAAATATCTTGCGAACCTCGTAGGTGTAATACGTGTGGGAAGTAAAATGCCCTTTGAGAGTCAGTTGTGACCCTGACACTTTTAAATTCAGAGCATTTCAGTAACTCACGATGTCACCCGCGTTGGCGTCCGTAGTCCGCGTCCGCATCGCTCCCCCTACACCACATAAAAAAATAATACTTGTCGGCGCCAGATTTCGATCCTACGACCCTGCGGGCGGAACGCAAGGTGCACGGTACTCTACCAACAGAGCCACAAAGCCGACACAGAACGGAAGGTTACGAACGTGCCTTATATCCTTGACTCATTCAAACTACGTCAAGAAGCTGCTGATACAACGCATTCACTACCACCAACTCCCCAAACACTAAATTTACGATAGTAAACTGAAAATGTGGCCGTGCAACGCCGGCACGTGCGGGCAGAAAAGCACAAAGAGAACTGAACTCCCGCTGGCGCAGTTTCAGGCAGGGGGCGCGCGAGCACTGCGCAGGCGGGAAATTTGAATCGCATGGGGTGGTAGCCGTAAGACGATAACGGCACTACAGCCCATTATGGCGAACCACTGCTCTGCACTTTCGACAGCTTTCACATTGAGTGGAACGGCTTTATTTTTCTTTTTGTTCGGTACTCCCGCGAGTCGGATTGCCTTGGGGATGTGTTCAGCTTCCCTTTCCTTGTTCCGGTACGTCGAAGGGTGTGCAGTTGCAAAGCAATTTTAAGTTTTCAAGTACGACATTTGCTGCCCCGTACTTTTGTACATGTTCGAGTCGGTGTATACTGTGGTTGCATGATTTTGGAATTCTCCTCTAATGAATTCGTGGGTCTCGATCAATGCAGTGCATCGGTGCATTTTCAATGCAATGAAATGCAGCTGCGTCAACACAGTTGGTTCTGAATCAATGATGTGGGGTGTCTGGATCACTGCAGCTGGTGAACGGGGGCTTTATGTGGAGTCGCTTTATCTCGGACATGTCTATGACGACCCGCCGACGTTTCTTTTCAGAGGGGGTGCTTGTCTTCCATATGGTGGGCAATCCCGATTATGTTTTCATAACCCTTCTCTTTGTGCCAGGAAATTGGTATCTCTGATTTCTTCAAAGCAATATTGAGAATAATTTCAGAGCCTATTTATTATTATTAGCAGAAGCGGCAGCTGAAGCCTACTACGTTCACACTAGGACAAAGGCCTCTCCCGTCTACATCCAACCTGTCCTGGCCTCCGCTGTTCGAGTCCGATATTTGCCTATAAATTTTGTTGTTTCTTCTCTGTATCATGTTACTCGCCTTGCTTTTCTTCTATACCCGTCTCTTGCTGTTCATTCTGCTACCTTGGTGGTTGTACGTAGCCAGTTTCTATCACAGTCACACTTGACAGGTTGAGGACTACCTTAGTGCACTTCTGGGGATATTGTTTCTTCAAATTACTTCGGTGCGGGTAAATCTATACACAGAGGTCTGAAAGACCTGGCTCATCATACAATGAGAAGTGCAAATATTTATTAGGAAGTGCTTAGACTGCCCGTGAAACCTTTTAATTATTCTTGAACCAGCTGTTCCTCACATGTTGCACACAGCTACACTTTGGTGTCCGCATACCTTACACGCCATGGCTTTACAAATCCCTAGAGTTGATATTCACAAAACTCGTAGCGTTTAACAAAATTTATTTGATGTCTTTTTTTTCAGACATCTTTCAAATAGAGGCCGAGAGTTGTACACTCTGAAGGTTGTTTTTACTTGCAAAATGGTTAAATACGTCGTATCAAAAATGCTTTTAAAAGCATTCCCACTTAAAACTTGAAAAAAAAAGTTGAAATAAAGGTTTTGCACAGCTTTGAGTGCTTCAATCAGCCTGTGCGTATGTGTAAGCTTGTCTGAGTAGTTGCGTGGGGTGCAGGAGCATGCAAAAAATCTGAGATGGGTATATAAGATTCTCTCACGCAGTTTGCCTTTTCAACGCTTGCAGGGGCGCTTTATAGGAAATTACAGGGGCTCCATGACGATGGCGCGGGCCGACTTGATTGACAACAGTTGCAAAACGTTCGATAGTGCTCATCGCGACCAGTTCTTGCAAGTGCTAAAACTTAATGCTTCAGGACTCCAATTGATTCCGCTTGCATTCACCAAGTCAATCCAGCTGTGGGTACACAACCCCTACCAAGATCACGGGACGCAATAAAATAGGCTTTTTGAATTTGATTTCCATTCTACAGAAAAAGGTACGTGGCTGGCCACCGTTGTTAACAGAAAAAAAATGTGCATTATTATATGTTCCCGCGTACAACTTTATATACGTAGTTAATTTATTTATATACGTTGATTTATATGTAGAACGCCACGCGTCCTGTGTATACGCGGCGATATTCAGCTTCTAGTATCATCATCATAGTATTATCAACGTGTTTCACGATAGACGGTCGCCGCGGCCGCTTTTCTGATGGAGGCAAAAAGCACAAACGCCTGTGTGTACCAGACTTCAGAGCACGTTAAAGATCCCCAGGTGGTCAAAATTAATCCAGAGCACTTCACTACGTTGCTCCTCATCGCCTATGTTGCATCGGCGCGTTAAACCCTACAATCAATTTAATCAAGTCCAGGATGGTCTTTAACCTCACTTCGTTCACGAGCAACAGCCACGGGCTCGCTTCTCTGAACAAGTTAGTTAGCGTAATTTCGCTGTAATACCGCACTGAACGACTGGGGTAAACGCAAGTTCAACTCCATTTTTCTAAGTACTCCGCAAGCCGGCTACAAGCTTGCAAAAAACGGTGTAATAAATATTTCAAGGAACCGCTTTAATAACACTTCTCCCACAGCACCCGAAATGGCCATGCTCTTTTCGAGAAGAAGGTGAGTTTATTTTCGCAGCAATACCGATTGAATATTAGACCTCAAGGCCCATTAATCTATATCTCTTCCAAAAACTGCGCGCTTCCGTCAACAATCATGAAAAAGCACAGCATTTCAATTGTTTGCTGAACGTGCTTTTTCACACTTCACTAACGGGCAGCAACTGCGGCTTCGCTTCGTTAAACAAAGCAGTGAGCTTATTTTCGCTGCAATTCCGCACAGAATGTTAAGCCATAAAGGCCAGTTAATATCTACTTGTTGTGAGAACTCTGCGCTTTTCCGTATTAGAGCGTGGAAAAGCACAGTATATTAATACAAGCAGAAAACACTTTTTCGTCATTTGACTCACGTGCAAAAACCACGATCGGGCATTTTTAAGCAAGTCCCCGGGCGTGTTCTCCCGGCAATGCCGCGTAGAATGTTCAGACGAAGACGCCAACTCATCTTCTTTTTTTCGTAAAACTCTGCGCATCCGGTCTACAAGCTGGTAAATGCACATTTTAGAAATTATAGGCATTACGCGTTTTTTTGCATAAGCACAAGCATAAAGAATAAAGCATAAAGCATAAAGCGCTTTTTTAAATAATTCGGTGAGCCTACGTTTGCTGTATTGGGCGGTCAGATGGTTCATGGTTGTGCTGCTGACCACGAGGACGCGGGTTCGATTCCTGGCAGCGGCGGCCGCATTTCTGATGGAGGCAAAAAGCAAAAACGCCCGTGTGTACCACACTTCAGCGCACGTTAAAGATGCCCAGGTTGTGAAAATTGATCCGCAGCCCTCCACTACAGCGCGCCTCATCACCTGCGTTGCATCGCCGAGTTAAACCCCAAAATCAATCTAAATCAATCAGATGTTTCACTGACGCCCCCAGGCTAATGACGTCGGCTTTGGGACTCGCTCCGTGGTCGTCTGCTACAATCCGCTCGTGAGGGGCAGCACTGTCTGTGCTAGAAATCACCCGTTGTGATAATTTAGAGTATTAAAAAGCGTATTTGTAATATTTCAGTTATTTTGTCAGCTTTTGACACGTCTGGATAATCTCAAGTTGTATCCCGTACAACTGTGCAACAGAGAGAGAGAGAGAGAGAGAGAGAGAGAGAGAGAGAGAGAGGGAGGGAGGGAGGGAGGGAGGGAGGGAGGGAGAGAGAGAGAGAGAGGGAGAGAGAGAACATCTGAACACCTGTCAGATAATCGTGTGGAACTCAATCTTTCTGGCTTATTTACGAAACTCAAGGCCTCTAGCTCCACCGTAAGCATTCAAAATGCGCAGGCTGCAGCAAAGTATTTCTGAGATGCTCTTATGGAGACTCAACAGTTTGCAATGCCACGCACCAAGCAGCGGGCCCGTATACGAGCAGCGTGCAGCAGGGAATAAAACGGCTGTCTCGTCGCTCTTCATTATTTCTATCCAGGTTTTTAGTGCTGTTTTTCCATTTTGCAATGCACCAACTAGCCCAACACCATATCTTCTGTTCACTTGTATCAGAATAATGTTTTCTGGTTGCCCACAGTTTAAATATTCTGCACCGTCATATACGTCTTATTAGGAGTTTTGGGCATGTTTGGGAGGATCACAAAGTTTGTTTGTGTATCTTCTTAAGGCTGTATGGCATACATTTCCTTCTTCACAATGAGGCCTTCGCTTTCGCTCCGTGCAAGGGCGTGTATCTTTTGTTGATTATATAAGAAGGTCCATATCCTGAAGTTCTTTATTCAGATGCAAACACAATTGAAGTATTTCGACTTCGCCACCACTAAACGGGGCTGCAACGTTGTCCAGAGTACTCGAAGGCGACATTTACGCCCGAAATTTGTATCCTAGCCATGGCTGTCATAGCGAACTGGCTCCTAACTCAAACGGTTGTAAGATGAATACAATATTGATGGCTTCACGTACTACCAAACCAGCGCAATAAATGGTGTACCCGCCAGTTTCCTGTATAAAAACTATCGAAACCGATTAATATGTCCAATCAGCTTTTAAGTCTTTTCCAACCCCTTCACGCGCAAAAAAGAAATCCGGGCCTACTGAGAATCGTGTTTCATGATATCAAGAAAATAAGTCTTGCTTTTTGAGTGGCTTTATTACAAAATACGTATGAATGTGTTAAGGATATGGCTAAGGGAAACGCACAATAAATATCCCTCCAGGCGTGAACAAAAATAGTATTACTGTAAGTATCCCGTGCACGTTTAGCGTGCGTGCATGAGTGCGTACGTGCGTGTGCCGGTGTGTGTGCTTGTCTACGTGTATCCCCCATCGCGTGTGTGCGTGTGCCTGCGCTTGCGCACGCGCGTGTGTGTGTGTGTGTGTGTGTGTGTGTGTGTGTGTGTGTGTGTGTGTGTGTGTGCATGCGTGCGCTTGTGGTAAGTCGGAAACATGTTATGGCGGTGCACCTATAGAAAATTTGGAAATCGGCTAGCACTTTCTCTCTGTACTCACTTTTTAATGTCATACTGACTTTTTATATGGACACAAACGACTATAGTAAAATGGGGTCGTCAGTCCCAAGTCTCTATGATTTGGTTTACACCTGCAAATATCAGACTATGTGTAAACCACAATATCTTTGTGGATGAATCGGTTATGACGCCATGCCCTGTACATGAGCACAGCCACCGAGCTTGATCCGACCAGCTTATTAGAGTCGTGGTCAATTGCTAACGCTTTGATCAATAAACCCCCTTACTTGTTAGAAGCCTCGTAGAAAACAAACACACACTGTAGGTTATTTGATCTCAACCTACATTTTTTCCATCTCATAGTGCATGTCAGCCTATTCGCGTGACATCACAACGTTAAGTCATGTGATACAATACTTTTAAGCTTTGGGAAAGGTTAGAAACGCTGTTTTACCACTTCCTTGTGTACGATTAGCTGGTATCCTAATAATTTCTGCGAAACCCGACCATTCCAAATGCCGACAAATTGTTTTCGGCTTGCATTTAGGCTGATGTCGGTTATTAGCAGCTGGTTGTTCCCCTTGTCAAAAGATTGCTTGATACAGACGCTAGCGCGTAGCTCTGTATATAGGCCTTTCACGAAGGAATAACGTCGCAGGAAATGGGGCGAAATCAGCAATGTTTCTTCAGTAGCGGCAACAAGAAAGTGTGCTTTAAATCACGCCTTTAGCTTGTGTATGATATTTAGGTATTTTATTATACTAAAAAGCTACCCACACGTCACATCTGTTGCGGACAAGCATCAATTGTAAATCGAGCCCAAAGAAGCATCAAAGAGAGAGAACCCGAGTGAAGCATACGACAAATGCGAGAATCCCTAAGTCGACTTCGAGAAGAGGTTCAAAGCCCAATGCCTCTACATTTTCTATAACTTTGCGCTTCCCGTCTACAAGGTCGGAGAAACACAGTCTAATATTTACATTTAGAAATCGCTGTTATGTAACTTCTCTCAGAGAGAGGAAACGCGGTCGCGCTTTTTTAAACACGTTGGTGAGTTTTTTTTTTTTGCGGAAATACCGAACGTTTACACTTCAGGCCAATCCATCTCTGTATTGTTAGCTCTGCGCCGCCGTAAACAAGACGCGAAAAGCACAGTCTAAAAATTGCATGCAGGACGCGCTCTTATGTCCCTTGGCACGCGGCCAACAGCTATGATCGCGCTTTTTTAAACCGGTTACATGGCCTATTCTCGCTGCAGTACCGAATATAATTGTATGACGTAACTGCCAAATCATCTCCGTGGCTAAGGGAACCCTGCCCGAATTTAAGCTAAGCCGGGCATGGGACACTCCTGCCCATTTTATAGTGCATCATGGCAGTTGGAACCACCCCGTGCCAAATGGCGATCATACCGGGAATAACGCTGTTGGAGAGCTTGGTTGTGTTGATGGCGGTCATAGCGGTCACGGCGCAAATCGGTGGGTTGTGAATGTTCCTGGAACAGCCGCCGTGTGGCCTGAATATACATAAATTCATTTATGGCTGCAGGGGACAATTTGGCTGCCACATGCTACGCCTCAGCTTAATTTGTATTGTCCGCAGACTCTGTCTTTATGGCGGATGCCTCTGTAAATAAGCTCCGCAGGTTCCTGAGGGCATAGATAACGCAAATTTCACCAAGGGTTCTTAAAGTAGAAGACCGGCGGCATACCTGGGTAGGAAAAATTACAAGAAAAGCGAACCATATTTTCTGATTCAATGTTTCTAGATATAAATGGAATATATTTGAAAAGGATAAACCAAACAAAACAATATCTACGAAAAATACCCGCTTGAAATACAGATCACCCCATAGATCTTTCGTTTTCATTACCGCCTCCGGCCACCATGGATGAAGAAGTGCGAAACTTTCAGGAACTGCACACGCAACTAAGCTTCGGTATTTTTTTTGTTTTAACTCAATAAAATGTTTTGTCTCTTCCTTTCAGCGTGCTAGGTCACTTCTCATATCTTAATTTAAGAGCTACGAAGCTTGATATAAGAATCAACTAACAAAATTTATTGCCTTGCAAATACATGGTGCAATACAATTTACCCCACACATTTCTACAGTCCGATTACGTGGTAGGTCTCCCACAATTTTTATATGTAAACTACTGCTCAGCTTAATCTATAGTTGAAGACTTTGCAACATGTATTTTTTGCAATTATTACTGATTACCTAGTAAGAATAGTAACTCTAGGCATGGCGAGAACCTGGAAAAGTGCTCCAAAGATGTGTTCCGTAGTACCCAAGTTTATTCCGCGGCCGCCACATCCGCATTTGGTCCAGTCTGCGACTACAATAACAAAACAAAACACTAAAATTTGTAACACCTACTTGCATCACTTGTACCCCTTGGAATCAGATCCAAGTATTATATCATATTTGGTTTGCACCCTATTGTATTACCAAACTTAATAATTGACGAGATTTCACAACAACCACTTGCACGTTTTAAGTTTTTATCTAGTTTCAAGTGGCAAAAAAAGTAGTTACAAGATCCTGCGCATGTACACGGGAGTCCCGGAGCAAGAGTCCTAACTTAAACCCTGGGTTCGGTGATACAATGAAGGCAGTATTTATACGCAGAAAATGAACTTTATTATTAAATACGGACGTCCAAATACACTTTAGATCGGAAATGAAGACAAGAACACCCATCCTACCATCAAAACAAAACAAAGAACAAGCAATTCGGAAGCTAATCAGATAGAAAGTACATGTATTCTGCAAAATGACGCCTAAAGGGAAGCTGAAGCGCTTTTCAAAACGTTTGAATTAGAGCCGGCTTTATATATAGGTCCTCGCATGCTGACTACTAATATCGCATTGAACTCATGGATATGCGTCATTCGTGATTCATTCGTCATTCGTCCTTGCAATATGAATTTGTCATTCATCTTGCAAAACGCGCGCTCCTTTTTGAAAAACGCGCTCTCTTCGTTTGTGACGCTTCTAACTGGTCCCGCGCTTCATGACGCCAAAGGAGGACACCCTTTGGCCGCGCTAGCTGTGGGAAGCATTCGGAATGATCTTGCGGTAGCGGAGTCTGCCTTTTCCGCGTTTTAGCTTGCCCTACAGTGTTTGCACATGGCTGTAAGTTCTTGTTATATTTCCCCGACCTGTTGGTTGAAGTATTATCGAGCTTGAATTTGCTTTATACAACGAATAACCCAAAACCAGTGACTTTGTGGCGTCGGCGGGAGGGTATCGTCTGAACATTCATGATCGGGGCAACCCACATAGGGCGTTTCTATCGCTTAGGCTAAGACTGCTTTCACTGTTTGTTGATATATCAGAAATGGTTTCAGCCTAAGAATAAGTAGCCTTTATTTATTGTACCAGTGAAAAGCAGGTACGTGCCCTGCGCAAAAATGTAGCTTTGATGCGTTGTTCACGTCTAGCGGGGGGAGGGGGGGAATTTTGTTACCATGACATGCTCATTTACGGAAATAAGCGGACTCTGCTTTCCCATTTTCTTTGTTCGTTGTACCCCACCCCACCCTTACCCTCAGACATGCATTCATGGCATATCATGATTCGCATGTAGACGTTTTTAAATTGTCAAGGATGCCTTATTTCTTTTTGTTGTTTAAGCAAAATGTGGTGGTAAAATATACGTGGTCTCACGAACCCTGTATATTGTACTCGCCGCAACGTGACCTCCGCTTGCGAGATCGCTTTGTAGTGCCGAGGGTTCGTACTAAATAAGGTGAGCGGCTGCGTAGTTTCTATGTCCCTTCTATCCTCAACTCCCTTCCCTCCCAACTGTTTTTTTCTCACCTCTCGTGCTCAAGTTAGAGACGCCGTTTTTGTGTTACGTGGTTGAATGTTGAATGGTTGAAGCTGTTGAATGTATTTTCTGGTGCTTGTTTAATTGCAAGAATCCCATTTTTGTACCTTCTTTTTACTTTTTCCTTGTATTTTTTTGCTTTATTTTTGTCTGTCTTTATTTACAGACGATAATATTTGTATTGCGGTGTCCCTATTGGGCAGCAACTGCCATGCACGGCCCCACAAGCCTTTTTTGGCTTGTGCTGGCCCGAATATGTTTTCAGTGCTTTGAAATAAAGGATATCATTTATTATCATTATTATTATTATGTGGGCGGGCGCCAGTGATTTTCGCAGCGGCTCTATGTGCCTCCTCAATCGCTGCCCTAGTTCGATACGTGGCCTCTTCCTGTTTTCCTTGCATGCGTTATCGAAATCTTATAGCATACTGGTGTCTCTGCAGAATTAGCGGCTTTGTGGTGCTGGGATTTTGCATGCGTGCTGCGCATCCTGCTGTCATGTAATGCGGCTACATAGTTATAACAGACAAGCTGCACTACTAAGTGAGATTGTAGTTAGGTTACTTTTGGTAACAATCACCACTGCTTCGTGAAAATAAATCGTTGCTTTGTTCTGTTTAATATTACGCGCTAGGTGGAGCTGATGTTTTTTCTTGTAATTGATAAAAGGTGGGGGGTAACAGAGAGTTTTGATTAGAGCACAAATCAGGCCATAAGTATTTCTCCAATAAGTGGGATGCAATAAATTGGAATGCAACACGACATGAAGCAATATGTTTCGGAAAATCCGGAACAAAATATTTACAGGAGTACATCGTAAGATCCGTGTAACGTCTAGGCACACGAATGCGTATTAGTGGAAGTGATAATGTTTATTGACTTGATTTAAATGGTGTTGAATGGATGATAAATGACAAGTGTATGTATTGCCCATGGCACGGTATCGTGACTAATATAGCTCAGTGGGGAAAAGAAATGGCGAGCTTTGAATAATGCGCGGCTAATAAACGCAGATTTCGGCTTAAAACTGGTAATGAGAGAGCAAAATGTAAGCCTAGGGTTCCGATGTATGACAACAAACAAGACATCAGTACACGCATAAATGAAATGAATACGGAGTAGCATTTATAGAATAGCTCATTAGGACATGTGAGCTGTTCCGAATGCCCTAAATTAAGTTTTGGGAAAATAACAAGTAGTCATTGTGCTCCAACATTTCATACTGACATTCAATGCCAGATTTACTTTGACATAAATGCTGCAACGATGTTATCAGAAGAATATTTCATTGCGTCATCTGCTTAAAAACACAGTGAACATAGATATACGAGCAAAAAGAATCTGGGCGATCTTTTATATACACGAAAAGCAAGCAAAGGACCTAAACTGATTCATGTTGTGCACCCTTGACAACATATTTCTTTACGGAGAAGGTCCCAATTGTACTCTGTATTCTCGGTACAGTAGGTAATTTTTAGGGGCAAAACCACTTAAGGGCTCAGGCTGACGGCGTCTCATGTCGTCGTCGCCGTACCCGTCGGCTCATGTAGTCACAGCAGTAACCCACCAGTACACTCGTTTACGCCTCGCTTTAGAATGTAACGCGTATTAAAAATAGCGGGAAACTCGTTTATGCCCTGCCCTGGGACGCTTTGGGCTTCAAAGACACAACTATGTTACAACAAATTCTTTACCTCTACCTCCCGACGGTTTCCTCGCCATTGGTAAAATTCCCAGGCACGAAAAATACACTTATACACTGCATCAATCCTGTGGAAGGATGACGCCAGTGGTGCTACCATTACGCCGTAAGCGATGTAATTACCAGACGTTCGACTCTTTCCCAGAAGTTTACAGGCTCTTCAGAACCTTCTATACCTGGCTGGGTCACGGAATTGGCTGGTTACATGGCGGAGAACTTTCTCTGTTCCAGACTCCAGAGTCGTTTTGATGAGGGCTATCTTGTGGTACCATGGCAAACGGCAGAAAAAAGTGATACCGCGGACAGGCTTTGCAGTCGGGAAACCTTAGTGCGTGGTTAGTGAGGATGTTACACAGTATTTTGTCTTTCCTATTCGGATTACTAATGGTCTTCACTTCGCCAGTGAGGACATCGGTTACAGAACCGGGCGGTTGCCAAGAGGAGGTAATAGCTGGTTTCAGATTCGAAGGCTCATTTTGAGGTGGTCTGCATTCAGTAGTAGTGTGGATGGCAGGACGCGAGGAAAGCCCACCACAAACAGGTTTAGGAGTTGGGAAGGTTGAGTTAACAACGACTTTTTTGCAATAATTAAGTAGGTAGTGACGTAGGCATTCTGTATAGAACGTCTGATCTATACAGGTGAAACTTTTATTTTTATGAATGCTTTCTGTCGGTATATGGAGAGTTTAAATGTCAGGCCAACCAGACAAGCTGTGGAAGGGATATGATGGTGCTGATCCAGCAAACCAGCACCAGGAAAATTGTAGGTGGCATCAGCATATCGCGGCAAGCGGTGTTGTTCAAAGGGCTTTTTTAATTATGTCCTCTAATTTCAAGTGCGCTTCCGTCACCCACGATTGCTTCCGCAATGGAGCGGGCTGCTGCAATGTGGAGATATTGTAGGTTCTAAATAATGTTTTTAAGGGTGGAAAAACTGCGCATGCGAGACAAGACAACAAGAAAGGGACAGGACGGGTGCAGAATCACAACACGCTTTGTTGAAAAAACGAACGTGAATATATACCATCTAATGCACATGCGAACAAAGCAACCAGTTTTTGCCCGTTTCCAGTTTTTTTATATTTCAATGCACTATACTGTTCAAGCATTCAAACTCACTTCCGAACTACAAACAGAAGGGTCGCTCTGTTACGAATCGGCCAGCGCCGCCGTACTTTCCCGCATCACTCCTCGGCTGTGCGGCGAAGCCACTACGTGCGCCTTTCGTCAGGCGCCACCATGTCGGTGACTCATCGTTCGAGTTTCGACAAGCCGAGCCAAACGCCTCGCTTTAAACGCGCTTCAAACTCAGGTGGTTGCCAGCGGCGCGTCGAGACTTGTGCAAGGGTACAGAGGCCCCACGATCTCAGTGGACTCCTCATCTGTCCGCTCTCTCGGACTCAACATGCGCCGAGGCTACCGACGACTTACGAACTGTGGAAAGAGCGTTGTGTGTGTCTGTGACGTTCGTGGCGTGTTGCCACTTGTTGGTGTTTTGACCGTATCGGTTTTGTGTATAAATAGAAGCCGCCCAAGCGCTGTAACAACAGAACAGGGAGGATTTTTAAAAAGCAAAGGTCTAGCTTTGCCTGTACTGCCAGAAAAAAGCGTAGTGGCGGCGTCGGGAACTACCGAAGACGCCCGCTTAATGGCGCTGTAAAGACGGCTTTGCAAACATGGTGGATGCTTTTTGCACAGGCCGCTTGAGCTCCTTAACAACATGGCTGCCCTCGCACGGCAGCCGCCAGCTCGCTGCTCCACGGCCGGTCGCGACTCTCCTCCTCCCGCGCGAGAAAGGAGCGTCGAGACTGGCCGTCGCTGCTCCTGCTCGTTCCTGGCTGGCCCGCTGGCCGCGTGTTTAGTTGCGCCGCGCTAGTGAATTGATGTTACGCCAGGTGACCAGATTGCCTCGACTGGCACAGACCACAGTGAGCAGCAAGTGATAACAAATCGTTTATTGACATCCGCAAGTTTATACTGGCCAGGATAGCATTTAATTTCGATCGCTGCAGTTGTACGTCGCTTTCGTGACAACATTTTTTTTGTCATAACTAGTTCACTTGCGCTAAGATTTCGAACGAAGGGCACAGATGATGTGTTGACGGTGACAACGGTTTCGTTTGCACCGTCTTTCTAGCGGAGTGCGTAACACTCACCTTCTGTTGGAAGAATAAATATTCTGGCCTAAACAGCTGTCTTCCGACGCGGAATTTCCCACATTTGTCACTCCACAACCACTCAATTCCCGTGTTTCGCCAGTCCTCTCAACAACTGATGGACGCAAAAGCACATAACAGCAATAACAGTCACGAAACCAGTGCACCGCGCACATAGAAACGGTGGGCCGTTGCAGCGGTTTCAATTTGAATTGGCGGCTTTGTTGTTGCGAATTCAGAAACGAGGTTGTGCACCAGTCGGCTGTTCGAAAAAAAAGTTGCTTACATTTTTGCTCAACGGATGTTTGATGCGGAACTTGTTCATAATATTTTTAAACAACACATGGTAAGTGAACTTTGTTGGCTCTTTGAGTCACGGAATGAATGTTTTCTATTCTATACCAAAAGTAACCTTTCGGTTTCGCCGCCTGGTGGACTAGATGGTCGAAAACTGCGCTTTAGGTTGGTCACGTGGGGCGTCTATTTTACGCCACCTATAGGGAAACCAGGGAACGTCCAAGCTTCAGAGGCCTGCTGTAACCCATTCCTGTTTGAGCAGCGAATCCATGCTGTCACTCTGCTCGAGTCCTGTATTGTAACCTCGCCCGTCGGTGCATTATTCTTTGGCTTCGGCTATCCTCTCGCTTTGAAGTACACAGTTACGTTGCCTGTCGGCTTTGGGCCTCTTCCCGGCTGCAGTGGGCCTTCCCTGTTGCAACAACTGGATGGCAGCGGTCGGATGGCCACTTCGTAACACCTGAAGCCAGCGGTGCAAGACCCAACACCACGGACGTCAAGGTGGCTTCAGACTTTGCAGAATTCACGGCGGTCAAGGGTGAGTGCGGGACTTTTTTTCACTGGGTTTTACCAGCCTTCTGAGGATAGCTGGTAGGGCGTGTGTTTTTTCCGCGTGGGTTATTCGCGCAAAACATTTTTGGAGAAGGGGGAAAGCAGTACTCCAGACCGGCCAATAATTTGAAGGCGTTAAAATACCGCTGTGGTTGGAGCTTGCAAAAGAGCTGTGCTTGTAATGTTACAGACGCGCTGAGAAAGCCAGAGCTGATAGAGGTTATACCCGCTGTTGGGGCTGACGATGACGAGCTGTCTGAGTGCATTGAGACGATCAATGGCAGGGAGACCGCCAAACGTCAGGCTGCAGAGGCAGAGACTGTGCGCCAGCGTGAGGAACGCGAGGAGAAAAAAGCGAGAACAGGAGCTCGAAAGGCAGAAACAAGAACAGGAACGCCATGATAGAAGGCGAGAACAGGACCGACAGCATGAGCTGGAAATGAAACGTCTTGACATCGAGGCATCTCGCTCTAGGCGTGAGAGTGACAGCAGCGCGCCAAGCGTGCAGTCTGCGGTGACTGAGCGACCTACGTTGCGAAAGAGTAAGCTATTGCGACCCTACAAGGTCTTTTTTTGGTCAAATTCAAGCGTACGTGCGAGAGTGCCCAGTTTAGCCGAGACTCATGGGCGCAAAAGCTGCTTACGCTTTTGCCAGGTGAGGAATCCGAAGTGATGGCCCGCTTGCCAAAGGAGGAACGGAGGACTACGAAAAAGTCAGGTCGAGTCTCCTGCGTAGGTACAGGCTGTCAGCAGAGGCATTTCGCCAGAAGTTCCATGAAGCCGAGAAAGCTAGGGGCGAGTCGTACTCGGAGTTCGCCTACAAGCTGAGGGCAAACAAGGAAGAGTGGCTCAAAGAGGCGAAGGCTTTCGGAGGACACGACAAGGTAGTTGAGTGCTTCGGTCTTGAGCACTTTTACCGCCCTTTACCAGAAAACCTGAAAAACTCTGGGTGCAAGACAGGCCAGGGGTAAATACTGTGGATCAGGCAGCTCAGCTAGCGGATGAGTTCTTCCACGTCGAGGTGTGCATGGGCCGAAAGAAGGCCAAAAAGAGTTCAGGCCTAGGCATGATCAGTGAGGGTCGAAAGGCAGACCTCCCCAGGAAGACGGTGGAGCAAGGGAAGTCGTTGTGGTGGATAGAGAAACTGGCCACGATAACGAAAAGAGAGCAGCAGACGCTGAGGAGCAGCGCAGAAAGAAAGCTTTTGAAGCGCGCAGACAGGCTGCGTGGTACAACTGCGGCGAGACAGGACATTTCGCCGCTAGTTGCAAAAAAGGAAAATTCGTCTTTCACGTGCTAGATCAGAGTGAGGACAGCAGGCAGTTTCTGAAGCCGTACGTATGTGAGCTTGTCGTAAACGGTAAACCGTGCCGAGTTCTTCGCGACTCCGCGGCGACGGTAGACATGGTCCACCCTTCGTACGGTGAACCAGATCAGCTAACAGGGAAGTGTATTTGGGTGAAGCCAGCCATATGAGCCCGACACGTGCGCCTGCCAAATGCTAAGGTCAGCATCGGAGGTCCGTTTGGTGAACTTGTGACGCAGGCAGCAGTATCCCCACAACCTCTTCAGGAGTATAGGTACCTATTCTCGAACAGGTCGGATCAGCTGTTAGGCGAAAAGGGGTACAATTTTGAGAAACTGCCGAGGAAAGAACCAGCTGGGCTCGCTGCGAAGCGCTCATGTAACGATAGCGTCGCCACCGCTGTGAGGAATGGCGAAACTCAGACGGAAAGCGATGATTTGGCATTTCGGGAGGCTCGCGACAGAGGGCAGCCTAAGTACAGTGTGTGTAATGCCCCTACTGTGAGCAGAGATGTTTCGTCGCCATGTTCGAAGTGCGCCAGTTCACGGGATGCCTTGAAAACGGCTGTAGACCGAACGCGCGCAGTTTGCGGGTTAACCGCGTTCCGAGGGAAAGCCTAAACCGGGCCGTTAGCGGAAGGAGGAGGGTCGAGTCTTTTGAAATGGCAGTTTTTTCTCCGGACGCGAGTTCAGAACCTAGCAACGCTAGGGCAGAGCCGGCAGTCGAGACACTGAACAATGTTCAAGGTGCAGCTAAGCATGGTGACGGCGCCGCAACGGAGCCAGTCGCTAGCGTTCCACCAGAAAATCAGATACTCGATGTCAGGCAATGCCCAGCCGAGCACGTAGCCATTCCGGTGTCGCCTGGAGTTGAGCCATCTTCTGAGACCGGGCCGCCCGTGCCTAAATTGGCCTTGACAGTCGGAAAGGGGAGCGAAAAGACCCTGCGGTGTTCGCTTGCCGTTTGCCGACAGAGTCGGAAACAAATGCGGCCAGAGCTCTCATACGCGCCTGCCAAGTGGCAGAGCTGCACGCTCGCTTTGCGCCGGGTCTCAGCGGGCCACGCAGCGGCCGATAACAAAATCGCACGCCTTGGTCGAGCAGTGCAAATTGGAGCAGTGTCTTCCGCGAGCTCGAGACACGTCTGGGAAGAGGGCCGATGTCCTCTCGACCGGTCGCAGTCGCTTTCAGAAAGCAGGTACATCTAAAGTACGATACAAATTGGCGAAAACTCAGGGCAAAGGCGAGAGCTCAAATCGCAGCTCTCTGCGCGAGAAGTGGCCTGTAGACGCCTGACTTTCTCAAGTTCATTGTTTTTCCTGAAGCAGGTTTCGCGCTTTAGGATTACGTTTTTTTGTGTGGGACATATCCAATCATGCGAAATGTCACCTCACAAGTTCGTTTACTTGTCTCAAGTACGGCTGCGCTAAAATATAACTAGTGTAGTTAGTTATTAGGGTATATTATCGCAACTAAAAGCCTGGTAGAGCTTCAGTGTGGATTTGTCTTCGCACTTGCAGGCGATGCGGTTGTGTCTCCTGTGTTTTTTTGTTGCTTGCCTGACCAAGCCAGAGATGGTCTTTGGGAACCACTACTCGTCCCGTGACCGGCCCGGTGAAGCTCCAGCACGGTGTCGTACAGTCCAGGCCTGGAGTCGAGCGTCTGCCGAGCACTTCACTTCGAAAGCATCCCTCCGGACAACGGTTGAAGACACTTATTCATCGGGATCTGTTACGAATCGGCCAGCGCTGCCGTACTTTCCCGCATCACTCCTCGGCTGTGCGGCGAAGCCACTACGTGCGCATTTCGTCAGGCGCCACCATGTCGGTGACTCATCATTCGAGTTTCGACAAGCCCAGCCAGACGCTATGCTTTCAACGCGCTTCAAACTCCAGCGGTTGCCAGCGGCGCGTCGAGACTTGTTCAAGGACACAGAGGCCCCGCGATCTCAGCGGAGTCTCTTCCCTGTCTCGGATTCAACGAGCGCCGAGGCTACCGAAAACTCACGAACACTGGAAAGAGCATTGTGTGGGTCTGTGATGTTCGTGGCGTGTTGCCGCTTGTTGGCGTTTTGACCGTTACGGCTTTAGGGTATAAATAGAAGCCGTCCAAGCGCTCTAACCCATGCCTGTTTGAGGAGCGAATCCATGCTGTCGCTCTGCTCGAGTCCTGTATTGTAACCTCGCCCGTCGGGGCATTCTTCTCCGTCGGGGCTTCGGCTCCCCTCTCCCTGTGAAGTAAACCGTTACGTTAGCCTACGGCTTCTGGACTTCTTCACGTCTGCAACAGCGGCTGGCCGCTCGCCTCATGCACGCTGCCACTCATATGTCGGAGGCCACGGAGCTCGGATCGGGTGCCCCCCAAGGAGGTTAAAAAAAATTGCTGGAGTGGAAGTCACCTATAGCAACCAATGGGCTCGGCTGAAGCCGCCGGCGGCCATCTTGCTCGGGGAAAGAAACCACATGCCGATTGCTTTGCAGCAGTATTTGCCGACTTTCCCAGTGGTTTTAAATTACGTAACGGATTCTCATGCTCTAATTCAACACTGCGAGCCATGTCCGACGTCTCCATCATGATTTCTACCACAGAAATTTTGTTAGTCAGATCGCCGAGTACAGGGACATTGGTTTTTTCACCTTATGGCTGGGATATGCAGCTGCCACAAAGTAAAAAAAATACATAAGAACTCGTTTATCTTCTTTATTCTAAACTGTTCAAATGTAGAAATTGACAATGAAACAAAAACAAAAACAAAAACAAAAAACAATAGTGTTACAAGTGTAATGTGAAAAACAGCAGTCGTGACCAGAAAATGGAGCATTCTCAGAAAAACAACAGGAAACACCGAGAATTATTGTGATAGTAGACATAATGGAGTGACAAAAAAAAAACGATACAGAAACCTTTCATGGGTGTATGATAGCAACCAATTCCATTACGTTCATTGCATTGCTGCCCAACCTAACACACAAATAAACTGCAAAAAAAGAACCAGCAATCTTTCTGGTAAATCCCACCATGAGGTTACATTGCCAGTGACATGAACTACCAAAAAAAGATGAACCAACTTGTAATTTTGGAAACAAAGTGTTTATATTTTTAAAAAAGACAGACTTATGATACCAGACGTCAATTAAACTGCGAAAACATACTATCAAACGGCAAACAAAAGACACTGACAAAGGACAGTGACTCAACATCTTTCGGAAGCCTAGCAGCAAAGAAATTAAACATTGGAGGCGCATACTACGCGACACAATGCAACGAGCATGACCGCAGTTTGGAATCAACTTGCACGCGTGCAAGTTACGTGCGCAATGCGACTCCCGGGGCCGGGTTCACACTGTTTGTACAACCGTAAGCCCCACACGAACCAACCATACTTGTTTTGATCTCGCTACATGGCGCGCACACGAATCAACAACACTTTTTCGTGCACGCAAGGAACGCGCGCTGCAACAACTACGCGTCTTCTCCCCTAGCAAGATGGCGTCGCGGCGGCTTCAAATTACGGGCGCCCCTTCCACTCCAGCAATTTTCTTAACCTCCTTGGTCCCCCACTCAGTCGCAACAACGGGGGGGTCAGCGCTGGGATGACCCGGTTGCAACTGCTCACATAATTTCCGTGGTGTTTACGGATAAAAAAGTCTTCAATCACCTCCCGGCCGACTCATTCCAGCGCTCCTTCTCAGCACTTTCGTTTGTTCTGTCTGTTTCTTACCTAGTCCAACAACACGCTGTATTAATCCAAATGAATGGTTGGTTTCGATCGACTGTGTTTTTGGACATTAACCGATGGCAGGAACGGAAAAGAAGGTAGCGCGGGGGGGGGGGGGCGAGGGAAAGCCGAGCTGGTGCAGTGGGCATGCGAGCGCAAAATCATCAAGCCAGCGCGTGTAGGGTAACGAGTGGCGTCATCACTGTGTCCTAAGTGATGTCGTTCCCCGTGTGTTTGTCTACTCCGCTGATTCCTGTCTTCACGACACCCGAATTAATAGATGTTACGTAGCACGGCGGTTGTCGGATGAAAAAAAAAACGTCGGTTACAACTTTAATATTTTATGTCGATTTACGCTACCTTGCGGCACATAAGTGTATATCAGGATAAACTAAAAACAAAAGCGTATAGAGGGAGTGGAACGGGCCTTATCGACGGGAATCATCCAGCCATTGCAATGAAGGTGAAGAGTAGCGTTCAACATTCTGCCATATGCGTCGTCGTTCCCCGTGCCCCTCTTGCTCCTGCGACTATTGCAAATCCTCTTCACGTCCCCGGAGATGGTATGTGTCTATGACCTGGGCGCATGCCCGGTGGAGTAGCGGTCGGTTTCAAATTCGAGGTTTTATTTTAGAGGATTCGGCAATAAGGTAAATCAGCTGATATCAGGACGCCAGGAAAGTGCAATTGTGGAGACCGGTTGTAGAATGACACCCTGGAAGGGATTCATCAAGCCAACGCAATGAATGTTAGCCGCAGCATGAGAATTGTTCTGCAGGCGCTCGTTCTCCCATATTTTCACTCATTTATACTACCACCATGAATGCCGTCTAGCCTGCGGGCAGGCATATCTTTGCAGGTGTCCTACGTGTGAGCACACGTAGACAAAGAGGTCATCCCCAGCCGTCCTGCTTTTTACTCGCTCTAGTAGGCGTTCCCTGCAGCATCCGCTCTGGTCTCAGCTACAATCGCCACCATCTCTTCAGTAAATACGGAGGAATCGGCCATTGCGTTTGCCCTTACTCAGTTGCCTACGTCAAAAGAAATTTTATCTGACTTTCACACAGCCACACGACATTCCGTAAATGCGTAATTCCCGTTGCTGTCCTTAAATTCATCCGAATCCTGATACTCCACCAGTGATGCTTCAGTGGACTCCACTCCACACCGGAGTAAGTTGTATTGAAATGGCACACCAACACGTCCCACCTTCCATAACTCGGGCTCCTGTGTTCGGCATCCCCGATATGTCCTACTCGATCCTTCTCCCATACACGGACAGAACTTAACATTATGGCCTCCTCCATACGAACCCATCACCCCCGCACCCTTCACTTACCGCACCAGTAGCGCACATAGGGCGGCTCCTAAAACACACACTTTCCAATACAACAACCTCCTTGAGCACACCCACCCACACCTTCGCCTCCATCAAAGCCGGCGCCTCATGCTGCGCACTGGACATACTCTTCCACGTCTAGTGTGTGTGTCCACGCGAGTCACTCCCCCATCTTTATTTGCGTCACGGAAGGGAGAAGGCTCTGGGTAGCTGTGACATGGCATCCCAAGAAACCGTCACTCTCAGACCTTTGGGTGTTGCGGGGTCCTTTCAGCTTCCACCACCCCAACATCCTGGACTCCCTATCCTGAAAACCATGTCCTAGGCCAAAGTAGTTCCATAAAGGGGCATTACTACTATCATTATTTAGGAATACAAGGCTCGTTACGTTTCCTGAGATTACGGATCACGGAACTACGTGGATGCCGGCTGGACTAATGGTCGGTTCTGCACTCTTCGTTGGTTATGATGACGGCTTTGCTTAGGAATACGCGCGAGCTTCAAAACCGGGACACGAGGGGGGAGAGGACTTGAAATACGCAATCTGGCAGGGATCATCAAGAAAAAAGAGGAAACGTTAGATGAGCCGCTAGCATCTTGGGGTAAGCGATGTGGTTCTCCGGCTTTCACTCTTCACCAGTCATTACAAAGGCGCTTTACGATCCCAATGGGATGTACGTCACGTAACGGGGCAGTTACAAGGCAGAGGTACCAGTAGGTTGGAAATTCGAAACTATTTCGATGAAGATTCTTTGCCGTACATCATAAAAAATAGGACCGGAGAAAAGGTCATAATTGGGGACAGACTGCCAAATGGGCATTTAAGCGCGGAGGTGTCTAGATAGTAAGAAGAATGTTTGTGGCCCTGTGAGACTTGCGGGGTAAGCGACATCCTTCCCCATTTTTTTCTCTTCTGAAGTAATTACAAATCTCCTTCTCGCAGCCAGATATGACTAATGTCACGAAACCGGGTAGTTGCCAGGCGTAGCTATATCGGTTTCAGATTTAGGGGATATTTTTGATAACAGCTTCGCTGCAGCTACTCAGCAGACCATAGGGCAGGAGAAAAAAGAAAAATCATGGTCAGGCTGCGGAATGACCATAATTGCAGCCTTTCATAGGAAGATTACAAGCGAAGCCACAACTGCGCAATCAGCGACGTCGTCCCCCGAACGTTTCGCTCTTCCCCGGCGTACACAAATTGCCTTCCGTCCACTGAGAAACGTTAGAAACGGGGGTTGTTTCCAGGCGGGCCTAGAGGTTTGTGACCAATTGAAGAGTTTATTTTGATGGTGGCTTCAGTACGGTACATCACCAGAGGGAAAACGAGGACAGGGACAGGGAAAATGAGCAGGAGTAGAGGCACCTTGTCGGTTGAAAAATCAGAAGTATACCCAACTCACGAGCACCATGAACGTTACAAGCGGCGTCAGCATTACGTGGTAAACAATGTCATTCTCCGGACTTTTCGCTCCCCTCCACGATTATAAATGTTGTTTATATCTCAAAAGATTGAATACATAACCAAACTGGGCTGTTGACTAGCACAACCAATCGTCGTTTCTCTATTCGAGGATTCATTTTGGTGTTGGCTGTGCTTCGGAGCATGAGCTGGCGGTTGAACTGGAGACGCGAGAAAGAGTGGCCAAAGATTGTGGAATGTTTATTCGGGAGGTGAACCATCAAAGCAACGCAAGAGAGGTTAGAAACTCTGTCATGTTGTGTTTGTTGTTTTTTCGTTTTTTCTTTTGTTGATTGTACAAAAAACAATCGTTACGTGGTTGTTTTTTCTAGGTTCTTCCCTCGACTTCAGTATTTACTAATGTTCTTCACATCCCCCAAGATGTCTCAAGCAACAAAAATAGGTGGTTTACAGGAAGCGCTAACCTCTGTTCGAGGTGGTGGTGTTCATTTTATTGCAGACTACGTACTGGTATATAAACAGAATTCAGGACCAGAGAAAAGAGTGGGGACGGGCTATTAAATGGGCATTTTTGTTGAAAGTTGTCAAACGCACGCAAGAAATTTTAGTAGAAGCATCAGCATGGTGCCGTATGCGATTTTGGTCCCTGGCATTTTACTGTTCTGTGGTGAACTCTAATGCTCTTTACATTATCCGAGATGACATGCATCACAAAACTAGGCGGTTGCCTTCGGGAGCGAATGGCCTGCTTCAGATTTATGGGTTGATTTTGATGACTACTGTTCGTTGGTATAACAGCACACGGCAGCACTGGCTAAGGAGATCGAGCAGGAGATGGTTGGCATTATCTTTCATAGTGCCCAGCCAGCAAGCCAGCGATCGGACTGCTGGCAGCAGTGTCAGCTTAGTGCAGTAAGCGATTGCGTTCCTGCGGTTTTTCAGATTGTCGCGTCCTTTCGATAAATGCCGTCTTTAGGCCGCAAGTCAAATTTTCACCATTTTACCGTCATCTGCAGCTTCGAGGCGGTAGCGCACCGCTACGCCTAACACCGCCGGCGGGGCTCAGCGTCGCCTATGGATGTGACGTCGCCGCATGCGGTAGCCCCAGCGGCTTCGTCGTTCGTCGTTCCAAGCCAAATACCATTGGCTTGCGACGTAGATGACATGAACCAGCAGCCACCGGAAGCATTTTCCTGCACTAAAGACGACGACGAAAACAATACTGCACCATGGATAGAAGCCACCCGACGTGCTGAACGCAAGAAGGAGAATTACACCACTCCAAATGCAGGTACAGCCCTACTCAATCCGGAGATAAAACCGACCATGAGACCCAGCCTAGTTTCAAGGGAGCCAAGACCACCTCCACTTCTGGAGAATGACTACAAGATGGCGATTCGCCCACGCAATGGCCTAGCACTGAGTAAAGTCAGCCCTTACACGCTTGCCAGCTGCATTCTGCACGAAGCAACGCTCACGTGGCGAGAAGCGGATCTCAGGATCAGAACTAATCAGGCTCAAAACATACTGGTCGTTAGCACCCCGTACATGGCGGCGGCGAAAGCACTAAGCAAAATTCAACAGCTGAAGATTGAAGACACAATTTGTCCAGTAAACACCCACGGAATCTCACCCGACAATTCCTGTAGGGGAGTTATTCAACACATCTCTATTGACGCCACACCAGAGCAAATCATGGCGGTTCTCTCTGTTCCTTGTTGTGAGCCACTCACATGCAGAAGATTTGGCGCGACGGGCACAATGCTGATCAAATTTGGTTGAAAGAAAGTCCCCTTTTTTGTGTCCATCAGGGGAGTTGAGACCAGGTGCTACCTATACAAGCGGACCCAGGCCTTCTGCCACTTGTGTCACTCAACAGGTCACACAGCCGATGTTTGCCCCAAGGCGAACGCTTTCACGGACGCCCACTGCAAGCTCTGCCGCCTGCTGACACAAAAAGACGTTCTGCACCATTGCCAGCGCATGTGTGCACTCTGGGCCGGGGAACACGTCACGGCTAGCAAGGAGTGCCCGAAACGCTTTCTTCCACCAGTCAGTCTGAGGAAAAAGCAACGCGAGGTCACCAAGGGTCACCGTACAAGCCGGGAGTAAAAATCCCGCGCCATATCCAGAGGGCCCTCCAGGGCGAGAAACAAGACCCGATCCAGGTCCGTGTCCCGGGGGAGAACACCTTCCGCTAAGCGAAGATCTGGTGAAGACGCCACGGCAGTGCAGGTGAGCTGGGCTCAGATGCTCTCTCCACGTGCTCAGACCCCTACTTCTCCTCCCCCCAATCCCCCCAACCGTGACGAGCTGGCGGAGCTAAAACAAATAAACGCTCAGCTTCTTGCCGAGATTAAACAACGGGAGGAAAATCGACAACTACATAATGACCTCCTTGCACTCAAGGCAGAAATCAGGCAAGGGATAAACCCTACACCGGAAAAACGCAGAAAACTGACCCCACCACACCAGAGCCCGCACAAATACCCCCTTCCAGTTCAAATTTCCAACCCCCCCGTACGACAGAATTCCCGCTGGCGCAAGAGAAATCCCAAATCACCGAAACCGTAAAGGAAATGATGCTGATGTTAAAACAAATCACGCAACGGTTAGATAAATTAGAAGGACAGGGGAGGCAGTCACTGCTCGTCACTCTCGTCGAGAGCTCAAGCCTTACAGCAGGCCATCAGCCCTGGTGGACGACGCCGCCACCTCTCAAGATGGCCCTTTCCAAGAATAGGCGCACTTCTCAGCAGGAATCAAAGCTTACCATATGGCAATGAAACTGTAGGGGGTACAAGAACAAATCAAGCTCCTTAGCTCATTACATTACCACGACTGAAGATTCACCCGATATCATTACAATTCAGGAAACAAACTCCCTAGCGAAACTTTCGGGCTTTATCACCTATGAAGATGGACCCACGAGCTCTCTCTACGCTATTAAGCAAACGACTCAAAGCCATACAGCACCCAGTCCAGCAATCTGAGAAGATAGGGATACTCACTGAAATCGTACCGAGTAAGTTTAAAGTGGCAGAGAGGTTATACGTATTAAAAATTTATTGTCGCCGCAGAGGCCAAGAAAGTAATCTTTCTCATGTCATCAAAGAAGCAACCTGCATTGCATCCTCTTATCCACTTGTTATCATGGGAGATTTTAACGCTGCACACCCCTTATGGGGCTACAGCTACACCAACAAAAGAGTGACCATCTTGCACTCCCTCCTCTAAGAAGAAAAGTTGATTCTGCTATCTGACACGCATGCTCCTACGCGTTTGGGCAATAGTGTCTCTAAAGACACGTCCCCGGATCTCACGATTACCACCAGGAACGTTAAGGCTATGTGGTCTCACACGGGGGAAAACCCTGGGAAGCGACCACTTCGTCCTTGCCAACACAATACATGGAAATATATACGCTGCCCCGCTAGGTGCAGCCAAGTTAACGGACTGGCCGAAATTTCGCAAACAAAGGGAGCAAGCCAGACTTGACGGTGCAGCCACCCAGCCCCTCACGCTAAAGGAATGGTCCCCCCAAATTCGCGAAGACATGAATCACGTTACAATTAATATTCAGCTTACCACGACGGCCCCTGTGTATATCCACACCTTCTCCACTTATGGGAAGCAAGAAGGAGCCTAATCAAACGGCGGAAACGCCAGCGCTTCAATCGTCACCTGAAAAAAAGGAGAGCTCTTCTGACGGAGGAAGCAGTCCGCTATGCGGCTCACCTATGTAAAGAAAGTTGGTTGTCCCTTTGTGACACTCTGCAGGGCACACTAACTACATCAAAGACCTAGACACTGCTACGATATCTAATAAACCCTTCCAAAAGCAAGACAGAATCGAACCACATCATGCGAAAGGTGATTCATACCCAGGGGATTCCGCTCACCTCATGAAGTCTCGAGCAGAATCGTGGGACTGAAAATTAATATGCAGAAAACTAAAGTAATGATCAATAACCTCGGGACAGCACAGCGGTTTGACATAGGTGGCGAGGCAGTGGAAGTAGTAAGCGAATATATCTACTTAGGCCAAGTTGTGACCCCAGATCCAAACCATGAGGCAGAGATAATTAGAAGGATCAGAATGGGTTGGGGTGCATATGGCAGACATTCTCAGATAATGAATAGCAGCCTACCACTGTCGCTGAAGAAGAAAGTGCATGACAGCTGCATCTTACCGGTACTCACCTACGGGGCAGAAACTTGGAGGCTCACTAAGAGGATTCAACTTAAATTGAGAACAACTCAGCGGGCAATGGAGCGGAAAATGATAGGTGTAACATTAAGGGACAGGAAGAGAGCGGAGTGGGTCAGGGAGCAAACTGGTGTTAAAGACATATTAGTAGAAATTAGGAAAAAGAAATGAACTTGGGCAGGACATGTAATGCGAAGGCAAGATAACCGCTGGTCATTAAGGGTAACATAGTGGATCCCTAGAGAAGGCAAGCGTTGCAGGGGGCGGCAGAAAGTTAGATGGGCAGATGAGATAAAGAAGTTTGCGGGGATAAATTGGTCACAGTTGGCACAGGACCGAGGCAATTGGAGAATAATAGGAGAGGCCTTTGCCCTGCAGTGGGCGTAGATAGGCTGGTGATGATGATGATGATGAAGTCTCTCCAGGATGAATACTTCCTGGTCTATCCCAAAACACCACTACCTCCATATACAGGGCAGCCCAATGTTAAACTGGATGAGGACATTTACATCGACGAAGTCAAAGCAGCCCTTCAGATCATCAGACGCAACTCGGCTCCAGGAGGGGACGGCATAACAAATAAGCTGCTGGCTAACTTAGATAATGAGTCTATTATTGAGCTGACGGGCCATCTCAACACGGTGTGGAGGCCAGGTCGACTCCCTGAAGAATGGAAGATGGCAGAAGTACGCCTTATTCCAAAGCCTGGAAGACCACCGAGCAGAGAAAATCTACGCCCCATCTATCTAACCTCGTGTTTGGGCAAGCTATCGGAACACATCATCCACAAAAGCCTTCTGAACTATCTCGAACAGCACAACACGTTTCCTCATACCATGTGTGGATTTCGCAGTCACCCCTGTACCCAGGACATACTTCTTCAACTCAAGGAAGAGGTCTTGCTTAAAGCCTCCCGGCACCACCCAAAAGCCATACTAGCCCTAGATTTAAAAAGGGCATTCGATAATGTCAGCCACACAGCCATATTCAAACAGCTAAACGACCTTAACTACGAGGAACGTACCTACACCTACGTTCGAGACTTCCTCGAAGGTCGAAAAGCTATTCTCAAGGTGGGTGACCTGAAATCAGATCCCGTTACCCTCGGCAAGAAGTGCACACCCCAGGGTGCCGTTCTGTCGCCCTTGCTATTTAACATAGCCCCGATTGGTCTCCCTCCGCTCCTGGCTGCCGTCCCAGGCATACGCCATGCATTATATGCGGACGATATTACCATATGGACCATTCATGGATCAGTAGGGGACATGGAGAACAGTCTACAGCAGGCGGTTGACATAGTCATTTAATTTGCACGGCATTGTGGCCTAGAATGCTCGCCGCAGAAATCGGAGCAGCTGATCGTCATAAAAGAAGAAACTCTCTCCTTGGTCGCCAACCATGTCCCTGCACATGGACGGCCATGTAATTGTTCCGACTCTAAAGGTCAGAATTTTAGGCATGCTTTTCCAAGCGGATCTCTCGAACACCCAACTGCTCAATAGACTTAAGAACACCACAGAGCAACTATTGCACATGATCCGCAGGATTAGGACCAAGACGAGGAGTATGCGAGAGGAAGATGTCCTCAGGCTGGTTCAACCCTTCGTCATGTCTAGGGTCACTTACTTCCTCCCCTACGCCATACTCTCCAAGACCGACAAGGACAAGGTGGAAGCCCTGATATGCAAGGCGTAAAAACTAGCAAACTACCTGTTACCACCTCAACGCAGAACCTTTTGCGGTTGGGAGTCAAAACCTTAGATGAATTATTTGAAGCCCAGAATTTGAGCCAACTCTTACGCCTGAGCTCTACCCCTACCGGTAGAGCCATTCTGTCTCAACTACACCTGCGCTCTCCTCTGCAAGACCCGCAGGCGGATGCGACTCAGCTTCCCGATGAGGTTCGCAAGTTCATTGATGTGGCCCCACTACCAAGCAACATGCATCCGACACATCACGAGTCTCGTATGGAAGCCAAAGCGAGAGCTATTCTTAATCAATACGGCCGAAACTCTGCCACAGTCTATAATGACGCCGCTTCATATCCCGGGCGAAGAGCTATGACCGCTGTTGTTTCTACTACCGAAAACCTCGTTACTAGCGTATCAATCCCCACCATCCACTCTCTGCAGGCGGAGGAAGGGGCCATCTCCCTAGCGATTGCGCAAACTTCGGCAGAAGTTATAATCACAGACAGCCAACAAGCCTGTAGAACCTTCTCTAGCGGTTGCATATCCCGACCTGCCCGAAAAATTCTACTCGGGTAACCTCCTCGACATCCCGTACGAATTATTTGGGCTCCAGCCCACTCCGCCGTATCTGGCAACGAAGCTGCCAATCAGCGTGCCCGAGAGTTCACCCACCGGGCAAGACAGGAGTTCGGCGAGCAGTGGCAGGTCTCCCCTCTCTTGTCGTTCCCCGAAGTCACTCAGCATTACCGTCTGGAACGAATGCTATATCCTCCTGCGCACAAAAGCCTCACCAAAGAACAAGAGTGCCACCTCCGAGGCATTCAGACAAACACCTTTCCTCACCCCACTAGAGCCCACATTCTGGCCCCCACCCTGTACTCCTCGCAATTCCGCTTCTGCAAGACTCCGGGCACCCTCTACCATATCATGTGGGGCTGTGATAAGAACACCCACCTAACTCCCTGCCTTTCCCCTCCCCTGAGCACTGGGAGAGAGCACTGTCCAGCTCGGACCCTGACGACGAGCTTTGGCTGGTGCAGCGAGCCCAAGAAGCCGGACGGACTCAAGTGGTCCTGGATTGAGGACTCTTCCCCAGGGCTGACAGCTTCAGATACACATTTATTCCTGCTTCTCCTCTGTCACTGAGCTTGGTGCCTGACGTGATCTGATGGCTGGAAGCTGTGGTGTCAGAAGTGTGTGGGAAGCGATGTCGTTCCAAATGTTTTTGATGGTTCTGCGGCGATCCTTAGGCTGATGTAGTCCCTCACGAAGGCTGAGGTCACCACAGTTCACAAAGTGTAATGCATCGTTTTTTACGGACTTCCAGCAAGCTTTCTGGAACATATTACAGGAGTCATTTCACTGACCACCATAAAGATTCTTAACACAAATATACACTGGAAACCCCTAATCGTTTGCACACAAGGGCATGAAACTCCCAGAGAAGTAGAACGCTGACAACGCTCCCTTGGGTACCTTACCATTGGCATTTCCGTCGATGACAACGAAATGGAAGCACCGCCTCCAAACTTCTCACTTTCAATTGGTACTTCACTACACTCCACCACAATCATTTGAGCGCCTCCATCACCCGCCCCTAACACATTTGCAACATCTGCGACAACGCCGGACAGTGGTTCAGACTACAAAAAAAAACAAATATCATCGCCAACAGTTACCTAATACCTACTGCAACACACCCTAAAATTGCCCAAAGTGTCTAACTTGAAATACGGCGTGTCATCTCGTTTTCGCAGGAGCAGAAAACACAAAATTGCCTCCGTTCTCCCTCCTGTAAGCATTGGGGGTGTAGACTCAGGAATGCCTAAAAACCCAGGTAGAGGCGGTCTCTTGTGGATTTCAAAGTTAGGAAGACGAACCGAACCTTCTGATTTCATTCTATTGTGTTCACTGAATAAAATGTTTACCCCAATAAATCAGGTTCGTATAAAAGCACGCCATGAATGCTACATCAAAACACAATGTAGGCTCTGTTCCAAGAAAAAACAAATGTATAGGATGAGTACTCGCAAGTTGCGTTTGATTCAAACTTTCTCAGCTAATAGGCGAAAAAAAAAAAAATGAGACTCAGTAGCCTTGTTGATGTAGTTGTTAGTTGCGCTGCAAAAAACGTATAAGCCCAAATAAAAACACAGCGGAAAAAGACTAAAAATAGCTTAAATCTTGTGCAGTAGAAAAAAACGTCCGTCTTTGCATTTTGTTGTGTTCCAATATTTTATGCGCGCAAGAGCTTCGAAAAAACTAAAGCCCATTTAATCTGTTCACTGCACAGCGAATTTCACACTCGATGGAAAATTCTTCTCACTTTATTTGAATAATCAGTCAGACAAGTACATTCAAGGACGAGGTCCGATGCCGAAGATTCTTTTCAGCGTCTCCACGTTCATGAAGGGGTTCTTTATGCAGGATCTTCTAAAGTCTGCCCAGTGAATGTCATAGTAGAGCCAGGAGAACCGGCGCCGCGGAGGTAGCTTCTTTATGTAGGTGACCTGCGTTGAAATGGGAAGCAAGTTCCACTGGGTCTGTCAAATGCTCCCAATGGTTAAACAGGGGAAAGAAAAAGTACAGACGCCCCCACCTACCACTTGGTGTAAAGAACTTCGACCCATAACTGAAAAAGATAAAGTAGCGTTGTCGTACGATAAAAGTTCAATTATATTAACGGCGGTGAACTACCGGCACCACACTGAAAAAAGAGCAAAGAACTGACACAAACATGCCCCATTAGGCGTGCGAGCTAGAACGCGGAAAAGTTTTGCGCTTTATTTTAAACGAAAAGATGCTCTAAACTGGCACTACTGCGCCGTCACCAGCCGTCTTGAAAACTGGTGGATGAAAGTGGGGAGCTGTGTTGTTCTTCTGTCACTATATCGGCGCCAAATATTGCCTCACAGTGCTTCTGCCTAACGCTCAGTGCTCTGCTCTCCTTTTGTAGTTTTATGGGTCACTTTGCGACTGGAATTTGTGATTTAGGACCAAACTGGTTACAGCGAACACGTCGGAAACATCTGTGAGCGATAAAGAAAAAATTTCAGTATGTGTGGCTCGGCGGAAATTGTGCTAGATGTACCACCTGCAAATATATTTTGATGAAATATCTGTGATACGAAAGAAGGCTGTTACGGATATTTGCTATTAATGTACATTACAATTCTCCGCCTAGGTCAAAATATCTTTAAACGTTGATTTTGGGGATATATTCACAGCAAGAGATTTTCGACCAAGTTGGATGCACCTGATTTTATTCCGCAGAGGCCGATTGCTGACAGACCGAGAGAGACCGGGGAGACCGAGACAGCGATTACCAGGTGTGTAGCATGCAAACCCCCACCGCGCGTTTCGAAAATGGCGAGAAAAATATTCCTTTATTGAAATCGTCGCCGGTTTACCTGTCATAACGTCATGCCCATGATTTGTGGTGCTGATATCTTATCATCTTCATCGTCAATATCATCATCATCATCAGCAGCAGCAGCAGCAGCAGCAGCAGCAGCACTAGCAACAGCAGCAGCAGCAGCCTTCTAATATTCACTGCAGAACAAAAGTGTCTCCAATTGACCTCCAACCGCCCTTTTCCTGCTCTGCTCGCCTCCACAGTTTACCTCCAATTGGCGCAATTCCCCCCGGCATCATGTTATTGGCCTTCCTATGTTTCTAGACCCATATCTTTGCATGCACTCTGTTACACTAACTGCCCATCGGTTGTCGTTTCTTGTCACATGGCCAGCCAAAGTACAATTTTTTCTTTATTTGAAATAAGATATGCTGCACTCTAGTTTGTCCTCTGATCTAGGTATCTCGTTTGTGCTCCCTGAGTTTTTTTACTCACATCATTCGGTTCGTTGCCATTTGAGCCGACCTTAGCATGCTTTCCAGTTGTTTAGTAAGGTGCCACGTTTCCGATCCGCATGTAATGAGGGTCAGTATGTACAGGTTGAAGATTTTTCTTTTTAGGAACGCAGCTAGTTAATTTTTAGTTTTTAATATTGTTTTCCAAGTATTGCTCAGCCTATATCAATTTTGCGTCGGAATTTTACTTCGTGGTTGCGGTCATCGCTAACAATCTCTCCCATGTAGTTATATGCTTCTACTTCTTGTATTTCAATCCCTCACATGAAGAGAACCTCTCTGGCATGCTTATTCCTCGTTGCTTCAGAATTATTCATATTTATTTTTAGCCCCGGCCTGTCTCTTACGATTGTAGCGCCTCAAGCATTGTTTGCATGTGTTCTCCCGTCTCACCCGTCACAAACCCTAAAAGCCTCAAGAATTCCCCGCTTATCTTTAGTCTACGGTTTCTTTGTCAAGCTTTCTAAATTCCCTCTCATGACATGCTGTGAATAATGAAAACTTCCTGTTTAGTTAGTAGTGGGACATCACAAGTTGAGCTTGCACATTCAATAGTTAACCCTCGTATAACGTTCTGGTATCTGGCGGCGATAATTCAGGGTGTTCGTGCGGCCGGTCAGAAATGGAGGCAGTTAAAGTCCTTGGAGAGTAGGTGTTGATTCACAGGAAAAGAAGTGCCTCCTCTTTGTGGCCAGAGCTTTACGTTCTTGTTTTCTGGCTTTCTCAATGTATTTGCCTTATCAATGCTAAAAACATCATTTCATCGTTCTCGAGGTTGTTCTGGTGTTAGGCACAATTTCTTTGTTCTGAGTAAAGGAATCTTTAACATTGTTCTCTCCTTTACGCTACAAAACCTACCGGTATTGTGCGGGCCACATTTAAAACAAAGTGTTCGGTTGACGTCTTGAGATTGCCCCTTACAGAACATTTAGGAGCAGATTTAAACTTGGGTTAAAACATACCCTATGCACGAGGCTCTTGAAACCAGTTTAAATTTGAACAGTTGGCGCATGGGCAACAGTCGCTGCTTATTATGAAATTGTACGCGAAGAGGAACGCTTGCTGTCAACTTTAACTCTCCGATCCTTGAGCATTGAATTATTGATTGTTAGGATCAATACGCCGACACAACGCAGGTGATGTGGCGCGCCGAAGTAAAGGGCTCCGGATTAATTTCGATCACGTGGGAATCTTTACCGAACGTTGAACTCTCGTACAGACGGGCGTTTGTGCATTTCGCCTTCATTCGAAAAGCGGCATCCGCAGCCGGGAATCGAGCCCGCGACCTGGTGCTCAGAAGTGCGATCCTTGAGCAGTCAACTGTTTTTGGAAAGATTTCAAGACCATCTCGTTTTTATTAGATAATGTTGGATAAACGCCGATCATTTCGTTTTTTGCTAAAGAGCCTACAGAGGTGAAGAACGTGGAGTCATGGGCAAACTAAACGTGATCACAAAATTATCAACCGTAAAAAAGAAGTAGTCTTATTTTTAGGGGCGAAGCTCCTCTTGTTTGGGGCAAGTCTCTTGTCGCGATGTCGCCGTGCCCACTAGTTCTCGAGGCGACGTCTAGAGGCGCAGCTGTGCAATAGCTCCTAGGTCGCCCGCTAGATGGCGCGCCGTAACTCAAGGCGGCCGTAACAGACAGTCCAGCGTAGACTACACTTTAGTATCCGAGACAGTATACGGAAGGCGGCAGGAAATGAGGATAGATGAAAATGGAACAGACAGCTTAGGGAGCGACCACAAGCGGTTTAGCTTGCACTTTGGAGGCGGAACCCGGACAATGCAGAAATAGGTACAATAGGAGGATATAATTTGAATAATGAGCAGTTAAATATCATCACTGATAGATTGGAAGATGAAATCAACAAATAGCCAGGCAAAAATTGGGATTACGACGAAATGATTGCGTTCATAAAGGGTAAGATGAATGAAGCAAAGGAACCAAACCGATGGAAAGGGAAGAGAAAGCCGAGAAGCTGGTGGAATAAGGAAATAAAAGAGGCTATTGACCAGCGAAGAAAGGCGTCGAGGGAACGTAGAGAAGCAAAAAGAACTGGTATGGAACCGAGGGTAGTGAAGGAGAAGTGGGATATCTACCGTGGGAAAAAACTAGAAGTGCAGAAAATGGTGCAAGCAAACATCAAGCAGAAAAGCGAACAATGGATGGCTGAAATAAGGAAGAAGGACAAAAGCGCATCCAAGAAGTTTTGGAACCATGTTAAATCACTAAGCTCAAAAAACGATAACCATCAAAAATTCCTGATTGATGAAGAGGGGGAAGATTTAAAGAGAGAGCACGCGTTGGCGCATATTCATCGAGTGATTAGTGAGAAGTTTAGGACCATAGTGGTAGGGAAACCTGCACAGATAACAGTGCCACAAAAGACTGCGGAAAAGGAAAATAAGTTTGAGCAACCTTGATTGGAAAAAAGCCGAACAAAAGGTTTCCCCCCAGGCAGCAGTGGGCCCAGACGGAATACCAATGCAAGTGATAAACCTAGTTGGACCTAAATGTAAGGAATCGTCAATGAGGGCAATAGATAAGTGGATAGAAACAAAAAAAAATACCGGAGGACTGTTTAGAAAGGAGGATGACTTTATATATCAAGGCAGAGGAGACAGCGCCAGTATTGATTCATACAGACCACTCACAGTAACATCAGTGGTGTATAGAGCCGTAATGCAGGCGCTAAAATCACAAATTGAAGATGGATGGAAGAAATTGAAATACTTGGGGAACTGCAGAATGGATTTAGACAGGACAGGCGACAGGATTACAATCTGTCGTAATAACGCAATGCATTGAAATCGCGAAAGCACAGAATAGACCACCATGGATTACGTTCTTGGACATTAAAGGGGCATATGACAACGTAAACACAGATGGCTGTGGGGAATGCTGAAACTCTAGGGATTAGATGACGAGTTAGTACAGTTCCTTACAGCAATCTATAAAGACAATAGAGTGCACCTTACATGGGAAGGACAGAAATGCGCCCAGCAGGTCAACATCCATCGGAGACTGAAACAGGGATGCCCTTTGAGCGCAATACTGTTCATGCTTTACATAGCAGGGTTAGAAAAGAAACTGGAAGAAAGTCAAGTAGGGTTTAGCCTAACCCATAGGCTGCAGGGCGAAGTGGTACAACAGCACATTCCGGGAATGTTATACCCAGACGACATTGCTCTTTTAGCTGATAACCAAACCGATACGCAGCGGCTAATAAATATTAGCGGCCAGGAAGCCACTGACCTCGGGTTAAGTTTCCGTTCAGAAAAATCGGGAATAATGGTTTACAATGACGCCACACCCGACGTAGTGTCTATCCAGCTAGGCGAATTACCTAGAGTGAAGGAATATAAATGTTTGGGAGTGTGGATAAATAAAGGGGATAACTTCTTAAGTACTCACGAGGAGCAACTTAAGGTTAAGGGAAAGCGTAGAGCCCTCTGGGGGTATAACAAATATGAAGTAGTAAGATGAATGTGGAAAGGAGTAATGCTTCCGGGTCTCACGTTTGCGAATGCTGTACTCTGCTTAAAATCAGACGTTCTATCAGGCCTTGAAGTAAACCAGAGAACGGTAGGATGTTGGGCCTTAGGCGCGCATGGAAAGACAACTAACGAAGCAGTTCAGGGAGATATGGGCTGGGCGTCGTTTGAAGTTAGAGAAGCTCAGAGTAAAATTTGCATTGAGATGAGGTTGAGGGCAATGCATCAACGAAGGTAGACAGCTAAGGTTTTTAGGTACCTTTACTTGAAAAGCGTGGACACGCAGTGGTTAAGAAAGACTAGACGGCTAACGATGAAATACGGAAAGAACCATGGAGAATCCAAAACAGCCAAGGTAACCATAAAAGAGTCAAGACAGATTGAAACGAATAAATGGAGGGAAAAAATGGAAGCTAAAATGTCGTTAGAGGTGTACAGGGCTCAGAAAATGAACATTAGAAAGGAAAATTTCTACAATAATTCCCAGGGCAGTGCTTTGCTTTTTGAGGCTAGAGCAGGTTGCCTGCGAACTAAGAGTTTTGTGGGGAAGTAGTCAAAAAATGATGGGGTATGTGGGATCTGCGGAAAAAAAAAAGAAACTATGCGGCACATAGTGTTAGAATGTGAGGGTACTCATCCAAATCTACATGAAGAGAATATTGGGCTTCCAGAAGCCCTAGGATTTAGGGGATCAGAGAGGAAGTTAACTTTAAGGCTGTCGAGGGGACGAAAAGATTAGAATGCTGGTGGACGAAAAGCAGAGAGGGGAATATTGCCTAGGACAGTTACCAACTGTAACACGGCAAAGAAAGTATTTCGGGCCTATTAAGCCCTGCCCTAAGCACCTGCCCTAAGCAGCGCTAGTATTAAACCGAGAGTGTAAAACATGGTTAAATAGTCCTTTTTGATAAGATTACATGATAAGATTACCCGCTTCAAAAAGGAAACCAATATCAATCATCATCATCACCATCATTGGCGCGTCACAAGCTACTCATCATGAACACCTTGGAAGCGAAAGCCGCGGCGCGGAGAGCTTGCGACGCCGCTCTCCGCGCCGAAAGACGCCTGCGTCGGCAGAAGTAGCCAGCCAGCACCAGCATTGATGCGGACGCTGCGGCAGTGGCGAGGGCTCGGGGAGCAGAAGCAAAGTGTGCTCGTCGACAAGCGGACCCCGAAGTGTGAGCCCGCGAAGCAGAGGCGGCACGCAAGTGGCGGCAAGAGAACCTCGAATCTGAGCGGGCGCGGGATAATTCTATGGACATGTGTATAATGAACATCGTGTATATAAGTGTATATACAATCACCCTAAAACAATGTGTCGAGCCTTTATATGATGTGTGAGCGCATGTTTCACGGGTTTACCGATAAAGTATTCTTTGATTTCGCTCGTTCTGGTTGATATCTTCGTGCTCGCATTTATATTTGTCCATGACTGCACGTACCCGTGTAATCAGCTGCAAGGTAGCCCATTTTCGCGAGCTGCGAAAACGAGCACCGCACCTTTCATACACACGGGAGCGCATGAGGACGCATGTCTCGAGAAGCATCGGGTCTGGAGGGAGCAGCCGTAAATCACAGACGCGGAGGCGCCAACAGACTTTCATGCAGCGACGTTTTTCTTGGCGGAGGATGGCGGAGAAAATTCTGCGCCTGCGTGCCTGGCGCAGGCTTTAGGGAATTCTCCAAATCATCGCACCCATTCCAGCACCCAGCCAACCACTGGCATCTCTGCGACGTCTCAACGTCTATGTGGACGTGTACGCCTTAACGGTACATGTATACTGGACATCCAAAGTCCATGAAATATTTCCATCGAAAATTGTTTATGTAAACAATATTTTGGTGGTACGTTATATTTGTACGTCATATCTACTATGTTCGAGACGCACTCGATGTTGCTGATACCTTATTTGTGTAGATATGAAGGTATATTTTCCTTACGTAGTTTAAACGTTGCTTGTAAATTTGTTTTCTATTTCGCACATGTTCATCGCAGTTACATTTGGTTACATACCTACTTTATTTTAAAACTCACGGAAGATGTACGTTTTTAGTGCTACCTAGGGGTTTGGTACGTTAATGTGCGAGTTTTGTAATCCACGAATACTGCTTTTTTGGAATTATAAAAGCAGGTGACGTAATAAACACATTCGACTGAAGATATCCCCGAAGCAGTTTTTCTTTAGTGAAACTACCATTTTACTTGGTCGTTCTACCTGCGTAAGGAAAATACAAATGCTGGCGGAACCAATCACTGGTGACCCTGTGCAACCACTTATGCTAACAAAAAACGTGTCGCACCTCGCACCAATGGTGCAATGGTGGAGGAACAAGAGAGCTGGCGGCCATTCTCTCTTCGTCGGAGACCCGGCTGTTGCACCTGACATGGATTTCCGAACGTCCTGCTGAAAGGCCTCCATGAGTGGCAAAACCGGATTGATCCGTCCGCTGCCTTTTAAATGTACAACAAGGTAGACCGTGTTAGCATACTCTCGAACCGGCACAAACCGGGATCGTGAACTCGGCATCTGTAGCGCAGCTGTTCGGTGCTCCCCACTGCCGACGCGAATGTACGTGATTTGGCGAAATATAAAGCACGCGAGAGAACAGCCACGAACGCTGGGCAACCTGTTCTGGAAGGGGAAGTTAGATGAGGACGGGAGCACCTCAGGAGGAGCACACTCACGTGCGCTGGGTATTTTTCTTTTTTTCTGCGAGCCCCTCACGTGGCGTTATCGCAGGCGCAAAGCAGAATGATGCCACACGCTCATCTCATAACGCACGCTCACCTGCGCTGGTATTTTGTGCTCTTAGTATTTCCTCTTTTTTTGGGAGCCCCTCACGTGGCGCAAGCGCGCGAGAAAGTCCACGCGCAAGCCTGGACGACGCCGAACGCTCTTAACGAAATGCACGATTACGCGCTGGGCATTTGCTTGGTATTTTTCCCGTCGTGGGCAACGCAACCTAGCGCTTGAACAGCCCAGCAGTTCAAAGGTCCGTAATCGTATAAAAAATACCACAAGAAATTTTTGAACTCTATCAGAGTTTTCTTTTGGGCAAAAAAACTCTTATACCTTGCTGTCAAAGAATTCTAGCAACACCCAGACAAACCTACGTGTTGAAATGCCGGTAAAATATTCTCTTTATAAAAGATATAAATGAATTTCAAAATTGGCGGCAATTTAAGGTTTTCAGTTAATTTAAAATTTAATAATTTTAGGGCATATATAATTTGTGAAGTAAATTTCAGTTCTTACTATTCTGCTACTACTATCCCACTGCTACTAGTGCTACTATCCTAGTGCTACTATCCCACTGCTGGAGTATCAGAATTCATAAGACAACTTTGGAAAGCTCATAGTGCTTGAAATTGCTCCATGCAAGTTTTATTTTTTCTAATTGCTGTGCACAAACGTTTAGGTTGGTCCCAACATTAAAATATTTTGGAACACCGACTGGAGTGGTCGCTTTTGTAATGGGGAAGCAAACATTTCAAGGCAAATGATGTCAAGAGGCTGCGCTCCATGCATTGGGCTCAGCTATTTCACGTGGCGCAGTATGTCTATGCTGGCACAAAGTAATAGGATTGTCCATGTATTTTAAGTGCGAATGCACTTCTTAAGCGAGCCTGAATCGTCCACTGCCGTCGTCCGCATAGCAACAGCTGCGGGTGCGCGCGCTCCTCGTCTTCCTCCTCGTCTCCCCTAGCAACGGGGGGAGATGGGCGCGCGCTACTCTCCTCTACCTCTCTCCGGTCAGTAACTGCGGGTGTTGGGCGCCTCCTCTTCACTTCGGGCGGGAGAGCTCTCGCTCGCTTAGCGGGCGCTCCGCATTCCGACGCGTGAGGGCGCTCGTGTAGCCCTCGCCGTAACGGCGGGCGCTACTCTCCTCCTCCTCTTTCCGCTCAGTGACTGCGGGTGTTGGGCGCCTCCTCTCCACTCCAAGATCACGATATCCACCGTAATCGCGCAATCAACAACCGTGCATTCGCACTTACACACTCTCCCCCACGGGGAAGTGCGAGGGAATTTTTTTCTCCAAAATCTGACACGTTTTTTTCCTTTGGTCCTAATTGCCGATAGAAAAAAAATGATGCGCGCTAATTCACCCTGTGGAGGCTGTTGGACAGCGAAGCTGTAAACAACACACAAAGCCATATCCATGCGACGTTATTTCAGTGAAATGCACTTCACACACAACTTATTACTTCAAAGGGTTATTCTTTATTCACTGCATTATTCATGAACGGAGGTTGGTTGAGTAGCATTGGTGAAGCCAATCAATGGAACCTCTTTTGGTATAGAACTAAACCAAACTCAAACCCGGCGATAGACAGCCTCACTAGTCCTCGGTCTCAGCCTCCGCAGACGCGAGCAAGGAGCTCGACGGCTGAGACGAAGAAGTTACACGACATGCGTTGGTATAGGGTTCCTTTTATCTTTACAACTCCTAGCGCATGCGTAAGGTACGTACATGGCGGCTACACGGGCCGTGGGTGCATCGCAGAGCGGTGCGAGAGGTCGCGTGGCGCTATGATGTGGCATTTAGCTAGAACGCAGATGTTAAACCCGCAGATGTACTCTGTGGGTGCACCGCCTGTCTTCCACGATTAAGCATGGACTCGTAGCTAAACCGGTCAGACAATGGGCTCTCTCTCTGTTTCTCTATTCGTTCCAGGTTCCATTCCTGGCGGTGCCAGTAACTTCTTTTATTGGTTCGTGGCTGTTTTCTGTTGACCCCAAAGGGTCTCGATAGAACCCTGGGAGGGTAGAGGTAAAAAGATTGGACTCAGAAACTCTATTCTCTAAGGGACGCTGAAGTGATTTGTAAACAAAGCGGTATTATGAGCCCAATTGTAGTCTTGAGTCTGTAGGCCACGTCATGAGCAATATTTCTTGGTTTACGCGAATTTATGCAGTAGAAAATTCAACGAGAAAATGTTGTTGTTCTCTCTTAATCCTCGACCATTTTCCGTGGCGCTTCGTATGACGTCGCAAAAAGATAGCTTGTCTTGTATGGGCTACTGCAGGCTCGCTAACCCTCCGACAGAATAAGCCTTCCCAGCATATATTCCGGCGGCCGCCATCGGGTCATCGCAAATCGTTCGCTCAGGTGAAACAAAGCCAGGACTCGTTTTTGAATAGAAGGATGTGCCTTTAGTTTGCTAGTTGGTACACTGTATGAAGCTCTAAGTGCTGGCCGCTTCACACAAGTATCGCACAAGCACACATTGGACGCTTTGCTGACTGGTACGCTAGTAGAAAAATATAAGGCCAATGGAAAGCCGGAGAAGAGTCAGCGAAGTTTTTATAGATACCAAGGAATTGAAATTAACCGCTAGCAGTTTAAAACAACGGTTCGATAAGCACTTTTTTGGGTTGGGTGAACTATCACTGCGGTCAGAAACATGACGACACATCTGGGAATGATTTTTCGTCAGGAATCCAGTCGCTATACGTGAGACATTGTGGGAATTTGGGGGGCCCCACTGCACGAGCGCTATACAAGAAATGGTCGTCTAACCTGCTTGAAATGCTAAAATAAGTGAAAATATAGTGTGGCTACACATTTTATACCTTATATTTCTGCAGCCCGGTAGCGCTGTCTCGTGGCCAAGTGGAGTGGGGCGCTACGTATCTCGCCTTGGAAGTTGCAAGTTCGAATTCTCGGTAGTGCCTGTTTTTTCTGAAGTTGATTACCTTGTTTTTCGCAAATTTTTTTCTGTACTGAATGAACCACTTCTGCCTTGTAGCGTTCATTGCTTCAGGAGCGAGGGCGCAGAACGCATGCAGACTAAACTGACACTGAAGCCCTGCCCAGGTCTAGTTGGCATGCTTTTGCGCGAAGTACTGACTGCTTGCGGGCAGTGGGAACGGTCCCGAATCAGTCGACCATTGGCGCTATGCGATGGCGCTTTTTGATACAAGCATCACCATGCAAGCTCCGAAGATGGGAGAGAGCGCATAGCTATTAAGCTGTGCGCTTATAAGCCATATAAGCCAATGGAATCCACTGTTTACGAGCTTCGGAGATTAACTGTCACGCGTATTCTGAGCGGTTCAGGTTAAACCCGTAACTGGATGAGACCATTTAATTTTCTTCAATTGCCTACTGTTAGAGCGGTGAATGAATGAAGACTGTTTGCAGCTGTGTGAATTGTGTTGTGACCTAAATTCATCTGCAAAAGTTCAGCGAACCGCCAGGGCGTCGACAGTTGTAACTTGCGGATCGCATTTCTCTTGTTTGCATTGTGCATCTCCATTACATCACGGATAAAATGTAAGACGTTATTAATTTTGCCAGTGTAGCTGCGAAAAAGCATAAAATTTGTACTTTGTTGTAGCATTGTGTTAAACGTGTCTTTGAAAGAAAGCGGGAGCTTTACTGACGGGACGAACGTATAAGTAGATATACATTTGCACGTTGATTCCGTAGGTTTTGCCTCGCCCGCTCCGTTGGCTACCGCCTTCTTTTGAAGTTATGTACTAAAGAGCCCAAGTTCAAACTCTTGTGATGCGTGCCTGAGCGAAAACTGTTGTTGGAGACGTGATCTTGACGGGATTAACAGCGGGAAGAGCAGAAGGTCAAAGCGCTAAACTATAACTGAGTTTTATTCAGACAAGAAAGACAGAAACCGGGAAAAATTTCATAGGAATGACAACACCACCTAACCTGAACAGGTATCTCTTGCACTGCCAGCTACAGCCATTGCTCCTACTGGGGACGCAGTGCTTATTTCCCGTAGTGGTCTAGCTGTGTGGACGTTTTGCCCACATTCTTAGCGCCGCCTCGTTTCCCACTTGAGCGTAAAGGCCCTATGCTTTTGTAGTGTCTCGCAGGATTGAGTGCTTTCGCAGCATTGAGGGCGCCTTTTGTACAGTCAGGAAAAAAATAGAACGAGCGAATGTTCACCTGAACGGTGTAACCGTGATGAGTGGCGGTGATGTAATAAACACGAACGCCGGCTTTTCTCTTTTTATATTCTGTGTGTATATATTACTGCGGTTTGGGCGAAGAAACCGTAGATTGACAAATGTTTTGCGGTGGTTCTCACTTTCAGTCTTTTAGAGTGAGGAAGCACTTGGACATCCTCTAGATGTTGCTGAAGGCGACGGAGGGCCATGCGCTCCATTACTTTGCAACGTGAGGTCTGTATTATGGGACTAAGGTGAGGGAGATATAGAATTTTTTACGGGCTTCGGGATGAACATCAGGAGTACCTTATACATTAAGTTTCAGAGTGATATTCAATACTCTCTACGCCGACGATATTACCACCTGGGTCAATGGCGACAGTTTAGGATTCAACACACCCTTCATACAGCCCTCAGAGCTGTTTATCAAGCAGCTCACACTATAGTCTAGCTTGCTCGCCGGAGAAACCTTCACTGCTCATTGTGCACTCCCATCATTGGAACCGAAATCACCACACCACCATTCACCCACAAAAAGTTTTGAAAGTTCTTGGCCTTCACATGCAATCTGATGTAAGAGGAGGTTCGGCCGTGCAACACAGTCTCTGTTATGCCGAACCCATCCTTAACATGGTGCGACGTTTAGCTGCACGCTTCCAGGAGGCTCAAAGAATATGACATTATTCAACTCCACGATGCTCGTATCATCTCCCTGATTGGTTATCAAACGCCGTATGTCGCTCTAACGTGCACCTTGGAAGGGAACCTTAACGTTCGTTTAAAAGATGTCTTTGGGTCTTTCGATCACCCAAGAAGATAATGTCTCGCCAGAAGATAATTTGATGATAATGTCGGTGTGCTCGCCTGCATCACTTCAGGGCACTACGGCAACGGTCTAATTAGTGTTATATCATTGGCCGCCTTGGGAGCAGTCGTAGTTGATTTCAATCAACCGTACCAACCGTTTCCGCCAAAGATTAGCCACTCTATCCATCCATCCATCCATCCATCCATCCATCCATCCATCCATCCATCCATCCATCCATCCATCCATCCATCCATCCATCCATCCATCCATCCATCTATCCGTCCGTCCGTCCGTCCGTCCATCCATCCATCCATCCATCCATCCATCCATCCATCCATCCATCCATCCGTCCATCCATCGATCCGTCCATCCGTCCGTCCGTCCGTCCGTCCTCTTTTGGAGTGCTTGGGTGGCACTTAAGAAACAAACAAGACCTGTGGCAAAAGGGACGAGCCGCCGAGGCCCGTTCTGATGCGTGATTGAATCGAACATGATCATTATGGTGATTATGATTGCGCGAGGTAGTCGAGACGTCATCTTTTCTACATCCTGTCCCGCGCGGAAATGGTTACAAGTTTACGTGTTCAGAGTCCATGGTTGAAAGCAGTCCAGTTGACAGTCAAGCAATTCAGGCCCGTTGAAGAAAGCAGATCCGGGGGCCTCGCCGCTTCTGCCTCCATCGATGAAGACGGCGCTTGTTAGCGTGCCGTAGAGTGGACCTGTTTTTTTGCTTTAAACTGTGGAAAGGAGTCTCAGGGCAGATTTGTTCGTTGCATCTTCTGGGTGGAAACTTTGTTCGTCTGCCGGCAGTCATTTGTCCATTAAAGACGTTGGCCTTATTTTCATCTTCTTGGAGAACCTCGTAGACATCCTTTTAAAGGGGTCCTGAAATGCCTTCCGCCGATGCATGGTTGTACATGTAACCAAATAAAGCAATGTATTAGCAATCTCCTCCTGCAAGAATTTTGTTAAAGCGATGAGTATTAGCTGAGAAATCGTAAATCAAAAACCGCGCATTATCGTCGCGCCGTATTTCCTCCTCCTTTCAACTGTTTCTTCGCTGTTGGCCTCCCCTCCCATGATGCTGCGCTCCTCAGCGGTGACGAACTTCCGCTATTGCGCTCCCACAGACTGCCGTCTGCTACGGGCCAGCTCTTTCGGCTTTTTCATCTTTGTTGACCCCATGGACACTCCTCTAAAGGCTGGAAAAGTGAACGAAGGACCTGGCCGCATGTGTGCGGCCTGGCCTTGCCCTTTCGCGGTGTACGTAGCTGCCGTTGGTATCGGCGGCGAATTCGCAGCCGCGCGGGGAGAATCGTGCGCTCGTTCCCTTTGGTGCACCGCGCACTGTTTATCCAAAAAGCGCGGTCTCAGATGTGACCCCGCTGGTGCCGGGTGTTATTTTGCGGCGGTTGTAATTCCTACTACCGGTGGCATGTGAAAAAGGACATTTTAAACCGACACAGAACCCGTGCACAAAACGCGCCGGATTGGATCGCTTTATCAGCGGCGATGAACGGGAAGGCGCAGAGCAAATTTAACCAACGCCGCACTCCATCAGCGAGAACCCGTGTTCTGACAAGCTGCACCCATGTGTTGCATTCAACACTGACGGGAAAGCGTATGTTTGCACTTGTTTGGATAGTCGTAAAATGTCCAAACACTCCGGCACTCCGATAGCAGATGAGCCGGCGAGACATTTCGGAAAACATTTGACAGATGGCGCCGTATGCATTAGTGTGTCGCTACGCAAAACTGATTAGACGCTCTACCGCTCTACTAAAACTCCCCTCGCAGTGCTTACGTAGCGGGATGCAAAAATTTAGCGTTTAGCGTATGCAAAGGCCACAAACGCTGTACTAAAACTCTATTAGCAGCAAAATAGCGTGCGTATGTGAGGCCGCTTGCGTTTACAAAGCTGCACGCCGATCGCGTACGTTTCAAACCTAGTGACATCGTTTAAATACACTGGCAAGCACAGTGTAACGTAGTCAGATATAAACCGTATGCTCAGGCGATAAGCAAGAGCTTGTTTTATGTGATTGCGCATAAAGGCCCGTTCGCACTTGCGACGAAAGCGAGTGAAAGCGGCAGGAATTCCGTCGCTTTGTCGCGCGACGATCGTTTTTGTCGAATGGTCGGGACAAATTTTCGTCGCGCGACAGAATTTCCGTCGCATTCGCTCGCTTTCGTCGCAAGCGGGAATGGAAAGTTCTGCCGCTGCCGTCTGCGCCGCAGCTCGGAGGTAACCGCGCGATCTGCTCGGGCCGAACGAACGCGCACACTCCCGCACGGCAGCGCCCCAAGCTGCAGCCGGCCGCGTACATCGCTCCCGGCGCCCGCCTGGAGGCCGCCCTCGGCACACTAGCCAGTATATTTCAGGCACTATAATGGAGGACATATTTTTTGCTTCCGATTAACCTAGTTCTTTGCCCCTGTGTTTTTAAATACGTGAAGTGGTTAGCACGTCGTCCTCACGCAGCTCTGTATCGTCGTAGCATCGCTGATTGTCCGAACGAAGCTTGCAGCTAAGCCAATGCAGTGACCGAAGCTGTGTGTGTGTGTGCATCGCCTCCTGTGTGTTGTGGACGCGTTCGTTTCGCGATGAAATGCGGCATTGTACTTCTGCGGGTGGATAGTGCTTCCCATGGTCTGGATTATCTTTCTCAAACGACGTACGACTCAACCTCGCATGGGGTATGTGTAGTGTGCCTGGCTAAAAGCATTCTCGCTTGCGCGCCAGAGTTGTGACTTGCTGTTCGTCCACGCAAACCGGGTGTGAGGTAAGTGCCGAATTTACGACGGGCAGGAGGAGGCAACCCATCGTCTGTCAATCGCGGTTCAGACTTGCAACGCATGTTGTGACGTTGCGTTCGTTCGAAACGCATCTCTGGATTGTTTTGAAGTTGAATAAAATGTACGCGTCAAACCCTGGCATTCGGCTCAGGGCGTTCTCTGCGATTGCACCAAATAAGTGTCACGGGGCTTTCTTTATGGTACGTACTCATGTAACATAAAATCCATGTCGTGCTATGGCCGTGTTGCATTCAATACAAACGGTTAAGCGTTTGTTTACACTTGTTTCGTTTGTCGTAAAATGTCCAACACTCCGGCACTCCACTGGCAGATCAGCGGGCGAGCCGATGCTGAGCAGACGGCTCATCTCTTTGCCGGAAGTGCGTGAAAAAGCCGCCCAATAGCAGGATGTATAGCTCATGACGAACATATGGGAATCGATGATGTAGACATGTGAAGATGGCGGCGTCCAAAAACACGAAGGAAAGGGTGAGAAAAAAGCAACAAACTTTGCAACAAAAGTGTGAGCTTTCCGCTGCGCGTAAAAGAGTAATACTTGGCACAGATGATGTTGACGACCCTATCTAACGATTGCGCTAGTTCATTTAGTGTGCTCAAAATGCCTTTCAGGGCCCCTTTAAATAAACGGTCTACTTTTCTCGCCACTATTTTTTCGCTTATCCTTCGCTGTCGCAATTAGGCTGTCTTTCACCTGGATTTTCCTTTTCATCCTTACAGTCCGTATTCTTTGGGGTCACTTGCATCTTGAATACATTAGGTTGCAAGAAAAATTTGTCCTAGGTATACTTCCCTTCGGTGTACTGGTCCCTTTTCTCTTTTCCTGGCGACATTTCAGAGATTTTATGCAATCGGCTAATTCAGGGAAACTAAACGTGTGCCGACTATCGAGAAGTCTGCTGCCTGTTCCCGCCGTTTCTTCAGATGTCAGTTTTAGTCCTTCACGCCAATTCTCGTTGTCGGGTACGTTAAGCGTCGTTTTGACCGGGAAAGAGGATGCAGTATTTCTTGCTTCCGATGTCGAATCACCAACGTACAACTCAACAGTAGTTTCTGGTTGTGCTTATCTCGCTACACTCCCGATCATTGCTGTTTTTCCTGAGTGCTCATTGACTTTCGGGTAGCACATGGTGTCTTCATCAAGCAAACCCATACAGCTGTTTTCTATTGGCGGTATGTCTTTCTGGTCCGTTTCAGATCTGTACGGGCCTTCGTGGTCTCTGATTACCACATTATCTTGTTCCCTGTTTCCATTTGCTCCGAATTTATCTCAGCATCCGCCCGGTGCTGTCGTAGCTCTGACCTTGCTCGAGATTTAATGGACAATACGCGCTTGCCGGTGTGAACGAGCTGATGGCATGGGTCGAACAACGTTTTATTGCCGATAACGAAGGGTTTATGTAGGCTGGGCGAGTGACGGCACGCTCACGCAGGAGCTACAGCTTGCGCTCGTTATCGCGACAGTGTCAACTCGGTTACATCTTCCTTTCCTTGGTGAAACCAAGATCGCTCCAGCACGGGGTACCGACGATGCTCGCGACGTTCCCGAGAGCTTCTCCGTGGTAGTGGCGGCTCTGGAACGGGACCGGAGTCTGGCAAGCCTGAGGAAGGTGTTGTGGTAGTGTTCGGGCACGGTAGTTCTGGAACCTCCCGGAGATGTTCCCGTCTGCGTTGCATTTCTCGGCCGTCTTCTGTTTTCACCAGCACAGAGCGGGGAGCTCCCGCTGATTCCATCTCAACGACCGTGGACCGCGTCCGTGTGTGCGTGTCGACCACCGAGGCCCTCTGACCGGGTGAGAGGGTGCGCAGGTCCCTAGCTCCTCGATTGTAGTAGACCCTCTGTTTGTGGCGAATATCCTGGAGACGGGTGTGCACCTCCCGGCTTGGCAATGGTGACGGCTTCAGGTGGCAGGAGGGAACTGGTAGCAGCGTTCTCGTTTGTCGATCCATCAGCCTCTGCACAGGTGACTTCAAAATAGCATCACGTGGAGTATTGCGCAACTCAAGCAGAGCTAAATAGAAGTCGCGCCTATTATAGGAACACTTCTTTAGTAGCATTTTTGCTTCTTGAACTGCCCTTTCGGCCATGCCATTTGTGCGAGGATGATAAGGGCTTGACGTCACGTGGGTGACTCCTAGTTCATGCAGAAATTCACGGAACTCGTGGCTAATAAAAGGTGGCCCGCTGTCACTATAGAGCTTCACTGGTAAGCCATGGACAGAGACAACTTTTGCGCACCACTCCAAGTGCCGGGCTGTTGTGCATTGAAACTCCTGTATTTCAAAATAAAAGGAGTAGAAGTCTACAATTATGGCAAACTTTTTACCATCGTGATGGAATAAGTCCATGCCATCTATCTCCCATGGCAGAGCGGGGACATCATGAGGCAGTAGAGGCCTCTTCGTGTTTTGCTTTTGGTGAGCCTGGCAAACTTTGCATGATGCTGCAACCTGGTCAATGTCGCTGGACGTTGATGGCCAAAACATGACACTGCTTGCCCGAATTTTCATCTTTTCCGCCCCTGAGTGGGCCAAATGAAGAAGACGAAGGATTTCTGCTCTCTTAGCGCTTGGTACGGTTACCTTGGTTATGACGTTTTGCTCCTCCATGCGTTGAAGTTCGGCCTTTACTTTTTCTTCAATGGCGACGGGAACCCTTCTGGCTGGCACGACTACACCGGCGGCGCCCGGCTTGAGCTTCATTTCGTACTCAAATTTTTTTAGCTGTCCCAATCCTGTGAAAACACCAGCGAAGGGCTGCGCCACTGGTTATAGTAGTTGTGTCTTGACGCGATCGATGCGATAAATAAAGCCAAGGCTTTCTGCTGCTGCTGCTCCGCTGAGTGTCACCGGCACCTTTTGCTCAATGACGAAGAAGGTTTCATCATGCTGTTTATCATTCACGGATAGCGACAACTGCACTTTAAACTGCGCAGTCATTTTGTAGCCGAAAAAACTCGTTAACGTAGCTCGGCAGGCTTGACGCGTCTTTCTCGGAAGCGACAAAACATCTTGCTTGGAAATCACACAACAGTTTGCCCTTGTATCAAGTTTGCAGACCATCGGACGGCCTTCAACGCAAACTGTCGTGGTCCACTGGTCGCTAGCGAGTGCGCTCACGGTTAAAGCGTCCAGAAAAAAATCTGACCCTTCGTCAACATGCAGCTCTCTTATTTCCTTGCGCGTTGAACCTTTGCTGCGCAAGAAGGATGACTGCGCGCACGCTTGGGCGAAATGATTCAATCCTCCGCATTTCTTGCATGCTTTTCCTATCGCTGGGCAGCGGCCGCTACGATGAATGTTGTAGCCGCATTTGCTACATGGCTTTGAAACTCTGTCCAACGCATTTACGGCTGCAGTTTCAGCGCCTTCAATGGTGCCACGTATCTGCCGAAACTGCACCTCGCCTTGCTCTTGGATGCGACACATTTCGAGTACTCTTTGGTAAGATGGGTTTTCCAAAATTAACTTCTTTTGCAGGCCCTTGACACTAATGCAGAGTATGATGCGAATACGAAGCATGCGCTCATCTAAGTCTCTAAAGTCGCAGTGTTTGGCTAGCGTTCGCAATTCGACAAGTCAGTCATTGAAACATTCGTCCTCTTTTTGTCTCGGGAGCCAAAGCAAAACTTATGGTAAGTGAGGTTCTTCGCGGGCTTCTAGAAGTCTTCAAATTTTTGAATTATGAGGTTTAGATCGCTTGTGCCCTCTCCTGGCTCGAATTTGGAGGAAGCGTACGCTTTTCTAGCCTCTTCTCCAATGGTCACTAAAAGCGTCGCCGCCTGCACTTCTTTAGGTTGCTTGTTCAGCTGAGTAGCCTTGAAAAACAGTTGAAACTCACTTTTTCATGTCTTCCACACAAGCCAAGCGTTTCGCCATGTGTCGAGGGGCTTCGGAGGCGGCAGGAGCGTTGTCGGCAACGCAAGCGGTGTCGACATGCTGGCTGTTTTCTGCTGCCACCATGTGAACGAGCTGACGCAGGGGTCGAACAAAGTTTTATTGCCAATAACGAAGGGTTTATGTAGGCTGGGCGAGTGACGTCACGCTCACGCAGGAGCAACAGCTTGCGCTCGTTATCGCGGCATTGTCAACTCGGTTACAGCCGGTTTTTTCGGGACTAAGTTATTTTCATTTCCAGCTTCAATTTCGTCGCTATCACAAAGGCCTGTAAATCAAATGCGGGAAACATCTCGGATTGCAGGTTCTCAATGTCTACGGTATTTTCGACATCTCTGTTAATCTGAGTCAATAAATCTTTTTGCTCAGTGGGGGTGTTCGGGTGTTCAACAGGCGAGTCAACTCACCTATGGGTGGTTGCTCCAAGCAGAAAAAGTCTTCAACCTTGCCGACCACATTTGTACGTCGCTCCCGCACAATCCGCCGTCTTTCGATGAGGGCCCCCATGGTCCAGTCTAGCGCCAAAGACGTCATTGATGATAGCATCGGACTCACAGGGCAAAAGTCGGCGTGGTCATTCCGGGAGGTACAGCCGCAAAGGCGAATCTCCTGTGTCGCTAAGGTCAGCACGAATGTTTCCGGCTCTCTCTTCTTCTTCTTTGGGCGACCTCCAGCTTTATCAACGGGTTCGTGGGTATAGCGGCTTCATTTCTGTTCTCCAGAGGTGAGAAGGCGGTCGAAAGTAAGTTAAAATCCGCTCGGTCTCGCTCACCTCTGGAGGTCCCTTGTTCCCTGTTCTCCTGGCGGTTCGTCGCAAGCTCGGAGAACGTTGAACAACGGGTTTTCATGTGGAAAAAGGGACGAGCCGCCGTGGCCCGTCTGATGAGCACTTTAATCGAACATGATCATGATGGTGATTATGATTGCGTAAGGGAGTCGAGGCGTCATCTTTTCTACAAGACCAACAGGCAGAAAAATGCAGACGCTAACTATATGCCCATGAAGTAAAATATGATACACGCAGTCTGAACTTGATAACCGCTCAATTTTACACCTGCAGTAAACTGTGTTTGTAGCATTAATGGGGTGACTACTTTGTATTACTTAGTATTCAGGGTAGGTTTTTCTAATGAAACGTTTGCAGTCAGTCATGTTACGAGTATGGTGTTACGTTTCTACTTCAGTGCTAAACATTAGGGGACACAAACGTGGCGAAAAGAAGGTTGCTATATTGTGGAGAACGGTGTGCTACAAATATGAACGATCTTATTGCATTTCTTTATTCTTCTTATACTGAAACGGTAAAGGACTGAAAGTGAGTATCACCGCACAAGAATTATTTGGTTATGGTTCTTTCGGCCAAATACTGCGAACATATACACAGATGATGTAAGAATGGTAAAGCGTGGCACGCGTGTTCACCATATCAGCGGCGTGCACTTGTGGGTTCTGCCATTCCGGTGAACACTCGCGCCTACACACTGTTTTTTGTGTGTGACTGTACAAAAGGCCAAGTATTTGCTACGAGCAAAACGCGCCTCCGAGGGACTTGTAAAGCACAGCGCCTTTATGCAGGATGGGGAAACGAAGGTGCGCTAAAGAATAAGGATAAAATGTCCACAGAGCTGGACCACTACGGCCAATAAGCGTCGCGTCGCCGGTAGAAGCCATTGGGTCAGGTGGTAGTGCGCGAGGAAGTGTTTACGTCAGGTGAGGTTATCATTCCAATTGGGTCCTCTGAAAAAAAAACTTAGTTGTAGTTCAGCGCTTTCTCCTGCATTATCTTCCTGTTGTGTCCTCTATGTGCGCTGTAAAGACCTTCAAGATAGCGTCTCCGACAACCGTTTTTGTTGAGGCAGGCTTCTATTGAATTTGAACTGGTGCTGGTAGGTACATAGCTGGGAGAGAACGCGGCTGCCAACGGACGGGACGGTGTGGAAAGTAAAGAAACAAAGGGCAAACGTTTGTCCACTTATCGCGCCTTCACGTCTGTAGCACTGTCGCTTTCTTATCAACGCACGATTCAGGAACACTAGGCAAGCAACAAAGCACAATGTATACGCCCTTTCACAGATCTACTTTCAAAACTAATGCAGCTTGATATTTTATTTGTAATGTTCCGATTAACGATACTCCCGAGAGAAAGGCGGTGACCGTCCGTTACAACTGACGGCACGCTGAGCTGTTGCATACGAATTGAGCTTCACTCATTCACCGTTGTAATAGTGGGCTTTTAAATAAATTGCAAGGCTCTTCCCCAGTCAGGCGTTTAAAGAGCACTGCGCAGAACAAGCGTGGCAGATGATCTCCAACTCTATAAACGCGGTCGTTGATTGGATTGGCGCATGTAATCTGGAGTTATAAAATTGTCGGTTTTTTCCGTCCTTTTTTCGGTTCTTTTCCATTTTTTCCGTTTCGGTTTATTCCTGCAATAAACATTTCAACTCTTCAAACAATCGCCTCAGTACACATTTGGTGTATTTTATGTAGTTTTTACCTGAATAAATGTTGGAATTCATGGCCCATCTTAGAGTAATTAAAATATTTAAACAGACAATTCTCTTGGTTGATACAAATACAAGAACATTATTGGCCACCAACCTCGAGGCAGAAATAGAGCGGGTTCGCCATAAATTGTTTTATTTGACAAAATAAAGCAAAAAAAAAACGATGCCTCTACTTGCTAAAGCTCCCACGGCCAATTCGACAACTTGAATATTCACGAAGGACGCGAAACTCAAAGACTACAATAAAATGCCCGCTGGTAGTATGATTGATATCTCAAGAGATTATGTCGGTATATATTTACATAAGAAAGATGAATCATAAAACTAATGTCTTACTCCGTAACACCGTACTAGATATGGGAATTCCTGATTTCTGCAGCTGAATAAACCTCGCGAATGATAGCGACCCCAGCAATGAATATTGTTTTTGTTCAATAAACAACTGTGCTTGCGGTGTTGTCGGGTTGTTTCTATCAGAATCAGTGAAATACGCGTGTATGACGGTTCAGAATGAAGTTTTTTTCTTGCACGGATAACTATGGCACCAAATAAAAAAGGGCCCGTCTCCCCGCGAGGGGGACTCGAGTAAATGCGTCGCATAGGGGGTGGGTGTATTGCGTTAACATTTAGTGTTTGGGGAGTTGGTGGTCGTGAATGCGTTGTATCAACAGCTTCTTGACGTAGTTTGAATGAAGGATATAAGGCGTTCATAGCCTTTCATTCTGTGTCGGTTTTGTGGCGCAGTGGGAAGAGCACCATGTACCTCGCGTTCCGCCCACAGGTAGTGAATGCGTTGTTTCAGCAGCTTCTTGACGTAGTTTGAATGAGTCAAGGATATAAGGCGCGTTCGTAGCCTTCCATTCTGTGTCGGCTTTGTGGCGCAGTGGGTAGAGCACCATGTATCTTGCGTTCCGCCCGCAGGGCCGTGGGATCGGAACCAGGCGCCGGTAAGTATTATTTTTTTATATATTGTAGGGGGAGGGGTGCGGACCTGTTGTTGAGAGCGAGGAGGGTTGCGTGATGCGGGAGAGGAGGAGTGAGGGAGAGGGTGCACCTGGAACGCCTGTTGCGGACGCCGAGGCACGCCGACAATGCCGGGTGACATCGTGAGCTAAAGAAATGCTCTGCATTTAAAAAAAAAATGTTTCACTAATGGGGAAACGTACATGCGCGATCCTATTTTTTGCGCACCGGGGCGCAGAGGTGAGCCCTTTCGTGATGGATAAACCTTACTGCTGCGCACGATTTGTCCTCAAACAACCGGGCGAACCGTCGCGGTGCAAGTTTTCGTTGCTCCGTCGCGCACCGAGATATCTAAGGAGCGCCTAGGTTTAATCCCGAGATGCATCGCTCCGAGGCCGAGGAGGCCGTGCCGTCCGCTGCAGCGACGGCGCGTCTACGCACTCGTCTAAAGGCAGACATGGCCGTATATTTTTGCTAACATGAACGAGTCGCTTGCGAATTCAAAAGACATCGATGCTATGGGCTGAGAACGAGCGCTAATAACGCGCAGATACTGCACATGGCCACACAAACATTATGTGTCAAGTACGAATTTCGCTTATTGCAATTAAGGCTGCAGGGCTAGTAAGTAGGTGTAAATATTGGACCTTTGCATTAGTTTTGTTCCAATGTATTATCACGCACAGTCACTGGAGTGCATATATCATTAAGGTGGTACATATTTTTCCGTAGGTAAGGTAGAGGACGTGATTGCAGGCGCTCACGTTTTTGTGGCTCTGAAACGAAGAGAAGCAGCTTGTAGGCTGCTGTTTAGTAGGATTACATTGTCGCGATGTGTTGGGGATATAGTTGGTGTGGTGACTGTAAAAAATATCACTTTGTAGCAGCGCTGAACCCTATTCAGCTACATTGTTTGAACTTGTGAACCCCTGATGAGTTGCTCCAATAGCCTAAAAGATGGCGCTAGGGTAGAACCGCTCAGTTAGCCTTATCACAGCGATCCGGACCAATGCGCAGCATCGTAAGCACCGCACCGCACCAGTTTTGGCCGTAACCATGGTCCACGTTTATCGAAGACGCTATGGGCCACGTAAAATAGCTGCGCCCAATGCACAGAGTGCATGCGCCTCAGCGTATCTTTCCATAAAATGTTTTTTCTTCGCGTCTTTAATAAGCTACCTCTTGAGTACACGTTTAAAAATATTTTTCTGTTACGACCAACCTGAACAGTGGTGTACAAATAGGAAACTTTACAACGCACCCGGTGCAATTTCAAGCACAATAATTTTTGCGAAGTTAGGCTAAGAATTTGGATGCTCCACCATGGTACCATACTAACGCAGGCGAATGTATATATTCTAGAAATTTTTAAATGCACCAAATTTATGTAGTACTAAAGTAACTGCCAGCCTTAAAAACCGGCAGCCAATTTTAAATTTCATTCGTTACTTTTTCAAACACGGTATTGCAGAAGCCTTCAAGCAAGTAGGTTCGGCTGGGTGTTGCCAGAGCTTTTTTTCAAAATAGGGCATTGCGTATTTTACGGAAAATGATTGATGAAGTTTAAAAAAAAACAGTTTAATATTTCTCACAAATATATCTGAACTTCTAACAGCGGAGCTGTTCAAGCTCTCTGTGGCGTTGATGACGAACAGACAAAATACAAACAAAATACGCAGCGCACGTGAGCCAGCCTCTCGTGATGAGCGCCCAGCGTCGTCCAGGCTTCCGCGTGGGCTTACACCACGTGGGCGCCCACAATAAAAGAAGAAATCTACCGAGAGCACGCGAACCTGCGCCTGCTGACGACCGCTAGGCCACATCCAACTCCTCCTTTGAGAACAGCCCAGCGTTCGTGCGTAATCTCACGCCTACTCTTCTTCTCGCCAGTTCATGTACTGTCATGCCGGTGGTGGGCAGAACCAAATATATCGCGCTATAAAGGACGAATTCGCAAAGGTTTTTGATGCCGGTTCCAGCGTGGGCTACACGGTCTACTTCAGAAAATTTTAAAGCCAGCGGACGAAATGAACCGGGTCTGCCACTCATGGACACCTTTCAGAGCAAGTTTGGAAATCCGTGTAAGGTGCAACAGCCGCGTTTTTGACGAAGGGAGAGCGGTTGCCAGCTATCCGGCTCCTCCGGCCTTGCACCCCTATCGCAAGCTTCTGCAATTGTAACTCAAGGTAATGTAATGGCCGCCCAGTGTCACCACTGATTTGTTATGCCAGTATTTGTATTTATTACGCAGGTAGAACGACCAAGTGAAACTAGATAAAAACAGCTGTGAACCTCAAATTTTCTGCAGGAATCTGTTGAGTTTATTTATTTCGACTACCTCCACATTTATATTTCCGAATATACCCGTATTCACAGATTAAAAACTCGCAGATTCATTTATCCAACCTCTAGGTAAACTTACAAACCGGCAGTTTGAAAATAAAGTATAGCAAAAATAGATAAATGATTGTGACTACGACAGGCATGTAGGAAGTAAAAATTAAGTTACCAGCAACGGCCAAAGTGAGACGGCAAAATATATTTAAATATCGTCTACAAACAGAGAATCAGCAACATCCACAGTATTTCTTTGCCATAGTCCAAACAACTTTCGAATATTAAGATACAGCAATATATCCTTAGCATCCCAAATATCCAATGAAAACATTGCGTGTACTTCGGACGACTAATAGTTTACTGCTCGGGCAGAGACTTTCAGACCTTTTGGGGGCGTTCCAGTGAGGTTACTGGTTTGCTGGGCCGGATTTGGGCAGGCGGTTTGCTTTGGGCCGGTGGCTTGCTGGGCAGTGGGCAGGTTTCTTTAAGATCTATTCTCTTCAGGAAAGTGCAGTTTGTTGTGTCCACAGTTAAGCAAAAAGTACTTGCCTAGCCCACACACATCAACGCGGGCCTAGGGCGACCACCCGGGGAACGATTCCAAGAAGAGTGCTCGTGAGAAGCGCACGTGCGCTGGTTCCTCACGGCGATCGCCCCCAGTTGAAAGCCCTGAGCACGTTTGTCACGTCAAACATACCCACTTAGAGAGGTTAGCCAAATCGGCAAAAAAAAAGAAAAAACTCCCACGCAATCGGGGTAACACTTTCGCCATCGCAATCACACTGCAAACGTCAGTTGATGGTGCCCTCCTTAGTACGGGCTGCGCATTCGTTATTCGCATGCGTCTCAGAAGTGCGCCGGCTGAGGTGCACAGATGGGTCACCCAGCCGTCGTCCACAAGCTTGATGACGAGGCCGATCGCGTCGTGGCTCGTCTCGGTGGGGATCGAGAACGGAAATTAGTCCAAAAGACAACACGGGGAACGTGGCAGCAGACAGTGCAGCCCAGAGACGTCAGTGGGCAAAGAACACCGAATTTGTTCTACGCAACACACCTTTTAATGACCAATGATTGTAACTTACAAATATGACAGAATTTAAAACTGATGCCAGCATATATTAGGCAAGGGTTGTTGCAGCAACAAACAAGCAAACCGGCTGTAATCATGGACTTAAGCCGTCATGGTGGTTATGAAGATTGCACGCAGCTTCGCTACGTTCAAGTCTTATTCGTTAGTGTGAGCTTCGTTCATATTTTTGTACCCGGAGTTCAGCCAGGATAATCATAGGCAGCTTGGCTAACAGCGATCGGTTCACCCGATAAATTATTCTTCATTCCTCATAGTTTTTACAAATTTATTACCATGCCGTTCGGGCTGGAAAGCGCCCTGGTATCATTTAATTGCACGATGGGCACTTTTTTCGGAAGCTAAAGTGGACGATCGCTCTTTGCTGTCTAGAAGGCATTCTCACGATTTCCGCCGATGTCCAGGCGCACAATTACTGCTGGGCGCAAGTTTTTTCATGCCGTCTGAGAGCTGGTCTTGAACATACCCTGAAAAAGTGATGCTTTGCTGCAACGCAGCTTACCACGTTGAGTGACGCTCAGCGTGCGTAACGCGGCTTCTACTCAGGTCACACGATTTTGTTTCATCCTCAAGACGGGAACCCTTCCCATTACACCCTCGTGCCTTCTGTTGCCACAGCGGTCGACCAGATCAAGGGGAAGCCTCGGGCTTCGTTGCCGACCACATAGGTAGCCACTTCGCACCCAAAAAAGGGACAAGGGGTGCAAACTTCGACACACGCACCACAGAACAACCACGCACAGCAATGCTGACAGCCCAAATCCACAACTGGAAGTCACAGTTTACAGCTGGTCATGGCCCCGCAACGTCTACCCACTTCTGCGAAGATGATAAGGTAGCCCAGTCCAAAAGGTACCCTCGGTCGTTCATGGTTTAGCTCAAATTCTTTGGTGAGAAGGTTGTTAAAACTAATTTTAGGACTGTATTTACTAGTAATGGACGTTTAAACGTTTTTCACGATTGTCTATCTCTGTTAAAACTTAGGGTATTGACTTGGGATTGGATTGTTCTTCTCAGTATGACGCTTATTTAGGGATGGAGGATGGCTAGATTTTGTGTTGAGTGTGATTTTCATGGGTGTTTCTTAGTTCAGAATGTATGTGTTCAATAAAAACGCAACAAACGCTCCACTTCGGTAATTCCACTGAATCTTTGGAGACAAGACATTACACAGGAAGGTGGTTTAATAATTGAACCAGTGAAATTAGCGAAGGGATAATACGCGCAAACTCACGCTTACCTTTTCTTCAACAGTGGTCGGTAGATCAAAAAGGATACCCGCAAACGGTTGCCAATTTCTGGCCGCAGCATTTGATGACTCGGGTATTTTAACGTAGGAGTCGTTTTCACAGCCCTGCAAATGTGTAGAGAAATTGTCTGGATAAATCGGTGAAAACAATTATCCGCCAATAATTTTTTTACATTCGGTGATCTGTTGATGCACACAATGCAAACCTATACTCATCCATTTTCATCTATTGTAATAAGTAGTTTGGAGGAGCCAGCATCTTGAATTTAAAGTATTACACTTATACCCAGATATCTTTCTATCAAAAAATTACTTATTCATAGCGAGTACTATTTGTTGCATTGTCTATTACTAAACGTTTGTGTACGGGCCTGGTGTTTATTTTTCCGGTGATCGCCCAAGAATTGCAGAAAACAATGATTTTGTATTCCTAGGAAAAGTATGTGCGTGACAATGTGCATACTATGTAGCCGCGATTTGGTCATACTTGTAGGCAATAGTTCAGGATCATTATTTATTGTACGTCACTGTTCCAATGTTGTTTGGACGTACCGGTTAGGTATTTCCTAATTCCTTTTCTATCAACGCCCAGAAACCCGGTGGAATATAGCCCGCCACCCAAAACCAAACGGAAATTGCATACGACGCCTCAGCCCCTTTAATTATGTAACTCCCAAACCAATTCGCCTTCTATGCATTAAACGTCTCGCGAACACTTAATGTTATACAACGGAATTGCAATCCTGACACACAGAAAACGTTGTGCCGTTATCCTTTCACATGCATTTGAATAAGTTCTCCCGGTATCCCACGTGGGGTGCTTTGTTCATACCTGCACGATCAATATAAGCTTGTTATTCGATATTGTGGTACGCTTATTTCTCTCGATCTTTCGGCGGTAAACAGTTTATTCATACTTAGGAATCACATCTGAAAGCCTGCGTGCATACACAAGAGTAGACAAGGCAAATGGAGTTGTGGGAATTGCGGGAATTCGAAGCACACTAAGGGGGATACCCGTACTAACCAGGCTTGGTCCTAACTGCGATTATTTATAAAACACCTTTGACCAAAGCCCCGGCCTTACGAGAAATGTGCAGTATAGCACAAAATTATGTAGGTACCCTTTTTGTTGCCATATTTGGAGTTCTTCAGAGTCAAATATGCAGACAATCCAAGTGTGCTGTGTTGTTTATTTGCTTTGAGATTTTTTGTTCTCTAGAGTGATATAACTTAGAACTATAATGCGATTTATTGCCTTATTTGCGAAATATGTATTTTCCCCACATGCAAGTGCTAGTTCCAGAATGGTTTGTTACCACCGTTTCCTTTCGCTAGTTTTTTGTTAGTTCACAAGTTTTTCATTTTTGTTTTCGCAATTTTTAATTTGTCGCATATTTTTTATCACGGGAGTTTATTTTTTGCATTTTTCCGCTTTTCTATTTCGTAGTTTGTTTCAATTTGCTTAGCAACCTATTACAGCGACCAAATGCGTCATGGTGATGATGGCAGGGTTCAATGCAATGATTCCGACGAGGAGATGAGGCGGGCCGTAGTGATGGGATCCTGATCAGTTTTAATCACATGGAGATGGTTAACGTGCGCTGTAATCTCGAGCACAAAGGCGTTGTCACGGGCCTTGTCACTGGGAATCGAGGCCGCGTCGTTGTGCTCAGCAGCATATAACCATATCCACTATGCCACCGCGGTTGGTGAACAGATGTGTCACTTCAGCCATTATGCACTGTTTTGAAAAGGCAGTGGTTAAAAGCTTTGCCATTTCGGGTAGTTTTTTCTGTATCCAAGTTGTTTTACTCCCCGTTTATTTCAGTCGTTGTTTTTCGGATGAGATGTACAAGGACACTTTTGATTTCGGCAAGTCATATTTGCCATTTTGATTATATTTGCCGTTCTCGTTTTGTTGTTCCTTCGAAGTTTTTTTCGAGCGAAATGTGTCGCAGCCTGCGTTTGTCGAAATGCAGCTTGTTAAACGTTTCTCTATTATGAAATTTTTAATTAGTTCCACTCTTAGTTTACAAGCTTTTATAGTTACTGTTTGTTTTTTTAATTGTCATAAAATAGAAGATGCATATCTTTTTTTTTCTTGTTTTGACTCTTAGAAAATGTTACATTTCTATAGCTTATTATATTTTGTGTCGTAATATTATTATCAACCAATTATGTGAATTTTTTGTTACTATAACAAATAAAGTTCGCAAATTGGGCATTTTCTTAAAAATTCTGCGTTCTACACAGTCCCAGCTGTTTAGGTAGGTTGCCGAGAATCCGTGCATTAAAATACAGCATGACTCAATATAGACTACGGAAACTGTGAAAAGCTTCTTTATATAATAAAACATACCTCTATATGTCCCCATATACACCAACACAATAACTAATATAGTTATCTATATAATCCGCCAATAAACACACGGTTCACCTTAGCCAATCTTAATGCAAAGACGAACTGATGTACGAACTACAAAACACCAAGACAAGTCAGGGCATTGAAGCCCTGCTTTCGTAATTTAGAGGTGATATACCGTGACACACACTCCCTAGAGAGAAAAAGAATATCGACAGAGAAAAAAACCTTTGCGAGATAACCATAGCACATAACCAGCCACTGAGCCACCGCGGTTGGTGAACAAATGTCTCACTTCCGCTATTAATGCACTGTTTTGAAAAGGCAGTGGTTACAAGCTTTGCCATTACGGGTATTTTTTTCCTTTATCCAAGTTGTTTTACTGCGCGTTTATTTCAGTCGTTGGTTTTCGGATGAGATGTACAGGGGCACTTTTGGATTCGGCAAATCATATTTGTCAATTTGATTATATCTGCCGTTCTGGTTTTGTTATTCCTTCGAAGTTTTTTGTAGCAAAGTGTGTCCCACCCTGCATTTGTGGAAATGCAGCTTGGTAAACGTTTCTCTATTAAGAAATTTTTGATTAGTGCCACACTTAGTTTACAAGCTTTTATAGTTTACTGTTTGTTTTTAAATTTTCATAGAAATAGAAGATGCATATCTTTTTTTCAATTTTGACTCTTAGAAAAGGTACATTTCTGTAGTGTATTATATTTTTGGTCTTATAAATAATGTCGACCGATTATCTGTATTCATCTTACAATAACAACTAAAGTTCTCCAAATTGGGCAGTTTCTTAAAAATTCTGCGTTCTACACAGTCCCAGCTGTTTAGGTAGTTTGCTGAGAATCTGTGCATTAAAATACAGCGGTCACTCAATATAGACTACGAGAACTTTGAAAAGATTCTTTATTTCATAAAACAAAACTCTATATGTCCCCATATACACCAAAACAATAACTAATATAGTTACCCATATAATCTGCCAATAACCACAGGGTTCACCTTAGCCAACCTTAATGCAGCGACGAACCGATGTACAAACTAAAGAGAAGACAGGGCATTGAAGCCCTGCTTTCGTAATCTAGAGTTGATATACCGCGACACACACCCCCTAGAGAGAAAAAGAATATCGAAGACAAAAAACCTTTGCGAAATACTGGAAAACAAGGATGCACATCTCCATTCCTAAATCTGGCAAACGTATTGCTGGGAAATCTACGAGAAGCCACGCTAACGCGAAATAAGGGTACGTTCAACGAACGCCTCGAGCTACAGCGCCTCCAAGGTCACCTTGTAGAAGTCGATGCAAGTCCGCACAACAGTGTACGATATACGCAGAACGTCTGAAGACATTACGTTCTCCCAGTGCTCCGTGAAGACTTCAAGCAGAGCAAGATCTGTACAAATGAGGGTCATACTCGCCATCGACGACAAAATATTAGACGTCTTTAAACTTATAATTCAAGACGCCTGATTAGAAGAATTAGCTGACAGAAACTCTGGTTCAGTCATGTAAATCATTTAAAATATTTATAGCGCTGGGAGTGTCACGGCTCAGGGCGGAGTTTCTAAAGGGGGTGATAAAGATTAATTAGCATATGAAGTGAAATGATGATGATGATGGAAATTAGTTTAAATTGGCCACCGCGCACCGACTCAATAGTAAATGTCCAAGAATACACCTCGCGAGGCAGCGGTGCATGACACATCGACCGGTGAGGCCGATGCAAAGAAGCTAATTTTGAAAAATACGTGACCACCGGGACGACAAATTTAAGTCAGCTGCAACTGGCTGGAAGGTGAGCCGAGAACGCAGCGTCACCTAACATCTTAAGAGGCTGAAGTGCAGGGTAGAGCGACACAGAGGCACATCCCGAGACCTTTGATTAAGTCATCAAAGCCTTGGATTCATTGGTGGGCGACATCGCACTGGTCCCAGCCTCCGTGTCACATGGCCAACCTTTGCATTGGTAGTAGAAGTGGTGACGGTCAGGCGCCTGCGTCCGGCATGTACGACAACCAGCCTATGCTGCGAGGGTTCCCACGTGTCGACGCTTCCGGATCATCCCAGGTCCGTCGAGCTGCCCCAGAAAAGGTCACAAAGCCAGGCACTATGACCTGCCGCGTGGGATGCTACAGTGTAAAAGACAAGGGCCTACACCGGGACACGCGGCGCGACGCCCTTCCTCCACGACCGCACGCAGCGACTCCGGCACAACCACCCGTAATGACGGTGGCTACCACCGTGTAGCTTCAACATCACGTCTTCACCGCGACAGCGCCTCAAACCGTGGTAGGCTTCTCCACTAGGGAAATGTACTAAACATTACTGAGAGGTCTTTCGCATAGGACTTTGTGAAGACTGTCCTTAGGACTGGGTTTAGAGAGTATGGTTGAATAACAATTTCTTTAGATTGCTTCTTTAAGATTCCTTATTTTTAAGGCTCATGGTTTCAATGTACTTGTCTTTGTGATGTTTGGTTAGGAGCGCAGGGTTGCTATATTTAACATTGCTTTGTTTTCAAGGCGGTTTGCTCCAGAGGTGTTTTCGCGTGTAATAATTGTGAGTTTTGTTAAGCCTGCCAACATGTGTCCTTAGGTAATCTCGCTGTTCCGTCAAGGAACTCAAGTGACCATCCCTTCCTCGTGATTTTAAAGCAAAGGTTTAGTGTTCTCATGATGCCGTTGTGCGGCGATACTAAATGCAGGAAAGCTCCCTTTCCATAATAAGGGTAAGTGTTTCTGGGTAAAGTGAAAGAATTAAAGCTTCCGTAGGACGGAGTTGAATTTGGGTCTCTCGCGTTATGAAGCCTATTGGTCTATTTCACATGGTAGAAGCGGTTAGGAAAATGCAGACGACAGCCACAGATTTTGTCACGAGAAGAAAGGCGTTACTCTGCCTAGCGTAAGGCCGTTGGCAACCGGACGTTAGGCTTAACTTTTAATTTTACCGTATAGGACGTTAGGCCTCACGTCATATCTTGGGGTTTAACACCTGAAACCTTCACCTCCGCCAATGAGCAGTCCCGATTCGCGCCCTACACTGCCAACCCGAACATTAGGCATGCGGATTGCACGCCCGACAGGTGCTGTCGGTATTCCAGAAAGCTGGTGCTTAACTCTAGAGTAGCGCATAGCTCCTGCAGACAGGCCACACAAAAAATAGATGATCAGGCATACTCCGCTTTTAACCATTGTAGTCGTTAGACAAGGGGGTGCATGTTTTTTTTATCAGAGTGTATGGTGTTGCATTTTGTAATTTGACGCAGGCTGTAGATGTTATAAAAAGAGTCGTCTTCATTTTTCAAGGTTCTTGTTGAAAGTATAATAATGAGGAAGGTCCGTTGCCTGTCGTTAAACAGGAACCATGATGCGAAGGGGTCTCAGCTCTTATTTGGGCCATCCTGAACAGGCACCGTATATACGTCATGTAGATTAGGGGTAAACGTTGCATCCACGAGGGTTCTCCCGGCCTAAATGATAACGTCTCTGACAGTATATATTTGACAACGATGTGTGGTTCTCGTGTCGTGGCTTTTAGGAGTGAAAGTACAACAGCGAGAGCATTTTGTGAATGAAAGATGAAGTTCACGTAAGCAGTGATGGGTGCTGAGAATAGGCTAATGCGAGCATTCTGCAGAAGAGAAAGTTTTAATTCCATCTGGTGAAGTAGTGGTATTTGCGAAGATCAAGCTCAAACATATTTCTTGTGGTCGTGTTATGTTGGAAAAAGAGGTCAGGTGCAAAAGTCGGATGGCTTTCAGCATCGTTGTTTAAGTTTCATTTTGAAGCTTGAGGAGACCATGGAGAGAGAGTGTGCCGCGGCTATGACGCAACACAATCCAACACAATCTATTTAATCCAATCTAATTCAAATCTAATCCAATCCAAGTCAAGCCAAGCCAAGCCAAGCCAATTCAATCGAATCCAATCCAATGCCCATAGCGAGAGAGTGTTCGCTATCGGAGAGGAGAGGGGGAGAGTGGCTGCGGACAACAACGGACGCACGCGGACAACGGACGCACGTGGACAACAACGGACGCACGCAGGAAGGACAGGGCCGCCGACAAGAGATGCTCTGAGCGTCGCATCTAAAAAATTACGCCCACCTGCCCATGCGGGAACCCTGGTGTGATGCGACGCTGAGGGGGGTTCAAACGCAAGCAGAGAGCAACCGTCTACCGAAAGGAAGCCGAGCCGGAGAGCGGCACACCGGTTATATGCGCAGTGCGCCCGAAGGAGAGGAGAGCGCCCACTGCGAGAGTACTGCACATGCGCAGCACCGCGCGCAGCGCCACCCGCCGGCGGAGTGAGAGCGCGCTGGGCCGCACACGCTCTCACCTGGGCACGCACCGGCGCCAGTGCGTCTGCCGCGGCTATGACGCAACACAATCTAACACAATCAACTTTAATCCAATCCAATCCAAATCCAATCCAATCCAATCCAATCCAAGTGAAGCCAAGCCAAGCCAAGCCAATCCAATCGAATCCAATGCAATGCCCTCGCGAGAGAGTGTTCGCTATCGGAGAGGAGAGGGGGAGAGTGGCTGCGGACAACAACGGACGCACGCAGGAAGGACAGGGCCGCCGACAAGAGATGCTCTGAGCTTCGCATCTAAAAAATGCACAGGTTCAGGGAAAAGTATAACTCCTTGTGCTTAAAGAGATAGCAGGGCTCAGGAAATTCTACATCATACGGAACAAGAGAGTTAAGTATTAACGTGTTCTTCTGGTGCTCTCCATTCAGATACGACCAAGGAGAAACGCGCACCATTCGTATTTTTCGTGTGGCTGTGCAATGTGACGGCAGGGGTCACTGCTCTCCTACCGCGGTTTTCATTCAGTCAGAGGACATAATGTATTCACAAGAATGGAGATACAGAAGGCTTTAGCAATTACAGGCCCGCCAGCCTGCTATCACTTGCGCACTAGCTGTTTGCCAATGGTATATTCGACTTCATACGCAGCAGCCTGAATTTTGAACAACAATGGGCAGAAGGCTGCTATAGAAAAAGAGGTGCTTTAGAATCGTTCGTATACATGTCATTACAGAAGCAATAGAAAAAATGCAGAATTTAATTCGGCAAGTGTGCATGACACTTATAAATATTAAAAAAGCGTTTTGTCAATAAGCCCTACAGCAGTGCAGGAAGCACTTAAAGGAGCTATGAAGAAAAATTTCAGCTTTGTTTAATTTAAAAGAACTAGGATTGAGTATCTCAATCAGCTCCATTACAGCCACAAAAAATGTTTTTTAACAAAAAAGGAAGAAGTATTTATAAACTGAAATTTTGCACCACAGTGACGTGTTACGAGCAAGAATGACGTCATAAGGGCCAAAAATATTTCAAATCTTTCAAATTCTGCGCCACAGTGCCGTGTTGTGAGCAAGATTGACGTCATACGGGCCAACAGTAAAACATAATTTTCATTGAGTTAACGGCACGTTAGGATTCAAGTGATGCGCTCAAATAAAACCAGAGAACCCATTATATACGTCCTGTCATGTGTCGTCGGGACAGGTCAGTTAGGCGGCCGGCAATTGCCCAAACAAAGTTTCGTGACGTGATAGAAAAGTTGCGGGAAATAGGCTAGGGCTTCGCGACTGCTTCACACGTTTTCTTTGATATCTCCGTTATTTGTTCAAAGATTGTTATGATATTGGTATCACTGTTACCGGGACTAAGCAGTCTTCTAATAAACTCAACTTGTATTTTCTCTTCATGGCGCCTGTAAGACCACGGAATGAAGGAGACGTACAAAAAACTCTAGAGCGGCGGATACAAGTGTCGTACGGGCAGCATAATCCATAAGATAAACGAAAGTTCCCTCCAGAAAAATGGACAACGAGAGGGAGATACCACATGGCCTAAAATTGTTTACAGCATGCTTGGAGGGCACATTTAAGAATCTTCTCTTGATAAACACAGAATTGGAAACAAACGGCGTATATTGGAGCCATTTGATCTTTTCGAACAAGGTTTTTTGCTGAGTGAGTTACCAGAGCACATGTAAACATTTCTTGTGGAACTAATGTAAAAACTTTGGACTACGAACTAAAAAAAATTACTATAAAGCACATATACATGGGCACGCTGAAAGTACGCCCTTAAGGCGGGTTACTCAGGTCTAGATTTAGTAGAAGTATTTATTGATTTTGACGTATCGTAAGTGTTGATAAAACAACCAGAAAGTAATCCGGTTCGGAATAGGGCCAAAAACCTCATAAAATATTTAAAAGCTCCAAATAAGAATCAAAAATTTGTCCTTTGGTTTCCAAAAAAAGAGATAGCAGTATTAAGTCCATTGTCAACAAGTGCACTGTAAACCACCAACACAAGTATGTTGCCTGTGCTGCAGGCGTTGTCTATCATATACCGTTGTCTTGTGGGTTTTGCTACATAGGTCAAACTGGTCGTTGCGTCAATAAGCGACTGCGCGAGCATTTTCTGTCCATCCAGAACTCTTCGCTTGCTAACTTGGCTTCTCATTGCCGCATGTGTACATGTGTACAGAAGTGTGCACCGGTTTTATCTAACACAACCGTGTTGTTCAAACACCCTAATCAACATAGTAGGGAAGTATCTGACGCTTTTTCATATCAAAAAATTGCGGAACTTGTGTTAGCCAACCTTCTGTGTCCTTGCACAAAAGCGAAATGTGCTATCTTGCAGAACGTGTGACTTGACGAGGTGCAGGCTTCCGCAGTGTATCATTCTTGAAGTGAACAGTTTTGACATGAGCGGTTTTTGGTGTATATATGTTTTTCCTTTTCCAATAAAAATTCAGTTGTGAGTGCCGCGCTGTGTCTGTTGTTACCTTCCTCGTCCTCGTCTTCCTTGCGCTGGCTATTTTCTATCACCATGACCTCTGTCAGTAAAAATATTTGTAAACAAGCAATGAGTGCCCCTCTTATGATATAACGGTATAAAACCTGGCGGCCTACTGAACTGAAAGGAAAACAGGTCATTCAACGTGCGATGGACCAATGGTTGTTGGAGGACCGAAAACGAACTTTCTGAATCAGGCAACAAATCAATAATAAGATACCGTATTTCAAAATAACATCAAGAAATGAACTCGTGGAAGGAATGTAGAAAGGAGTTGCCAAAGTTCGGCCACCACACTAACCGAGTTGATGACAGAAAATTGGAAGAAAAAAGAAGGAGGCGATGATCTCGATAGTGGGACGGAATAGGAAAATTCGTAGGAAACCATTGGGCTTGATAGTATCAGGTTACAAACGGTTGCAAGTCAATAAATGGGAGATGCCTTCTCTTGAAGTGGAATAAAATAGGGGGATGATGATGATGATAACGAATTAGTATAATTACTGTTTCAAGTGTGGGGTGAACATTGGGGAAGTGAGGCCAGGGGTCGTCAAATGTGGGCGGTGCCGATGGGCCTTGGCAGGCTGTTAGGAGAGCCTAGCTTGGAGCCATATGAGCTCTTGCTTCCCAGGGCGCCTCGTTCATGAACGAGGGTCGAGTAAATACGGTACTAGTTCGCATGCATGTGTTTATCGGGCAAGGATAGACAAGGGGAAATGGCGCCAGAACTGCAAGTACTGGTCCATCAGCGCCAAATTTGACACTAAAACGTTTGTTTTGTTAGTGCATTACTATTACAAAATTGCCCATTATATGGGTGTCAATGATCGCATTCTACAAAATTTGACCGGTATTTATATTAGATGAAGGTGTCATTGATAGGTGCCGAAACAGCCGGAACCTTTACGCGTAGTGAAAGGGAAGGTAGCTACGTTGTGTGGAAAATGAGATTATAAAAAATTGGTTTCCGCGAAAGGAGATAGAAAATATTTGTTTGATAGCTTTGGTTGGTCTTTTAAAAAAGACCAAAGTGAAATTCTGCACCTGCATAGGTAAAAGAATTCTCACTGTCTGCGATCGCCTACGCTCCGCACATAATTAAGATATAGAGGATTGAAACAGTTTATGCATCTGCCACAAATAAGGCTAATCTGCTGTTCGCAGATATCCATGTGGGCCATGTGTGTAGCCTTTCTGAAACCTGCACGTGAATACATTTGCGTGCCTTTTTGTTATTCTGAGTTGTATTGTTGATCTCTGGTTTTATTGTGGTTGGATTGCTGTGTATCTGTCAGTGGCATCGTTGCTGCGACGATTCGCGGAGTCGTGTCCTTATCACAAGTGCCACGCCCTGGTGAGGCACTGGTTAGTCGTCAACATCACTATGGATTCACGACACCACAGCATTCTTATAAGCAACGCAGTTGCCTAATTGCCAGAATGCCCAGCAACCCCCGTACCATCTACAGCCGTAAACCATGTGCTCTAAGTCTTTCCTCAATGCCTCAATAAAGATAAACAACTGCAACCCGGTTTGACTTCTGTACAACTAGGCCTTTTCGAGTGTAGTGGTGTGACAATGCTGAAAGATTACTTCAAATATTTCATTGCTGTGCTTTTGTGTAACTTGTAGTGTTCTAATAATTATTGTGCAATGCTGTAAAATGCTAGTATTTACTTTATTTTTTATTATCCCGGTAAAAACTTTAGGATAATGTGCGGCACATGATATAGCTTGAGAACACTTCGAGGCATCCGTATAGAAAGCAGTATATTCGTACTTGTGATGCTTGCGTTAAAATAGCTGTTATTGAGCTGTCCCGATGCATTTCATTTATCAGTTTTCAAAAGGGGAACTCGCAAGTGACTGGTAAAACGTTCCAGGCTGCAACGAAGTATTTATTCCTCGTCTTTGCTCAGTTCATCGGAGACCTGTGCTAAACTAACCTCAGTTCATGGTTTTCTGTTCCCACTTGCCAAGAAATGAACGAAGTGACAGGCTCTTTAAACCAATATTTTTTTCAAACATTTTCCTAGAATTCGCATTGCATGATTTGTTGATACTTGAAAATATTTTAAGATGCTTACTAAATGCTCTTAACATGCACTGCTGCTACCAACGGTTACACGTTTTGCATGAAAGGTCGCAACGCGGCTTATCCGGCAGGCGTCAGAAGAAAGAAAGAGGCCAATGTGTAGAACTGCGGCTCGCATGTTTCAAGCATTTTACTGGTTGAGCCGTATGCCGGATTTCTATGATTCAAACCAGACCTTTTAAGGCAGGTAAAAACCACAAGGCACTAGTCATCTCGGCCATACTACTTATACAAGCGTGCTTTAATTGTGTTTTCGTCTTTTAGGTCCTTTAGTTTTTCAGACTTGATTTCAGGGTGGGTTTTTTGAAAAACACAACGCCAAGAAACTAAAGTATTTTTGCCACAAATGATAAAGCGCCCTTTAAACATTCGCCCTGTTCGAACCCTAGCCCACGCTGTTCGGGAAGTACGACGCACGTGTGATTAGCGGGTTTAATTTAGCGCCTTCACTCTGCACACTTTTTGATTTCATTTATGCCTATCGTCTACCAATCACAAAATTGGATTTTACACAAAATGCAAGTAATGTAGACTGTATGAAGTTATATAGAGCACATAATTGAAGATGTAAACAAAAATTTCTGACTGTGTTATTGTTAATAACAAATAGTGCAGAGCTCAACACCTTCCCTTGCGTACACCATGCTCTCGTACAGATAGCCTGAGCGTATACCTGCAACCCTCACGGAAAATGTCTGTTCGATTTTAACGAGTTCTGTTTATGGTTTTCAGCGTGTTTGCTGGCATGCCATTAGGTCCATGTGAGTGTAGAACGTCGCAGCACCAAATGGTGTGCTATACTTTCTGTATATCAAAACATGGAAAGTAACCTACTGATTATGCATTAAAGCGTCTTTGAGCAATGATTCAAACGCCACAAGCTGATCCTTTTTGGGCCTACGTAAACCAAGATCCACCTCGCCACCCTGACGACGCTATCGCATTGAAGAAAATTAGTCAAGTCAAGCTTCCTCTGGGCGGTACTTTGTTGAAAGCTTAGCAGTTTTGTCCTTTTTTATTTATAGCTCCCAAGTGTCCTCTCTCATAGAAGCAGAAAACTTCTTACCAGCCATATTTCGTTATTGCTGCAACAAAAAAATCACAACTCCACACCGTGAACGATGCCGAGGGTGCGAAGAACTGGGACGCAAGTTGTGTCTTGCCTGTGTGATGAGCGTCATTGTTCGTGCGTGCTGATGCAGTCTGAAGTTTAAAAGATTTTCAAGTGCAGTAAATGCACTGTAAATGAGAAGCGCCACACGAAAGACAATTCGCGTCCCAGTACCCAGCCCGTTCGGCATCGTTCACGCCCTGGAGGTGTGGGATTGTGTCCGAATGGGATTGTGTCCGAGGTGTGTCCGAATTGGTCTGAATTGACACGAAGTATCTTGCATTGTATGCAATAATAAATGGAAAAACGTGTCCGCAGTGTATATATACAGTGTTTTATTTACGGTATTGGTGGTATATTCTGACGAGTTTCGCGTTACCTTTCCACTTCACGGTCACTTCCTTGTGATCGTTGAAGTGGAGAAACAGGGGTTTTTCGAGCGGGGCTTGATTGCAGCTGGCAAAGACGAGCTCTAAGCACATTCCCCTGATGGTCATCGGTTGATTCCAGAACACGTTTACATACGCATTGCCCCGCAGCTCCCTCTCGTTTGGCTCGCTGTAGTCACTGTAGGTTAAACTGTAATTGCAACTGCTATTTTGCCGAGAAATATAGTTGACAGTATTGGTTGTTGATTTGTTTTGGCGTTTTCTACCCTTAGAAATTCACTCTCTTTTTCTACGGCAGTTTGCGGTTCTCTCACCAGATGGCGCGCGGATGGTACTACAATGTGCGCGCTCTCAATAGGTGGCTTACAGTGCTGTGCGCACTAACAATGCCAGACAACGGCACGGGCGTTGCGAGATCCTAAAGTTCTTCGAACGCTGAAGAAGCGTCTTTTCGTGGAAGCTAAACGTCATAACATTCACGGCGTATGTTATGAATGCTATACAGTAAAAGCTCGTTAAACAAAACTCGGTTAATTGAACTTACGGTTGATTAACTTACTGCTCGGTGGAAGTATTGTTTAGTACTGTAACAGCCTTTTGATTTGTAGATGATTGTTCTGCAATAGAACTTCAACACATATTCCCTATTTAAATTGTGTATGACGGAAGTGTTTGTTTAATTACCAGTTGTTCCTGAGTTTCTTGGATTTTGTCACAAATAGAGCTAAAGCGACAAAATATTTGTCCTAAACGTTTTTTGGCTACACCACACACCCTTTTCAATATCCTTGGTTGTGCCATATGATCAACACAAGTTTGTGTATAGGTGTCTCCATGACAGCTTTCTACGATAATTGTAAAATTACATTACTTATTCCGTATCGTGCTATAAGAAACTGAAGTGAAAGAGAACGATATCCAAGTGGCTCGCCGCGCGGGGCGTTCCAAACACTCCGAAAGTTTTAATCATCCCCGTTTTATCGCACACTGATCTCACGCTCAACCCTCATCTCACAGTCATAAACCAAGTCTCCAATAAAAAAAATTGTATCAACGAAGGAGGAAAGCCGTCATGGGAAGGAATAAGTAGGCCGACGTGGAATGGGCCGGTGACAAACAAAGGTCGGGCTCTCGGAGCCCGACGAGTAGCAGCGCTCATTCACATAGAGCGCCCACACCTGCAGTCAGAATGTTATCACGTCAAGCATAGGGAGAGGAAAACCATCCGTCCAAGGAAGCCACGTTTCGTGTAACCGCGGGAGCTCGGAGCACGGTGTACCAGAGTTGACCCTCACGGCCGTAACCAACACCGCCATGCTGCCGCAGGCTCCTTCCTACCAACGCTGACACGCCATAACTGAGCTAAAGGTTCGACAAGGCTGGTGCAGGTGTGGCCAAGTACTGCGTTTCTGCGCGCATTTTAACTCTTTTTTTCTACGAGGGGTCATTATGCTATTGCCTATTGTTGTATTTGTCTCTGCCCCGTGTGTCTCTCGGGTCGGGCGTTGGTCTGTGTTACAAACGAGTGTCTTGACCAGAGTGTTTTTTTAAGGGAGTTTTTTTCAAATAATTTGCCAATAATTGGCGTACATGGCAGGATAAGAGCAGTTTGCTTTGTAATACTGTTTAAAACATAATGTTTAAGCTTGAATTGATTGCCATGTTTGAGATCTGGGTCTTAAGGTGTGAAGAATTAAACCCCGAAGCAAATGCAAGCGAGCAGACAGCGTTACACGACCCAGCTAATAAAGGGCTCGTGAGTTGGTTGCCAGGGGGGTGATGTTGGTTTTAAGAGATGAAGGGTTGAGGGAGTGGGTGCACATGAAGCATAAGCACAAGCGTTACAAAAGAGCGTTAGACCTGGAAGCAAATGAACGCGAGAACAAAGCGTTACACGACCGAGATAAGGAGGCGGAAATCATAACGTACCTTGAAGAGAACATGACCGAAGAGCAAGAACGTGCACGTGCAGAAATTGAAGAACGGATTTTAAAGTGCAGTAGAATGAAAAGTTTAACTAGTTGGATCTGATGCATGTTTAAAGAGCGGGTAGACAATACAGAAGAAGAGGCGAAGCGCTCTTGTTATCGTCTTCTTGTGAATCGTTTGTCCGCGATTTAATCCGTAATCGCAATTTAATGGTGCGAACTCGCTCAAGAGAGGAACACGAACCCATACCAATGGCGATGGGGAAACTGCTGGTCAAGTTCGGGATGCCACCCCAAAAATCTTCACCGGATACAAATTGTGCCCCATTTGAAGATGCTCGCCACGAAGTCGACGAGTACCCTGAACGGTTTAATGTGCAGCGAAGAGCCACGGCCGACCGAAGTCAAAATTAGCAATTGCACGTAGCCCGTGTTTGATAGTTGAAGGTATACTGCCGGCTGTCATTCCAAGGGACCCTTGGCTATATTCTCGTCAAGCTCTTCTTGTTTAAACGCTTTTGCTAGACCGCAGAGGGCTACAGAACGCGTTTTCACGAATGAAAGACGGGAAACAAAGATATGTCAAAGCAGTACGCGAGCCTTCCGTTTAAAACGGTACACCCGAAACGCGGAGCGAGCTTGCAGCTTTCCAAACAACCCTCAACGATGTTGCAGATATAGCTGTGACTGAACCGTTCATCGCCAACTGTCACAAGAAATTGCTATTTTTACTGTGAACGAGAGTTCAAATGCTTTCGCCCACAGCTACAGGAGCTGACACCTTTATTGAGTCCCAGATCCAGGCTAACCGGTTACGGACAAAAAGACAGTAACCATTCTACCCCATTCACAACAGCGACGATCAGTTCGAGTAAGCAGTCAGCAGCAGCCACGCGAAAGAAATGCTTACTAAGTAGGTGAAAGGTTCACCGGGCGTCTGATTGCTGGAGAAACACTCAGCCAGTATTTAGCCAAAAATGTCGTTCAAATGGGCAAGGCAGGCAGACTGGCTGAAGGGGAATTCTATCTCCCTACCAGGTGTCTTGTTCGGCGTAGAACGCGACAGGCCATAGAAGCCAACGCCTCTACCAACCACAGCCGCCGAGGTCACAGGAATCCATGTATTCAGTGCCTTAAACAAAGGAGCAGTCGCGCTTCTGGTATGAAGATGAGTATGCCTGCTATGGCTGCATCCTCTATTGATGTACGGAACGCGTACTTCAAAATACTGGGTGGAACAGAATGGTTGCACGCAATAACCCCGTTTCACGCCAGACACTCTCTGGAGAGAAGAGAACGATTAGTCTTGTGGGTGGCAGTTCGATTACTCTACAGGGGTGCTTGTGGCCTCCAAGATGTTCCACTCGTTTAGCACAGTGACTATTGCAGGCTAAGTGCCTTACGCTGGTAAGCACCCGCTTCGAAGCCCGAAGGAAAATTGAGGTGAACAAAGGTCTCAAGACGGCTGAAGGCGAGGACCCGGAATATAAACGCTTCCATAATTTCTTTTAAGAATTCCACATAAAGCGATCACTTGGGGGTTCGAGCTATTAAAGGAAATATTTTACAGACGATATGTGTGAACTGCTAGAGAAGAGTGCAAGCAAGTTGTGACCCCGACTCTCCTACGTCCACAAATTTTAGGTTGCGCACATAAAGGGCTGCTACTTGGATATCAGGGCGCGAAGAAAAGCGCTGTCAGAAATCTAGGATCCCTTTATTGGCTCGGTATTGAAGCAGATGTGTGCCGGCTCTTATTTTGTGCGAAAAATATAACGTACGATACCGAAGTGGAGCAGGCAGCGGGTCACCATGGGCAAGGTGCCCATTATTGACACACCGTTTGAACGCGTCGCAGTCGGCGTCATGTGCCGTTTGTCCACGACGTCTACTTATTGCAAACGGAAAATTAAGAGGTAGGTGACATTGCTACTTATGCTCCACCGCTCTAGCATGATGGGTAGTAGACTAGGCTCCTGTTTCAGAAGAGCTCTTGAAGAAGTTCGCAAGGATCGCATTCCCAAGAGAGATTTTCAGAAACCGTGCTCATCATTTACATCGGACCTTACCACGAAAATGAACCGTCTCCTGTCAGTAAAACAGCTACATACAATGCTTACCATCCTCTGCGCAATAAGTTGATGGAGACCTTCAAATGAACTTTAGGGCAGATGCTGTATAAGATGTGGCAAGAGGACCCAACATCAGTGGACAAATGGTGACACAATAATGGCGTAGTGAAGAGCAACGTCGTCCTCGTGTATGAGGGCACCGTGACAGCGGACAAATGTGAATCCTGTGCTGACGAACCTCGAGTTGTCTTGGGCGGCAGCTCCATGGATAGCACTGTACATGGCTAGTGTACTGGCCAGCATCTTCGCCCCCTTCCGCCGAAGAACTATGGAAAATACATGCATAAGATTCTATGTTGAAGAGAAGCCTAGTCATTTTTAAGTTAAGCACTGCGGTAAACGTACAGCACACAACTCGTGTGCTGAAGCGCTTCGTCATCGCGTTTGCTGTATCAGTGCGATACACAGGATCTCAGTGAAGCATTGCCAGAGACACGTTGCTTGCATCTGGGATAAAATCATGACGTCGAAAGTATGCTTCAGTCAGATTACGGCAGTTTTAAGAGTGGTTATTTATAATAAACATCGTGTTCAAACAAACGCTTTCAGATTTGGCAAGAACGCATGAGCTCGCAATGTGTAAATACCTGAGGGGATTTGATCTTCTGTCGCTTCACTGTCATGACGTTTGCTACCAATATATGGCTTGTTTCAAAAAGGCCTTTACGCCGCTGATGCAGACTTCTCTTTTAAAGTATGAGTTTCCGGTACGAATACAGGGTCCAATGGAGTTTCAAATTGTGAAAGATGGAAGCTGTTTATGCCAGCTGTACACCGTTCTAGTATGGCATTCCGAGGAGCACTCACATCAGTCACATATTTTTACCATAGACAGGAACCAGTTCTTCAGATTGCTGCCGCTGGATGCGAATTTGTCCGGGTATAGGCAAAGGTTGACGAGGACACCGGCAAACCAGGAATTAGGAGTCCTCCTTAGAGAGCATGCGGAGGGCATGATACATGAAATTAGCTTTCATGCAGCGAGCTGTACAATTGGGATTGTGTATCAACGACTAGCTCTGTAGCTTGGAACCTATCAGCTGTGAGGTACTGGCCGCAATTGGACTGTGCACTTGCCGAAATATCGCCTATCACGCACTTTGAAGGCAGCATAGTTTTACCGCGATATCGCACCCGGCGTGAATGGCAAATACGCCATGTGTTATTATATTTCACCATTAAGAAAATGCTCGAGTAACACTTATTTGCACTTGTTTGAGAGGGAAACAAGCTACCTGCGGTCACAACCACTGCATATATACAAGGGGCACTTTCCAATCTCCAACTAAATTTTTGTTATCGCTTGTTAAGCTTGTGTGTATTTGCTAATAATTAGAGATCTGAAAGGTCTTCTGTAAGTGAGATCTGTGGAAGTCTCTTTTTCCTTTTTATAGCACAAACAGGGTATCCGAGTATATTCAGGGTGTGCAAATGAGAACGCCGTGAGGCACGGTGCCAATTGCGAACCCCTCGGATGGCGGTACAGGCCTGTTCGTCTTACTATTCACACCCTCATTTTTACTTGGAGCACACATTACATTCTGTTATTCAATCACTCCCCGTGTTAATTTCTAGGAAGTCTGGTTGTGTCCACCGCAGGCAGTGAATATACAGGCTCCCAGTAATCGCTTATGTGAACGTGGGCATCGAATCCACACAAACATATTTCACTGCGTGCCCCTGGTGTTTCAGAACTGTCATTAGGATGTAAACCTACTGCCTGTGGACAATAAACATTGCGCTCTCTTTCTTTTTCTCTCTTATTCTAGCAGAAAACAAAAATCCGAATGCCTGGTAGCGGAAGTGACAGGGTACGTACGTACCAAACTTGGGCATGCGGTTCGGCGAGACAGAATCATCTTCTTGAAGGCAAGGCGGCCTAAAAGCTAACAAGACAAGTCTTGAGAACATAAATTCGGTTGTTAGGGCTTTTCTTATGTAACAAGATTGAGGTTGAAGGGTTGCCAAGAAAATGTGAAATATGCAATGCGACCTATTGCACATTACAGAGGCGACTAAATGTCGTACCTGTGCTGGAGCAGCGGAAGGTATATAGCTCATATGTCAAAGATACTTCTAAGATATGTTGCTGTGACGGGAGACGCTTTGAAGGTCACACCTGAATGAGACGTCCATCCTAATGATTTGGCTTCAGCGAAGCCCTTTATTTAAAAAATGTCCTACAAGCAAGGCTAGACATCGAGTAATAACTCGAGAATTCGAAATTGCCTACCCACTAGGCCCACAGAAGAATAATAAAATTTAATAATTTTCATGAATTTTGTAAATAATAGGTCTCATTCTTATTATGCTTCCATCTCCATTTTATGTCGGCATTAGAACATGCAAGCCACACGAAAAAAATAAATTTTTCCAAACATTACATACACTGCTCTCGACACTCTCTGATTACAGAATAAATTATACATGCTGATTGCTCCACAGCCCATTCTCATACCAATTTTTGAAGGAAAAAGTTTTTCCTTCCTCTTGTACGATATCGAATATTGTGGTGGTGACGAATACTTATGTTTGGAACCAATGCAGAAAAATAAAAGGGTTTTCGAACAAGCTTCACACGATATAAAAAGAAGCGTGCTTTTGTTGTGTAATACTGAACTGGTATCATGTCTCAAAATGACCTTGGCGTAGAAGCAACGTGGCGTTTTCCTCCTATATTAACACCTTTTTACGGCGGGTACAAACTATGTAGTGACAATGCGGCCGTACACAATCTATGACTCTGGTGGAAAGCACATAAATGCCGGCAAGTTGGAAGCTAAGGTGCCGTAAACTTGTTAAAATATAGGCTTTGGTTCTTGTAAGTACGTATAGAAAAGATGTTATTTCTAAAAGTTCTCTCTGAACACTTTTAATTTTTCCGAAAAAATCTCTTAAACATTGAGCGGCAACTTCGGCCTCAGTGAGGAGTCGTCATTGTGCTTCCCAGCGCGTAAGCCTCCTTCACAGTGCATGGGGTCTTACCTGATTCAAGGAATCTCCCAGGCGCAGAACTTGAAGCGCCAAGTTGCACCTATTGCGAAGTAAGCCAATTTTTTTTATAAGTGGCAAAATTGTGGGGCTGCTTGATGGCGTCGCCACCGGCGTGGAGGTCAGCGTCATTCTGTCCTCAGCTGTATTTCGCAAGTGAAGGCTAGCCCTAAAAAACTTCAAGCGTCCAACAAAACTCCCACCGCCACCTATGCGCAGAAATCGCTTTCCCAAAACATTCGCTTCCTGGTAATGTTCAGATCAACTTTTTCGTATGGGTAATGTCCGCTATGCTATTTTGAGTTTTGTATTTCTGCGTCACAACTTTCTGGTTGAAATACACCGCAAGTGCCTCATTGGTGCTACAACGTGCCTCTCTGGGATTCGAAAAGCGTCGAAAGAGCCGCTATTGACGGTTTCAAGCCCCTCATCGAAGTCAATTTGCGACAAGCTTCTCTAGAAATTTCCGTCCATTGAGTGATGTGTCAACTTTTTTTTGGCAGCCAAACATTATGTCACTCACCAAATTGCCTTTAATGGAAGCCCATTCATGCTCCAATTCGTCGGCTACACCTGATCGCCACAAGATCTCGAGTGGCGAGTCGGAACGCATGCTTGAGCTAGGAATTGTTTTATCGTCTTCAAGCTCTTACGTAATTCCACTTTGAATGTCCCCAGGCCGTAACCTGGAGACCGCAGTTCCTGCGCGGACTACCGGTGGTTAACAAGGCCACTACACAAAATCGATTTCCTCTTCCCCATATAGATGACTTCTCAGCTCCACTGCTTGGGGCGGTGGTCTTCTCCGGGAATGAACTTGTTAAGCCCAACCATCAGACTCCTGTTGAGCCGGTGCCTGTTCCGAAGACGACAATTATGACGCCGTTCGGACTTTGAGTACGTGCCCATGCATTTAAGCCTCCAAAACACCAGGAAAAAAATAATAACTTTTAATGAACGCTGTGATCTGTGTATTGCCTAGCTCCTCCTATTACATCGATGACTTGCTTTTGGTCAGTTGCGAAGTAGTACAGCACATTCAGCACAATTGCCAAATTAGCCGATTTGCCGAATTCCCAAAGCAAGCTGTGCTTGTGGCGCTCATGCATTGGACATCGCTGGTCACCGTGTAGCTGAGAATGGCATTCGCTCTTTGCTTTCAAAATTGCAGGCCTTCTGAAAATATTCACAGACACCTTCCATACGCCAGCTTGGTGAGTTTCTCGAACTAAAACTTTTATCGAATTTTCCTCCGGAACAGTCCTTCCCTTCTCCGTCCGCTTACAGATACGCTCCCGGAATGCAAACCAAAAGCATCTCCACTTTATATCGTGATGCAGCATTCGCATTTGAATGAATCAAGACAAAGCTGTACGAGGCACCCTTGTCATCCGTACAACTCCGAGAGTTTCGCGTTGACTAATGACTGATGCTTTTGACGCTTCAGTCACAACCTTCTCGCAACAGTTTGTAGGCAATGGTTTGCAACCCCTTGCTTTTTCCTGCAAGCTGTCACCACCGAGTCACGCTGCAGTACTTTCGGTAGATGTCTCCTTGCAACGCACATAAGAGTGGATCTTACTTCCGGCTCCTCTTCGAGGGTTGGGTATTCCACAAAACGTTGACCTGTGCCATCCGCTCGCATTGAGCCGAAATTTTACCTGGCTATGCCCGCCATTTGTCTTTCGCTGCGGAATCCAGAACGCACATACCGCACTTACAAGGACGCGAATATGCTGCCAAGGAAGCGCTCTTGCGTGTTTCAGCTTCACTTTAGAGTTCAATCAAATTGGCAGTTATCGCCTTCCTGCACTCGCCACAGCCCAGAAAGGGGACGTCGAAATAAAAGCGATTTTGAAAGCCCTCGCGTAATGCACTTCCATGAGGAACCCCTTCTGCCGTTTGCTGTTCAATGTCTTAGCGATATCTTTCCGCCACCACCCCACCTGCACTACTTCCTGCGATATTCCGGTGAATTGTTTTCGACACGTTTCATAGACAATCAAACCCTAAGCACCAACGCATGAAGAACGTTTTGTTCTGCTCGGCATCAAAAAGCACGCATGAGAGCGGACGGGCTGCTTTCTCATATACCACTAGCTCAACATTTACAATCACACCAATGCCCCCATCGGCTTGTTTGCGCAACCAGGTAAGCCTGCCGAAATTGGGCTCATAGAAAGTTTGGGGCCCTGGCCTCCATGAAACAGGAACAAGAACCTGCTAACCAGCTTTGATCTTTTCGCGCGTTTGACAGATGCGTTTTCTCTTTCAATCGTCGGTAGTGAAAACATCGCCACCGTATTTGTCGACGACAGGATATGCTGCTATTGTGTCACATCAACAATCACCACCGATCTGGGTCTCCAGTTCACAAGGGCGCTCTTCAATAACCGGTTCACCATTCCGTGCACTTCCCACACCCACACGACGGTGTTCCAACCCATTGCCACCGGTCTAATGGAGTGTTATGGGTTCATCGACCGCAATAGGGCCACAGAAGGACGCTACCAGTTGGTACACACCACTTCCGTTGGGTCTCCTGAGTCTTCAGCAACTTTAAAGCATTGTCTAGGCGGAAAGCCGAGAAGGGTATTTCGTGGTTCCACTACGTAGGCAAAAAGTTTCATCGGTCGTATTCATCACCATGCCCTGTCCCACTGGCCATATGGTCAAGCTGCCAGATTCACTTCACTCTTACACGGCGCCCGTACCCAGCTGCCAGCCGTGTGCCCCTCTCCGTGATCCCATCAACCTGTCGACGGCTCATTACATTTCGGTTCGCTGCGACGTGAAGAGGAGTACAATTTTACGCCCTTACGCTGAAGCCTACGTGGTCAGTCATCGCATTGATGAACAATTGACTGTGTATGTAGATGGCAGGCTGTACCATGTTTCTGTCGATCCTCTCAAACCAATCTTCATTGAAGAACCGCCCTCGGCAATTTGACGAATAAATAACACTGCAAGCGGTTACCCTCAACGGTCACTCCACTCACAAGCGCTCTCAATACCCGAAATATGATCTTCGAAAGAACAAATGTGCCTAATTCATTCCACAAGGTCTCTGCTAGCACAATCGCACAAGACGACAAAGTGCTACTCTGAGCCTCACTGCGCCTCTTCCTTGGAGTGGTTAGTGCTCCTAGGGACTGTCAGGGTTCGGCACGGCATGGCCCCCGTTGGTCTGTTAGGTGCTACCTTCTGTGTAACATATGTGTTGGTCTATGGCTCGCCATTTTCGTTGCTCTTTCGGGAGCTAAGGCATAAAGAAGGGAATATATATATGCATATATAAAATAAGTAAAGTAAAAACAAAATTCTCTAATTGGTAAGCTACCCAATCTGAGGAACTTGTAACTTTTTAGTGAAATATTCGGGCGCTATAAGGTTGTGAGGAGGGAAGGAAAACCCCCTCTGCAGGTTCTTGAGTAGTGTGTATTCAGTGGGGACTGGGGTAGACACAGTCACCAGTTAATCAGACGAGGGCGCTTTCAGAGGTTACAAAGAAAACATGTATTATAGAACAAAGCACGACGCACACAACAACACTTAGACGATACACTAACCCAAAGCTAACAAAACCCAGAACGTCTAATAAAACACAGAAAAGCCTATCAATCTAAGCGCCAAAAAAGTGCCTCAAAAAAGTTCATACGGAGTTCACCGTGACGTGGCGTAGGACTCGGGGTTTCGGGGTGCCTCGGTGCGTTGTGCTGAGGGCCGTGTCCGAAAGTCTTGCGTGCTGGGCCGTTGACGGTGCACCTTCGTCGCTGCTCCTCCAAGAACGGTACTTGCGGGAGCGGTCGTGGCCGGAACCTGGTCACCACCAGGCGCCACGTCAGGAAGGCCGCGGGCAGTCGGCACCTGGTAGCCGCCACTAGACGATCTCCAGGCCGTGGTCGTTCAGGACCGGGGCACGACGCTGCGCGTGTGCCTGCCACGGGCCAGGACACTGGGAATACGATGCTGCTCCGTGGAGGCACTGGCGTCAGGTAGATCCCTTTGAGCTTCGGTCCCCGAGACCCGATGAGCTCTCGATCTGCGCCTGGACGCCGCTCTCTTCGAACCGTCCTCTCCGAACTCCTCCACTGCAATGGGCGTCCTTCCTCGTTCTCCTCCGTCCTCGTCACCCCTCCGTTGGGGCCGGCTCTGATAGGCTACTCGCGTTCACCGTCATCGGCTCGTGTAGCCTGCAACTTCTTCTTTTTCGGCCCTGCCAAAACGATGACAGTCCCTTCACGGGCATGTGTCCGCGACGTCATCGTCGTTGTCCCCGCCGACTGAGCGCTTCACCTTACATGTGTTCCCCCTTTAGAAAGTTTTTTCTTCCGTGACAAAAAAAACTGCACAAGGAGGTGAAGAATCACTGCTGGGTGGTCGGATGGGTATAGACGTAGTTGGCATCACGGTGAACATCATCCCGCACATGGTGAACGCAAGCACTCACATTCAGTGACTGTCACGCACACTCGCGCGCTACAAGTCGCCCCATGAGTCACCACAACCATTCCCGATTCGAAGTGTCATGCCACCACTATGTACAAAAAGAACGTCGTCAAGAACACTTGGCTTGAACCCAACAACACCAACCATTGCACCGTTACCCTATTACCACAATTATCTTACTTATCGGCTGGCGGCAACAGGTGCGTCATGTAATCCGCTCCTACGTTCTCGGACCCCTTGATATACTCTACTCTGAATGAATATTCTTGTAGAGTTAGACTCCAACGGAGAACTGGACTGTTAAAGTGTTTGGCACTAGCGAGTACTTGAAGTGCTGATGGTCAGTCTGGACAATAAATGTTCTTTTATTTTATATATATAACTATTATATATAAATACACACACAATATATATTTATATATATATATATATATATATATATATAAATATATATATATATATATATATATATATATATATATATTTTACACATGTGTGTGGTGTGTGAGTGTGTGTGTATAGCGAATCAGAAATGAGAAATGAGGGTTTCAGTAAAATACGACACAAAAAGAGTTGGCAGTCAAGAAAACCTCTGCAAACAAAGGGGGGAATGCGGTACGTTATAGATACAGATGAAGAATTTTTTGAGTCAGAAAGAAAGTGGTGAAAAAATGCCCGCCCGGTGGGATCCGTACCCACGACCTCCAGGATAGGGTTTTTTGTCACCACTGTCTTTATGACTAAAAAAATTCTTCCTCTTTTTCTACGAGCTCCGGCCTTCCCCCTTTTGCTTTCAGAGGTTTTAATGATTGCCAATCCTTATTCTGTCTCTCTTTCTGTCTCGCTCTCTCTCTTTATATGTATATATATATATATATATACATATATATATATATCCAGTTCATATATGTCCATATATATGCAGTTAACTGGGCTTGGTAACGGGCTCGACCTACGGGTCGTTGAGGAGGTACTAAGCATGAATGGGGCGTACCAAGGTTACTTCTTAACAACATGTCACTGGTGACACCTCAGGCTTTTGATGTTGAAGCTTATTAAAAAGGTTTTATTTATTTATTTATTTATTTATTTATTTGTTTATTTATATATTTGTGTTACCCTGAGGGCCCGAGGTCGTTACAGTGGGGAGTGGGAAATACACAATAATAAAGACAAAAGCAGCAAAACAACCATAAACATTCCAAATATCATCTTCTTATGAAAACAGGTTGGTTATGGCTGAGCGAAAAGCACTCTCTGCCGATTTCAGCTACGGACCAAGGAAGGCGATTCCAACTTGCACAAGTGCTGGGGAGACAGGAATGCTGAAACAGGTTTGTGCCACCCGATGAATCGTGAACTTTGTGCTGATTGTCGATCCGGGACGACATGTAAGATGGACTGGACAATAGCCTGCTTCTGAGGATGGGATTACAATGATAAAGAAACACTTCTCTGCGATTTTCAAGAAGAGGCAAAGATGGGCTTGCTTTTATAGATGTAACACTCGATGTGCGGTGATAATTTGAAATTATGAAACGCGAAGATCGATTTTGAACGCTGTCTAACTCAGAACAGAGGGACGCCGTGTTCGGATCCCAAACAGTGGCCGCATACTCGAGTTTCGGACGAACTAATGTTTTATAGACAAGCAATTGCAAAGAAGAAGTAGCCTGATTAAAGTTTCTCCGGAGATACCCTAAGGTACGATTGGCGTTGTTAACAACATATTTGATTTGAGTTTTCCAGGACAGGGTTGATGATATGTGCATGCCTAGGTATTTATTGGACAGGGCATCTTCAAGTGGAATATTGTTAATACACTTAGAGAATGCTTGGGTCTTCGATAAAAGCGCATGCTTTTACACTTATTATAATTGAGTTTCATGTGCCAGACCTCGCACCACTGCAAAACACGGTCAACATCGGATTGAAGTGCTATAGCGTCAGAATCACTGTAAATTTTCCTGTAGATTACACAATCGTCAGCGAAAAGGCTGATAGATGAAGAAATATTAGTTGGTGAATCATTAAGGTATATTAAAAAAAAACAGTGGTCCCACAATGGAACCTTGTGGAACCCCTGAATTAACTGGAGAAAAAGCCGAATTAGTGCCAATAATGTTTACAAATTGATAACGGTTAGTAAGAAAACAGTGTAACCATGCAAGTACTTCTGGGTCTAGGTTCACATACGAAAGTTTTAAAAGCAATAATTCATAAGGGACTGTATCACACGCTTTATCAATATTGAGGAATATGCAGTCTGTGATTGACCCGTGATCAATAACAGTATGAAGATCATGCGTAAAGCATATTAGCTGTGTTTCACCTGAAAACGATTTTCGGAAACGATGTTGAAACTTCGTGAAAAATGAATTACTTTCCGAGAAATTTACAATATGAGAATAAATTACGTATTCCATTGTCTTACAGCACAGGCTGGTCAATGACACCGGTCGATAATTATTCGGAAAATGTCTCTCGTCAGACTTGTGCAGGGAGACCACCTTCCCGACCTTCCCTTCATCGGGAAAACAGGATGTTTCAAGTGACTGCGCAAAAGGTTTGGTGAAGATATTAGTACAGTTATCTTTAGTATTAGTCAAAAACATTAAGTTTATATTATCAACACAACATGATGAGGAAATTCTCAGTTTAGCAATTAAACGCTCAACGCCATAATTATCAAATACAATCGGTTCCATAGATCGTGCATGAGGACTTTCGTAATCAGGGTAGCAGTTGAAAATATTACTCGTAGGAAATGCAGATTAAAACACAGCATTAGAAACATTGGCAAACTCTTCAGCAAGAACTGCTGAATCATCTGGATATTTCATCGGTACAGCTACATTAGTGCTTTTATTGCGATGTTCCAGAAATATTTGTGGTTATTTATTAGGATATTGGTTAGTGTTTTAATAAAGAACTTGTGCTTTGTATCTTTCAGCGCCTCTTTATATTGGGCAGCTGCAACTCGATAAGAATCCCAGCGTGTTTTACTGTTCGAAATTTTGGCTGAGCGAAACATGCGCTTTTTCTTGTTGGGCAGTCTTTTTAGAGACTTACTAAACCATGACTCCTGGTTACTAGATATAACCGTCCTAACCGGTACAAACTTTTCTATTAGAGAGGCAACCTTCTCTCTAAACAAAACCCAGTTATCGTTAACAGAACGCTGCGAAATATCAAACAAGTAACTGTCTAAAAGTACACCAAGATATCTGTTCATGGAACTGAAATCAGCCGTTTTGTAATCTCTAATTTTTCTCGGGTGGGTTGAACGGGAATCTACAGGGAAATCAAGAGTGAAATGTAACAGTGAATTGATAACTTAATCCCGCTAAATGAGGCATTAGAGAGACATTTTTCGGCAAAGTAGTTAGTACATGGTCTAGAGTACGTGATGTCGTGGGTGTAATGCGGGTTGCTTGAGTGACAAGCTGACACAGATTGAAATTGGCACACAAACGAAGAAAGCTCTCGCACTCACTCGAAAAAATGCTAAGTGGGGGAGGTACGTTGGACCAAACATTATGGGGACAATTGAAGTAGCCGACTAAAATAATAGGAACTGTAGGAAAGCGTACGACAATGCTATTAAAAGCGTCATGCAGTTCATCAACAAATGTACATGTGGATGACGGTGGCCGATAACACACACCCAAAATAAATTTCCTAAAGTACATGTTTATTTCCACACAAAGAATTCCCAAATCACTAGCAGTATGGACAGCAAAAGAACTAAACTTATCCGCACCTGCGATCAAAATGCCTCCGCCACACCTTTGTCTTCTGTAACAACGATGAACATTGAAACTTTTGCTGCAGCTGAAAGTATCACTATTACTTACTTTTGAAGACAACCATGTTTCGGTTACAATTACGATATTGGCATCATATGAATCAATGATGGAGTTGAGATCTTCGCATTTCTGCACAACATTTCTTATGTTCGTAAAAAGAAAACAGAGCTGTTTGCTTTGCGCATGCGCATGGCCACTGCCCCTCACTGATCGCTATCGTTCCTCCAGAGCTGCCGATGAACCAGTTTGATTATCAGGTTTAAAGGTTGACGTAGCTTGCGCGTTGCGGGAAATATGTTCATAGACTTTCTTATCGGTATGGCTGTATCCGTAGCATTTGTCATTCATGTGAAGTGTTTTGTACCGTAGTTTGAATGCGCACTTGCTCATTTTGCCGAATTCAACGAGTTAAAACTAAACGTTTTGACACTGCTCGTACTATACATTTACAAGATTTCTTTGCGTGCGAGCAGCTGTTTCAGGATGCTTATGCTGTTTGCAGACGTCTTCAAGACAACTTGTGTTTCATGGGCAATTCCGAGGAGGGAACGTAAGAGTCTTTTGTTGGTGAATACGAACAGTAATATCGCATTCTATTCTATTTTATTGCCGGTTGTGCTTTTTCAACTGCAAAAAGCTACCACCGCTTTCTCTCCTTTTTTCCTGAAATTATAACCCCGCTAGTTGAGCAGCTTAGATTTTTATTTTTCCCGTTTCTTTGATGAGTCACTTCTCTAACAAAGCTGAAAAATTGAGAGCTATTTGTGGATCAGCATGCCTAAAGCTTACTTCTACGAACTCCCCGCGGATAGTGATTTATGTGTAGGAGGGAAGATCCCTGCAACCCTACTCCTTTTACTGCCATTTTTTATCGTATTTCGTTTGCGGATGGCCAATGTTCTAAAACATCACAAAAAACACACCTCTTGTGAACATACCCAAAAAAATACGGAGCAGCGGTGATTTCAAATTAAAGCGCACCCGGCGGATGCAGTCCTACGAAGCAGCCACCACTTTCGAGGTTTCCTTTGCGCGCACTACACACCTTGGCGGCTGATATTCTTGGTTTTCTCTATTCTCAATTAGTTAAATTATTTTCCCCAAACTATCGGCACGTTATACTTTCTGCAGTAATCATCTGTTGGTTCATCAGTGCATGAGGAACAAGAATGCGCTGGCGTGCGTTACAGCTCCCTTTTCTCCCGTTTCTACAGATGAGTCTTGCTTGAAATAGTTGCAATATCATTTACACGTGGACAGCTCTGAAGTTTATTTAAAAATGGTCTAAGACCTAAATTTGAACCGCGTAACACAGCTCCTTTACGACGTTAAGTTTGCTTCACGACTGCTGCGACGTTTCAAGTGTAGTGAATTGAACAAATATAAAGTTTATGGTGTAATCAAATATAATCCAACAAACTCTCTGCGATGTGTCGTTTGGAAAGACCCATATCCAATATCTCGATGTGAGGTAAGGCTGTTGTACCTTGGCCTACGAATTTCTGGGAGCTCAACCCTGCGTACATATATCCCTTTTCGCTGCGACGGCCAGAATAGCTGTCCTACTTGTGAAAGAATGCATCCAAGAACAGCCTTTTCTAGGGCAAACCTGTTCAGCAAATCGTAGTTTTTCATATCCGCAATTATATTACGGAGGAATTACTAGATTGCGAACGTCAGCGCTGACCCCGCAAAGGCCGTCCGACATTTAAAAACAAGGAAATGTCTAGCCACCCCTGCGCAAGTTTGTCAAGCCACGCATACCCACTTAGGGAGAGTGGCCAACAACGCGGCAAACCTCCTGGCTGCTAAAGAAACCAATAAAATGCCTAGTGCTCGTGTGTGTGTGCTCGCGCCGTCCGCCCGACGTCGGCGACGAACGCTTGTCAAGCCAAGCTGACCTTCAAGCATGATTGGCCAACATTCGCTAAAAATACTCGTGTTCGCCGTATTCGTGAAAACACTATCTCAAAATGAGATTTCCAGCGTTCGCCGTAATCGTGGCAACATTTGATCCTAAGAAGAAAGACTAATCATAGCGTACGCCCCTCGATTGTGATGTCTAATAATTATCACTTCCAGAAAAATGAAAGAAGCTCATACTTAAGGCTACACTAATGGACTAAAGATCGTTGCGGAAGCAAATAAGCAAATCGGCTGCATTCGTGAACTTAAAACTTTGTGGTGGTCGCGAAGGTTGTCTATAGTTTCGCTGCCTTCAAGTCTCACATCATAACTGTTAGGGAAGAGAGGAAATCGGACCCAGTTTTGCTTTTTCACGACAAGTACTTTTGTGACATCTCAGTAGTTTTATTGCAGTTTGTTAAAATGTGGCACATCAACCTGACCGAAGTTGCCATTTTGCAACACCGTTCTTGTAATCATTGTTACATTAAATGCGACCAGCATTCACAGTATTTCGGTGGCCTGGACGACTGTTGCGGAGTTGTGTTAAGACACCAAATGAAGTGGAATATGTCTTAGTAAGCCCACATCACTTGAAGCTCAACAGGCAGTCGACTGCAGCAGCAGAAATTAAACCGAAAGATACACTGTAGTCACATAATTATAACAAAAGTATTTTACTTGGCTTCAATCGCGTAAACCATTTGGAGACTTTTTACGTTCAGGACCTACAGTCCCAATCTAGATACATTGTGGTATTGGGAAAAAAAGCTAAAATATCGTCAATAATTGTGATGCTTCTGTAATATCTTGTTTGCAGTGGTGGTTTGATGCGCCAATCATGCAGTAACGTGTCAGCAGTTGTAAGTGCTGAGCAGAGAAGCAAAAACATTTAAGACTTACTACGTCGGCGCCGCTTATATCCCGAGCTTTGCATGGTGCGTAAGCAATCTCCGTAGGATTTTTTATCTCATTCTTCATGGTGAAGAGATAGGCGCCCATCTCTAGTGAAAGGCCCACAACAGCCATCGGGTTCGCATACTGGGTAGACAAGGCTACGAGCTGACCGTGCCGCTCCTGGAAAAAGCGAAGAGCGCTTCACAAAAAACTTGCCCCCAATTCAATGTTCCAGGGCACCAAATGTTCAGCGCGGCATTTACAACGAGAACAGGACATTCGTTTACAAAAAAGGGTGCTCAAAGATTATGACAACGTGTGTGTACTCGGTGCTACGACTCCGCCCAATGTTTCGTTCTTGGCGGGAAGCCTTCTGCATACACCTTGGACGAAGCAGGTGCTACACCGTTTTGATATCAACTGCACAACCGAGTTTTAGTACTACGATGATCTGGGTGGAAAAACACTGGGCTCGACCCCCCCCCCCCGTAACCATACAGAGTAGGTCCTTCTTGTTCATGTCAGGGAACAAAAACGCGTAGACAGACTGCCAACACGCTTTGTACAAACCTCTTCCTAACGGCGTTGTTTAGATTACGGTGCAATAAACCCTTCCAGCCTGTGGCACTGCACTGTAATGGGAATATGGAACCGAATACATATGTGAACATATCAATTCAGCATCAAAAACTAATCTAGTTGTTATTCAACAAAACTATATTCGTCGAGGAATGAAATTCTGCGTGGGTTTGTACACATGTCAATAGGAAAAATTATTCGCACGTTCAGAAATCTTGTTGTCTTACAATGTATTCTGACACAACAATAACGTTCATGTCCGCTTGTTTTGTGAAAGAGGGTGACAAACACATGGCAAAATATGTACTGTCGATTTTAGTTGTCTCATAAACATGCCTGTTTTACAGCCCGTAGACAATTTCTAACAATCACAAATAGAGAACATCGAATGACACTTGCGCTGGAGCCATGGTTGCACTGCCTTGTTCCGCTCAACTTAGCACAGTTTCGGGAAAAATTTCTCATCCTCCGGGCTTCTCGGCCAAGTGCCGCAAGATTATTACACGCCGTGGTAATTTTTCTCAAACAACCTGTTATTGTGACGCATAAGACTAATTTCAGATCAGCCACATGCATTAGTGCTCAATTGTATTCAGCCGAACTGTGTCCAGGATGCGAGAATCCCAACAAAGCTCATATATTTACGACACATCCGCAGCACGTGACTGCATTGTCGCATAACGTAGTGCACCACCCTAATGCCTCTTCTCTTATTTCTTCGTGTGAACCGTATTGTATAGGCACATTTGTGGAGCTATGTGTTGAGGTTGATAAACAGTCGGTGCTCACGACTGTCTCCAGTTTTGTAGACCGACAGGAGCCAATATACCATCGGCACAATATATTTGTTAGGAGTGAAGTGCTACTTTATTTCCAGGTTGTGCGGAGAAGTGCTTTATGCTTAAAAAACAGTATCATTACCCTCCTGCTCCGGCCAGCTTCGGCAATTTCTGGTTCCTACTGCAACTCTCGGTGCAAAAATAAAACCTATGTAACCCCACGGTAATGTTTTAGTTTGAGATTCGAGTTTGTTTATTTTGTTTAAATTGAGCATCAAAATAGGCAATACAGTGTTGGGCCAATAGCCGAAGCTTGTAGACGCCCATAAATAAATGCGCTGGCAGAAACGAATAAAAAGAGAAGGTTTATGAGGGTAACTAGAAACTGAGTAAATACACATCAGCAGATATGTACAGATACACATACGTACACATACCTTCATTTTACAGGTATATACACAAAATCTGTTCAACAACGGGAAAGAAGCGCTCCACGAGGGCAGTCAGTAGGAGACCGCAGAAGAAGGGCGGCTCGGGAAGTCAGTTCTTTGGCATCCTTGATAGCGAGACGTCCGCTATCCTCGTCCCATTTTGTCACACAATCTGTGCTGCCGAAACCCCTAGTCGCCACCGGGAAGCTCTCCGCACCACTGACAAGAAGAAAATGTCGGCGCACGGCGCGTTGCTTCTGAACTCGGCGGCACCGAATCTCTACTTGGAGAGGAATCCATACATCATTCTTGACGAACAGCGGGCCTTGCACGAGCTTGACAGCCAGATTAAGCGAGGAATATGACGCTGAGGTTTTGGACGATTGAGTATGACGAGTGGATCTGCGCTCGTCACGAGCCCGGCCCCTAAAGCCAGCGCAGCTGCAGTCGAGACTGGTGAGCCTTTCGAGAGTGCACTTTTGAAGCCTCGACTAGGCATCCCTCAGAAAACGCAGGGAGCTGGCTTCTGCGCACCCCAGAAGCTCCAAATACCGACGTTCCTGGCGATCGACGTGACTGGCAAGGTTTGTCGGACCAGGTCCAGCATCCACTCTAAGGCACCCTTGCCATGCAACGAGAAGATTGAGTATATCATCTCGTGCATGACCGGCCCCGCCAAAAATGGGATCGATGGAATCAAGCTGGACGACGACAACTAAGACTTCGCCGTGAAGGTCCTGACCAACCGATTTGGGCGGAAAGACCGTACAAATTGCTCGCCCTGAGGCCGGTGAAGAGTTTGGCCGATACCGACAAGTATCGGGTCCTCTACGACACAGTCAAGTTTCGCATAAACTCGCTGGGTGGCCGGGGATTCTCCCCGGAACAGTACTGAATTGTGCTCCGGCACGTTCTTCAGCGCACCGTGGGCTTCTTGTAGCGGCAAAGGCTTAACGAGGCGCAGCAGGATGCATCCGCGGTCTCCGCATCCTATTCTAGCAAAGTAATCTTGGACTTTCTACGCGTAAAGCTGGAAATTCGAGAGCAGGGCGCGTCCGATCGTTCTGTTCCATTCACGCACCGCGGAAATGTCCTAACTACACATCCCCTTAACTATGTTCAACCAGGCCTTTTTTCAGAAAGAATTGCATCTAAGGGCACTTCGCTTGAATACGTGCGGATTTTGGTGAATGCTGAGAAATCGAAATGCCAGAGAATCGGCGTGTAGCTGAGGACATTACGAAGTGCTGGAAATGCGTCGTAGACAGCCGCAAACCATCAAAACACCCATTTTGCTCAAAAGTAGCTGTGTCAATACCGGCATGACGGAGACAAAGCCGAGCACAATGTGGGGTAATACTAAAACAGCCCGATAAAACAACGAAGCTCTTTCATCGTTGTGGGCTTCGGGAGTTTCACTAAAGAACTCAGCTTAAGAGCATCGGTAGGGACACTATTTTTCGAAGCGACGTACCGAGGGTCGTCAGCTGGCGAGCAGCGAACCCGCACTTTGGGTTTAGCAAAGCCCCGCTTATTTCATGGGATTCAAAACGTGCTCGAGCCGGGTAGATTTGTTGCAAATTCACTTAGGGATCCTACGACGTCGTCTAAGTAAAACAGACTTATCTTTCCCTTGAGGCCGCGAAGAATGTTGTCCAAAATGAGTTTGAACGTGGCGGGCGTGTTGCACAGGTCCAACGGCAGGACGTTAAATTCATAAAAAACATCCAGAGCAACAAAAGCTGTTTTCGGACGATCCGCTTTTGCCATCGGAACCTAGAGAAATGGCCTAGGGACGAAAAATATTCGGCTTTTAAAGGCAACCCGGGGTACCCTCGAGGGTAGGCAGTAACAGTAAAAAAATCCAAGGAAGGCTGACGTGAAAATGTAGGTCTTTCTTCGTTATGAAGATGTTTTTCAGAAAAGTTTGAACAATGGGGAAACAGTTGTGAAAATGTATATCTTTTAAGTGTGAATGCACTTCTTAAGCGAGCCTGAATCACCCGCCGCCGTCGTCCGCATAGCAACAGCTGCGGGTGCGCGCGCTCCTCGTCTTCCCTAGCAACGGGGGGAGATGGGCGCGCGCTGCCTGGCCGCGTCCCCATGGCTCATTCTTGTTGTTCCTGCTGACATGGCACATACCCACGTGGGGGATTGGCCAGGAATCGGGCGTGAGAAGGGCTAATGCACCCGCTTAAAGGAGTACTGACACGAAATTTCAAAGCTGAGATAACTATGTAAAACGCTTCCTTTTTATCAGGAGATATCTCTCAGCAAGTTTTAACAGCAACCGTCAGCGATCACCGCTCCTCGTCCTCGACCGCGCCGTGCCGCCCGCCAGCCGCCCCGGCGCCGCCGCCGATGCGCCCGCCCGCGACGACGCCGTCGACGAATACCACTTTGCCCGGAGCGGAAGCCACGGAGAGTACTGCGGCGTATACCTCGTGGGCAACGTCTACGCCGACGTTGTCTCTCACGCCGTTGCCTCTCACGCCGTTGCCACCTCGCCCGTCAGGGACGAGTCGCCCTACAGCATGGTCTACACCAACGCATACTCCGGCGACGGAATCTTTGTGCTAACCGCCTACCTCGCCCCCTACCTCTTGCACGAAGCGGTCCTCCAGTACGTGGACGCGACCATGGAGAGCGTCTGCGCGCGTTCCAAACCCTCGGATCCCGTCGTCTTGGTCGGCGACTTCAACGTCGACGTCCGCAAGGACGGAGAGTGGTTGGTCGACTACATGCACGCCCCGCAATCCATGTCGTGCGTACCCCTCGACTCGCCGACCACCATCAACGGCGGTTTCATCGACCTGGCCTTTGGGAGGAACTGCTAAGTCCGCACCGTCCTCCAAGACTCTTTGACGGTCCATTTCACGGACCACAAAGCGATCCTTCTAGGAATCAAGTACAACGACAACACAAATAGGTGTCTGTGAATAAATGCATCTTTCTTTCTTTGTAGTTGTGTGTGTGTGTGTGATCTCTCTTTCGCGAACATTACCGAACCGCGCAAATTCAACTCGTGCATTCGCACTTTCACATTGTTCCCCTCGGGGAAATGCGTGGTATTTTTTTCTCCGTTTTTAATCTTGGAAATAAAAAGAAGGAATCGTTAGATGTCAAGGAGTCACTGGAAGCAGTGGTCGGATGTCAATAGGAGTGGCCGTCACCCTGCAGTGGACCTCAGTAAACCGTTATTGGTATATATTAGGAAAGTGGAGAACACGCGAAGGAGGACGGTTCACTACAAGAAACGAGGGCCGAGGACCCCTGACGCCGTCAGGAAACGAACCCTGCCTTACCACGTCAGGATGTGGACGATGATGATTCTAGAAGTGGAGAAGATGAAGATAAGGCGATGACGATCGTACGTCCTATGAGAGCAGGCTGACTTCCCCAGCACAGTAGATTTTCCCAGGAACGGCAGATTGTGCTGACACCCATACATATACCCCTCCTCAAAAGCGGTTACCCAGCCGCTGCCTAGGTCATCTCGGATCGCTGGATATTAGGCTTGAGCAGGAAACGTGGACAATTTGTGTTTCACGGCAGGCACGATCGGTGACGGCAATAATTGGAGCCAAATAATCCGCCACATCACACGTTTGTTCGAGCACTGTATAGGGTCCGATGTACTGCGAAAGCAACTTTTTTGGGGAGGCGAAGCTGACGCACAGTCGTCCATAAGAGTATCGCGCTCCCTAGGTGAAACCTGACAGCGCACTCTGACTCATCGTAGCGAGACCTGCTGGTGTTCCGACTGACAACTGGATTGATATGTTCGAGATGACGGCAGTGAGCGAAAAGAAAAACGACCTGTACGAAAACCTTTGCCGTGCAGTAAACAGGTGCCGACAAGAACCATGAATAAAAGACGCAGGTAAATGGGCAGCAATAGACAAAAATAGGGCAAAAAACCAGTGGTGGACAGAACTGCAGAAATTTATGCGTCTTTGAAATAAAAAAATTGTCAAAATTTATGTAATCTGGTCGGAGGTACTGGCCCAGCATGTGAGAAAGTGTTGGATGAAAAGGTTCCATAAAATCGTTCGTTTGGATGTTGATAAGTGGATGCGGTTTTATCAACGGTCTTGGCTGTACGAATAACTTCCGCAAGGGTAGCCGGCAGAAATGTCTTGCCGCGGTAGCCTAAACAACTTGTGGTGGTTCGTGGAGTAAAAATACGGAGTGCGAAAAGACTTTGTAGTTGATGCAGCGCAACCAGTTTGAAGACGCGCAGTTTCGGCATAACGGGTCAAGCGGCCAACTGCAGTTACACTACAACGATGACGCGTTTCTGTAACGGTCAAACGACCATACAAGTCTGCGCTGACGACATCGAATGCTATTCATGCACAATGTAGTGGTTGCAGAATTCACACAGGGGGCCAGGTCATTACGTTGCAACAGATGGCGATGCCATCAACAGAAATGAAAGAAGCTCACACTTATGTGCAAGATTTGAAAGTAGCGAAGGTGTACATAAATGTATATTTTCTCCTCTTTTTCCACTAACGGCACGTTGTTTAAGCCTCATCGCTGTATGATGGACCACAGCTGGATTTTTGTGTTCCTCTTAGGAACACGATTCTGCACCGCATGTTACCTCGTAACCTTCGTTCATGGTACGCGCTTGTCGCTGCGGCGGTGACCTCCTTACGTTCCCCCGCAACGTCGCGCGCACGGGTCAAGCGCACGTTCCTTTCCATCGTCGCCTATCTCACCCCTGGCACCTACAACCCATTCGCTTTTCTCCCAAAAGGTTTAGGAGCCTCGGCATCCTGTTCTTTTTTTTTCTGATCGCATTAACCCCCTATAGCCTAGCTGGTGCAGGGTTGTTCCCGTTTTTTTAGGTTGTTTTTATTTTTGTAGGGAACATTAATTTTTTTCCTTTTTTCCATCCCGGGTGAATATAGAAGCAGGTGTGTTTTTTCCTGGAGCGCTCAAGGGCAAAAATGGCCGCACCTAGAAGAATGCCTGAGGTAGAAGTAAAGATTGGTGATCTTCGTTTCCCCGAAGTGCAGTGTCGATCAGGAACCAAATCGCCCGTTCTCCGCTTTTTTTGGCAGCAGGCTCGCAGGGCGATGATGTTGAAGTTCTCGGAGGTAGCAGTCGAATTGACAAACTCAAGGAGTTGGGATTGTGTGAGGGAAAGGAACAATTTATATACAACTATTTCTATTAAAGTAACTGGATGAATAACAAAATGAAAAATTTCAAACTTCAGTTAAACGCTAGCTCTGAGTGCACACAAGTCACTCGAGCTTATCAACTCCATCTAACACTCTTATGCTCGGAGCGTACACAAACCGCCAGAGAAACGACGGCTGAGACTCTGCTCCAGCCGCAGGAGCCGTGAAGTTGCCCGGTACACAGCTGTACCATAAACTTCTGACACAAATCCAAAAGTCTACCTCTTGCTTAGGGGGCTCACAAATCACAACCTAGCTTTAGCGGTTGAAACTTCTTGCCTCGCCGGGAACTGCCCAGCTGAAAGCTCAGACAAGAACGCTGTTTTTGGGCATAGTTCGGCCTTATAACACTTCGGTATTACTCTCTCTCGGGCACGTTTCTTTAGCTTTTGTACAAGCGTTGAGGAGGGCACAAATTCATGTAGACAGCTGTCACTCAGCATCCTGCGGAATATTCAATAAGACGCCACCACCTTCAGGTCAAAACCCGGCCAGCGGGCGAGAAACCACGCGGCGGCGAAGGGTGGGGGTGAAACGCGGCAGCTATGGGCCGTGCCGATGAGGGCGTGGAACAATGGTGTCCCGCGAATAAGCCGCCGCACCACGCGGTCAGATGACGATCAGTACCCGTCCGTTGTCCGCAACGTTAACTATTCAGGAAACTTGCGGGGCCGTCTGCTTTACTAAAAGGAAATTATCCTCGCGGAATTCCTCCGTCCAGACAAGCCGTCACCCGAACGCGCCACGACGAATGTCGGCAGTGCTATGCCGCTAGACCAAGCGGCGGGGATCTTTCCTGTCACATGCGTGGCCCTGGTGCCCGGCCACTGACCCTATGAGTGGACCTTTACAGTAGCGTAGTGTAGATTGCGCTAGAAAAACGCACAAAATCAAAAGTCGGAAGTGTCGAATCTTTCCACCATTGGCACCATGCTGATCAGGGCCTCGTAAAGCGTTGTCACTGTTCCTATCCGAGAGCACAAATGTTGGTGAATTACCGAAAGTGTAGCCATTGTGTCGCGTAGAGCTTCAATCAAGAAGCTTTAAATGAAAGCAGATATTTTGTTTCAAAGTGACTCAGGAGAACTTTTAAATATTCCCAGCTACGCAGTTCCCCCCAAGCAACTGCTGCTTTCAGTTGTCCGGGTGTCAGTCAAAACCTTGAGCAGCAGGTCGGAGAGGGGTGAAGACTGGCGGAAACGCAAAGGGGAATGGTGTCTGGGAGAATGTGGTGTAGGTTACCGGTCGCGAGAATGAAGTAGGGGCGGAGAGGGGGCTAGAGGTTCCAAGTGCACCACACTCACCTAGGGCGTAGATCATAGCGCCCGTGAGTATAGCCGACACGATCTGCTCCAAGGGAACAGGTGATTGTGATACGGCCTCGGGGTAAAAGGGCACGTAAAGAGGAGCAGAAATACATGGCTGGAGTAGGGTTCTCATAAAGACCAGCGTCTCTATGATTATGTCACGCAGCCCATGTGAGCGATCGTGGATGTTCTGACAGCAGGATCTCTTGCTGAAATAGAGCTGACGGCTTCATCGCTAACAACAGTGCTGCACTATGAAATAATATTCATATCTCACCGTTTATCAGCATTTTATATTTGACGCACGCTTTCGGTGCATTACACAACTCCCTCTAACGCAGAAATGCTTGAAAACGTAGGGATGACTGCATAATAACATACTAAAAAGGATTATCTAATCCCACACGCCCACTTCCTTCGTTGAATCAACTCGAAGCATTGGAAAACGAAACCCCCTTAAAATCTATGCTTTCTTCTGTATTTCGAGTTGTTTCACCATTTGGTTCTTTCCTTTCACATAATGCTGTTAAAATGACTTTTCGTAAAGCATTTATGAACAAATTCTTTTTAAGTAACTAGCTACCCATCAGTTCTGGTAGTCGGGAGTGCATCAATTGATTATAAAGCCGGTACTTCAAAATGTCAGACTATGAGGCAGTAGTATACATAAATTAAAAGAAAAGAATTCGGCTTCTTGCAATTATTGCACAAAATTTTACTCTCTCGCATAGACATCCCTACAAACGAATGTGATGCCACAGCTTTAAAACCAACGAAAGTTTGAGTTTTGTTTCTATAAGTTTCTGAAGTTTTAAGAGAGGACTCCCATGACCCAGGTGGAATTCCAACCCGCATTCCATCGTTGTACGGCTGCAAGTAGCACACTCCAAACCGCTCGACCAAACGGGATTTTTTTCTAATTATAGCAGAAAAAACTAGTCCTAAAATCTCACCCTTTATACCTACGATGACAGGACGAACCGACGTAAGCGTTTCAACTGTTATTTACAAATTCTGCGCCGGTTAGGCCCTATATCATCCCGGCGCATCCCGGACGGCGCATCCCGGACGGCGCATCGCCTGGCGCATCCCGGACGGCGCATCGGTTCCACTGCAGCGCATCGCTCTCTCCGAGAATCACAATCGTAACCGGCAGCCTTATCCGCCGCTCTGTTGGCTCTTTATCGCAAGCATCGGAACCAGATCATCTGGACCACCCCCTCCCACGCAAAGACCCTACTTAAGGCCGACACGGAATCGCGCGCCCTACAGTGGGCTTGGCAGCACAGCATCGATGGGTCGCACTCACGATCCTCCGTTTTTTGTGCAGGTAACCAACTCTTATAGCATTTTTGCTAAGCGTACTAGTCGTCGTTCTCTGCTTGTGCTGCCGAGCCCACAGTGTTTTCTTGACATTTTGTGTGATTGCTGCCGTATGAAGTTTAAGCTTCTTCTCTTGCTTGCCGGTGACGTGGAGTCAAACCCCGGTCCTTCGAAACCTGTCCCTCTCCCTCCTGACGTGCTCAGCGCATTGAAAGACCTGCAGTCAGGGCAGAATGCTATGCTCGAGCAACTCCAGTCCATTCGCACAACATTGGCAAACCACGAAAAAACATTTGGTGACTTGAAAGCTCGATTAGAAAAAATCGAATCGGACTGCGCTTCCATTACAACAGTTAAAACAGAAATTCGAGCCGTCGAGTCGACAACGCAAGCGTGTGTTTCCCAGATTTCGGAATTATCTGCGCGTGTAGATGACGCTGAAAATAGGTCAAGGTGTTCCAACCTGATCTTTTACGGCTTAAAGGACGCAAAAAATGAAACTTGGGAGGCATCCGAAAAGCTTGTTCTTAACCTTTGCGCCGAACACCTTAACTTGACCATTCCGCCGCGTAATATCGAACGTGCCCACAGGATAGGTTCCTTTCGCCAGGACCGGCCCCGTCCGGTAATCGTTAAATTCTCGCACTTCAAAGACAAACAAAGTATCCTCTCGTTGCGTAGTCAACTTAAAGAAACTGATTACAGCATAGCGGAAGACTTCTCCCCGAAATTTCGCCTTGCTCGAAGGAACCTTATCGAATTTGGAAAGGCCCGCAATATGCAGTTTAAACTTAAATTCGACAAACTTACTTGTGATGGCAAAACCTTCGTTTTTGATCAGACTTCCGAAACAGTTATCGAACTGACCCCATAGCAACCAGATAAACCTAGAAAATGCCCTTCTCAGCCCAGTCATTTCCCCTTATCATTCCTGTTTACTAACATACGTAGCCTAATTCCAAAGCGTGATTCCTTATGTGACCTATCGAATTCATCTTCCAGTAACATTATCATGCTCACAGAAACTTGGTTGAACCCTTCGATACTCGATACCGAAGTGCTTCCACCGCTCAAAGATTTTGACATATTTCGCAAGGATAGAACCAGTAATGCGCGCGGTGGTGGCGTGCTAATAGCAGCTAATCGGCAGTTACAATGCACCGCAGTTAACTTGTCAACATCACTTGAAATGGTCTGGATTTGTTGCAACGCCTGTTTTCCTCCCGTGCTGATTGGTGTGTGCTATCGCCCTCCTAACAGCGACAGCTCTTTTGCGGCTTCGTTTCATGACGCCTTGTTCGCAATCAAAGCTACTCACCAGAACGCCCTCATTCTACGTTTTGGCGATTTCAATTTTCCTACTATCGACTGGTCAGACCTCTCCCCTGCGTTATCATCCAGTAACGTTGCATCTCAGTTTGTTGACACGTCTTACTTTCGGGTTGTCCCAAATCGTCACGAATCCCACGCGAATTACTGATCATTCAGCCAACATTCTTGACTTAATCCTTACCACAGATCCTGATCGCTTTTCACCTCTGTGTTATCTCCAAGGGTTTAGTGACCACGCAGTCTTACACGCAACCTTTCAGTGCAGTCTTCAGATACCCAAAAAGAAAAAGAAAACCATTACCCTTTACAACCGTGGCGATTATCTGAGCATGAACCGAGAGCTTGAGACTTTCGCTGAAAACTTCGCCAATAGTTTTTCCAGCCGCTCTGTCGAATCTAACTGGGAGATATTTAAGAATGAAATGCACCGCTTAATCAATCTTTATATACCAACTACCACCATAACTGAACGTCTTCGCTCTCCTTGGTTTAACGTCGCTTTAAAACGCATGAATAACAAGAAAAAACGCCTGTTTCGCTCTGCAAAATCTACTAGGTTGTATTCTGCCTGGCAAAAATATTACGCTGCTGCTAAAGAATATGACACACTAATTACCGAAAGTAAACGCAAGTTCTACTCTAACACATTGCCTACAATGTTACAAACAGACCCTAAACGATTTTGGAACACAATAAACCCAGACCAATCTAACCTTATCTCCTTACTCGACCGTACCGGGTGCCCTATCACCGATGCAAGGGTAGCCGATATCTTAAACACAGCTTTCTGTTCAGTATTTATTAACGAGCCTACCAACGATCTCCCTGATATTCCCGATTTTTTACACCCTTCCGACACTAGCATTACTTTCAACACTACTGGCATTGTTAAGGTTATAGACTCACTCAGTAATTCTTCCTCTACTGGAATCGATGGTATTAATGCTAATGTGCTCAAAAACACCAAATATTCATCGTCAAGTATCTTGTGCCTCATATTTCAACAGTCATTGGACACTGGCATTGTTCCATTAGACTGGTTAATTGGCAAAATCACTCCTGTCTTCAAAAAAAGAAACCGATCATCCCCCCTTAATTACCGTCCAATCTCTATTACGTGTGTATGCTCAAAAATCATGGAACATATTATTTACTCCCATGTTGCCAATTTTCTATCGTCGTCAAACTTTTTTAATCCCAACCAGCATGGTTTCCGCAAAGGCCTATCCTGCGACACTCAACTTGCTCTATTCCTTCACGACCTGCATTCGCATCTTGACCGCAACATTTCAGTTGACGCCCTTTTCTTAGATTTCGAGAAAGCCTTCGATAAAGTCCCCCTTTCTCGACTAATATTTAAGCTATCTCGTCTGAAGTTACATCCGTCCACGTTAATCTGGATTCACTGTTTTCTTACGCATCGTCAACAGTTTGTTTATGCCAACTCGCACTCGTCCGCCCTGTCCCCAGTTCTCTCGGGTGTCCCCCAAGGCACCGTGCTTGGGCCCCTTCTTTTTTTAATCTATATTAATGACCTGCCCGACGTTGTCTCTTCTAATATCCGCCTTTTTGCGGATGATTGTGTTGTATATCGGCCAATAACCGACTCTTCAGATGAGACTGCCCTTCAACATGATCTTCTTGCTGTTCAAGAGTGGTGCAGGAAATGGCTCATGTCACTTAACGTCAGTAAAACATCTTTGATTTCTTTTCACCGTCGTTCTAATTATGCACCCCAATCGTATTACCTAAACAATACTGCAGTACCCTCCTGTACGTCAGTCAAGTACTTAGGCATCCACATCAGTCACGATTTAACTTGGTCCTACCATATCAGTAAAATTACTGACGCAGCAAATCGTGTTCTCGGTTATTTACGTCGCAACCTTTCCTTAGCACCATCGTCTGTTAAATTACTTGCATACAAAACACTCGTTATTTGCAAACTCGATTACGGCAACGCCATCTACGACCCACACCAAGCAAACCTCTGTAACGTCCTTGAATCCGTTCAAAACCGCGCAGCCAGATTCATCCTTTCAGATTATTCGTATCACTCAAGCATCTCGGCATTAAAATCGCAACTTCTCCTCCCTCCTCTCACCTCCCGTCGACAGATAGCACGCCTGTCTCTTTATCACCGGTTTTTTTATACCTTGCCCCCAAACAATCAGTTCATCCTACCCCCTCCTAAAACATCGCGCCACAGCCATCGTAACGCTGTTTACCCACCACGCGCTCACACTACAACTTTTCAACGTTCATTTTTTTGTTCATACAGCGCATGATTGGAACAATCTTCCTGCCGACATCGCCATTATTACTGATAGCACTCGTTTTAGGTCTGCGATACAAGATTTGTGTCATGACGTGTAACCCTTATTGTTTACATCATTGCACTGTATTTTGCCTGCCTATTTTCCTGCCCACCCCTCATGTAATGCCCCAAAAGGGCCCTTGAGGTACCAATAAATAAATAAATAAATTAATAAAATAAATAAATAAATATCATCAACATTCGTGTTGTTTGCCAATTTCATGTCACCTGTCGTACAACAAACCCGTGCAGTAATGCGGCGTAGGTTTCATTGAACCTGGTGGTATTTAGTAACGTTGGCTGCGAACGTTTTTCAGTGCATACTTCACGTCGAACGTCGGTTTAATTTTATTTGAGACTTACATTTGTACTGTGACATACGTCGGACGTAACTTCATTTTCATTTACAGGCTGTTACCCGAAGAGGTAACTCAAAACACTGGTATAATGTTCTGTTGCCCATAATTTTATTCTTTATTTTGGGTTCGTAGGACATAACACATTGGCTGAAAGTTTTGTAGATTGTAAATTCTAAATTTTGGGTCCATCGGACGTAACTCTAAATAATATCCTAAAGTTTCGTAGGACATGACCTTAGTTTTAAAGTTATTTTCTTTGGGACCTAACACTACACACTGCGGTTCTTCTAACCTTGCGGACATCTAGTGTATTTTACTATGCTGGGGTGTGCAGTAGGGAATAATCAATCAAGTAATCGCTCATTCGCTTGCCCAAATGACCTTTATCGCTTACAGATAGTAATATTATTCAATCAATCAATCAATCAATCAATCAATCAATCAATCAATCAATCAATCAATCAATCAATCAATCAATCAATCACTCAATCAATCACTCAATCAATCAATCAATCAATCAATCAATCAATCAATCAATCAACGATTATAAAGTGCCCAGGAAGAGCCCAAGCTTTCGTGCTGGCCCACTGAGAGAGAAAAAAAGGCCGCATTGAAATATATCAGCGGCTTACAAGTAAACAGCGAGTAAAAAGGTGGGTGAGTGAAGAACAGTAAAAAACTGGAAATACTACACAGAATAAAATTCAAATGGTATGCAAACTACATTACACGACTAGCAGAGACTGTACGTATGGTACACTGCAAAAACCCATCGTGCAATCACCATACCAACAGGATGAACAACAATTACACAAAAATGTATTAAACACGACTAGCAGAGACTGTACGTATGGTACACTGCAAAAATCCATCGTGCAATCACCATACCAACAGTATGAAAACAATTACACAAAAATGTATTAAACAATGTACCGCAAATATTTGTTACTATTCACAGAAAAGATAGGTTATAGAAACGTTGGTTTCTGTGGCCTGCCCGGACCACTTAAAAATATGAAAGCAGAGTTCACTACAGAAGTGTGTCATAGTACATACAATGATTAAGCCCGCATCACCAACATCATATATGAATAAATAAGAACAAACTCTGTGAAAACAACGCACACTTGCAGAAAATAAGTAAAGAACACGAGTACTGTCGAAATGAAGTTAGAGCGCCACGGCTAACATCCCGACCAAAAACCCCCGAAGGGGCCGGCGAAAAATATCAAGTTTCCCGGAGTGAAATTTTTATAGGCGTTCCAGTCTATCAAGAGGAGAACATCTGCTAAGTTGTGCATATGTATTGAAAGAGAGTTTAGCCATTGTTGCTATTTTCGAAACACAAAAACCAGTTGATGCAAGAAGCTCCGGGCATGAAATTGTACCATGTTGCAGTTTGTACAAGAAAAAAAGGTCTGAGTGGGTTCGCCGGTTACTTGAGACGGTTGTCGGTACAGGCTCAGAGGGAAAACGATGTGTAAATATTATTATATATTTGGTCTGTACACGATCTACGTGTTGACAATGAGATATGCAGGTTCCATTCCAAATGACAAAGGCAAATTCTAGTTGAGGAATACAAAGTGTAATAAAAAGTTTTCGGAACAAATGAGGGGACCGGAAGAATTGTGAAAATCTGCATATCGCACCAAGCGAGCGGAGCGCCCGCCGAGTCAGTTGAGTGACATCAGGCGAGAAAGTTAAGGCGCGGTCGAAGAGCAGTTCGAGGTGTTTGATCTCTTCTAGTTATGACAGAAGACCGTCATCAATACTGTAGCGAAAGAAATGGGGTTCGTTTTTTCGGTATAAGACAAGGCCTTTGTTTTCGCAGGATTACGGTTTAATCTGTTATCGGAGCATCAGATGCCAAAGGAGAATATATGTTCCTGCAGGGCATCACAGTCAGCGATGGACTTGGTACGTCTGAATATTTTGATGTCGTCAGCGTTGAAAAGAAGACTTCTTAAATGCTACTGACACAGAATTTACAAAAATGCAGAGCAAGAGCACCGCTTGTTGATCTATGCATAGATGACGTCTGCCCATTAACGCTAACGAAACTGAACCGATTTCTTAGATAGCTACCCAGCAATGCCACGAGTGGTGTATCAATTGCCGACTCCAAAAACTGATGAAGTAACAACGCGTGGCCGAAAACATCAAATGCTTTGCTCAGGTTACAGTACACAATGTCCAACTGGCCTCGCTCGGAAAGTGCAGCAGAGCCCTGATCCATGAAGCAGGCGAGATTATTTGTTGTAGACCTTCCTGAGATATCGCCATGATGTTTACTTGTAAGAAAATGCTGTACAGAACTTGACACCGTGTGCAGCGCTGCCTCAAAAAGCTTGAAGGAAGCGCAAAGGATAGAAACTCCTGTATAGTTTTTTGCATCAGATTTGGTGCCTGATTTAAAAATAGGGCGCAGTCGAGAAATTTTCCACTTACGAGGAAATGTGTTTGTTTTTATACAGTGATTGAATATCGCAGTTAAAACAGGAAGAAAAATTCTTCTGAATGTTTTTAAAATAACAGGAGATATTCCGTCAAAAACACACAGCGACCTTTACATGCGCCTTAGTCCATAAAACACCAACTGCTTGTCCTTTTGTACTAATCTAGAACCCTGTACAATATTTAACATGACGTTTATTTCACAGTCAACGAGCTGGCCATAAGTAGTACTAAATTGCGGAGGAAAATGGTTGGCAACATAGCCAACTTCTTCCCCTGAGTAATCTACAAGACGGATTTGCTCCTGTAAGTTATTTTTGCGGGATCAAATATATTTCCAGAATGCTGCAGGCTGGTAGTTAAGGCTGCTCTCCACAAAATCGAGATAAGAGCGCTTGTCCTGCCAATAATCCTCTACACGCTTTAAGGTAAGAGCGGAAGCCTTCTTTCCATTCATCTAACCCGGTGTTTATATATTTTCTGTGTCAGCGGTGTTTTAACTTAAGGTTGGTACGAAGTTTATTAGAGAAAGAAACGGGGTGTTTTGAACGTCGCGGTTTGCATTTGGGCCTTAACAGATTCATGACATTTTTGACTATTTCATTCAACCGCTCAACTTGCCGCACCGCAATCAGGGAGTTCTTGAATTTCCAACCAATCGAACGAAGAAAAAAATTTATACAAGCCAATGTTCTCATTACGGCGATAACAATAGGGAGGGAATTTATTTTTTCTTCAGTGTAGCACTGCAATGCTGAATCGAGACCGAAGCAGAAACCAGGAAAGGAGGATGAAGCTTGTCGGGTTTGACAAAACAGATGTCAGACAAAGACACTCGTGCGTTTTGAATGTCTGAAAAGCAAATATCTAAGAAATGTTGACAGCTGTTTTTGATATGATTTACTTAAACCAAGGATGTGAAGTCAACGAAGTATAAAAACATGCTAGATTTCTGCTGTACGTAGTAAGTGTAGTGTTGATGGGTAAGATGTTCCCTTGTGCATTCGCTGTATTGAAATCTCCCAGAATGATATGCTGGTGATTCGGGTGTGATGAGCAAACTTGTTGAACAGATGTAAGCATCAGTTTAAATGACGATACAGGACATCGGGTGGAATGTATAACGCCCCTAGTAAAAGCTTCTCAACGGCTGTCAGAGGAATCTCCAGCCAGACAAACTGGTTGTCGCCCTGAAGTTCATGACGCTGAATAGATTGAAAAGCTCTATCGACCGCAACTAACACCCCCCTCTCTTTTGTTTCACCCCAGAAAAGTCGCTATGTTTACAAAAACGCAGGTAATTTTTTGGAAAATATTTGTAAGAGCTAATGTCACCAGAAAGCCAGGTTTCAGAAATATCAATCAATCAATCAATCAATCAATCAATCAATCAATCAATCAATCAATCAATCAATCAATCAATCAATCAATCAATCAATCAATCAATCAATCAATCATGTTTATTTAAGTGCCCAGGAACAGCCAGAGGCCTGAGTGCTGGCGCAGGGGTAGTTACATGAAAACAAAATACAAGAAACATAGCAAGAAACAAACAAGCGACAAGACACACACAAATTGAAGTAGTGAAAATGACAGAAATAAAGCACAAGCGGCGCCTGGGTACAGGTAAAAAATAAAAAAAAGAAGATGCCCATGTTGCTCTGCCTGTCGTAAAGGCCACCCGACAGGCAGAGCAACAAAGTTTGACAGTAATACAACAAAAACAACGGCAAGAGTGTAGAGACAAATGATAAGACGTACAAATGACAGTAAACAGTTTCAAAAACAGGCAACTATCAGGTGGATAGACACAATCGCAGAGAAACCAAATTCCAGAAAAAAAAGAACGACAGACATATCATAGGTGTTTAGCATACTGTATTTAACAGCGCTGTACGTTAAATTGTAAAGGATATCTGAAAGATGTGAAGGCGTTCACAGAAGTGGTTGTAACAATTCTGTATTATGCGCACAGGAGAATGATTGGAGTTGCGCGCAGCGGTCAAGAACGGGCGATGCGACCTGGTGGGCCTTTGTGGTGCACTAAACTCTAAACAGTTAAGCAGGTCTGCGCAAGAAAGGTCACCATGAACAATTTCGTGAAGAAATGTAAGGTCTGCACGCATACGTCTGCAGTTCAAGGAAGGGATGGAAGGAACTGTGGGTAAGTCAGAATCAGGATGAAAACTGTGATTGTGATGAAGGTGCTTAAATATGAATAAAACTTCTTCTGCACACGTTCTATTTATTCACTACAAGATTTGGAGATGCTGTTCCAGGAAACAGATGCATATTCTAACTGTGGTATACATATTGCATATTAAAGCATTAGAAATGGATCTGGAGAAGAGAATTCTTCTGTAATCCGACACACATTTCCAAGACCACGGAGTGCTCGCCGGGTGATGAGCCTAATATGAGGAGAAAAAGAGAGGGTACTGTTGAAAAGCACCCCTAGGTCCCTAATCTCCTCAACCCTTTGCAGAGGAGCTCCCTCAATACTGTAGGAAAACAGCAGACGGTGGGCTTTACGGCTGTAGGTGACAACCTTTGTTTTAGTGGGGTTTAAAATTAGGCAGTTTTTCCTGCACCAGACTGATAATTCCGACACATCCCTCTGCAAGGCACAGCAGTCCTGAACACCACTAATGTGCCTAAATAGTTTGACAACATCATCAGCATAGAGAAGAAAAGAAGAGTTTGTTAACACTGTTGACACATCATTGATAAAGACAGAAAACAAAAATGGACCCAGCACGGAACCCTGGGGTACACCACTCGTTGCAGTGTAAACACTAGACCTTTTGAAGTTTACATCTACGTTAAAGGACTGGTCAAGGAGATAGTTGGACAACAAGGCAACAAGACTTGATTCAACACCGGACTTAGCAAGCTTGTTAATTAATAACTGATCGTTCACAACATCAAACGCCTTACTGAGGTCAAAATAAATAACGTCCAACTGGCCGTTTTCACAAACTGCAGCCGAAGCCTGTGTCATAAAGCTTGCAAGATTTGTGACCGCCGATCGACCCGAGAAAAAGCCGTGCTGATTCGGTATCAAAACGTTCTTGACACAGGCAGCAAGAACTTTCTGCAGATCTGACTCAAAGGAGTGAGATCGGGCGATGTTAGAAACCGCTGACTTATTACCAGACTTAAATGTTGGAAAAATTCGAGTGATATTCCATGCATGAGGAAATATACATAAAAGTAAGCAGTTATTATAAATGGAAGTTAAGACAGGCGCAAAAATGTTGCCGTAAGCCTTCATCAGGGCTCCCGGAATTCCATCTAAGCCACAGGAAAGTGATGGTTTCATCCGTTGAAGGCTATCATTGACATTTTTTTATCGAACATAGGTGTGTTAAAATTAGAGTTTTTAAACAATAGGCGTTCGTCGTTGCCATCTGGCGTTCGTCGTTGCCAGTGTAAAGACAGAATGAAAGTACTGAGCAAAACTGGTGGCAACATCCTCAACCTCTTCACCATCGGAATTAAGCAGGTTAACGTGTTCTTTAGATGCCTTAGAACGACCGCATACATACCTCCAGAATTCAGCAGTTTTCTGAGACGCAGCGGCCCCTAACGATTCTATATAGAGCTGGTGTTCACGCCGGCAGAGGATTTTACAAAGTGAGCGATACCGACTAAACTCCGATTTCGACTTTTCAAGCCCAGAACGCTTGGCGTTTTATGGGCGCTGTATTTACGTTTAAGCGAACTTCGAAGTTTTTTAGAAAACCAGTGGGGAAATTTGGAAGGAACAGGCTTTAAACAAGGGATGTACTTTTGCATGCCACTTCTGACGATTTCGGTAAAACTTTGAAGCTGCTCGTCCACATCATTGACATCCAAACACTAGACCATTCAGCAGATGAATAAAAGTGATACAGCCCAGCATAATCTTCTCGCTTGAAAGCTTATCGCGGGACCGCACACTTGTCAACACCGCCAGAGCGATGCTGTGTCGCGACCGAGACAGAGACAATAAGATGGGGGTGAAAGTTGTCGGGGTGCACAAGGAATATTTCGGAGGCAGACACTTGTACGTTTTTTAAGTTTGAGACGCACACATCTAGAACATTGCCACAACAGTTTTCTATGCGGCAAAACTGCTGCATGGAGGTGAACGATTGCAAATCTAATAGCATGCTGCATTTCGGCGCTGCATAATGGTTTTTGTGCTCAAAGGAAAGACTGTTCCATCGAATACCTGGGGTGTTGAAGTCCCCAAGTTTATTAAACTTATGGTTGGAGTGTGCATTTGAGACATTTTCTATGGATGTGAGTGTTCGAATAAATTCAGAAGGTAATACATCCGGGTATATATAGAATGCCCCGATGAGTATCCTCTCGCCCCTCTTGAGGCCTACCTCAAGCCAGACTGATTCGTCTAGGGTCTAGAGGTAAGCACGCCACATGCACTACACTGAATGATCAACGGCAATGAGAACCCCGCCACCTTTTTGTTTAGGTCCAGTATTTCCTGTCGCTTCTAAAGATTTCATAGTTAGAAGGGAAATTGTCGGAAGACGAGATATCATCGTAAAGCCAGGTTTCACTAATGACAATAGCAGAAAATTTAGAGCATACAATATTTCTAGTAAATTCAGAGTATTTAGTTTGTAGACCTCGAGTGTTTTGATAGTGTATGTCGAGACTCTCGCACTTACTGATCATTTTCAGTTATTTAAGATCTGTGCAGCATACCAGGGTGGACCTTGCCTTGGAACGGTTTGAAAAGGCAGCCTTTTGGCCACATAGACGGGTCGCTCAGGCGACTAAAACACTCCTCGTTAACAGTTACGCAAAAAGAATAGGAGGCGTACTTGGTCCTAAGACGTTTGCACGACAATGGCGTAACTTGCACAGTTGACAAGTGGGCCAACAGTTGAGCAGATGGGGTGTTAGCCGACAGTTTTGAAACAAAGATGGCCCTGGAGCTCGGCGGTCGGTGCACCACAACCAACTGAGAAGCTTCCGACGCACCCAAGTAGGGAGGGCTCATTTTCTTCTGCAAGTTCGTCGGCGGGCCATTAAACGCAGTGTCGGACCTAGGATGCGAGGGCAGAGGGTGGGCCGAAGGGGAAACCAAAGTGCTCAAGGCCGTAGCAGGTTGACTGCTGGGGCGGTCAACGAACGGCGAAGCGGTGGTAGAGGACAGGAAGGGGGCAGCTTCACCAGCTGCACCGGCGGCGGCTTCGGCGAACGACGACCTCGTAGGAATACCAGACAGCGGTGACGTCCCCGGCGGCATGAAAGGATTAGCAGGCTTCGGGGAAGCAGGCGGAGAAGGCGGGAGACGCGCGTGCTCCCCTCGCAGGCAGCGAACCTCCTCACGCAGGGAAGCGACGATTGCAGCCTGATGGGCAAGCCCATCCACATTGTCCCGTCGCAGAAGCTGGTCCTCCTCGCGCAGCTCGGTGATAACAACCCCGAGAAAAGAGAGGCTGGTGCAGGCTTCGTACAGGAGATTCTTCAACGCAGCTACCTCTGCGCGTAGGTCCGCCGAAGGGTTGAAGCTTGCTCCGACAGGGGACGCCACTCGTATGGCCGGGATTTTCGCTGGCTCACCGTCTTCGCTGGCTTGGTCACCGGGGTCGCTCGGCCTAGCGGGTGACGCCGCAGCCACACACAGATTGCAGACGAACGACTGCTCACCGGACGTCAAACGCTGCAGTTCCTTCCGGAAGAACAATGCACTTTCCGTGCGCACGGCGTTTTCGCGCAGAACATCGACAAAACTCCTGCCTGCCGAAGAAAGCGAGGCAGCAGAGGAGGCACTTGTCCTTACTGGGCAATAATAATAATAATAATATTAATAATATTAATAATAATAATAATCAATGTTTAATCAATCAATGTTTATTATAGTGCCCAGGAAAAGCCGAGGCCTTGCTTCTGGCGCACTGAGGAAGACAAAATGCGACACCTGTATACAGCAGAAGCTCTCAATATAAACAGTCAATGAGAAGGACGAGCGAAGAAAAAAAAGCAATAAAAATAAACGCCAAGGATAATAAAAAGGTATTCCAACCAAAATTAGACGATTAAGAAACTCTAATGATGGATCAAGGGCAAAAGTACCTGGAAGAATGGTCCCAGCGGTTGATTGAAGCAAGCAGACAAAAAAACATATTCTCAGATATACGCGAAAACGCGAAGCTTCAATTAAAGATGAATGTATGAAACAAATTACAGGAACTGATTTTAATCAATCAATCAATCAATGTTTATTACAGTGCCCTGGAACAGCGGAGGCCTTCGTGCTGGAGCACTCAGAGGGGAAAATGCAGCACTGTAGTACATCAACAATTTGCTAATAAACACTCAGTGAGCAAAAAAAAAACTACACAAACGGCAAAGAAGAATAAAAATAAAATAATGCAATCCAAACGACTTTACATATTCAATTCGTGCTGGCGCACAGAAAAGATATAAGACAGCAATGAAATACATCAACAGCTGGCAAATGAACAGTGAGTGAACAATAATAATAATAATATTAATAATAATAATAATAATAATAATAGTAATAATAATATTAATAATAATAAATGTTTATTAGAGTGCCCAGGAACAGCGGAGGCCTTGGTTCTGGCGCACTGAGGAAGACAAAATGCGGCACTAATATACAGCAGAAACTGACAATATAAACAGTCAACGAGGAGAGCGAGCGAAGAAAAAAAAGAGCAATAAAACCCTAAGGATAATAAGAAGGTATTCCTAGCAAAATTAGACGATTAAGAAACTCGAATGGTGGATCAATGGCAAAAGTATGTGGAACAATGGTCACAGCAGTTGGGTGAAGCAAGCAGACCTAAAAACATATTCGCAGATATAGGGGAAAACGAAAAGCTTCAATTAAACATGAATGTATGAAACAAAATACCGGAACTGATTCATGAAATTACAACAACAGAAGATGGAAAGTACCAGACACATCACTGTGGCTCCTCGCGGCACAATAAATAGGGTGCGATGGAAGGCAAGTAGCATATAATATTAATATTCAATCAATCAATCAATGTTTATTATAGTGCCCAGGAACAGCGGAGGCCCTCGTTCTGGAGCACTCAGACAGGAAAATGCAGCACTGTAGTACATCAACAATTTGCTAATAAACACTCAGTGAGCAAAAAAAAGAAAGACCTACAAAAACAGCAAAGAAGATTAGAAATAAAATAGTGCAATCCAGCCGACTTTACTCAATCAATTCGTGCTGGCACACAGAAAAGGTATAAGACAGCAATGAAATGGTTCAACAGGTGGCAAATGAACAGTGAGTGAGCAAAAAATAAGAAACTACAACTTCAAAGAAGAAAAAAAAATACCGTAGTGTAATTTTAGGCAACATTACACAATCAATAGAAACTGTAATGTCTGGTCAATTGCAAGAAGACATCTTACAATAAGCGTAACAATACGGAAGGGTGAGTGAAAAGAAGAAAGTTTTTACAAGATTCGGGAAGCGTACATTTTCAGTTTCAAATGGACGCATGAAGTGAATATGGCAACTTTTAATGATAAAAACGGCAGAAAAAGAAAAATTCTACGATAATTACAGCCGCAGTATCAGCACAATACACGAATAACCATGAACAAGAACACGCTCGGTGAAGTCACTACACACGTCAGGAGGCTAAGTGAAGAAAAAGAGCACTGCCAAGATGAACCTAGTGTGTCAGAGCTGACAACCCGGCCAAAAACTCCCGAAGAGGACGCTGAAAGATATCGAGCTTTTCGGAGTGAACATTATGCAGATGCTGCATCCTTTGAAGAGCAGAACATGTGCTGAGAGCTCCAGCTGCTTTAAAAGGGTGGGCGAGCCTTGTAGCTTTTTGTAGAATGCTAAAAATGATTGATTCATGTAGTTCCGGGCATAAAATACCACCATGAAGAAATTTGTACATGAAAAGAAGGTCTGAGTGGGTCCGCCGGGAACTTAGAGAAACAGTTATAGGGATAGGCTCCGGAGGAAAACGATGCCTAAATATTCATGAAAATTTTCTTTGTACACGCTCTATACGTTGACAGTTGGAACTACGGGTTCCATTCCAAACGACAGAAGCATATTCTAGTTGCGGAATACAAAGCGTTCTGAATAGTTTTAGGAATGAAGAAGGAAACCGGAATTCTCGTGAAAACCTGCATACAGCCCCAAGAGAGCAGAGCGCCCGCCTAATAAGTTGAGTGACATGAGGTGAAAAAGTTAAGGAACTGTCGAAAAGCACGCCGAGGTCTCTGATCTCTTCAACTCAAGACAAGTAACCGCCGTTAATAGTGTAGCAAAATAAAGTGCGGTTCGTTTTTCTGCTATAAGACATGACCTTTGTTTTTGTAGAGTTAATATTTATTCTATTGTCTGAGCACCACTTAGAAAATGAGGATATATCTTGCTCCAGGGCAATGCAGTCATTAATGGACTCAATCCGTCGGAATATTTTAATGTCGTCAGCGTAAAGAAGGAAAGAAGACATCTTAATTGCGGCTGACACATCATTAACAAAAATGGAGTACAAGAGAGGCCCCGACACGGAAGCTTGAGGCACACCGCTTGTTGATCTGTACAGAGCAGACGTCTGCGCGTTAACGCTAACGAAACTGAACCGGTTATCTAGATAACTACCCAACAATGCCACGAGTGGTGTGTCAATTTCTACCTGTAAAAGCTTTTTAAGTTACAACGTGTGGCAGACAACGTCAAATGCTTTGCTCAGATCACAGTAGACAACGTCGAGCTGGCCCCTCTTTGAAATGGCTGCCGAGGCCTGCTCCATGAAGCAGGAGAGATTAGTTGTTGTCGACCTTCCTGATATAAAACCGTGCTGTTTACTTACAAGGAGATTCTGTACAAAACTTAACAGTAATTCGTACAGCGCTGTCTCAAACGGCTTAGAACAAGCACAAAGGAGGGAAACTGCTCTGTAGTTAGTTGCATTCGATTTGGAGCCTGACTTGAAAATAGGCCGCACTCGAGAAATTTTCCGCGCGAGAGGTAACACGTTTGTTTTTAGACACTGGGTAAATATCACATTCAAAACAGGTACCAAAATGCTGCCGTATGTTTTGAGAATAGCAGGAGGTATTCCGTCAGCTCCACACGACAATGACGGTTTCATGCGCTTTAGGCTCTCCAAACCTAACTGCTCGTCCACAAGCACCAAGCTAGAGCCTTGTACGCGATTTAACAATATGTTCATTTCATTTCATTTCAAACTACAAAAAGAAAATGGAGTGCTCTGCGTAGGCGCCTCTCTTGTGAAAGGAGGTAATCGCGCAGCGGTGGTGGTCACCGATGCAGAACGACTCATCAACAGCGCGGCGGTAAAGACTAAGGAGCCCCCGACAGCGGAGGAAGTGGCCATAGCCCTGGCGCTCGTTCAACCGGGCGTCGGGGTGGTGGTCACTGACTCAAAGAGAGCCTACAGCGGTTTCAGAAAGGGGGTGATCTCCTCAGAGGCAGCCACAATACTATCGAAAAAGAGGGCACCGGGCCGAGCCATAGAGCTCACATGGGTGCCTGCCCATACAAAGGTGGCAGGCAACGTCATCGCTGACTACCACGCCCGAGCAATAACGTTCCGGGCAGGGCAGGACACGGATATCCCAACTCCGGCACTCACATATAAAGAAATTACGAACGAATACAAAGACGAGCGGCGTACCCTCCCCGAGCCACACCGCACCCTGACCAGGGAGCAACAGACAATACTCAGGCGCATCCAGGCGGGGTCACTAGCCCACCCCGTCCTGTTTCATACATTTCACCCTGAACACGAGGGGGACCGCTGCCCATTCTGTAAAACAAACAGCGGCACGCTCGCACCGCTCCGTCTGGCGTCTGAAAACGCTTCGAGCTCAAATAAAGTTACTACTACTACTACTACTCACAGACGGCTTCTGGCCGCATGTGGCACTGAAGTGCTGAGCAAAGTGGTTGGTGACATTGTGAACTTCCTCCCCAGAGAAATCTACAAGATTGATAAGATCATGTGACTTGTTCCTATCGGACCGGATGTATCTCCAAAATGTTCCAGGCTGAGAATTCGCACTACTCTCTACAGAATCGAGATAGGAGTGCTAGTCCCACTCACAAACGTTTTTACATAATTTACGGTAAGAGCGGAAGTTCTGTTTCCATTCGTCAATCCCGGTTTTCTTATACTTTCTGTGGCAGCGGTCTTTTAATTTAAGAGTCGTACGAAGTTCTCTCGAAAACCAATGGGGGTGCTTGGAGTGGTTTGGTTTATACTTGGGAATAAATTGGTCCATACCGCTTTTGACAATTTCGGTGAACCATTTGACCTGTGCATTGCAATCAGGGAGTTCTTGAATTTCCGACCAATCGAACGAAGAAAAAAAGCTATACAAGCCAATGTAATCCCCACGTGCATAACAGAAGCGAGAGAGTTCATTATATTTCAGTGAGGCACCACAATGCCGAATAGAAACGGGAGCAGAAACTGAAAATGGAGGATGAAGCTTGTCGGGTTTGACAAGAGAGATATCCACCATTGATACTCGCGTGTTCTGAATGTTTGAGAAGCAGAGGTCTAAGATATTTTCGGAGCAGTTTTTGATGTTATTCAGTTGTGCCATGGATGTGAAATCTAGGAAGTCTAAAACAATGCTAGATTTTTGCTGTACAAAATAATTGTAATGCTGGTTAGTTAGACTGTCCCATTGTACTCCAGGTGCATTGAAATCCCCCAGAATGATAAAATGGTGATTTGGGTGCGAAGCGTAAACTACTTCTACAGAAGAAAGTAGCTCATTGAACGAACAAATAGGAACATCGGTGGGAATATAAAACGCCCCTATTAAGAGCCTCTCGCCCCCACTAAGTCGGATGTCAAGCCAGACACACTCATTGCAGCCCTCAAGGTCTTGGCGCCTCTTACACTGAAGACCACAATCGACCGCAACTAATACACCCCCTCCCTTTTGTTTAGCCCCAGTAAAATTCCTATCTTCGCGCAAAACTTGGTAATTTGGAGGGAAATAATCATTTAAGCTATTGTCGCTACAGAGCCAGGATGCAGAAAAACAATAATGTGAAAATTTGAGGAAGTACATTAGCAAAACATTCGGACGCTTTAGTGCGAAGGCCGCGCGCATTTTGATAGTATATGTGCACCCTATTGCTAGTTTTTTTCATCGTGTGGGACATCAGTTGGACAGAACATTTCGGCATGCAGCTTTCCGCGGAAAGGTTTGAAAAGGCAGCCCTTCGGCCAGAAGAAAGGATCGCTCAAACGCTCGAAGGAGTCCTCATCGACCGTAACGCAGAAGGAAGAATATGAACTGTACTTAGTCTTCAGCCGCTGACAAGCGAGAGGTATGACATGTACCGTCGAAAGATGCTCCGTCAGTTGGGCTGAAGTGGTGCACGGTGACCGTTTAGACACGAAGATATGTCTCGGACGCTTAGATGGACGAACGACGGATATACTACACGAATCTGATGCACCCACACACACTGCACTCCCTCTGCGTTTGTTTGACTGGGCCGAGTCGTTGGAAGATGGCTTGTCGGATGCATCATTTAACAAAAGGCAAGCCTCGGAAGGAGCTGGGGTCAGCTGCTCGTTCGCTGTAAGCGTAAACGCTGCGTTTATCTTCGCCACAACAGTGGCAAAGGATGAAAGGTCCACTCGCTGCGTTGAAGGGGTCGCCATCGTCACGTTGAGCTCATGTGTCGAAGGGGAGGCAGGCAGCTCGGGAGGCAAGGGACCGGCCCGCGGTAACCGCGGGAGCCGCTCCCCTCGAAGGCTGCGAACCTCCGCCCGCAGTGAAGCAATTATGCCTGACTGCTGGGCGAAAGCACGCGCGTTCTCCTTGCTCAGGCGGTCGTTGGCCTCTCGTAGCTTTGCCTCCTCTTCCGTCAGGAATGAAAGGCCCTCGAGAGCGTGGAGCAGCATTTCGCGGATGTCCGTCGCGTCCCCTCCAAGGTCGCCTGGTCGAGGAGTGCTGTTCTGAGGATCAGGTGGCGGCGTGGCCGGCAGGCTCTCTTGTACGGAATCCTCACTAGGCCTACCCACCACCTCCGACGCCGAACACAAGCACAGATTACACTGGAAGGGCCTCTCACCAGTCTTCACAGCTTGCAGGTCCATGTCGGGCAGCTGAATACAATTGGAGTGCGCACGTTTTTTGCACGACGTGCATCGAAAATACTCCTGTCTGCCGTAAGAAACAGCGGAGCACAGCATGCAGACACCTGCGCTGGGCGCCATCTTGGCACAAGATGGCGCCCAGCACAGATATTACAATCAATCAATCAATCAATCAATCAATCAATCAATCAATCAATCAATCAATCAATCAATCAATCAATTAACCTTTATTTTCGGTGCCCAGGAACAACCCTAAGGTCTTGGTGCTGGCACACCATATACAATACATTAATAAAAGAAACGTAGAACAGCACGGCACAAGACACAAAATCCTCGATATGACAGAAAAAAATAAAGTAAAAATACTTACAGAAATTCAGAAAAAAAGCAAACAAAAATCAGTGTTGAAAACTATGGCCCTCGGCCAGCGAAACGTTCAAGGCACTTGAGAAAAGGAAATATACAACAAAATACACAGTGCATATGATAGAACCAGAGTGCACATACAAAACGAGAGTTTAGATTTCTGAAAAGTTACACTGCAATAAAGTATTAGTGTTAAACGAGCGATGCCTTTGCAATGTCCCATCTTGTCGAGACGCCCAAAAAACATGACAAAAAAATAGCGAAAAAACAATGGCACGAGTACAGGCATAAATGATAAGACCAACAAATAGCCGAGACAATAAAAATGACGAATGAATGAACCAATTAATTCTTTAATAGTGTGTCCAGGAACGGTGTGCTGGTGCGGAAAGAAAAGTGCATATCTCAGAAAAATATAGAAAATAGCATCGCTTAGTCTGAACGAGAATGAGACAATTTTAGATACACACACGCCGACACACGCACATGACCCGTGCACATATGCAAACAAGGAAAGTGTAAGACATGATTAAAACTCTGTACACTGAAACATGTAAACCAGAAAAAGATATTAGCTACAAATCACGCCACAATGAAGGCATAAAACTTACATACCCAAGTGAATCATCGAAACAATTAGCATACATACATAGATAAACCTAACCCCGGTACATAAAGTGTGCGAGTTGAAGTTACATACTAGGGCAAGCAAACTACTCCTGGTTTGTCAAGCTACGCAGTTCCTTACAAAAAGCTGGAAAGGGACGATGGAATACGTCAAAACTTCCTGCGTGCATATTGTATAGGTGCTGAATGCGTCCCAAGGGACTCTTGACATGGGCAGAGACATGAAACGGTGTAGGCGCCCTGGTGTTGCCTCTCGGGGTTCTTAAATTTATGGCACCCAACAACTCTGTACAATCAATGAAGCTGTGGACCAGTTTGTACAAGAATAAAAGGTCAGCCTTGGCCCTCCGACTGTGTAATGGGTCCATTACAAGCAAGCTGGCGTCATCAACACCAGGATCATCTTTAGCCTTCCCAGTAACGTACCTATGCTTTACTATTGAGAGAAATTTGGTTTGCAGTCTCTGAATGGCCGCCGCGTTGGGCCGACACGTTGCATTCCAGAGCACAGATGCGTATTCCAATAGAGGGCGACACATTGAGGTATAGAGCTGAATAAATGTGTCTGGATAGTTGAATTCTCTGTAGACACGACATGCTGCACCTAGTGTTCGCAAAGCACGACAGGTAACCTCATTAGTATGGGCTGTAAATGTGAACTTAGAGTCAAACAAAACTCCCAAGTCTCTGATTTGGCATACCCGATTCACAACTTCTTCCTTATGCGATAGGTGAAATTGATATCATCTGTTTTACGGGTATACGACACCACTTTGGTTTTTTCATTGTTGAGTATCCACTTATTTCTGTTGCACCAGTCCGAAAACGCGGTGATATCACATTGCAGTTGTGCACAGTCTGAGATGTTGCCTATCACTTTGAATATTTTTTTATCATCTGCGTATAGCAAAAACTATGAGTACTGAATTGCTGTCGAAACATCGTTGACAAACTGTGAAAACAAAAGAGGACCAAGGACAGAGCCCTGAGGCACCCCGCTCGTGGCTGAGTACGTTCCGGAGTGTTGCCCGTAACAGAGAACGTAGCAGTGACGACTGGTAAGGTAGTCACGACGCAGATCCCTCAACGGATCAGGAATGTCAAGGTGGGAAAGTTTTCTACACAGCAATGAATGGGAACCACATCGAATGCCTTGCTAAGGTCACAGTATACCACGTCAAGTTGGCCTCGGTCTTCCACTGCCTGTGACGCATGTTCTATAAAAGAAACTAAGTTTGTAGTGGTCGAGCGGCTACGTATAAAACCATGTTGATTTGGAATAATCTCATATATTACTCTGGATGTAATGAGGGAATGAATTATAGATTCAAAAATTTTAGAAGCACTGCACAGGAGGGAAATCGGTGTACAATTTTTGCATCTGTTTTTGACCCGGATTTGTGTACAGGTACAACTTGAGCAATTTTCCAGCGGTTAGGAAACGTTCCAGTACCAATACAGTTGCTAAAGATGGATACAAGCACTGGAGCAAGGATAGGACTGAAAACCTTGAGTAGAGACATGGGAATGCCATCTGGGACACAGGGTAGCGAGGACTTCGCGTCCCGTAGGCTTTTCATCTCGCTTTCCTCACTTACAAATGCCGTACACGGTACCATACCGCAACAATTGGAGATGGGAGCTGAAGGGACGTCGCAGGTATCCCTATACACCGTTTTAAACTGCTCAGCGAACGCGGCAGCGACGTCATCGATGATTACTCTATCGGAGTTAAGAAGATTAATGCATTCAGTGTTATGCTGGGGTGATCTACTGCGGAAATATTTCCATAAATCTCCGGGTTCCTTTTAAGATTGCTTTCTATGGACGTAATGTATGCAGCCCGATCACGATCACAGTTTTTTAAAAAGTGACCGGTATTCTTTAAATTCTAACTTCCATTTTGTCTCCCCATTCTTTTGAGCTTTCCTGTGGGCACGCTCTTTGCCTTTTAGCACCGACCGGAGTTCACTCGAGAACCAGAAAGGACACTTCGAAGATTTGGATTTCTTCAGTGGGTATATCTGCGCATAGTTTCTTGCAATACTTTGATTCTTGCAGTACTTTGCAGTATTCTCTGGCCTGAAAATTTGATTCATTTGACGCGAGGATTGCCGACCAATCAAAATTAGACAAGTACTGGTAAAAACTAATGTATTCACCTGCAGCAAAATTCTTCCGGGGGGGTTCGGAAACACGAGGCTTGGCCTTTTGCACATCACTATGAATAGGTAGTACTATAATTAAGGGTGGATGGCAATTGTCCGGGGTAACCAAACCAGTAGGCCCTATGTTGACACTGATGTTTTGATGTTTGAAAAACAAAGGTCAAGTGAGCTCCCAGCAGAGTTCACAACGTGGTTGCACTGTTCAAGACCAGTAAATGAAATAAAGTCCAGTAAGGCTGAGCCCTTTTCAATAACGTAGGTATTGCAATGAGAAGTACTAAGGTCACCCCATTCTATTTCCGGCGATGTAAAGTCACCGAGAATCATGCTACGGTGTCTAAAATGAGAGGACATTACATTTTCTATCGATGTTAAACAATTTTCAAAAGAAACAGAGCTATGTTAGGAGCCAAGTAAAATGCACCAAGCAGGACGCGTTCGCCACCGATGCAACACAATTCAACCCAAACAGACTCAACATCTGTCTCCAGGTCTGCGTGCCTGACGCATCTGAATGAGCTATTGTCGGCTATCAAAGCTCCCCCTTCCGTGCGTGTGGTATGGTCAATGCGGAACATGTTGTAATAAGGCGGAAAATAATCTTTATACGAGATACTGGGTAAGAACCAGGTCTCCGTTAGAACAACCACAGAAAAAATTGAGGAAGATACATTACAAAAAAACTCGTTAGCTTTAGTCCTTAGAACACGGACGTTTTGATACAAAACCTTAAGGGACCTATTCATTATTGACCTGTTCATTTTCTAACTCAGATGCGTGCAGGTGACGATCATGAAGAATTCCCTGGAAAGGTTTAAAGAGGCAGTTTGTCGGCCATAGGCCCCGGTCCTGCAGCTTGTGAAAAGTTTCGTCGTCTACTGCAACATAAAATAAGGCATAGGATTCGAACTTGTTTTTCAGCTGTTTGCACACCAAAGGTGTGATCGCGACGCTAGAAACATTCGCCGACACCTGGAAAGACGATGTTTCAGAAGCCAGCTTTGTCACGAACAGCGCCTTCCATCGCCGATGTTGACTGGCGACCGACAATGTTCTACTTGTTGCCAGTCTAAAGCACGCAGGTGATCGTTCCTTGGTTGGACAGCGAGAGTCTGTTGCCTGTGGAAGTGGTGGGCTCTCACCAGTGGTGGACGATTCCGAAGGCGTGTCCGAGGCAGCAGTTCCAGGCGCTTTCGGCTGCACTGGCCTGATGGGTCCGCATACAGACGGCGAGAGCGCCGGAAGCGGCGAAGATTTGTTGCCCGGCGGGGAAGCACAGGCGGACGACTTCCGCGACGCCACCGCACCAACAGGGCCCGGCTGCGCAGGCCACACTGGCCTACTGGTAGTGGCCGCCAGAGTAGGAAACGACGTCGATTAATAATAATAATATAATATTATTATATTACTTTATTGCCCGTATTTGTGCAAGTACAGAGTAGCGGGCCCATCAAATCCTACTCAGGCTTGAGGGACTGGGCCCGGCAAGTTGACGAATGGGAAGAAAAAAAGGCAAATAAGGACAAAATGTTCCCTAGATATCAACAAAACATAGCCACCTAACAAGATAAGTATGCGCATAATGACAGATACAAAATTTACAAACAATCAGGAAACTGTACCACTTAATTATTCAAAGTTTTCTTAAGTTGCCTTTTTGAAGATGCCGAAAAAATTTCTTCCGGACATCATTAAATATTTTTGCTACATAAACACATCTTCGTTCCGTACCGTACCGAGTACGTGAACGAGGAACAACAAAACGAGGTTGCGAACGCACAAGTCTAACAGGCTTGTTTTCAACCGTAAAATCAGACTCCCAAAAGTGAGTGGTTACTACAGTTTGTACAACAAGACTATCAAATAAAGGCAACTACAACGCTTTGAAAATGTCTTAGGAATTGTACATAGGAGAACCATTAGCTATAGATTTTAATATGTTTTTCAGGACAGAATCAACTCGAGTTTTCCAACGTGAAGAACAGCTACCAAAAATGGTAATTCCATATCTTAAAATACTATATGCGAGAGCATGCGCGATACTTTTCTTAACATGCATGGGAACAAAAGTTTTCATATTAATAGTACACACGCAACCTTACGAAGCTTACCACAAACATACGATAAATGGTGTTGCCACGTCAAAGCATAGTAAAACAAATTCCTATATACTTGACATATTCAACATATTCAACCACATTACATTGGCAAGGATGGTGATGATCATGTAAATATACAGGAATATTGATCAGTGTAGTTTTCAATAGATTTCGAAAGCAAATCATTTTAGTTTTGTTGGAATTTCTAGTAATGCGATTTTTATCAAACCAACGTACCGCGTTATTCATATCACTTTGTAAAACATTTACCGCTCTTCCATAGTTGAGATGCTTTGAAAGTAAAACTGTGTCATCGGCGTACTGAAAGGCTTTACATTTAGCGATTGCCGAAGGAAAATCATTCATGTAAAGACTGAAGAGGAGTGAAGATAAAATTGAACCCTGTGGTACACCAGTTAATAAAGGCAGAGGTTAATAAATGCAATAATAAAGGCAAATATTATAATTACTAATATTATAAATAATGGTAGTAATTATAATAAATATAATAACGATAATAATATTAATCGAAATCATTATCATCATGTAGGGTGCGGAAGTATATCTGCCATAGGCGCCGTCTTATCTAGTTAAACCACTGCTTGCAATGTGCCTACTTGGACTTCAATCGGGAAAATAGGATGATAAATTGGTCATAGGGATTCTACCATCTCGTCATTTTCCAGGTAGCGTTCTGCCCTTGGGTTGTGGCCTCAGTAACCAGCTGTGTTCTACAGCCTGGCGCATTTTCCCCCGGCCTAAACTGCCCTTTACACCAAATTATTTAACTTCTCTGCTCAAGATACTGCGGCCAGTGAGGGATGACAATGTTTTAGCATCGGCAAACGTCTCGTGTGTCACACAGCTATTCCCAGAAAAAAAACTGCACCGTTTATTAGATCAGCTGAACACATGTTATGGTCGGCCTTTGGGGGGTCGTAGTCTGCGTCAACAAGTCGCAATTGAGTGAAGCGCGAAAGCTGATACAAGGAGGAAAGATTTCAAACCTTAAAAAAGTAGCAGTGGCTTAGCTCGGCTATGCCAGAATATACTTAGTAACGTGAGCTAAAATTCAGCTGGTTATTCTTAGCTTTCCTGGTTTTCTAGGATTAGTTTGATTGTCATGATTACTACTTCTTCAATGACACACACACGCTATATGCATTATTGACGCATGTATATTTATTAAGTGGCTCCGGCGCAGCGTCACCAATCGCCTCAGAGCTGAGCTGGTTCCACAGGCACACGCCGGTGTTGCTTCAACTGAGAAGCAATCGGTTCCACACCCGACTACCTCTCGCATGATCATCAAGTGGACCGGGTCGTCACGTGCGGTACGGATGTTGGCGAAGACTCTCCGCGCGTGGCATGTGTGTGAGAGACGCGGGGCAGCGAGCAACGTAATGTGCGCCGTGTGAAGTCACTGCTCCTCGCGCATGCACTGAACGGCTCTCCAGGAGGCACGCGAAACTGCTAAACATGGGCCAATGTAGCTCACGCTACATAAGTATCAAAAATGCATCAAAGTCTTCGCCTAATGCTTGTCCAACCTTCTCTGAAAATGCTTTCAATCAATCCTGTATCATTCACACATACAAATTGCAAACGAAAAACGAATCTGTCCGCAAATTTTTTGCACGCTAGTTAAGCGCATGTAGGAAGGATGTAACCACACGCCGCTACGGGGGTTATGAGATAAAGGTGTAGTAGTGCACTTTTTTATGGTGATTGCGTACATTGTCTTATTTTAGGCCGATTTTTCTACGCGAGTTTTCTCGAGTCATTTTGACGCATTGGAAGCCTAGTTTTAGGCAGATGCCGTGTGCCCAACATCTTATCACAGATTTTTGGTGAAACCGCCTGTCTTTGGGGAAATGGAATAGTTTTTTGACATTGCGCCACAAGTTCAGCGAAATGAACCTGTCGCTTTAAAAAGGCTTTACTTAGGAATAGTGACAATAGATGCCTTTTTTTTATCACGCCTGCAGCCTAGAACACCGCATTTTTTCACACTGGCGCCTACAACCACTGGCGCCTACAGGACGCTACAACTTGGCGGCGGCTCCAAACGAATACCTATCCACACCCCACCCAACTCCACCGCATCTTCCCCACCCAATACTCTTCCCTCTGTGCTAAATCTTACTGCCGGCCTGCATGTGACCCCCCCTGCCGGTGGACTGGGCTGTGTCGGTCGGTTTCGGCTGTCCTGCTTTGGTCCGTCGCAATGGCAGTAGTCAGTGGTGTGCCAGGCCCACTGTATTGGGTATTCAACGCCCATGGGAGCTTGAGCAACTCCCATGCACTCTGAGGGCAAGTGCCTTCCAAGACACCGATGCGTGATGCGGACGCAAGCCCGGACAGCCTGGGTGGCTACCGAGGTTGGTGCTTGGAATGGTAATTCGAAGAAAATTTGCGGTCACAAATTTCTGTGGATCAACTATGATTCTCTTTGGCCGGGGGCGGTAACGCGCCCCTGTAATCCAGTGTGGTGGAGGCCGGGGGCCCAATGTTGAGAAGTGCAACTCCACCAAGCGGTACAGTTTGTGTTATAGTGGCACACGGTTGCTGGAGCAATGTGAGCGCTACTATGAGGCCGGGGTGTGGCGAGCCCCTCGTAACCGCAGCTAGGAAGGGGCCTATAAACATGAACCGATCTGCTCGCCGAGGGAGGTCACGAGTCCTTGTAACCCAAGTCATAGGGGTACATGCGGTACAGTTCGTTTTATCATGCCTTGCTGAAGCATGGGTACACACAATGTGGCCGGGGGTGTAGCGAACCTCTGTAACCGGAGCATGGAAGGGGTCTTTAATGCGAACTGGTCTGCTGACCGAGGGAACTTGATGAGCCCTTGTAACCTTCAGTCTTGGGGGCGAGAGTGCAGAGCCACTGGGAGTTCCTCAGAGGATCCCTTGTATCCCGAAAGATGGTATTTGTGGAGCAACTATGACTCTCTTGGCTAGGGGAAGTAGCGAGCCCCTGTAATCCAGTGTGGGAGGAGGCCAAAGGCTGGGGGTGGAAACGCGCCCCTGTAATCCAGCGTGAGAGGAAGCCAGCGGGTCAATGTTGCGACGTAAGCACTGCGCTCACGCGGTACAGTTCGCACTTAGTGTTGGTGTACCATTGCTGAAGCAATGGATAGACCACTACCGAGCCGGGGCCGTGCACACCCCTGTAACAATAGCTTGGGGCTCGTTCTGTTGAACTTGCGAACTGGTCTGCAGGCCGGGGGTTGTGACAAACCCTTGTAACCTAATGTCATAGGGGCCAGAGCGTGGAAGTAGGGTAATTCCATGGCACCTCCTCGAGGAATCGGTGTGGCCGCACAATCCCTGCCCAGGGAGCGTGCAAAACGGCTGCCACAGCGGAGGTTCCTGGTACAACTGTTATCAGGTCCTACGGGGAGGTCGGGTGGTCGGGTGTCAGCCCGGCACTTGGCAATGCGGTTGAAGCAGGAAGACGTGTCGAGATCGATCAACTATCACTTTCTATGGCCGGGGGAAGTAACGCACCCCTGTAATCCAGCGTGAGATGAGGACGGCAAGTCAAGTTGCAAAAGTAGCAAGTGCTGGTCAGCGTACAGTCGTTTCTATTGGGAATACCGATAAGTTCGGGAAACCATTACGGGCCGGGGGACTGGCGACCCTTGTAACCGCAAGCTTTGGCGGGGCCAGCGACCTGATCGCAATATGTCGGGGGGAGTGACAGACCCCTGTAAACGAACGTCAAGGGGGCTAGATGTTGTACAGTCCGTATGGGGCCGGGGGGGGGGTCACGCCCCCCTGTAACCTTGCTGCGAGGGGCCTATAGACTGATCTTCTCTAGCTGAGGCGCTTGCGAACCTCGTCACCCAAATGCCACTGGGACGTACTTTCACGAGCTACTTGGTGTCCCGCACGGGGAAAACGGGGAAAGGTGAGGTTAGTACACCGACCGGGGAAACTCTCCTGGTTAAGTAACGGCTAGTAGGCCCGGACCGATCTCCTCTGCCATATGCAAGGCAATGCCCGAAGACTCTTGTTCCTATGAGCGACAGAGTAGGCAAAGAGGAGGACATAAGAATAGTCCCGATGTGCCGCAGGGACCTTGCGAACGGGCTGTTGAGGCACCATTCGCATACAAACTTCCGGTGTCCGGAGACCGCGAAAAGCAGGTGTTGCAAGTACCCGTGTATAGTGGAAAGCTTCACTGGTGATCCGTGAGTACCTGGTGCGGGGCCGCCGGTCAAGGACGTTAGTACGCATCGGCCGCTGAGCTGGGGGTCAGGAGGGGGCCCGTCCGTCGCCACCAAATAGGGTACTTCCTGTCTCCGACGGTTGGGGCCCAGTAACTGGACCCTATGGGTGAGCGGTAACCCGTGGCAGGGACCCCATATTTGGCAATTGGCAATGTCTGATGCCCTCGCTGAGCAATTAGTCTTGGAATAGAGTCAGACAAAAGGATTGGAGGAAAATTGCTCCCCGCAATCCCACCTTTTTCCCATAACCCATCCCGATGTCCAAGTTCCCGTTCCCAGCAACCCACCCTACCCGGCTTTTTCCTAGGGGGGACAAGGGGGTCTCCCCGGGCTCGTCCCCCTGGCGGTGGGTCGCAAGAAAGCTTTTCCCGTTAATTTCTCTCCACCTTCGGGTGGAAAAAAGTCTCTTTGCCGGTTGGCCGTTTTTTTGTACTGTTGCAATTGGGTATAACCGGTTATACTCAAGCGGTGCCGGGGAGCTATTGAAGGCTCCATTTACTCGATGTCCCCAGCCTGAGACCCTCAACCATATACCGTGGGAGTGCCAACGAACTCCAGACTTGCCCCCCCTTTCCAACCCAACCTTCGCGCTGTGGAGGGCTTCCCTGGCCAGCCCGCACCCAGATATCCAGCTTAAGTTGGTGACCCGAGCACGGACGGCCAGCCGAAGTCAAGGCATCCCGGAGTAGGGACGCCTTCCACAGGGCGACGCCCTATCATCAGCCCCTGCTGGAGAAATAAAATATATTTTTTTCTCTCTCTCTCAATAAATGACAAGTGCAATACCAACTACGTAACCAATTTTAAAGAACATAATTTATGACAAAGAGCTGCTGGCACTCCCACAACCTAGTAGAGACGACGGCTTCGGGGACGGCATGGTGAGGATCGCTTGCTGATAATTAAGCGACGCTTCTAGCACTTTCCGCATAATATAACCGAGGAGAGAAAACATGCATAGCAACACCTTTTTTGGACATCAGGAGGAACACCAGTAACCTTCGTGAATATTGGAAAAGAACACGGCTAGTTACTGATTTCGTAGTTGCAGCACCGCTACGGCGATGCTCGCAAACGTATGTTTCCCATAAGCGCGGTAACTCGAAGAGTGGCGGCAAGAATAGGAATGTCCGTACGCACAGCAAAGTAGTCTCAGGCGTGCAGCATGCAATGTTTTGTGCCCAAGTGATCCGCGCAATCCACAAGGACGGCGACACGATGCACAGCTAAGCTAGCATCGTGTGTCTGCAGCTAAATGAACAAAGTGCAGCAATCGAAGCTTTTGACATTTAGCAGCGCAAAGGCTAATCTAATTGCCAACTTGGTGACCAATTTGGATTTATTTGTGTTTTTTTGTGCGATTACCGGGGTTACAGAATTGTTTACACCGATTCATACTTAACACACAAACCAACCAATCGCGGTAAACGATTTTGCACTCAGTACGTCCATTTATATCGTAAACTATTAAAGCTGTAGAATGAAGGGGAAAGCCTCCGCGATTGGTTTCACATTGTTGGTTAAAAAATCGAGGCGCAGTTCTCCGACGTAGGCGATTTTTGGGGGGCGGATGCAACTGCTGCACAGGTACTGTTATAATAGAAGTCAGGAGCCTACAGCCGTCTGTTCGCTCTCTAATATTGCAACATGTTCCCGGCTAGGACTAACATGGAAGAAGTTGTTTTGCTAATATGGGGGGTTAACAGTTCTCCGCGGTTATCTGGCGCCCCTGATATCTTGCAGCGAACGGGAAAGTGTACTTTCATGTCCATCGAATGGTACATCATGATCCCAATCAATATCAATACCGTAAAATCGGAAATTAATTACTCCATACCTCTGCTTCAATCGATACACGGGCGTCGTGAAATCGCAGCAGTCAGCCCTTTGTCTGGACCATCGCCCGGCTTCTACGGCTACCTTGCACTGCTTACCAACTACGCGTGCCGTATGCGTCGTGTTGCCAGTAGTGCCTAAGAGGAAAGACGTACCTGATGAGTCTTTCTATACGGATCATTTTATCCTTCTACGTTAGGCTTTCTTTTCTTCGATACTTTCATCCTAAGTCAGCAGTGGTTCAAGCGTTTTTGGGGACCCTTATTTTTGTGTCGGCGTGCCATTGAGCGGACCGTTGTCGCTGTTTGCATTGTTTTAGTTTTGGCATTTCAGTTTACTAAACCTTTGTGTTGTGTAGTTACCACAATCACCTACAGAGTAGTGCCCCTGCAATGGCGGCGTCTACCTGATGACTCGGCGGGTAAGTCTGTGCTACATCGATGAGTCTCTGTTTATGCCGTGGTGATCGTTGCGCTAAAGAAAGTTTGTTAATGCAATGATTTTTTAGTTAATCAGAATCACGCCAAGCAGAAGTTTCTCCAGGTGTCTCAATAATGCGGTGTCGTCACTGTAATGACTCATCATTTTGCCTAAGATTTTCGAATTAGTACTCCATTGGGAGCGTTCACTGGAATAAAGCTATTGATAAATCCCCGCTGCAGTCAAAAGGAGCGGCTACGTCTACTTTCTCAGTCATTATCACGGTTGAATGCAAGGGAATAGCTTCTTGGCGGGCTTCGGTATGTACGGCTGTTCTTTAGAAGATGTCTTTAAATCACTATGTGTATAGAGAAAGCTACGATTCGGCACTCCCAATTCACGCATTCATACAATACAAATGGGTTTTTTGGGTACTTTTAATTTGTCATTAGGAGAATGTTTCGAAACTATTGCAACCAATGGTATATTGTATTCGGTCAGCAGGAATAAAGTTTGAAGTGTGTCCGGGCTTTCAAATTTTTCAGGCAATTACCTTGTCCTGGCTCTTAAGGATATTATAGATGTTGTAGGCTTTTAAGGGCAAATGAGCTTACCGAGTTATTGTGGCTCCGCATTCTTCTGTTATTACTATAGTTGATCAGTGCGCTGAAGTCGTTTCCTACTAGGTTTCTTCTTTGGTGAAGGATTTCTATATTCATAATCGATGCCTATAGTGTATACGTGGTCGTAGAGAGGATTTACGGACATCGGTAAGTAGACGCCATCGCGGTTGTCTTTCCGTGGTTTTTGCCGTGCGTCGGCTAACATTCGGTACGGTTGTCCCGCGCCTTCGTTGAGCAAGTCGTTTTACGACCACCTAATTTGTCCTTTATTCTCCTTCACGTCCACCTGCGCTGTGTTCTCAGTTGTAGAAGTCCAATTCTCTTTTTTCCATGTCACTCACGCCATCGTTGTAGGGCGGCCCGCACTCAGTTCTTCAACTTTCTACTCCCTCTATCCTGGTCACGGCACCACTCTGAAGAAATCGCGTGGCGGGTGGCGGGATGCGAGTGAATAATGTTTGGGTAGATCCAACTGCTGTACATTGATGGTTACAATAAAATGTAGCTACCAATACCCTCCCCTTCCTGTAATATTTTTCATGTATTATTATTTTTGTGTAAGAAAAAAAATGCAGGACTACCACAAAACACGATCGCATGACCTGAATGGCTGCATGACCTTTTGTGGATTATTCCGATGTGCAGCGGTGGGGCTAAGGATTTAACCACATCCTAAAGATATTGCCGCAGCGTACTGTTCTGGGCGTTTTATATGGTTTATGGTTAACATTGCTACAAAGTGACATTAACAAATCAAATTATAGGTCTTGAGAAAGGAGAATACGAAAACCAGCTAGATGGCACGAAAAGTATGCCCACATTTCTAGGTCGATGGCTACAACCGCACTTTGTATTTTTGTCCTTCTGGGTAGGTAAGCAAAGCAAATGGAGATGCAGGAGGCTGAGGCGAAAGTCCATGATAAACTGTCACCTCTTGCTGCCGTTTTGGGGAATGAACTCCGAGTTGTCCCTCGGCAATCAAAGACAGGATGGCGTGGTAAAAGTTTTGTTACGTTTACGTGTCTTAAACTATATTATAACACAGATTTCACCGCAACCTGGAGTGAAAAAGGATTACAGTGCATGGCAGCCGAAGTCAATCTGCCACGACTTTTAGCACAATTTATTCTAGTAGCAATTGAACGGCCAATAAGTAAAAATAGCTAGGGCCCAATTGAATTTTGTGTCTCAATTAGGGGAATTCCAATTCAGACAAAACAAATGAAACCGAACAGAAACATGAAAACACGACTGTGAGCGCAATGCGCTCCCCTCTCTAGGTGCTAAAAAAGAGCATGGAATAGAGCAAACTTTGCCAAAAAAAAGCATTTATCTAGGAGGAGTCTAGGCGGATCGGTAAACAAAAAAATGAAAGCAGAAGCCCAAATACTTTTCATAAAAATGATAATAGCGACTACATATATTTGACTAAACGTCTAATCCACCTAGCACGTGCACTACCCGCGCGTTCTGCTGCAAGTGAAATACGCAGGGTGCACCCAATCTAGTTTAAAAGCATTTTATGATGAAAATAGTAGGCTTTAAATCATTATGTAGTTTAAAAATGAAAAGAGTGATGAAAAAACAATTTTTATTGCACAAAAAGCTGCCAAGGTCCGGTGCTGAAATTCTTTACCTTGAAGGTAAGCATTTCAATAACTTTAACCACCAGCAATTCACTGTGGCAAGTACTGTAAAGGCTTTGCCGTTATATCCCTGAAACGTAGGCAGGGATCAGCAACGAAACGCTTAGATAGAATGGTGACTGTATATCGCTGCAGGAAAACAGCACTGCTACCTAGAAGGGTTATGCGTGCTGAAAAGTACGCGTTCATTATTAATATTGCCTTATGAATTACCGGCGGGAAACCTAGTTTATTAAAACCATCGCAACCTAGACAGCGACTACAACTGCAGTATACCATTCCTTCGATGTGGAGGGTGCAGAAAATAACAAATGGTCAGAGAGAGTTACGGCTCCGAGTTTTAAAAATGCCGTTTAATACCGACACATTTTTTCTGCCTCAGTACAAGAACAAAGTGATGATCTTGTTCGGAAACTTTTTTGAAAGATTAATGATACCTTTACTGTAAAATAACAGGATATACGGAGTGCCGTGACGTGCAGATGATAGTGTGAGGGTGTGCAAGAAAGAAAAATCCGCTGTTGCTTGCACCGTTCACGCAAATACGGGCACCGATGATTGTGATCTTATCGAGCCTGCGATTCTGAGGATACCCAAAGATTCAACATTTTCCCCGGCCACAAAGAAGCCGTGGGCAGTCGATGTACACCAACTGCGTGATATTTGTTCCACTCTAATCTGATGAGCAATACAAAATATAAAGAACCACCGGTGCAATCTTTTCAAAACACGCCGAGAATATTCCCAGACTCGATGCAGCCAGGCTGAAAATTGAAAGAATGTACGGCGTTGTACTGCGTTGTACTAATTGTTGTACTGCGTTGTAGGTTCTTGAGGTGTTTTACTGACGCCTACAGTGTCTTGAAGGCTTCTGCTTCTTTCTCAAGCTCAGTTAGCCGGTATTTCGAAGTTTTTTGTCCGAGGTATTCTGATAATTTGAATGGTGCCTGCAGCGTAGAGTTTTCGTTCGCGTGCGTTGTCGAGTAAGTTCTGGGCAATATTCCTTCAATATGTTAAAAAGAAGTCACAATTTTTTTCTTTTGTGTTTGGCATCACTTGGCTGTTCTTACTGTTGTTTTTGGTTTCCACTTGCCGTTTTTACGTTCAGGCGGGACATCCGTGGTCTACCGCTCGAGACGTTTGCCCTTCGAGACATCTGGGCGGCCTTTTCGTTGCACGCGAAATATGAAGCACGTGAATAAATGTGCGGCAACCTCACATTCTGCTTGAGATGAGAAATCTGACGAAGACAACATTAACAAGGTTTGTTCATTACAGGTTTTGAAGTCTGATTGGTCCCACTAGTGCTCTGTCACAGTTAAAACACTAAAATGTCTTTGTGACTTCGATGTAACGTTATTACGAACGGCTTTTTGGTTGCGCGTTTATCTCTTTATATTGGTAGTATAATCGAATTATTATTTCTCGCCTTCTAATTCATTTTTAAGTGGAAATTCGTCTTTTAAGCGTTGGTTGTGGATACACGGTTCGATTTCTTGGTTGAATAATCTCAATCTTACTTCAGATTTTGTAGCTCGTGCATACAGCACATCCATACATAGCTTACATCTTTTGTCGTCCAAATCAAGCGTGGCCTTTTTTCTCCGTCTCTGCCAAATCCTTGAACGATTGTCATCACTTGTTGTCTTTTGGTGTTCCGTTTATGAGGGCGCGTCATATACGGCTTGCTACACTGTTAAAAGTAGCTTGCGTTTCGTTTTGCGATGCTGTGCGGCCTTTGAATTACCGGTCATGCAATCACTGCCGCACCCACCGAGGGAAATCTTCGGAGTTAAGAGTGCCTCATGGTGTTGTCTCCCATCGCATCGGTCAACCTTGGATCGATCACTGTCGCTTTCCTATGACCAGGGTCCGTCTTGGGCATCTTTAGGGTCCTCCTTCAAACGGCTGCATTAGGAAGGCTCTGAATCACCGGAGTGACCCTCTCCGGGGTTTCGTCACTATGTGCAAGAAGCATTAAGGAGGCACGCCAGGAGGCTGTCGTCAGAGAAAAGACAGTATATTCACACTATGTACTGGAATCCTCGGTTTAAGCAGCCGCTTTGTCACCTCGCCTCGTCGTCTTTTTCTCGGCGTAAGCGTTCGTTGATCTCGGTACGTGCGTCGTCCTCATCGTCAGCGAATGTTCTAACAAAATTCTGCGTGAAAAGTGTTTGTGCGTCTAAGCGAGGTAAACTACATCCATGCAAGTTCAATCAACAAATTTTATTGTTGCGGAACCCAGTCCTTGGGCCAACCGTGTAAGTTGGTCGTTTGTATCTGGCCGATGTCTGATTTGATCATTTTTAGATGCAACGCATCTCATGCTCGCCCCTCTGTCCTTCCTGCGTCCGTCCGGCGTTGTCCGCACAGCTGCTCCTCTCCTTCTCTCCTCTCTCTGATACCAAACACTCTCTCCCAAACAGCTGAGGGTTGGCGCAGCGCGCTCTCACTCCGTTGCTAGGGGCCGGTGGGCGGCGCTGCGCTCGGCGCTGCGCGCGCTGCGCATGTGCAGTTCTCTCTCTCTCCGCGCTCTCCTCTCCTTCGGGCGCTGTGAATATAAAGCGGCATGCCGCACTCCGATGGTCTCAGTCGATGGTCGTCCGGGTTACGCTTGCACTCTCTCGCAGTACTCCACGATTGCTTGATGAAATCGTCTAGCCCCTACATGTGCACTTTACGGACCACAAGGTACTCATTATCGTCTGCAATAAAAACCGTACCTGAGAATTCGTTTACTGCATGTGCATTGCATGGTGAAAATGAAAAATAGCGCCCTCCTACCCTTCGCATGAGAATCCCTGCTATAGGCGTATTCAATATGATTGAAAACGCCAATGGAACCCCCATGAGATGCGTTGCATCACACCAGGGTTCCCGCGAGGGGAGGTGGGCGTAATTTTTTTATCTCTCATTTCCCTTCCGCGTAGATTTCGTCATTTCTCAACTTTTTCCTAGCTTTTTTTATGATACCTACGTTATTTGTAGATTCACAGGCATAATTTCCCGCTAGTTTCGTGCACACACAGAGGTCGAAAATAATTGCTTCAAGCAGGTTTTGTGTTTGCGTCTGCCAACTCTGCTTGGATCTTGGGATTTACGCTTACTGCTGAGTTGAATGTTGTGGGAGCATTTATTTCTTTCCGATTCTTTGATTTCAAACACATTTCGAGGTTTAGTTGATATTCTATGTCCTCATACTGACGGTGTTAATCCGCGTCGACCTCTTTGTAGGAGACCATGTGTAGATTCTTACAGTGGGCTTCAGGTTAACCTGAACCACCGCGTCACCGTTGAGTGGTCCGTGTTCTTGTGGTTACCGTATTTCAGACGCCTGTTTCTTGTGGCCCAGTCATTGTGGTGGAGTAGCAGCTTCACTTTCGTTGCCTCTGTTGCAGCTGACAGTCAATTGTGAGGCGTGAGAGCAGCTTCCTTTATTACCACGGACGCTTTGCTGCTAACGTCTGTGAGTGAACTGTGTCTACATCATACGTCGTAACTACTCTCGCAACAAGACATTTCTGCTCTACCTGTGTCATGAGGGGCCCTTCCTCTTAAGGCACTCAAGGACACCAAAGTGCATTCTTGGTATCCCCCGCTACTACTTCCTATCCCATTGTCCACAGTTGACCGAGGACTCGAGATTTATCACATTGCTTCGGTTTACAAAAACATTTGATCATTATTCATTCTACTGCGCTTGCCTGTATATAAACGCATGTGCCACGAATATACAGCAGATAGAAGTAGCTTGCACATCTCCTGAAAAATCAATATAAATACGTACAAAATCAGGGTAATTCTTGTCTTTTGCCACCAGAGCATTCGGAGGAGCAGCTTTGCAATCCGCAGACTCGTCAGTTATACTTGTAGAGCTGATAGCAATGACAGTGTCTGCGTCGTAACTGTGTGCAGAAAAAGAGACGGTTTAGTTAGGAACATTTACGGGTGTAATTTTAATCTCCTCACCTACCCCTCCTAACCACAGGCCATGTACAAAAAGAGGTTTTCGAGTTTTCCAAAGCCCTGGTTTCGCCTACAAGTAGGTGGCAGAGCAAGTTAAAAAGTGTTTTTTTACCTACTACAGCTCTTCGGGAAGTTGTTGTATTCGAAACACTAAGCCACGTCAAAAGTTCCCCCTTAACATGAAAAGTATCCCAAACAAGAAAGGCAAGACAATCTCGGTTGTTGAAGGCTCCGCTGTTATGAGGCATTGTGTATATTGCCCACAGTGTAGTGACCGGTCTGGTCACTGCGGTGCAAAATTGGGACAGTTCGTTCAAAGTCCCAAAATTACGCAGAATATTTCCCAGTACAATACACTTCACATTGAATGTCCGTAATGATATAGGTAGCATGCAAATTTCTCCCTAGATCTGCAATTCTCAGAACACAATACTACTAAATAAAAGTCAAAATATCTCAGCACACTGAAGCGTAAACAATAGGTTTAATTTTTTTTGTAGCACTCCCGCTGTCCAGGACCCGTACAAAAATACTGACGAATATGAACACGCCACACACACCCAAGGAGAATCTTCGCACATCTCGAAAGTGAGGCGACTTGCTTAGCGTTTCTTTAAAACGCGTTCTCGCAATTGCCCCCTTGCCTTCGGAGTCGGTTTGGTATTGCGGAGTCGGTATTGCTTCGGAGTCGGCTATGTGTCTTAGCGCGAGTTCATGTCTTAGCGCGAGTTGTGTCTGAGCACGAGTTGGTCGCAACTCACACAGCAGCTTGGCTATAGTGAGAGCTCTTCTTGTCCCGCGCGTGTTCTACGCACGTGCCGTACCGTTCACGTAGAACCTGACAGGCATAAAGGTTTTCGTGGCTTTATTATCAGTGCCGGGTCAGCGACGGCTTGGGTGCACCCGGCTGCTTATATTTCATAATCAAGCGAAAATTGCTACAACAAAACAAGTCTGTTTTATGAATTCGCCGCTTCAATCATTACTGGACGATTTATGTGGTCGGCCACAACAGATAATTAACTATCGCCTTTCATGAGGCATTCATTGTTTTGCCGTAATAACTGAACAAATTTTGGCCGCGCCGGTTTTGTACGCAATATGCGAAATATTACGAATGCACCTTATAATTCCTTATAACGTAGAAATTTCACAGTATTTTTGGAGCCACCCTACAACACTGGATCAATTGTAACATCTTTGCGCCTGTACGAGGTAGCGGCATTTGTGGGAGGGTGGGTGTAGCGGAAATCAAACATTAAGTAGTTTCCAATTATCACAGTCACATTTTTTTTTCTTACTCTTTTTATGCCCAATACTCCGGCTGTCAGCGTTGCAAATCGTCGGTATAAGACGTGCATGTAACCGCAATATTTATTAGCCAAAACGTTGACATAATGGCGTACAAGCAAATGTAAAACCTACAAATATAGAATCGGAACGAGCCAACTACTACATGTGTCAAATCGCGATGTTTGGAAGTAGTTCATGACAATACATATCCGCCTCTCTGCCCTGAAGCTAAGAAGTGTTCAGCACAAAACTACTTGCGACTAGCTTTTTTTTCTAAGCATAATATTAAAGTGCTTAAAATCTCATTTTGGAACTAGTGAATTTTTGTTACAGAATCTTCTCTTGCGAACGCTACAACAAAATCCACATGTCTATATTCTTTGGGCTGAACTCCGTGCCCGTGTATAGTTTCCGAAGCCCTCTATTTGATCTCCACAAATGAATAAATTTTACAGAAAGGTTTTTAACTGAATGCTGTACGATTATTATTCGTTGCGCCTTCGACCAATCCATGCAGCTTTCTTTGGGCTAGAGACTTCGGACTGCCGACTGGCCAAGTCAGTAGGGCTTTCTGATTGAAATAGACGTACGTGTATACATCAAATATCAACAGTCTCCAAAATTCCATCTAAGCACCTTTGGCAACGACGTCTAGTGGGCTTCCAGAGAAGTGCAACTAATACTAAGGCTGGCTTTGTAGATGTTATATGTTTTATCGCACACAAACGTTCATTAGATACATATAGCGAGTGTACTTTAAAACACTGGATGTGCATGCTTTATTCATAGTCCTCTTTTACGTGACCCATTTTCAGCCTTGTACTTTCGCGTTTTCAGCGAGTATATAGATGGGTGGAACATAAAAATAGGTTTTAGGCACGCCGAGGCACAAAATAATATATAAAAATTGTTTACTTTTAACTTTTAAACATCAGTTCCTTTTGTTTTAGCCTTCTTTAGTGACTGTTATGACCCAATAAAGTAATGCACTGTGTACGGGCCAGTCTCCTTAACCGAAGAGTGGCGCTATACTTGGAGTCAGACGTAGGTAGCCACATTCTATACACATTTTATGCGGATGGAATTTATATGTTTAGACAAGGAGATGTTCGTATTAAAACACATGCGAAGATGCTTATAGCCCGAGGTTATTTAGAGTACTAAGCCATTCAAACCTTACTTCAAACGTGAACTCCGTGTTCGGGTAATAAATAACAGTCCGCCTTTTTTACACTAATTGGTATTCAGCCATAATGCACCACACCTAAAGAAATAGGCAACAAACGAGTCACGAAAGAGATTGTGACACTGAAAGGAGGATATTCTATTGGGCAGCAACAGAGTCACAGGCAAAGAGGCGTAGTTTAAGAGTGAATGCTTGCGGCAAGTCGTTAATGAGAATCAAAAACAACAAAGGACCAATGACCGACCCTCGGGATGCCTCTCATGGGACGTCAACTCGTACGCATTTGCTGAGTGAACGCTGATGCACCAGGATTTATTAAACAGGAAATTTGCATATAAATCTAATGGACCGATTTTGTTTCTATGGGGCTTTGTTATCGAACAGTCTTGAACGCTTATGAGATCCGCGGAATCAAGTTAGGTGTTCTTGGTGAATTCTGTGAGTGGAGTGAAAAATTCCCAGCGGTAACCATGCTGCACCCTGAGGGAAAATATTACTTCCTAGAAAGTCCTTTCTATGTTTATATATTATGTGCTCCAACAGCTTGCCACAATGACACGTCAAAAAATGTGACGATACGTTGGCAAAAGCTGCTTAGCAGCAGACAGATAAAACAGCCATACTTCAGCCAATTTCCAAGGAATGAGGTAAACGCTTGTGGCCAAACACTTCCTAAATATAACGGTAAGGTAACGGATGTTTACAAGACCAACCAAATTAAATATCAACATAGAAACCCTTCGGCACCCTCTACTTTTTTGTGTGTAAGATCTAAGTAATAATCACAACATCTTGATAACAGATATTTCCACCGGAAATCGGGATGGTAAGGGAAGGGGAGAGAAAGTCAGGCGTTACATTAAATACAGAGTGGAATATATTAATTAAACGCAAGGAAGGCTTCCGTGACACAAATAAAGGTTTCACCGTAATTAGGAATCAGGTTGTAGAAGAGCTACTTTGGGATCAACGGTGTGCGGAATTTACGAGAATTACTTTTTTAGTAAGCGATGGAATTGCCCACAAACAAAAATCTTTTGCCGAAGTCATCATTGCGGCAACCTGTTTTCTAGCTTTGTAGAACTTGCTCAAGCCTTCCGTTTCATCAAACATCGGTTACACCTTACCCTTTGTTTTTAATGAGAAAAGTAATAAATATATCTGTACGTTAAAAATGTTTCTTTTAGTTTTTAGTGGAAAATAACAATTAGTGCAAGCTTTTACAACATTTTCAAATTGCGTAACAACACTGCCAGCGCCGCGATTACTGCTCATGGACTGAACTGATGGAAGCATTAGCAACGGTGTCAAGAACTGAAATATTGTTAGCGAAAAGAACTCTCGGAATGTTTTGAAAAAATACAAGGTTTTGAGAACAGGATAGGACAGCGTCACGATGCGCGCCTTATGTTATGATATACGTGTGGTAGTTTTACATACATATTCTTTTTAGTTAATGATTGAACTTTGAAACATTAGGTCTAGAGGTTTGTCCCTTTATATGGCGACTTCCACATTGTATTAACACCAACGCAAGTGAAAAATAATTTGCTCTGCGTCAGTGCTAGGCTCACGACTTCATCAGTTCCTGTTGCATTGAAATCTGCCATGCCGAATATAAGATGAACTGATATTGTAAATATGTGTATAACGGGCAAGACTGTGTAGTGGCTTGACAGAGGTACTACATGAGCGGCAACAGAAACCAGCCGTGAGTGAGAGGATACGGGTTTTAGTAAAGCTCGCCAAACACCGAGTCACCATCTACAGCGACAGGAAGCAGAAAACTTCAATTACGACAGAAAGAATAATTGCGAACCCCCTCCTTTGCTGTTCTATCGATCTTTGCAAACTAGGGCGTAAATGGCAGGAGTTATATCAGAGGTAAGCACGCCCTCGTGTAGCCAAGATTTAGTTACACGTAATTTTTACCTCTGTACAAAATGTTTCAGCATACTTTCTCTACTAGTCCTGTTCAACACAGTAAAAAAGGTGAAAAATGCCGTGTTCATGGCGCAGAAAATAAGGTGAAAGTGGTACACAAAACTACCCAGTCATGGCAGTCAACAAGTGCTCGTGGTTGAAGAATATACATCAGTGGTTCAACTGATGCCTCATTTTTAAACGAGAATCTCATAAACAACACGCATATTTCCGTCGGGCAAAACATTGGGGAAGCTTTATCGTAGGTGTGATTGCACCTGAAATCCTAAGTGCAAACTGTTTTAATATACGGTAATCCTTCAACACTCGAACTCAAAATCTGGAAATATTGGTTAAGTGGAAATGTTTCCTCGCCGTGCATTTTCCTCCCATAGGAGTTATGTATTAGCTCCTCTTTGTGTCGATACGTCCGGGGGACAACGTATATCTCTAAATGTTGATAGAGAGGACACAAGGTGAACTCCGCAGCAAGCAGCTTATGAGGTCTTTCTTGGAACGCTTAGTTCCGGCTACGAGCTGAACGCGATTGTGAACGGCCAATTTATGCTGCAGAAAAGCAAAGTTTCGGTCTCCGGAATGCAGTCCTACAACTACGTAACATAGCTGGAAGAGCTGTCGACAATCAAGCTCATGATGTGGACGAAGATAAGCCTCGATCAGTGCCCGCAAGGGCAGAAACAACGCACCAAGGTAGAAGGTAGAGGTGTCTGCAAACCATAGATAGGATGCAATGAGTAGCTCCACAACGGTTTTCTTGGAGAAGATGCGAACACGAAAGAGGCGAGCTTTACGCAGTTCTCTATTCTGCAAATATAAAACCAAGTTTTTCTTGCTCACTTTTGCCTTTCTCAAGAAAGCTCCTCTGTACAGTGGAACTTTGGTTACCAGCACCAGCTAAGACATAGTATTGTTATTTTATTGACCTGGCAAGTCACTTTCGGTATTTCGCTTAACTCGGAACTCCGCGTATCTGTATAATATTCACCTTCAGAAGTGTGTTTTCTCTTGTGTATATCTCTACACTGACGACTGCATCCTTCTTTGAGAAATTTAGAATTCTACTGACCCCCTTTTGCTCCAGTCTGATCTGTACGGTATCTTGCGGTGGTGCGTAACCTTGAAAATGCAACTCAATGTGGACTAATACCAAATAATACTGCTTCCTCGTCAAAAGAGAGGACGTTCAGTTTACAACCTGAGTGGCCCCCAGTTGGAAACTGTTTCATGCTGTGCTTATTTTTTTTTTTGAATTTTATTTCATTTTGCGTTACAACAAGAATGTATACAATAGAAGATTTCAGAAGGAGGTCCCAGAGTCAGAGACTGAAGAGGGGACCTTCTGTCATTCATTAAACAGGCGGAAACACACGTTATAAGCACGAATATATCAATCAACGAAACACAAAATAATATCAGCAAGATCGATTACGGTATATATACAAGAACATAATAAGCAAGAAACGTATTAGAAAGGCATGGAAAAAAGAAAGAAACTATCACCAACATAACAAACGGTACATATGAAAGAACGTAATAAGCAAGAAACGTTGTAGCAATGCATGAAAAGAAAAAAGAAACAAAACTAATATCAGCAGCAGTGTATAGGCAAGAACATCATAAGCACAAAGCATATTAGTGATGCCCGGAATAAAGAAACAAAACTAAACATGGTACAACCAAGTTACATTATTCAGGTTGGGATAAGAACGCCCGCAAATTATTTTTAAATGTATACACGGTACGGCATGTTTTAATAGAGAGCGGCAGCGTATTCCAAAAGTGTATGGCCGAAAAATTAGTTGAAAACTTTCCGTAGTTCGTTGTTACTTTTGGTAATAAATAGTTCATATTTAAAGAAAATCGAGTGGAGTTACAACGAGGAAATTGGTCAGTACAAATTAACTGAAGGGGGAGGTTTCCATTAATGAAATTATAAACTAATAGGCCATGGGAATATTTAACAAGTTCTGAAACCGACAAGATATTATGAGCACGAAGCAAGGAAACGGCGTTCGATTGGAAGTGGCTAAAGGTTATAATTCGAATAGATTGATTTTGAATATGTTGCAGTGGAGATAAATGAGTTTTGTATGTATTTCCCCAAGATGATATGCCATATGCTATGTGACTATGTAAGAATGCGTAGTAAAGTGAGATAAGGATGCGTTCACTAAAAAAGGAACGAACTTTATAGAGCACTCTAATACCGTAAGCTGTTTTTTTTGCTATTGATGCGATATGGTTGTTGAATTTCAAGTTCTTGTCAATTTCTACGCCAAGAAATGTCACACTGTCACGTGGAAAGAGTAGACCAGAATCAAGGTTAATGCAAGGACGTCCGGGAACGCTCCTTTGATGTGACGTGAAGATCATGAAGTTTGATTTGGCAGCATTAATGCTCAACAAGTTATTTTTACACCAGGTCACTAAATTAGATGCGTCTGTATTAAGTTTATCTACTAATGAACCAAGGCACTTATCTGATGTAAAAATTGTTGTGTCATCAGCGTAAAGTATGCTGTTAGAGTAATTGAGACAAAGAGGAAGATCATTAATGTAAATTAGAAACAATAATGGGCCAAGAATTGACCCCTGCGGGACACCAGTATTTGTTATCTTAGTCCGAGAGTAACAAGATGACACACATACGACTTGTTCTCTATTAAGCACGTAACTTTTAATTAAATTGAGGGTAGGGCCGGTTATACCAATAGAGTTAAGTTTGCTAAACAATATCGTATGGTTAATAGAATCAAACGCCTTTGAAAAATCAATAAACAATGCACCAAAAAATTCCCCCGTATCTACTGCCGCTTTGATTTTATCGGTTAAGGAAATTAGGGCGAGGTCCGTTGAGTAACCAGCCCTGAAGCCAAACTGATACGGCGACAGGATATCAAATTTTTTTAAGTACTTCATTATTCGTTCAACTATGAGCTTTTCTATTATTTTACTAAAAAATGACAAAATGGCAATTGGGCGATAGTTAGAGGCATGGCACTTATCACCTTTCTTCAAAACAGGAACTAGTTTAGCTTTTTTCAAAGCGGACGGAAATAGGCCTGTTTTGAAGATAAGGTTAACGATGTATGAAAAAACACCCGAAACATATTGTGCGATAAGTTTGATATGGCAAGAGTGGAAGTTGTCAAGGCCGGGACCAGTGTTCTTCAGGGTGTGTATGACAGCACAAACTTCCTCGGGCGTTGTAGGAAAAAGAAAAAAACTGTGGGGGAGGCGGGGGTTATTGGACTGGAAGATTTTATCAGAATGAGCTTGCTTGAGGGCGAAAGCATCCGCAAAGGCGTTTGCTATGCCCTGTGGATCATTGTAACTGCAGTTCTCAGTATTAACCATGGTTACTGGAGCGTTAGAGCGATTTCGGCCCAAGAAGGTATTTATAATTTGCCATTGCCTTTTAACGTTGTTTCCAGCACGGTCGATTGCATTTTCAAAGTACTTCCTTTTGGCTTCCTTAAGTAGTGCTCTTAAGACGTTGCAGTACAGTTTGTAACGTTTTTTAAGTCTTAAGTTATACGGTTGTTTTTTTTTGTCTTTTTGTACATGTTTTCTTTCTTCCGCATGGATCTAAGAAGACCGTTTGTCATCCAGTCGTTCCGAGGACTAGATAACCTATCTTGGCGCGTAGTGATGGTTGCTGACTCTAGTGCACGAGCAATATTTTCAGAAAAAGTATTAAATGCATCATCAGAGTTCTGTCTGGAAGTTACTGCCGCCCAATTCGAATTACGGATGAGTTCAACGAAAATAGATACATCTACCTTGCTCTTTGTTAACTGCATGTTATCTATACTGACAGAGGAATTGATTCGGACAAAAACAGGGTAATGATCAGTTATGGAAACTTCGAGTACGCCAGCACTGGGGGGAGTTATCACGTTCGATAATGCGTGGTCTATGAGCGTACCCTGTCCGTTATCGACACAGCGTGTTGGAATGGCCACGATACATTCGAACCCATGACCATTGAGACAATTTTTATACTCATTGCAAGGGCTGTTATTTTCGAATAGGTTAATGTTTATGTCTCCCATGATGATTGCATTTTTGCGTTCTGATGATAGTGCATGCAATGTGTCATTTAAAGCTAGGCAAAACTCATTAATGGAAGATGACGGCGAACGGTAAATGCATCCGATGACTAAGTTTTTTTTCTCCTGTAAGAATATCTGTTCATCAAATTCAACCCAAACAGACTCGCAGTTGGCTTGCTTAATTTCCAGATCAAAACGCCTGTGGTACTGGAGTGACGACGAAACAAATATGGCTGCGCCGCCATGGGCAGTATTGCCGCGATGGCAATATTCAGAAGAATACGAGGGAAAACTGTACAAGTCTCTATCATTTGATGTTAACCATGTTTCACTGATGCAGATAACCGAAAAGTGGTGTTTTATGGAAGACCGAAGGTTGGCGATATCATCAGCATGCTTCCGCAGGCTACGGGCATTAAAATGAATGAGTGATCTGCAGGGAACCGAGAAATATGAAGCGAGTTCGGAGGGTGAAAGGTAGCATGTCATTGTGAAGCGATCCAATTGCTAGCTAGGCCCAGAGCAGAAGCTAGGCAAAGATCCTTAGGTCAGACTCGGACATGATGCGGAAGACCTTGCTGTCTTCAGATTGACGGGCTTTGATTTGGCAGTTTTCAGTCCAAAGAAAACGCCAGTTTTTCTCCTTTAGTTATAGGGCGTAGTTATAATTTAGACTCACATGGAAAGCACAAAGGAGTATATAACCGGTAATGCCAACTGCAGATTATACTAGCTCCAGCAAAAAGTCTGTTAAGCCACGGTTTTGTTAAAACGTATTTTACAGGACTCTTTTGAGACGAAAATTTGAATATTCTGTGTCAATCTGGGTTCGGAATCGCGCTTTTTTCAACACAGCCTTAAACTGGTCCAGAGTAGCGATGCCCATTGCACCCTTTAAAATTACGACAAAAGTGCGCACGGAAAAATATTTTAAATAAAGATATCTCTTTATCTGCCGGTGAAATTATTACGGTAAATCGTTCTTCCTCTATGCTTGTTCAACAAAACTTATCACCACCAATGTTTAGAGTCAACATATCTCAAGCCTACCTTCCCTCTCTTCACGTGTCGACCAGGCAGGCAAACTCGCCAACATTTTTTTGCTACACCAACTCATTTTTATATCATTTCCTGAAAACGTTCTTACCGAGTGCAACACCTTCCCGAAGAATGCCATTCATAGCCGATTAAATGTTTTTCCCATATTTGTTCGCCTTTTTGTGGTGTAGTGGTTCCATGTGATTTTTTTCCTGTTTTTCTTGTTGTCGTTGTTTATTTTCATTTCTTTTGAAAAACTGCTGTTTAGCGCATCTTGTGCACATTTCTTGTGTAGTAATGTGTAAACTTTTTGCAGCTTGCCTCGTAACTGGCAAATGCTTTCCGCTTGTTGTTTAGAGCGCGAATATTTTAACAGGTCCCTGAAAAACAGCCACTACTGTATTTTCTTATTTCCCTGTGTATACTAACAGCATATGGAGTCTTACTTTTTTGCCACTTTGTTACTTGTTACTTGTAATTTAGTACATGCAAAACCTACTCCACTCATCAATCTTGTGGCAATCGAACTTACCTGAAATAAACAAAAAAATAAACAAGGAAATAAATAAAAATATACATAAATAATAAATAAATAAATAAATACATAAATAAATAAAACCCAAAGCAATGTACAGCGTGATGTTTACGAGTAACGGTGGACACAGTGAGCGAGCTGTGGCATTCCGTTTTAATACGTGGTTTAAAAACGTCCACTTAGGTGCATATGTGCAATAGAGAAGTACTAATAAGCCGCCTCGAAGGGTACGTTTCCGATGGTACAACAAGAATTTGCCACACGCCAATCCAGTCCTTTCGCATGACAGGGAGCGGAAGAAAAAGAGGCAGGGGGAAAAATGGCTGGGGCTTAGGAGAGGTTACAGTGACTCCGTTCGATATGTGCTTTTTAAGGAAATTTAAAGATCGTGGTTACGCGCTGGTCTGATCTAAGAATGCGCCCAAAACCAGTGTGGTCCTTTCCAATCGAAAGAATATCTTTGAATTTTTTTTTGAAGGTTCTCTACTGCAGTTTCTTAACCGTCTGCATCAACTGCGCATGTGAAAGTCGGCCGAACACGACAATGTAGGCGTAAAGACAAGATGGAGCTTCGGAATTGGGTGAAGAGAACCAAACCCACAGCCAACCCAGCCCTACGGGATGTGGATTCGCTCACCAGAAACAAAATTCACAGGGAAGATGAGGAGGCAGCGCGAAGGAAGACCAAGAGGTGTGGCAGCAAAGACTCTAACGCTAGCTGCGGTAGAGAACGAGCCTATAGCTTTTCTGGCCGGCCCAGTCAAACGTGTGGGTGAACATTTTAGATGGGGAGCGTCTTATGCTCGGGGGTATGTCCAGCGGCGTCGTCGGTGGTCCGGCGTCCGCACACCACCTGCGCATACACCACCGTCATCATCTTCCCATCGGGGAAGCGCTCAAGACGAAGATGGAGGAAGAGACAATCTTATGATTGGGGGTATGTCTCGCGCCCTCGGTGGTGGTCCAGCGTCCGCACACCACCTGCGCATGCGCCACCGTCGTCATCTTTCCATAGGGGAACCGCTGAAGACGAAGAAGGAGAAGAAGACAAAGCTGCGAAGAGGAGGGCGTGTACGCTGCGGTCGCCCCGTCCACAGCACTTCTGATGATGATTTTGACAGGATGCCCCTAGGGATTGGCCTAGGGATTGGCCGCGTGCTTCGCTTGACTCCGGTTGTGCTTGAGCTTGACTCTGCGATTCTTCAGATGAAGTAGGATGGAAGCAACAGCCCCGTCAGTGAGTGTGCTGACGCAATTAGGAGAGAGCATCAGCGCAAACACTAACAGACCTTTAGATACCACTTCAGTCTCGTCTCATTCACGTATATACGCAGGCAATAAGGAAAATTACACCCATCTCCCCGAAGGGAACCATGAGTAGGATATATTAGCAATACGGGGTTTACTACATTTCCACGAAATTTGGCTAACCAACATCACGGAAACGCAAACGGAACCCCCATGACGCTCCGCATCCTACTCATGGTTCCCTTCGGGGAGATGGGAGTAATTTTTTCGTCACTCAGTGGCGTCTGTTTTAGGGGCGATGCCCTTCTGGGCATGGGCTGTTGGCGTCTTATGTCGTCGTCATCTCACATCGTTTTCGTAAATAGTAGTCATGGTACTAAGACACCAGAACAATGGTTTTACAACGCCTCGCATTAGAACGCGTCATGCTTCAAAGGCGTAAGACTTACAGCAAAGCTGTGTGCCTGCACCCTTCAATGGTTTCATCTGTGTGCAAAAACGCGAAGTTGCAAAAAATACACTTATACAAGCACACGTCGCCCGTCGCAAGTTTTGACGCTAGAGGGGACAGCCCCAATTTTTTTTCTCCCACAGCCCTGTGTAGCCACTCTCAGGATGTCCAAGATTACATAGATTTTATAGGTTCACTCTGTTCCTCAAGCAGGGGCGAAATATTGCACAATAAAATGATGCCTTCAACGTAGCGCCCACTCCAGCGCCTTCTGAAATGCAAACCAATACAGTGAAAGCTCGTTAATTTGAAATCAGCTAATTTACACTTGCAGTATTTCGAACTCCCGCCCCGATTCCGCACAGCTCTCCATATTTGAATGGGAGAAACTCCTGATAATTCGAATCCGTCGATATCACGAACGGTTAATCCTAATTGCGATGCTCCGGATTTTATCGCGCTTCGCCGAAGATGTCGGTACAGATTGCTTACCATGTGTTGAAAATCCAAACCAAAGAAAATTTTCCAGAGATGGAAAACAAAAAAACCAGAGAAACAATCGCGCAGCGCACGTGCTGCGTGTCTGCACAGCTTATTTCACTTCTGTAGAGGGTGCCGCGCCAACAACGCCTGTGATCCGGTGCAAAACGATGCAGGTTTTTTTTGTGCCGTGGTCGCTGGTGTAGAGTGACGCCTAATACGCGATTATGAGTCCAGGGGTGGCTCGTTGGTGCTCTTGCCGCGCAGTGTGGAGCGATGTCCATTCATTCTTGCGGACACCTGAATTTCAAAGTCCGCTTAATTTGACCCATTTTATGCTCCTCTTCCAGTTCCCAATAACAAGATACACTGTATATTTCATTTTATTCTTCTTCACTCCAAATAACGCGGGTTAGACATCCATTCAAGGGTTTGAAAACACGTTACCCCCTAAAATAGGCCCGTTTTTTTTTGTACGGGTAACGTTATCAATCTTGCAACATGGACCCAAAATTATGGGTTGGTTGCACTTTCATCGAAGTTAGAGTAGCGTGGGTTGCTTCCACGCCAAATTTACATTTCTGCCTTCCACGCCAAATTTACCCACTGCCGAAAAGTATTCCGTTTTTTAACAAAGTTTCCCCAAAAAAACAATGAATGGTTTTGCATTAAAACGATAAAGATTTCCGTTATCGTTAAACGTGAATTCAGCTTGTGCCTGTAAGAATCCGTGCTTTGAGCATGTTGATATCTGGACATCGTTAATTACTAATTCCAATGTTTTGCAATATTGTGAGCCTCAAGCCAATATTGCTTAAATTACAGCCTGTTTTATGCATACAAGTTATGAAACTGCCAAGCCGCATCAACGTTGGAGACTTTCAAACTGTCTTCATAATAAAACTCTCCATAAAAATGTAACTTTTAATCTGGCTCTTGTTACAAATATATTGTATTGCCTAGATCAGCAAATGCCTGGCAAAGCTCGTTAGAAGTACATTTATAAAAAAAACATAATTTGTCTAGTCTAATTAAACCGGAAGATGCTTTGTGCACACCACGCCGTATTTTGTTGGTATCCTCATGGTTGTATTTGAATAGAAAACATAGATTGGAACTCACTTTGTAGCTTCTTTGATCCAGTTTGCGTACATTTTCCACGCATTTGGTTCAGCGTACCCGTACAAGCCAATGGCCAAAATTGTTTTCCTTTTCGGATTTCTTTCTTGCACCTCCTTGAGAGCCTAAAATATCAAAAATTGCTGCTTTTAAACCAGAACAACTTAATTCCTTCGTTCCGACCGAAAATACGGTGGGAAAAAGCCTACATTGTATTGTTCCGTTCATGCATATACAGACATAGTTAGTGCATCAAGTTAAGATGCATTACTATACAGTAATATATCGTTACAGTAAGATATACAGTAATATATCGTTACGTAAGAAGTAAAATACAATAAATATTAGACATAAGAGGAAGTTTGAGTTAAGCGAAATGCAGAAAATTTGGGACCACGTGACTGAAATAAGGACTAACGCTGGTAACAAAAGTCACCGCAAAGGAGTGCTTTAGTTATAAAGGTTAAATTGTTAGAAGAAAAAAAAACGAATGTTTATTACGGCAGGATAATACTGTGCGATGGTCGCCCGTTGCGCATTCGCATTTTGTCCCAGAAAAGCGGTCCAAGTATTCTTAATGCATCGCGTAAAATGCTGTTCGCCACCGCTACATGCTACCTTGTTGCGAAGTAGGCGCAGCATCTTTATTGTTTTTATCGTTCTAGGCAATTTTCGACACTTCTCTTTGTTATCAGGATCAGGTCCATCGTCCGCAGCAATCTCAGTGATGCACGCGTGGGAGAGCATTCTGTGCCGGAAACATCAGTCTCGTACAGCATAAATTTGCACTTAAGAGTGCATTCGGCGCGCATCGGAAGCTAAGCCTTAGAAAAGAGACCTTTTCAGCTATATGTAGTGAATTTTACCTTATGTCGTCACTGTAAACATTTCGAGATATCCGCGCTCCCCCAATTAAACTTTTTGTCATAAAGAGGAAAATACAAGGCCCTTATGTGCTAAATGATTCGGCGAAGTAGAGTTCCGGACTAACCGATATTTCGAAATATCCAAGTTGAAGTTAACAATGCCTTACTGAACCTAATATGCAATGGTTCATGGGTAATAAAGATCTACGGCTAAAATCCATGAACAAGCGCTCGTATTCCGCCACACTTTATTGCCGTTAGTTTTCTTTTACTGCGAAGCAGAATACCGCCACCTAGTCAAGAAACATTTCGTGGTTGCGTCAGCAGAAAACTGCGAGGCCAAATGAACCGAAATTGCTCGCACCTTCGGAATTGAACCTGGAGCCGTATGGAGGAACGGAGCGATATGTTGTTGTCTTAGTGACTCAGCTACGCCCACCCAAGGAGATGGTCAGGCAGACAGAGTACTGAACGAGCACTTCAGTGGGTCTACCCCTGCGCTCATTCAAAGCCCCTGTGTGAAGTGCAAAACCCATGCATACGGCATGATAACGCTTTTCACGTGGTTTGCGTTAGCGGTGACCAGAACAGCGCCTAGAGAGGCGGTGCGCGTTCTTCGGTGGCGGTGCATGAAACAAAAGTTTGGGGGAGGCAGTTGGAGAGACGACGGAATAGCTGCGAGTGCCGCCATCCTTCTCACCCGCCAGCCGACGCTCCTGTGTTTTCTTTCTTCTGTTGTCGCTCTGTTCGGACGCCGACCTCACGAAAGCCTGGTAACGACTGCCATAGTCTATTGTTTCAAACTTTTTAGAGCAATGTGTGCGGATTCGCGTGATGCCACATGTGTAATCGTAGTGAGTGTTATTTACAGCTTCGTACTTCAAACACATTCACAGCGTGAATTGAAGCAATTTTTGTCTTATTTATTGCACATAAATAAAATCTACCAAAAGCGACCATTATTCGCATGAGGCATTTTACGCTCAACATTAGGCCGAACTCAATCACCACCAATGCATTTAAAAGCCTTACGCCAATTCTCCATTAAATTTGAGTAAATGTCTTTAGTCAAATTTATGTTTTTTTAATTGCAGCAGGCCTTCTGTAATTCTTATTCGTGTGAAACGCAGCAAGTTTCGTTTACACAAGAACGAAAACTCATTCTCGACAACTATTTCTTTTCTGAATGCATTTTTAGACTTTTTGTAAAGCTTTTGATAAAGTTTCAGACAAATTACTCTAACACAAACTCTTCTTGCCTTCTCTGGAGGTCCAATAATTAAGCTGGCTAGACGTTTTTCTTACTAGCCGCTCCGAGTTTGTTTCCGCTAAAATATGACTCCCAAATAAACGGCCCTAATCAGGCGCCCCCCAGGGCTCGGAATTAGGTCCTCTTGGCTTCTGAATTTATATTGCGATTTAAGGTTTTCCGTTTCTGCCACATCAATTTGTACGCCGATGATTGTGTAATTTACGGAAATATATTTTCTGACATTGACGTCTTATCCTATATACAGCTTATCTAAAAGCTGTATATTTTTGGTGTACAACTTGGTACATGGAACTAAAACCTAACAAGTACAAATAAATGGGGTTGTCCCGATCTACTCAAGAACGACTTTTGTACACGAATATACACCTGATGTAAAATCTGCAGCCCTCTCGCGCCTGCCGCGACCGCTTCCGCCATGTTAAAGGGTTCAACCCAAAAACGGAGCATCTGACTGCTGACAGTTTTCGGCGATCTGGTGCTTTGTCTTGTCCAGGATATCCACATACTGTTGTGTGCCATGCTGCACAGAAAGTGGGAACCAATATGCTTAAGGAAGAATGGTAGGAACTCTAGAAGTAAAGCACTATCATTTATTGTGTCATTGCAGGTACCACAACAAACGTGTTGTGTTGCAACTTTCTCGTGTATGCGTTTCGCCTGCACCGCGAATCGTAACTGTGGTAGCGTCGTTTATATAACAATGACAATAAAAATGCGTGTGATACGTAAAATGTTGCCAAAGAACTGTTGTCTTGATTTAAACCTGCCAGTTTTTTTGCCCTAATGGAGCGGCCATTTCGGGCTACTACTGCAGGGATCGGTGTGAACGCGATAAAAAGCTCTGAAACCCTTTATCCGGAATAAAAATCGAATAGCTAACGCACGCGTATGTAAATACTGATAGGCTAGCGTTGGTTCCGGCTTCTTCTGTGCTTAAAATTATTTCATTCTTCAGAAGACAAAAGGGCCAACTTTCATTCGAAAGGAGAGGCTCCTAAGCCTCTGTTTCCATGCTTTGTGAGTTTAGGGCAAACTTAGCTGCTACTTTTTATGTTAAGGTGAACACCCGTACTGTTCAAAATAATACGTTTCTTACGCGCCCACGAAGAAGAAATTTCGCGCTAGTAGTTTCGCACTCTCTATTCGCATCCAAGGCAATGCATTGAGGGGAACACAGCGGTCGCCTGAACGAACTCCGTGCCGAACCAAACCCATCGCTCGATGTGTGATTGTTCTTTCCATACGTGATGAGTATATAAAACAATCAACCACAAAAGCGCAAAAAACGCGCCATGCACAAAAAGAAAACGCTGTTTAAAGATGTCATCCAGCGTAAATTCCAAAATAAAAAATGGCGCAGTTTGGACATATTTATATCAGAGTAAGTTTGCCTTCGTTAGGGAAATAGCGCTATAAATGATCGTTGAACAACAATCTCACTCAGTATGTTGTTGAGGAGGTAACGCGAAAAGGAAGAGGGGTAACTGTTTGTTTGACGATGCTGTTCTGTGGGGTGAGCATTGTTTTACTAGCTTTCATTTGACACTTTAGAAGCTGCCTGTCTAACCAGCAATTCTTTGTTTCTTCCAGGCTAACGCCAAACTTCATTGTTGCTACACACTGTCGCTCCTCCGAATGTCATGGCAATAGAAATTCCCTAGATGTAGGCTAGGGATACCCCTGGCGCGACTTCAACTCGCAAGAGCCATCTGCGAAATTTTTATTTTTATATATTTCTTTAAATGAGAAGGACAGACAAAGTAAAATAAAACACGTGCATTATGGCGGCAAGTGTCTGATTTTTTACTCGGATTTGCTAGCGGTGCCATTGATGGCTCAGTAAGAGTTAGGCCAGTAGATGATGCAATTCATTCTCGGCACCATCTGAGAAATTTTCCTCAAAGTCAACAGCACATACACATATAAACGAAGCAGGCGTTCTTACCCGTTGCACAGCTTCGTCTTCATGGTCGGAAGGCAAACGTACAATTCGGTTTAAAACTTGTAACTGCGCATGTGGTGCGCCTGTGCAAGCGTTTTGGACGCATAACATGTCTCCGCGAAGGCTTTTGGGCACAGGAGCCGCATAAACAAGTCCACACACCACTCATCAGTCATTACGTTCGAGCAAACACCACGAGGCGGCCAATAAGTCAATAAGACGCGAGGAACGCACGTATAGAACACGTACCGGCGACAGGGGCTATCCTTTAACATGGCGTCCAAAGGACAGTTCGCGGAAGTTCCGACAGATGAAAGCACTTTTCCATATGGTCTATTAACTTTCTTCCGGAAAATGCGTCGTTATAAATATGTTCGTGTTCACCTTTCAGCTTAACGTACATGGAACTTTGACAAGGGTGAGGTTGTCGATAACGCTAACCAGACTTTAGGACAGCTTCGACGTAATTTTGGAACAGCACCTTTTTCACTCAAACTACTACTTTACAAGAGGCTGGTTCGGCCCCATCTTGAATAAGCGGCATAACTCTGGGATTCAAGCCCAGCGTAGCCCCACCCAACAACTAGCATTTGTTCAAAATAACGCGACCAGTTACATACTATTCGATTATAACCGCACCGTCAGTGTCACACAGTGAATAGAGCCTTATATTCAATAAATAATCAAAGAATAAATAAACCCTTGTAATACGCAGGCGGGGCAGTGTTCTAAAAGTATATTTGTGTGGCTTGCCGATACGTAGAATTAGGGACACCGCCGAGTTACGCCTTGATTTCCTTTCGAATGGGTAGTGTATCATCGTTGTTATTGTAGTCGGGCACTGACATTTGTGCGAATGGCTACTACAATATCACAACAATGAGAAGGGGGTCAAGTACCCGTCTTCGGCAAGCTTTCCAATATTTCCCAAATATTTAAACCTGGGAAAGCCGTATATTTCCTAGAAATACGCAGCATTTCTCTGACGTCATGGGTTGCAATTTATAGGAACACATGGTTTACGGTAGGTTTACCTTCAACACCGAATGCAATTATCAATGGCCTCACAGAATGTGCTGCTTCTGTTCGTAACATCTCTAGACAACATATACACCTACAAATCAGAGATATTCAAGAAAAGCTGGTCAACCAACCCAAAATTTTTAGTTTTGGCCCTTGCTGAAAAGTGGCCTTCAATAACATCCCACACCATGCTATATGCTAAAACTGGCAGTAAAACCACGGTTGAAAGCGTATTTATTACATTGTGAAAAACGGTTTCACATGCCTCACAGCGGCAACTGACACCAGAAACCACGAAATAAAACTCCCGATAGCACCATTGATAGCACCCTAGGGCTTCATCATGTCATCAATGATCTTAAACATGTCTATAAAACTACTCAAAGCACAATACTTCAACAATATCCTAGGTACCAGACGAGATATATACGCAGCTGATATCACAGCACGGATACTTAGCGGCTTTGAAGGCAAAAATGAAGAGGCCTTGAAACAGGCAATTGAAACCACTGAACACTACCGTGATGATTTGACCTGCACTGTTATCTAGATAAATCATAAAAACTTCTCCTTAAAAGACCAACTAGAAGTTCACTCGGTGCGCTAACCTTCTACGTAGCGGTTCAGATAACCCTTAAAAGCTCTTAGTGGTTCTACAAAATTTAAATGACCGAATATCTTCAAAAACACTCTTTATTAGTTTCTGAACACAGCTAAAACTATGAAAACACGGACACTGATAAGGGACAAAAGATACATCTATGGAAATATTCTTCCCTGTGGACTTTCAGTGGTGCCCTACTTCTGGTGGACTTTCTTAAAGCAGGGAACCGCGCAGAGTTGAACATTGCATGTTTGGCAGGTTATCTTCGACCGCTTGTCGTTCTTTGCCGTAGAAGAGTATCTTCTACAATGCTTGTATGAAGTTTCCGCTTGTGGGTAATGCGTTGTGACTGCGAAGCCGGTTTCATCTGGCACTCCAAAAATTTTCTCCGGGTTTTGATGGAGGGCCGTTGTGGCTCAAGCCAGGCTGGCCTTTTTGTACCAATGTAGCCGTTCACAAGTTCCCTGACATCCTGACCAGCAAGCGGAGGCGGGCTTCGCAGCCAACATTTCTATGTCGGTACATCATATAGCTGTTGACTAATGCACAACAACAAATGAAATAAAATTGCTGCATACGCCACTTGCGAGGCTTCGGCTTACAGTGTGGAACTCCCTGGTTGATCGAGGCGGTCGACTCCACGCATGTACGTGGTGTAGTCAGTCATGGCCACAGGGCACTTGAGATGAATCTTTGAGCCATCTATAGTTTCTTTGATACGGTGACGGTGTCCGAAAGATTGTGAGTGGTGGTCAGCACGTTGACAAATCTCTTGTTCTGCCACTCTTTCACATGGCCGCCACGCTTCCTTTCACTCGGTACGTGTTGTCTCATTGTCTAATCTTCTTTTTGTTCTTCAAAACCACAGGAAGGCCTTTTCTGTGCTGCCGGACAGTGGCGATGGCATATATTTCTTCGGCGAATAGGTCTTGGAGCAGCTCCGGTGAAGAAAAAAAGTTGTCAAAGGCAACCAGACATCCGCTGTTACCACGTTCCTTCAATGTCTTCACCACACGTGTGCCCACACCGCTTCCATTACTCTCTTTTACTGTGCACACATTAAACTGCAGAATAAAACCGGTAGTAGCATGGGCACGTACCCACACTTTGAAGCCACGCATTATTGGCTTCGTGGGCATGTACTCTTTGAAAGACTTCTTCGCTTTGAAATAATTCATGCTTTCATTGAATGATTAGTAGGCAGATGGTTGACAGCAGTCTCCAAATTTCCTCGTCAGTGATGTTATGAGTAGCCAGACCTTGTGCAGCGAATAATGTCCTGAGTCGAGTTTAGGCTTTACTGATGCATTGTCCTTTGCATGTGGAGCTCGCAAAAGGAGAAAGAAGTGTGACCTTGGCATAACAGAATTGATCGAAGGCACTGGCAGGTCGCTGTCTGTACACCAGTGATCCCTTTGGGTTTCAAGCCCATGAAAACGCATCTTGATCATCATACCAAGAAAGCTGCGAATCTCTTCTTTTGTTGTATCTTGCATGCCTTTTATCTTTTCTTGCTTCGCACACAGGTTTGTTTGGTGTACAAGTATCTCCACAGCATCACCAAACAATGCGTCAAAAAACACAAAGGTGTGAAGTTGGCAGGGAACAACGACGAAGCTGGCGGCCGTAAACCAAACCTGGGAATGCTTTTTTGTGCAGAAGGGATCATATTCAGCGGCTTTCGTCATCACTTCGATCTCCTTCAACCCTGTCGCTGTTCGAATCATCATCTGACGGGCTGACGCATGATGGAAGGCTATCGTTGTCTGAATCTTTTGATCAGATAAACTCCGCTAGCACCCCATAAACATCGTCGTCTTCCTCACTATCCGTTGAGTGTTCTACGTCGTCAGGAAGGAAACAAAAAAAGTTCTGAAGCCTCTTCTGCAGTAAGGCGCGAAGCCATCTAGAAAAAAGAAAGCGGACTGTCATTCGAATGCCGTGAAAGCCCGTAGGAAAATATGTTCCTACGTGGTAGATTTGATTCAAGGCTGAATATGACTGCATGGAAGCAAGAAGTGGGCTCAAAAATACTTTAATATCTTACGGTAGCCACAGATAGATCAAATGAATAGTATTTACTTACTTTGCTCGCATCCGATTCCCTAGTTATCCATAAATTGATGTACTGCCGGTAACCGACGCGCGCAAGTCCACAACGCTAAAAAATGCTACGTATCTGCCCAAAAACTGCAGCGCCAACCAAGAGAAAAAAAATAAAACGATCATTTTTTTCTCCTAGCGTTTGGGAAACACCCCACTAGATGTCGCCGCAACACCGCGCGGGAATATTCGACCCTCTGGGGTTTGGTGGGCTTTGAACAAAGTGGGAAAAGGATTCCCTGCCGGCGTTTGAGGACTCAGATAAACAACCGTACAATTTCAAATGTTAAATCTCTCCGCCTGCAAGGACTTACATACTGCATGACAGACTGGCAAGGTGAAGCGTCATTGTCTGGAAACCACAGTTCATCAAGGTATACACTCATAACACGTATTAAAAATTACCGACAGTGCCTCAATAAACGGACACCAATACAATTGCGCACGTTTTGTTAACGAGTTAGGTTATGTATGAAATTTCCACTCTTGCTCCTGGAAAAAACGACAAAAATGAAAGTCTCATTCAAATCTTCAAATGTTTCTCTAGGTTTCCCTCTCGCTCTTTGCTTCTACCGCTAAATCACTCCAAATAAGCCGCACAACACTTTCCACGAGTGTTTTCAATCCTATATAAGTATTCAACTACCGGTCAGGAACATTAGCAATACCGCAAGCACATCACAAGAAAACAAGGTTATTAAGCCCGAACCAAAAATAACCATCAACCAATCTTTCCTCTGCATGTTAAACAGCACATCACTTTACACCCTATTTCACGAAACATACCTCATATCCACAGAAAGCCATGACGCGATGAAAGAGTTAATGCTTTTTGAAATACATCCTAAAAGAGGAAAACGTTAGGCACGTGGACATTTCATGTATAACCAGTCGATCAGCTCAAGCCATTATAGCAATCATAAACTGTGCCTGGAATGACTTCTGCATGGATACCTAGAAAGTAAGTCCACACTTAATAAAACCGGCAGTAACGTTCCAGCCCCTCCGGGCAAAGGTCATGCTACTGTCGTATCAGGGCAAAAGAAAATGCCGCTCGCACACTTCCCACCTATGACTTCTATTCTACGTCTTGCATTTCAGCACCAGCTGTACACATCTTATGCATCTAATCACATAAATTGAATATTTTCTTCATATGAATACAGGGCTCATTCATTCTTGGAAGGGAACGATGAGGCTCGTGCTCAAGCCTGAGCTAAGAAACACCCAGTGTCTCCATCCACGACAGGAGCTTTCATGAACCTAACACGCGAAATAATTTGTGCGAACTTGCTTGGGGGCGTGCGAATAAAAGTTATCCAGTGTATCTGGCGTCGTCAGGAGCAATATTAACTTGCTGAAAGATGCGGTTTTGTCGGGGGCGCAGATAAACGAAACCTTTCGGAAGAGGGGCGAAAGATTACTGGTGATGTTTGCGAAGGCCTAAACAAAACGAGGAATCAATGAAGAGAGGCTAACACAGCGGCGTACATCTTTGGTCGTGCGTGGAAATCGGAAATCCTTCGCAGAAGGGGTTTCTTCAGTTCACGCTGTACCATTCAGCATACAAAAAAGTCGATCAATTTGGTATTTTATTACTGCCGAAAGGGCCGTTGTTGAGTTCAGCTGCAAGACGTGCGTGCAAAAAACTGTCCAAATCTCGCGTAAATAGTCCAGAGTTTCTTGAAACGACCATGAAAACAACGACGTCTTCGATCGAACTACTACCGATGTTTATTTGAATCTGTGCAGAAACACGTCTGTAATTCGCTCGGAGGTAGCGATAGCGTTATAGAGAGAAAATTGCACTACCATAAACTGGTAAAGGACATCGGCTTGGATGAAAGTCCTGGGTTAACATCGTGGCGGGCTCCATAAGATCTGTGTGAGGGCTGTCCTTTGATCTGCTATTACTATTTCTGGGGCCCAATACACTAAAATGACGTTATGGCCCAAGAACTGGGCAGAGCCACCGCGCATTTACCTGTAAAAGACCTGTCTTTGTATAACGAGGAAAATAGGTGGTGACCACCACTCCATGCGCATTCACCCTGGAACCATCAAACTTAAGCAACGAGGGTCCATACCAAGTTGCTACAAAGACGCTGGTCATGGCTTTATTGAGTAGAAATGACCTACCAGATAAAAATACGGATTGTTCGTGGTCTGCAGTCACAGCGGTTCCTGGCGTATTCGCCGACCGCTTACATAAGCTTAGGCGATTAGTGTCCTCAGACGCTGGCAACTGTAGGCTCACACGCAGCTGGCTTGCTGATGCTTCATCGAGACAAGCTCTAATCTTCGGTCGCTTTGCGGAAAGCACAAATATAAATTCGTCCGTCGTGTTTTAGAACATACGCTTGCAATGCTGCTCCAGGAAATGAATAATGGGAAGGTGCAGATAACTGCGTGCATGACCCGAGCGTCAAGTCCTTCCAGATTTAGGATCGGAAACAGTAACTCTTTGCCTCCTCCTTACAGTTTCGTCATTCCGGAAGCACTGGCCAGTCCAAGAAATGATGCGTCTTCTATGTCTTGGGCTCAAAAACTGATGGGTGGCCAGAATAATCAACTGAAAGCGCTGCGCCCGCGTCAGAACTTGAGCGGTCTTTTGTCCTATAGCTTCGAAACGCGCTAATATTGCGCCCACATGGTTTCTTCACGTTTTTCAGCCCGCATGACCAGTGATAATCACAGAAGAGTCCAAAGAGGCTCCCATAAGTGGACGAACAGAACGCATACTTTTGTTTGTGGGGAGACGGTGTGCGAGGCCAAGGGCACCAGCGTAGGCCATGGCTTGGGACTTCCAGGGTTCTTTGTTCCTAAGGATTGCTGCACATATTGAATATTGAAGTTAGCGAGGGAAGGGACCGCAGAGCTGCTCCTGGACTACAACGCGGATGGTCGGCGGTAAAGTAGACGTAGAATTCCGCGTACTATCGGCGTCGTTAGTATTTCCCACTTCCACAGAGCGGCAGCCATTCTGCTTAGCACTCATTTGGCGGGCCTTCTAAGTTTTGTTTTTTGGGGCATAACGGTGTTTACCGGATTACGAAAATGCCTAGAAAACAGTCCCTTTCTTCGGTATGTGCCTTAGAAGCATAACATCTCTTTTGTGGGCTCACCTGAGCTGCCTCTTCAACTCTGTGAACACAACATTTTGGTTAGGGTGTGGCATGCGCATCCGCAGAAAGAGTTCGGCCTGCTGTTTCCTCACAACCGCAGTGGACGCCGTTAAACATTTCCTACTAAATTCTTGACAGGACTCAAGCGATCTCTTAGGGTTTTGAAATCACGTAGGGTTTAACGCTCCGATACAACGCAGGCGATAAGACACGCCGTAATGGATGGCTCCTGAATAATTGTTACCTACTGGGGATTTCTAGCGTGTGCTGAAATCTCGTACACACGGGAGTTTTTGCTTTTAGCCTTGGTTTTCACAAAAAGACCAAGTTCAATCTTGAACGTTGAAAAACATGCCTTAGAGTCAATCGTCGTGCCAGCGGGTAAACAGCGTCATGCGATCGAATTTCTGAAACCGGTCTTTGGGATCATCCAAGGATGAGGCATGGAGAGATTGTGGCTCCCTGGGTTGTTGAAGGAGTATGCGAGAACTCGCACCTTTGTTCATGGTTGTGCCACCATGTCTCCTTTCTCCAGCCTCTCTGGAAGTAGTCACAACTCAAGGTGCCATCCTAGCTGTTACGCTTTTCTGGCTACTTGCATTTGTATAGGCTTTATGTGCCTCGCAACTTCACCAGATGTCTTGTAGCCAAGGACTGCGGAGGTTGCTTCAGCGAACAGAGTTTATTGAATCAATCGTGTGCTTCGCTAACAACTGAAAGCCTACACAAGAGGCGAAGGAGCAGTGATCACAGTAACGTGCGCGGGCGAGTGTCGGGGAATCTAATTCCGTGGTGTTGTCATTGCAAGCATTTCCCATTGGCGTTATTCTTTCGAGAAACGTCAAATCAGATGTAAAACAATGTGGCGAAAAAACATTGTGTTCCCACGACGAACATCGGATACACTCTTTCAATGAAATAATTAGTCTGTGCTGGATACAGTCACAAACCCCTCCCGTGGATAATTGCGTGCGCTAGCAAGAACCAATGAAGGAGGGCGCGGGGCAACAGTTAATTATATTTTTGCAGGGTGGCCGGCCTGTGAGTTATCACGTGTGCTGAGATTGCTGGGGTGAATGACATCACAACGAAGATGCTCGACTATGTTTTAACTATATATGTTAACCTCAGTAACAAGAGATTACAGGGCAACACCCGACACAAGAAAAAAAAGAACCTTCGCACTTCCATCGGCCTTGTGCGTGCCGGCACTAATCTGCTGTACACTAAGCGCTTGCGTGCGCTGGGAGGCTAGTGAGCGGCGTTAACTAGATAGTAACACAACAAAGGACAATTAAACACACTAGGTGGCCACTATGGAGGAACTCGATCCACGGTGGCCAACGCTTTAACCTTCGGCCTCGGAAACAAAACTCAGACAGCTGTACGCGACACGCGAAATACTAAAGAGGCCAACACTTGTTTAAACCTCGACAACGCCACTACAAAAAAATACTGACAAGTACATAACACGCAACACAATATTTGGGACAAACATCGTTAACCCCCGACAACAGCACTTACTATCCAAAAATCTAGAAGCTCTGCAAGCTGTACACGCCACGTGAAATACCCTGCTACATCATTACCCTCATCAACACAACTACTACAAACACGACACCCACAAAAAAAGGAGAACTCTCAACCCGTTAACTACAAGCGAAAGCAGGAAAACCAAAGAGGAGGCGGATATCTTAATCCGATGCAACAAACAAATTACGAAGGCGAGGCGCGGCAAAAGAAAGTCTCGACGAGGCCAGGAAAAGCCGCAGGTTCAACGGCGGAAAGTCACGGCGAGGTGGAGCCAGCGTCACCTGGCAACCGCTTAGGTGTTTCGGGGCTCCGGGTCGTGGAAGAATCTCGGCCATGGGACTCGTGGTGACGGGAGAACTCGAGCACTAAGCCGAGGTGTTGGTAATTCTGTCGCGAGCCTACCGACGTACTTCCACTAAAGCGCGTCATCCCCGGACCCTTCCCCGCGTAGCACGTTTAAGAATCTCCAGCCGACTGCCCCTAGCGACCGCTTGCGCTCGCTTAAATAACCTCCGCCGGCCATCCCGTAGCACTGCTCCGACGTCTTCCCCATTGGTCCTATGTTCCCCCCTCCAGGGACCCTCGCCCATTCGCCACGGTCGCAAGCGCGCGTCTGAGCCAGCGATCGTGACGTCACCCCTCGCACCTGCTGTCCGCTGTAATGTTGCAGCCCGCCTTCGTCCTCGTAGCAGGCAGGGCGTAACAAAGGGCATGAGCGCGAAGCTGTGGGGACCCCCAGATTCCTCAGCGCGCTGCGAAAATGGCTGACCCCCGTCAGAGAGGGCGACGAGTCGGCCACCCGAATGTAAAAAAATGGAGGGCCTGGCCTTCAATTTGTGACAGATACTAAGAAAAATATGGACACTGGTGCTTCCCTTCTAACGTGTAGGCCAGACGACTGAGCGCAGCCAGACCCCGGCGATAAAATACAAAAGGTAAAAAAACACAAACTACATTTCCAGGCAAGCTGGATATGTATCAGGGGGTATGTAGCTGGCGACTAACGAGACGTTTGAAAAGAGACCGAAACAACGACAATCAAGGCAGGGAAAGCCGATGTGTTCTTGCGCTCTTTTTGAGGGCTCTCTCGTTTCGAGCTACGCAATGCTGACAGTGCCTCCGCTTCTTACACCCAGGACCTTGTGCATAGCATCATAATGCGGTGCATATTCCTTCCTCCAGCCCACACCTCTTCGGCGGCGCAGTAGTGGATGAGGCAGAATAACCACATGGTATGTCGTCTTGTGGGAGACTACCCTATCCAGTACAATCACCTCCCCCCGGGGGGATAAGCCATCCCGGCGACTCAGTGATTGAAATGACAAGGGTATCGTATTACGGCATTAAACCTTCGATGTGCTCAATTTCACGACCTGGACAACAAAGCTCTTAGGCGAAAGTCACCGGCTCGACGAGGTAGTTACCGGCAATGTTTGTAAGATAATCTTTATAAGCCGTCGTGTTTAGCAGGCAGTATTGCCAAAAGACAGAAAGTGGGGCATTGCACACGAAGCGATTCAGGAGATCCATGTTCAAACGTGGATCCTATTTGGGAAACTTGGGTGCATTCAGAGGCGTCGCGGCAATAGGGTAGAATAGTGTAGGTTAGGCAAGGTGGCTCAGGTTTATTTAGAAGAAAAAATGGTGAAAAGCTTGCGGTCGCTTGCACGACGGTGTAATGTGTGCACGTGATGAGAGGTAACATTATAATACCGCGAACCATGCATTTCTTTTGTTTATTTATGTTTTCCTATTACCGCCCGGCTGCACCGGTCTGTTTTATCTGTGTGCCAAGGGAAGCGCGTGTTTTATTATTTCTTTCTATGCCGCCGGTGTTATCTCTTCTGATAGGGAAAGCATTCCGAACTAAAGTGAACAGACCAGAATAATCTTTCTTGTCTGGATGCAAATCGACGGTTCGAGAAACACTCGCGCCGGAAGATAAAAGCCTGCAGAGCAGACGCCCGGCTGTAATTCGAATCGCGGAGAGCGGTTTACGCACGTCACATTATTGCTTGCGGTATCCCCCTTGTAATCTTTGAGTTGTTAGGGGAGCACAAGTTCGCCCAAATAAACTTGTTTTTCTTCAAGGCAACTGTGTAGTCTTTGGCAACATGACATCCGGTGGAGGTTCTGGGTATATGAACACTAAGCCATCGTCAAGCTGACTAGCAAGTCCCATTCCTGCCAGCCGCCAACAGCAAGGACTTCAGCCGGAGTTTGGACTGATTCCGGATAAAGTGAATAAAGAAGACGTTCCGCCCACCACCATGATAAACGCAGGCACCTTGACCAGCACTACCAATCCTGCCTTCGTTCTTCAACAGCCCCGGGAAGCACCATCGTTCCGCAGATCTTGCGGAGAAGACAATGAGGACTGGTTGGAAAAAGTGGAGCGCGTCCGCATCTTTAACCAATGGGATCACGAAGAAATTTTCCGCCACGTTTTCTTCTATTTAGAAGATACGGCCCGAACGTGGTTTGAAAATTATGAAAGCTCCCTAACCAACTGGACTCGCTTTAAGAGGAAGTTCCTTAAAGCATTCGCTAGAGTCGTGCGCAAAGAACGAGCCAACTTTTGTTGGAACCGCGCACGCAACACCCCAACGAAGGGGTCGTGATACTCGTTGAGGAGATGAAGCAGCTATTTTGCCGCGCGGACCCCGAAATGACAGAAGAAAAGAAGTTGCGGTTCATAATGCGCGGTGTGAAGGAGCAACTGTTTGCAGGACTTGTACGAAATCCGCCAAAGACCGTCGCCGAATTTGTGACCGAAGCCAGCACCATTCAGAAAGCCCTCGAAATGCATGGATCGCGCCAAGTGGATGGTCGTATCGACAGACTACATGACACGTTACGCAGAGACTGCTGCTCTTCCGAGGGGGACAGCCCAAGAAGTCGCAAGGTTATTTAAAAGTTAAGTTTTGCTGCGACATGAAGGCGCTGAAGTTGTAATCACGGACCGCGGAACGGCCTTTACTGCCGAGCTGATGTAAGGAATATTACGCTACAGCAATACGGATCACCGAAGAACGACGGCCTACCACCCACAAACGAACGGACTAACGGAACTTTTGAGCAAGACGATTGCGGATATGCTGTCCATGTACGTCGAGGTTGAACATAAAACATGGGACGAAGTGCTCCCATATGTCACTTCTGCGTACAACACGGCTATCGAAGGAACATAGCAGATAATACCTTTCGAGCTTGTCAATGGAACGCGGCCGACTACGATGCTTCCGCACGTACAAGACAACGATCTTAACGCCGACGTCCAAGGATAGCTTTAGCGTTTGGATGAGGCCCGCCAGCTCGCTCGAGTTCGTACAACGAACCAGCAGCTGGTGGATGCCGGCCGCTAGAACCTCCTACACCGAGACGCCGAGTACCACGCAAGGGATCGTGTGGGTTTGGACTCCCATCCGACGACACGGACTGAGTGAGAAGCTTCTAGAAGGTATTTCGGAACCTACCATATTCTACGTGTTGGCCAACTTACCTACGAAGTTATCCCCAATGGTGACTCCGGCACATCACGAGGACGCACGCCACCCGAAGTCGTCCACGTGGTTTGCTTAAAATCTTTCTACGCACGATGACGGACTTTTTTTTTATTTCTTTGGACTGTCGCTCATTTTAGGGTCGGGTCGATGCACTCTTAGAGGGGGGTAATGCCGCGAGCCATTCATTTCGTCTGTTAATTTATGTTTTGCTTTTACCGCCCCGCTGCGCCTGTCTGTTTTATCTGTGTGACAAGGGAAGCGCGTGTTCCATTCTTCGTTTCTATGCCGCCTGTGTTATCTCTTCTGACAGGGAGAGGATTCGGAACTAACGTGAACAGCCTAGAATAATCTTTGTTCTTGATGCAATTCGACGGTTCGGGAAACAGTCACGTCGAAAATTAAAAGCCTGCAGAGCTGATGCCGCGGCTTTAATTCGAATCACCGACACTAGTTTACGCACGTCACTTTTTTGAGTGCTGTATCGCCGCTTGTATTCTTTGATTTGTTAGGGGAGCACGAGTTTGCTCCAATAAACTTGTTTTTCTTGAAGACAACTGCGTCGTCTTTAGTAACGTGACAATATCCTGAATTGAATGGTCGGACAATATGTACATAGAGAGCATATTGTCACAAAGCCGAAGACGACGTAGTTGTCTTCAAGGAAAACAAGTGTATTGGCGTGAACTTGTGCTCCCCTAACAACGCAAATAATACATAGGCGGGGAAGCAGCAGTGAACAAAGTTAAGTGTGCAGACGAGCATCGGTGAGTCGAATGCCGCGGCCTCTGCTCTGAAGGCTTTTATCGTTCCGCGCAAGTGTTTCTTAAACCGTCGGCCTCCATCCAGAACATTGTTTATCAAAGAAGAGTATTCTGAGCTAGTGAAGTTAGGGCGAAACGCTCTTCTGATCAGAAGGAGATAACCAGTGCGGCATAAAAATAATGAAGGTAACCATCGCTTCTCTTTGGAAACCGATAACAAAGACAGGTGCGGCCGGGCACCAAAAATAAATCATAAACAAACAAAACTGATGCGTGGTTCGCGGCACACGAAGCGATTCAAGGGATTGATGTTCAAATGTAGGTGCTGCGGGAAAGCTGCCATGTCAAGACACCTGCCGTCCTTAGTGTTCTGATGTCAAGGTTCGATCGAACTGGCAACATTCCTCGGCATACCTCCCAATCTGGGAAAGTGAGGTACATTCCGAGGCGTCGGAGCGATAGGGAAGAATACTGTCGATTAGGCAAGATAGGTCACGTTCTTATAGAAAGAAAAGTGGTGCAAAGCTTGCGGTAGCTTGCATAGCGGTGTTATATGCGCACGTGATGACAGGTAACATCCTATCCTAAATTCATTAGTCGTATGATATGTACATGGAGAGAATATCTCCAAGGGGGCGGTTTAACCATTCAGTTAGCCCACTTGTGTGTGGATGGTACGAAGTCGTAGTTTTGAGGACAACGTGGTGTTCCTAATGCACAGTCTGTACACCATCAGAGAGAAATACCCGTCGTCTGTGACCAAGCGAATATCTAGGCGCACCACGGCGTAAGACATACCACGGGAGTTTAAGAATGGCGAATTCACGCGCGATTGCTGTGGATAGAATGGCTGTTTCGGCGTATCGTAAGAGGTGATCGACCCCGGTGGTGATCCAATGGTTGCCTGATGTAGTTCGTGGAAAAGGTCCGTACACGTCAATGCCAACCGGATCGAATGACCATTCCGGGCCTGGTAGCAGCCGCAACTCTCCAGTAGAATGCCCTGAAGGGGTCTTGCGAAGGTGGCAGTCAGTGGACAACCGAATGTACTTTGCACGGAACCGGTGCATTCTGCGTAAGTTGTACGTAAGCGTAGGCGCTGATACGTCTTCGGCGTTCCAGCATGGCCACATTGGGCGCCAGCATCAAACAATGCGCATGCCTGCGAGTGCAGGTGACGCGGGATAACAAGCAACCATTTGCGGCCCTCTGCAGAATAGGTACGTCGGTATAGCAGCTCGCCTCGAAAGGGCGAAATACGCGGCATGGCGCTCTCGTTTGGGAGACGCGGAGGACGTCCGGTGGTTTACAAAGAAGATCAGGATAGAAGCAATCCGAGGGTTGTTCCACTGCTCGCTTGCCATGTTGTCAATTTGTATTATGATGACTCTGTGCAAGTTGACACTAGCGCTCACATTTAGGCTTCCGCTGGTAATGGCACACGAGAAAGTGCACCTGTGTCCATGTGCCTTCTTCCTGGCCGGTGAACAACACGAACATCGTACTCCTGGAGCCGAAGTGGCGAGCGGGCCAGACGTCAGGGCTGATCTTAAAATGACACCAAGCACCATAAAGCAATGGTGCTCCGTTACTGCCGAGTGCCTTCTACCGATGTGATACTAGATGGTCTTATTGCCTTGGCCAAGCGATTGCAAGGCACTCTTTTTCTGTTACAGAGCAGTTGTACTCCGCTTTTGTCAGAGCGCGACTTGCATACGCCACAAAATATGCATCGAAACTAGCTTTGCTTTGTGCAAGGACAGCGCCCAGACCGGTACAAGTAGCGTCCGTGGAAAGCTTAGAGGGGGGGGGGGGCTATGGTCAAAATGGCGCAATATTGGTGGTTACGTCAGAATCTTTCGGTAGACGTTGAACACCATTTCAGTAGCGTTGACCGGCCTAAACGTTCTTTACTCTCACCAATCAGCTTCGTCAACAGCGCGATGATAGACGGCAAGTTCCGGACAAATCATCAAAAGTGTGAGCAAATCCAAATATAGCTTCGAAGCAATTTCATTGTGCTCCGTTTAGGGAACTCGCTGACAGCACACTGTTTGGCTGGGTCTCGTAGGACACACTCTTTAGGTACGACCTGTCCTAATAAAATAGGTCTGTGGCAGGCACAACGGCACATGTTGAGGTTCATTTTCTGGCCAGCCGAAGGCACCTAACGAATTGGTCAGGTCGTTGGTGGTGAGTCGTTGTGTCCGGGGAAAACACGATAATGTAGAGAAAGTAGCAGAAACAGATATGCCATTTCAGTCCACCTTAACCTTTTCGTGTCATTTATTCGAATGTCGCTGGCGAATTATGCGGTACCATGAGGATAACGCCAAATTCTAAGAGTCCGTCCCATGTCACAAAAACGTTGTTTTCTCTTTGTCTACCTCAGCGAAAGGTACTTGCCAGTTAGCAAGTGTTAATCTAATGAACAAAAGACCTCGGCTCTTTGCAAGTTGTCCAGCGTGTCATCTCTTTGACATTGCGCATAAACGTACTTTCGTATAACTTGCTATAGGTATAGTCGACACAAAACCTAGCACACCCATCCTTCTTGGTGACAGGCACGACTAGAGAGGTCCAGGAACTTGTGGAGGGTCAAAAAACGCCCCGATTCAGCATGTTGGCTACAAGCCCCTTGATAACGCAATCTTCGTTGGATGACACGCGGTACGGTCGCTGCCGCAGTCGTGCGTGGTTCCCACCTTCTACACGATGCCACACAGTTTTCCCGCTCCACATTGATGTTTGCTGGCAGTCCAATGATGCGTGGAATTGTTGTAGAATAACCAAGGGGTCATCGTTGTTTATTATTATTTTCGATTGCATGCCTGTGGGCATAACAAAATTTACAGGTAGATATGGCACCCGCGCTTACTAGCCTCTTACCTGGAGAACGGCCTTCACCTGCGACATAAGGGCAGCCATGTTCTCCTTGCGTGCAATCAGGTTCAATACACCAGAGTGATGAATGTTTAGGCTAGTGAGGGCAGACAGATGTGTCCGCACAGTTGAGTTCCGTATTTCCTGGGGGGTGATGTACCTGAAATAGTGCACAGGAAAAAAGCTGTCATTCACAACAAAATAAAGGATTGCACTTTGTGAAAATAAAAATTCATTCAGGACACTACGCATAGCCATTATATATGTCGGTCCATAACTCAGGCCTGAGACGCCTATGAATATTTTAAATATATTGTTACAAAGTATAAACTGTTTCGAAGAGATTTAGCTCGGTTTATATTTATAGCTGTGTTAGAAAGCCGAGATGGGTGGAAACCGTAAAATATCTTACTCCTCTCAAAGCAGTCTGTGCCGGCTGGTGACGGTCGTCTCCTTCTAAGAAACATCTGGCAAAACATGATTTATACCCCGACAAAAAGTCCGACAAGACTTTCCTGTTGGGCTGACAGCACGCCTGTGGGGCCAATAAGAAATTCTGTCGGCACTCTATCGCCCCAATAGCCTAGTCTTCCAACTGGGAGCTTCACCTTGATTGCGTTTGTGGGGCCAATAAGAAGCTCTGTCGGCACTCTATCATCCCAACAGCGTAGTCTTCCGACAGGGAGTTTAACCGTGATGGTGTTTACCGGCTCCCCAACACGATCAGTGAACGCCAACAGACGCCTTGTTGGTAATCAGCGGCGCGAGCGCGCCATCAGACAGAACCGACAGACGCCCTGAAGGTGTTTTTAAGGCCTAAACAGCAGCGTCTATATCTGGCATAGACTCTAAACGTCAACGTTTGTGTTCTGATTTTTCCCTTAAATAAGTAACAGTCAGACGGACGATAACATAACGATGTCAAGATAGGCTTTGGCTCATACCACGACAAGCACAATAGTTTGTTGCTGCAGCCTGGGTTGCTCTTCGTCGAGAACAAACTGAACCGGCTGTACAGCTTTCTTCGAGGGCGTGTATGCAGGGGTTCTATCTTCCTTTTTCGCGAAGGCCGCCCGGGGCGGCCCCTGTAAAATCTTTTTCGCTCGTCGCTGCCATCCACGGTGCCTGTTTGCTGTACTTATTATGTAGCCGCCACCGCATGCTTCGGTCGCTATCTACTACTGCCTTGCATTATCCCCACTTGTTACAAACTCAGAGGTTTTGGCACTGTTAGCAGTCGTTTTACACGACGGGTTTGATGCGCCTGACATGCCCGGAGTGACATCGCTTGTAGTATCAGCGCGACGTTGCTTGTCTGCAAGACGGTTGCGGACGAACAATCGTTATCAACGCCAGAATTCTAACGGCATATTCCAATTCATTCGGGGCTACCGTGGCTTGCGCGGAAAAGGTCTGGTTGACCTGCGATAGCTTTTCTTGAGTCACATTAGGGAGCTTTGGCTCAATCGCTTGCAGCGCTAGCAATGTGGCCTCGTCTGCAAGTTCGGTGAGTGAGAAACAAGCGTTAGGACAGCCAGAAGTTCAAAAATGCAGCATAAACTAGACACAAACGACAAGATTCGTTGACAACTTACGTAAGTATACAGTTGTTTTAGGCGCTCCCGAACCGCCTGCCAAGATAGCTGAGTGGTAGCGCGTCCGCTTACTGTTTTGAAGGTCCATGGTTCGATTCCTCGTCGAACCTCGCTTTTTTTTCTTTCCCGGCGAGGGTTTTATTAGCTCTCTTTTTTAACACCAGGGTAAGCGCCTGTTCCTTCCTTTCCATCACGCCGACATTTACCACCCTCTTTCTAAACCCAAAGTAGCTTGTTTTCTCGCACCTTCTCTCTTGAGAAGCCCGCCGTGAAAACAAAACCCGCCGTGAATGAGATTGCGTTCGAACAAAGCTTGTTGGTGTCCGCGAGACGAAGACGACAGTGAAGGAGAATTGTACGTTAGAAACATCGTTTTTTGCTAGGGAGAGTGCGGAATTTTTATTAATCTGTATTTAGTTGGAACGATTTCTGGTTTTTATGAGTCAGTGGTTCACTAGACCCCCATCTCATTTGCTCTGAGAGCCTAGGTGATTTAGCATACTTGTTTGGCGCCCAGTCCACCGTTTCCGCAGAAGTCAGCATCAATATACACTGAAGCTAGACCTTGCCTACCATGCTCGCGCTGTAGTACACGGCTGCTAAAAAAAAGAAAGCGTACACTTGATTCTTTGGCTGGCGTCTCGTAGGTGGTGTGAAGTCGTGCAGTGCGCTTCCGTGCAGTGCGCTTTACAGCTATTGCGTTCGCGAGACCGGCTGCCGCCGTTGCGACCTCGCGGTCTTCGGGCCGCGATATGCGTGCCGTTCTCGTGACGCTCGGCGACAGCGTCGTGAAATTGCCGCACTCGCTCGCCAACGCGCCCCGACAGCGTACGAGTCGACCGGGTGCTGGCGGAGTTCAGCTGGAATAAAAACAGGCAAGAGATGAGGACGCAGGAGGTGTAGTTAAACAGATGAGAATTTACAAAGTGTAAGGGGGAGAAAATAGTATGCAAGGGCAGGAAACGGTGAGAGAGTTCGGGCCGCGCGCCAGCGAGCGAGTGCGGCGATTTCACGACGCCTGAAGTTGCCGAGCTTCACGAGTCCGGCACGAATATGACGACGCCCCTCTGAGAGTTCATAGAGGTATAGAATTCACATACGTGCAAATTGAAGGTGAAATGCGCGCATGTGGCCTCGCAGGGAGCTAGCATGGTCTCGGGGTAGTGGGGAAATTTCGCAACGCCTACGAGGCGCCTGCCGATTTCGTCAGAGAAGCTCTCGGGGAGTCTGGGGCTTGATATCAGAGGCATATGTAGTGTTTAAATTAGTTCAGACAATTGAGCGAATTTGCAAGTTCTCATTTTCGCAAAACCGCAGGCCATACAGAGACTAACCAGAAAGCTGTAGGCACTCCCTCAACTCGATTTATATTGGAGAATTGAACTTGCAGATACAAGTCAGACATTGAAATGGAGGAGCCTCAACTATCACACACCAGAACCGATTGAAAGCAAGGGATACAGATCAGCTGCTAGGATGATGCGTTCTATGCAAATTAGCTCAGCAGTGAGCTTTGCATATATCATGCATACCCCACTCACAGTACCTGCGGGTCTAATAAATACATTGTTAGTGTGACCTAAATTTCTCTTGGGGTGTTCCGGGATTGTTCTTATTAGTGCTTGGAGGTTACTGTCTTTAAGCGAAATAATATCTACTTGATGTAAGCATTCGTGCTTTGTGTGTGCTATTCTTGTATTTCAACAAATGTCACCACACTCACAGATTATGCACCTGCAGGTGCTGCTGCTGGCTGTCCTGGGTCGGCTGCCTTCCAATCCAGTTTCAAAAGCTTTGCGAAGGCCTCCCACGGCCAACCGACACTGCACCTGCTGTACCCAAGTACTGCCTGGCCTTCCGTTGGTGCTCCGTACGCTTTGACGCCAGGAATGGTCATTCCTTCATCCATCATCTGGCCGCTTGGACCACCCGTTCAGAAGCCAGCGCATTTGCTCGACACATCAGTCAAGGCACTGCTGCCATAACGGTGCACCTACCGATTATGTACTTTCAGGTTAGTTATTGCATGTTGTGGAACCTGTCATGATGTATACCTGTGGCCTCTGATTATTTGAAACATTTTCATGAAGCAGTACTGTGCGTTTGAAGCGTGTCATTGCTTAGCAGAGATGTTGAAGAGAATCTGGGGCCGATGAATAAAGCGCAAGAAGAGGAATTGGACTGACTTTAAAGCAAGTATTCGTATGTAATCAAGCCAAGCAAACATTTAGGATCTTTCGATATGATTTTGAACTTGCAATAAAAACTGGTGTAGAACTACTTTCCATTTTAAGTAAGCTAACAATTTTATCTACTTCAGATCATACTGGTATTAATCATACTATACCGAAAAGTACATCCCGCAGTCTAGAAATCCGACAGCGCTTTTTTCGCAGTCTCTCATGACAGGCACTATTCTCAATCATTGGAAGATAGTCGAGGTAGCACCAATCTTTAAATCAGGAGACTCTACTTCACCTTTATATTTCCCTAACAAGCACCATATGAAAGGTCGAGGAGCATTTCATCCACTATCGTTTGGCTAATGATTTATAAAATCACAATATCACATTCGAATATCACCACGGTTTTCACAAGGGTTACTTGAGAAACACAACTTTCAGGATTGTTCACGATCTCCATTGATCCATTGACGCAAGCTTACAAACTGCGGTAGTTTTTCTCGTTTTTTCTAAAGCATTCAATCGCATTGCACACCACAGACTACTTTTCAAACTTCACCCTAATGTCCTCACTTCAGCGAAACATTTTCATTCTTCTCAAATGCAGTTTACTTCTCCTAATAACTATATACTTCTTTTGCTGGTGCCACTTTGTTGTCCCCCAGGCAGGTTGCTTGGTCCTGTCTATCTTCCATGTTGCATATCCTCCCATTTAGGTCTGTTTGCAGATGATGTTGTAATTTATCACACAATTTCTTTCAACTACTACCGTCAATGCTTTCAATCTGATCTTAACACAATTAACTCCTGGTGCTGCAATGGTGGCAAGTCTCGAATTGTAAATACTTACTTCATTAACAACAGCCTGATTACCTCTTGAGACAAAGGTGTTTTGGTAGGCTGGTAGGGGAGGGGGGATTGCATGGTGGATTTCAAAAGGTAGATTAATTAGGAAAATAAGATGTGTGATTAATATTTTCATTTGCATTTCAAAGCTCGTTTATTTTATATGTTTAAGCGACTGCCGTGGCTAGGGTGGTGTGCTGTGGAGGCGAATGTTGGTTAGATACCGCTTGGTGTGGCCGCTTTTCAGATGGAGGCAACACGTAAAGACGCCCGTGTTTTGAGATTTCGGTGCGCAGAAAAATACCCAGGTGGTCAAAATTAAGGCGAAGCCTTCCCCTACAGTGCTCCCCATATCCCGAGTGTAGCTTTGGCGTGTTAAACCACCGTTTTTTTCATGTTTTTGGAATAATACCTTGTACTGTAGCAGGTGCAATATAAAGGTGAAATCATGTATGTTTCCAAGAGCTAAATATAAAGGCCATATTGAAGTGCGTTTATGGGTCTATCTCATAGCAGCAGTGAAAGGGTATATACTCTGGTGCAGGTTAAGAACGGCAATGGCTCATGTAGTGTAGTCCAGTGTTTGACAAAATGCCGTGTAGGCAGGTAAAAGCATTATTGCAATGATGAAATGTAGGTCACTGACCAAGTCAAGAAAGCCATTTAACGGTTTGGTGCTTGTTCATGGTGAGCATGTGTCGTGGAAAACGAAGCTATATATTAGGTACTACGCAGTGCAATGAGTTTGCATAGATATGGTGCGGGTTGCCAACCATTATGCTGATAATGTTGGGCGTCGTCTGAACAATGAGGGACTCGAGCAGTAATCAAGAAGATAGATGGCACTCAGTTGTCAGTAATTTCGCCTTGTTCCAGTCGACCACACGTCCCGTCCTCTCACAGTGCTCTGCCAGTGCACTTGTTTTTGCATAGCCCTTGTTCACTTCGTTCCAGTGCTGCGTTAATCTTCTGGGCAGATTTCCCGTTTCGCCAAGGTACACTGATTTGCATTCATCGCAAGGAATCTAATCAACAACACCTGGAAGCTTGGAGCGTGAGAGGGGGTCCTTCACGCTGACAATGTCAGAACGCAGCTTGCTAGTGGGTACATGCACAATGTATGCACTGCGTTTCTTGAAAATGCGTGCGAGAGTTTCACTGATGTGTGTGACATAGGTAATTGCTGCACGTTTTGATGCAGTCCTTGTGGCTGCCTAAATCATTATATTCAAAACAAAGCGAAGAGGGCGACTAGCAGGAATCCGCATTGACATTAGCAGGCAGAAGCGTCCACAAGGCCTTTGTCAATACGTGCTGCAATTCTCGTCCTACACATCAATCAAGCTTTTGCACGCATCTTCAAGAAACACAGTGTGCACATCGTGCACGTGCCCACTAGCAAGCTACGTTCTGACATTGTCAGCGTGAAAGACCCCCTCTCACGCTTCAAGCTTCCAGGTGTTGTTTATTAGATTCCGTGTGCCGAATGCAAATCAGTGTACATTGGCGAAACAGGCAATCTGCAGAGAAGATTAATGTAGCACCGGAACTAAGTGAACAAGAGCCATGCAAAAACGAAGCTCAAACCAGCCCTGACACCAGAGAAGGTCGCATCCCTGAAAGGTATTGCATGTGATATCTGGCATCAGATATCAGAGGTAACTCATAATTTTGCAAAAGCAAGCATCCCCTAATATGAAACTTCTGGCACAATAAATGGTATCACATTTGAGAGTTTTATCAGTCCGTCCGTTCCGTCACGGACGTAGCAAGCGTGTTTACCGGGACCCGTCTGGGCACTTGGGCATTCTTCACGGTAGGGGGATCAGTTCCGCACGCCTGCCTTGGCCATGTCCGCGCCTCCTCGCCCTGATGCGCGCGCAGGCGCAGACCTGTCCCGGTCAACCCAGTAACAACGTAACGAACGGAACGGACGACTGCTAAACCTCTCTGTTGTGCCTGAATGCCATTCATGAATAATGGTTTGCTGCAGGCCCAGCATGTGTTAGCTTACAAGAAAAAAAGCTGCAGGGTATTACTTTATTCCCCAAAGTGTTGCTTTTTACTGGCAACCTGTTTGGCAATATTTGTTACCCTTTTACCACAAAGTATTTTGTTCACAAGGTCATTGAACCTTTAATTATTCTCTCTATCTACAGCTCTTTTTCAGATCTATGTGGCCAGGACTGCGTCTGCGGAGCCCACTGAACCCAGGCTAAAGGTGGTGCGAAAGCACCTTTCGCAAAAGCACGGCGACATGCAGCGCAAATAAATGAGTGAGCAGCACAAAATGAACTTCTCTATTTTTATTTTGCTAAAAGGCCTACACGCTTGCCAAACTTGTAAACCAGTTCCACACCTCACAGCATGTGTCCTAAGTCAATCTCGTCATCGGACCTATAGCTTCACCAACAGACTGCATTCAGACCAACAGACTGCATTCAGACCAACAGACTGCCATCAGACCGACAGACTGCCATCAGACCGACAGACTGCCCTCACACTGACAGACTGCCACCAGGCCAACAGGCTGCCATCACACCAACAGACTGATATGCCGAATTTCCGGATTGGCTGTCGGTCCAACAGCCTTAATGTCTGTTGGGATTTCTCGGGGGGTACACATGAAAAGTAACAATATAATAGCCAAATGCATATAACCGAACGCTTTCTAGCACTCCCGCAATAAAATCGTATTTAACTGCTTTGGTGTGCACCATCGAGCACTGAAGGATTGCATGAAATATTTGATTTGCGCCACTAGTGCATTGGAAGTGGAGGTAGTACCATCACCTAAAGAAAATGGCACAGCTTTATCTTCGCAAATCAAACAACAGCGCTTTTCGGTAAAAAGGTCAGTTTATTTCAACAGGACCTAATAGCAAAATGTTAGGTTTTTGACGCACCATATTTTAAAGGTAAAAGTAATGTCGTCAAAAAGTTTTTGATCTCTTGCGAAGGCGCACAGGTCACCAAAAACTTGTTGTATCGGAGTGCGTGAATGGATTGTTAGTGTTGTAACAGACATCCCTCAAAAGGTCATGCACCCCCACGCTGAAAGCAAAAACTTCAGCGCAGAGAGATCGCGGTCCAGAGTCAGTGGGATGAAGAATCGGATCCGCCTTGTTTTAACTCGCCACAATGAGCGCGGCAAAAATGGCAAATTGGTTGGCACTTGTTCTTCCGGGTTGTTGTTGTATACATAAAAATATGCCGCCGCTGTTTCTGTGCTCGTGTACCTGCTTCTAACCCACGTCCAAGAAGATTTTCGTTCGTTTCTATAGGTCCTGAATTAGGTTCGGTGTACGTTAATTTTCTGACCTATTCCGTATGCGCTGATATAGAGGTGGTACCAGTCCCGGTGGAAACGACCGCAGAGGTTGCGGTAGTCGAAGTGTTTGGCCTTGTTGGGCCACACCTCATACAAAAACAACACTTAAGACGGGACACGAAGAAGGATGCAGAACACATAGAGCGCTGACCCGAAACAGTGTTCATTTGCCTCTCGGCAATGTAAAAAAAAAACGCTGCACCAATATAAGACCAAAAAACTACAGATGCCGTAAACATTACAAGGTTTAAATGAAAAACAAGCACTTTTCTTCACCATTACAACAGTTCGACGATTTCACAACTTTATGTTAACACTTACTCTTAAACGCCATCTCCTTTGGAGAAAAAGTACCAAAAGAGGTGTTTCTACACTCAGTGCCACTATTGCATATCTTGTAAGCTTCCACAGCTCACGCATGCGCTGATTTAAGTAATCCTTTCTCACTCGAGAACGCCGAAATTCTGGCACACAATTGCAGGACGACAGCTGTGAGGTGAGCCAGCCACGGAAGTTTGCTCTTAAACTAGACACGTGATCCATAAGCCTAATGTGCAGAGACACACAAGTGTGGGCTATATACTGCCGGCCACAATTGAAAGGAATGTGCTAAACTACGCGAGTATTGCAATTAACGAAGGGTTGCCCGTGGTTCATGTGGCATTTTCTACGGGAAGGCATACCGTCAATTACTTGCGCGTACGTCCTGGTCAGTCTGTTGAGAGGCGAAAAGGCCGCGTGCACACCAGCTCCTCCCCCATCTTTCCTACGCCTGTGGCGAACAAGATAAAGATAGCGCATCACAGCATCTTTTACTTCTCCCTATCAGGTTCCTGTATAAACAAAGGAGTGTGCAGTTACCGAAAAATCTTGTCGCCCACGCATTGAAGAAAGGAGTCACAGTAACCACATGAGCGCAATCGGCTTGCCTGCGCCTTATAGCTGCTATTTGTGCATTGGTAGCAAAACCTGCGGAAGGCGTTTTCAAAGTTGCCGTGGTGACACTGCGTGTTGGTAAATTCGAGTGTGCACACGTGAAAAGGAACTGTGCCTTCATTGGTCCCAGTGCTTAGAAATGGTCTTTTTAGGCATTGCCCATATCTCAAAAATTTGAACCTTGCCACAGACAAAAACGTCTGCCTTGGACAGGCTCACCAGTCTGTGATCGCAAGCTCATCTAATGCCCTTGACAACGGCCGAGAACCAAGACCGGATGATGCCGTCATTCGATGCGAGCACGGTTTAAGATACACTTTTAGGTGTGGACACAGCAGACCAAAAATCTGTCAAATACAGTTGGTGGCGCCGTGGCACCGCGCGTATGCTTTTGATTGAAAGGGCATGTTGTGGTGGAACTCGAAAATAACCTTTTCAGCATCTTAGGCATGAAGTGGCTTGACCAACCACTTTCCAAAACAACGTGGTTAGCAGGCACCAGTGGCATGCGTCTAAAACAACGTTGGATTTGTGCGGCCACCGTGTGAGCTCACACAACGCGATCTTAACGCGTAATTTATTGTACTAGTGAAACAGCTGCGACAGTTCGAACGTCCAAAGTTCAGTCAAATGCGCGCGGAGCTCCGCGGAACATTGAAGACTGGCAGTGACTTTAACCGCATCAATTCGTCTCCGCTGTTTCGTGCTTGAACAAACCCAAGTTGTGCAGCCTAATTTGCAACGAAAAAACAACAGCGTACTCACACAAGTTTTTTCTATTTCAGAAACTGGGATACTTTTCCTGCACGTCGTGGCGTTGGTGCGTCACCAGAGGCTTTCTTTCAGTCGCTGCATCTACTACGAGTAGCTAGGGGGCTGTAGGCAACGGTAAAATCGAAGGCACTCCATTGTTTGCGAGCACGCACCTCTCTGACATTCAGTAGTACATCCCCTCCAAGCTCCAAAAAGTACTCTTTCGCGCAAATGCACTGTCAGAGAAATGCTCACGGCAAGTAGCATAATTTTCTGTTAGGATGGCTGCAGAGCACGCATTCATTCATTTTTGATCTCATGAAACGTTGAGGACTCTCACGTTTTCTTTCCAGCTCTTGTAGTACGTACTCAATAAGGCATTTCCACCCCACGTTTTCGTTTGTTTGCGCAAGCATAAAATCTCACTTGTACGACTGCTCAACGACTACAACGGCGCACATTCTATTCGGTTTAGTGTTTTATACCCTCTTTGATTGTTACCGACTCAAAACACAAGTCGAGCATACGTTGATACACTTGTGCGAGCGCAAAGGATTTCGCACGGCTTTCTTCAAACTATCGTCTGCCCCACCAGCCGGCGGAACCTGGCAAGCCACGGCGAACAGACATCGACCAGGCGACCGGTTCAGGAAGCTACCGAGAAGGCCCGACAAGGAGCCGAAAAAATCCAAACACCTCCGAGTGGCTGGCGTTGACGCAGCTTCTTTTCTCTCCCGCTGGATGGCGCTGCTGACAACGGTCTCATTGGCATAGTTGGGTGACTTTATTAAGACTACGAATACATGTTATTAAGACTACGAGTTATTAAGGCTACGAGTATAGGTCCAGTTAAGATAGTTGGAAGTTGTGGGGCATTTTTTTGTACGAAAGGGAAAAAAGTGTAGTTTTAGATGTGATGAAATTTCTCAGTAGATTTTGCTCTAGTAGCTTGTAGGCATTTTGCTTGCAAACGGTGGTGCGTGCATGCTTCTCAGCTTTGGAGTAGTGCATGAGGCGCTGCTATCCTGTGAGCACTGCAGCAAGGACGTGCATATTGCTGGCTGTTTTTTGTGAACACAGTACTTTGCTAGCCTTTAAATGGTGGTTGCAAATCTTTCTTAGAAAGCTATTATAAGAAGAAACATTCGAGCAAGCCATGTTTGTCAAGTGCACATAAACCGCTGTTTTGAAAGCAGTAAAGATGATGCTCAGTGAAACACTGCGGCGAATGGTTGGTTATTTACAAAACAGTATTTCTGTTAGAGATGTTCGGAATGTAGCCTGGCTGTAATTTTAGAGGAGTCATAGGTATTAAGTGAAAGAAGTCGTGGCTTTCTACAATGCTGTGAACCTCTTAAAAATAGGTCGTCAGAGAGCTTGCAAAGTGCTGTACTGGTAAACAATGAGTAGTGAAATGAATTCACGCACGTTTTTTGGAGAAAATAGTGTTTCTAGCTTTACTTGTAACACAACCGCTGCTGGCTTTAGTGAGCAACTACTGATGGCCCGCTGCCCCCTACCCCCCCCCCCCCCCTATAAACACATACACACCTTTTTGGCCACTTGCTTTGCCATCTACGACTGCACGCTTTAATTTCTGTGGCCGGAAAGCTCGTGCGAGCGTACTGAGTTTGTTCCCTGCCACGTCCGTGGCCCTCAGCAATATTGGAGCAGCAGAGTATTACAATCTAGGCAACTGACCATTCTAAGCGGTTGTGCAAATAACTGGGCCTATTTGTTTCTTATCGCGTGTGCTTCCTTCTTTTTTTGAGGTTCAACACTGCGAGGACACCTATGTGCGAATTTTGCGGCGTGTGCTTCTTGCAATACCCTTACATTATTACCCAACACTAAAGAGGAAATGCGGCACTACGCCGTAATTGAAACAACTGAAACAAAGCCAACGGTATGTAGGCTATAAAAAAGTGCAATAGTGTAAGTACATGGTCCAGGTTTTGTATTTTCGTTATAGAAGCGTTTCTTTGCCGTCGTTCGCACAAACTTTTTTTATTCGGTGACTGCTATGAGGCTTTTTGATCTTAGTGAATATACGAATAAATGCTAATATGCTGCAGCACGGTTGAGATGCACTGGTTTAATTTGATAATGTTACAGGTGGGGAAATGTAGTATGATGCTTAATAATGAGAGAACTGTACCAATTAGTGTTCTCAAAATACACATTTATTGGGCTTTGTTTTTCCAACTGACAGATTGAACTAGTTCTCATGCCTTTTTTAACACATACTTCAGCTGGTTGTGTAATGAGTAAACTCGCCTGCTAGTTTCCCACAGTGGACTGGGACACTTATACCCTAGTTACACGGCCACAGTTACCCCGTAACCATAATTGACGCAAACTGAGCTTGGCCACCTTAGTTCGGTAATGCTAACCTCAGTTGCCTCTGCCGCAGTGTTCAAAAATCGCACAAGTCAGTTTGGACGCAAGTGGCGGCGCATCAGCGGAGGTGAAAAAAATCCCCTGGCGTTCGCAGGAGACGAAGGCCTCAAATACCGTGAGCCCCAAAGCTGTCCCCAAGAGGACCTTGCGCTCTTTGCGTCGCTCTCGCAGTCGGCACGGCCGCCCGTGAGCAGCAGCTTGTTTCTCGGTCCGCCCGATCAACTATGACAAAAACATAAATTTGTAAATTCCGCTCATCTTTAAAAAAAAATGGACAAAGCAGGCAATCATGAAGCGTTTTCAGCACTCGGAAACAATCCGACCGGAGTTCCGCCGTGCCTGCAAACACGCCGCCGCGTCTGTCCGCACGGCACTGAAAGCGGCTCGAACCGGCCAAAACTACGGCAGCAACAGCTTGTCGCTGCTCTTCGAAATCAATATGATCACAGGAAAGAACATCTACACGCGAGAAAGTGGATGTTACTGCGGTTAAAAATTGTGCTGTGGATTGTAATTCGCAGTTGTAGAGATACCGCCAGTCAAATATCTACTACTATCCTAATTTCCCAACACCGAACCGACCCGACAAGAAGCCGGTCGCGAGCTGCTGGGGGAGCCCCTTTTTCGCCACGCGCGAGTGCGTCGCGTTTGGGTCTGAAGCAACTGTTTCACGATATTTTCCTCTGTCTACACTGCTTCGGCTTTGGTTTTTAGTGTGAGGTTAAAGGTTTGTTACTTTATTTTTGTTACGCTCACAACCAAGTGAGTGCTGTCGAGACACTTGGAATTTCGCATGTAACAGCCAAAACCGCAGTTTGCGATAACCGCGGGTAAAGTTTAGAAAGCACCATTAAATGTAACTGCGGTTACTGCAACCATGTAACTAGGGTTATGGGATGCTGTAAGGACAACAAAGATATTTGAATATTAAAAGTTTTGTTGATTTCTTGCGAGAACTTCTAGGGCTGCATGTCAAAATTAACAATATTTTAAAGTTTTCATATGAAGGACAAACAGGTACAATGCGGTTACATAAGGAGAGTAGCATAAACGAAGAAAATGTGTTTTGCAAGTGGTGGGATGTTGCACCATCCTTTGTATGGCTCTTCAAGTGCATGGCAGCTTTGAAAGTTGAATTATTGGCAAATCACGTAAATCATGCCTGGCATACCATCGGAACTGCCTGATGGTTCGGGTGAGCTTGAGTTGCCTGCTTCTACTCAGTGAGCTCCTAATGCAGGAACAAACACTATGGTTATATCATTTTGCACTTAAAACACGGATAAGCTCAACAAGGTTTGATCAGCGATTCCAAAGATATGGTTTCAATCACAATTGTGTGGAGTCTAGTTTGCTGACTGCCCATTTTTTGCTGCTGCCTTCGAGTGTCACAGGGCCCTTGCCACATTATAGTATGGGGAATAGTGAAAACTTCAATCTGCCCCTTAAAAGAGTGCTGGCAGGGAATTTCAAAGAACTGTAGACCACATAAGAAGCTTTCTTTATAAATGGAGATACCCCTCAAGAAAGTTAACCTGCAACTGTTTGGTGGAACATTTTTAAGTAAGTTTTAATATGTGCATGCTCTAAAAAGTTAGGGACGGATTCCTTTTCGACATCGACATCAGTGTGATGCCATGTGTGCCTCTCCCCAAACTGCCTAAGTCAGGGCTCTCATGACGTATCCAAAGTGGCCTGTTCTTCCTAATCTATCTGAGAAAACACAGATCCTTCAGTGATTGCGCCAGTGTTTTCTATTGAACACAATTGTCGAGAGCCATGATCTGCTGCGATGTCTTTAAAAAAATGTCTGCTTTTGTCTTGAGTTAAAAGGAAGGAAACGCCCAAAAGAGGTAACACAAAAGACAAAGCATTAAGTACAAACAACAGCACTCGTGTTTTCCTCATTTCATTGTCTTGTATATCTCGCCCATGTTGCAGTGTCGCGTTTTTCAACTTAGAATCAGCTTGGCCTAGCTTCAACCCTAGCAAGTCCTCGTGGGCACTTCATAAAATTATGAATGGTTTAATACGTTTCTATGCTTGCGCGATGCACGCAAAAGGCGAGTTCTTACTTATTCTCCTTCATTTCGAATTGAACAAGTAGTGAAAGGATGAAACTTGCAACATTTGCTGAATATTATTTTATAGCAGGGGTCAACACGCCTTTCAGGCAGAGAGCCTGGTTTAATGCAATGGTCAAGGAGGGGGCTGGACGGCACATTGGTTAGGAGGGAAGGATGGCTTTGCAGGTAAATAGTTTTTTGGGGGGAAATTGAAAGCAGTGTGCACAACTAGAATAGCAATCCTTATCATGTTTATTTTCAGCAGGAATTTCACGAGCTTTCATGCCACTTGAGGGCGAAACTGCCATGTTAGCTTTCAGGTAGTAAGGGACAAAGGAGAAGGGGGTCTACCATTATGGCGGCGTCCACATAGTACTGCCCCATAGGCTGCGGGTTGCCAACCCCTATTTTATGGCATTTTCGTATATCGTCTGAACATGAAACACTGGACAACCTAAGGTTGTCACTTCGTGATGACTTCACTTGTGACACGGATGGGTGGCATCTATGGAAACTTTTGGGGTGTTGCGAACACGCCAGGGCAAATTTTCGTGTGAAGGTTGACAAGCATGCTCTCATTACGCTGCAACTCTTGTGAGAGCATTCAAAATGGTTGCCCGGTTTTCTATTCGTTTTGGTTCCTTGTCCATTTTTTATTCGCAGAGTACCGTATATTATGTGTGGTGTTTTGTTTTGCAGTGCGTGGCTTCTTTCTACTCTTCCTGTCTCAACCGCTGTGGACGAGAGAGGGCGACTGCTGTGCGTCACTGCTGCTGATGTCACAAGTTATGTGGGATTTCTGAATCTTAAAATCCAGGAAATTGACATGCAGTTTGTTAGGGATTAGACAATACCTGCTGTTAATGGTTGCTGATGCGTTTCTTGGCACAGCCATGAAGCAAAGTATGATTGCTTTGTCTTTAAAGTTATTTCAGCCCTTCTTTCAAGCCTACAAAGACGTGTTTGGCGAGTTGGTGCATCTTAACAATACTCGAACTTGGCGCGAAATATTGATAATCAGAGAGTAGCTTGTGACAACAGGCAATTACTAGCAACTAACGTTTAGGCAGCGTAAGAACACACATAATTGCAGGCCAAAGTTGCGTGGCTCCACTTGCATGCAAAAAAAGTCTGATAAAGAGTGTTTAGAGCCTAATAAATACGCTCTTTCATTTGAAGACCCGTTGAACTGTCACTGATACAATCGCATCTGTTCTTTGCCATATGGCAAGCTTTCAGCTTTCTGTATCTCCCATCCTCATGTATCAGGGCACCTGGACAACTTTCACCTGCTTTAAGAGCGTCCAGCATGCGCTTTCAGAGGTATGGATGGGGTGATGCCCACTTCGGCAGTTCTCAACCGAGAGTTCATGTTCCCGCAATCGCATGTTCACACACCTTCCAGTGTGCCCTTTGTAGACCTTTCAACATGAAACTGGTATCTCATAAGCAATGTCCCTACACAGCGGCATGCGTAAGCATTGGTGTGCTTTTTCTCGCACTCTTGCCTATAAAAGAGACCCGCAGCAGTTACCCTCAAATACCTGAATGTATTTTTGGGGTAAAGTCTATTTTCCAGCCATTACCTCCCTCAAGAATTATTAAAATCTGTTCACTATGATTGAAGGCACGTGCGATGAGAGATCGCACATAATCATTCCCTCCGAACTCAATGCGGACATGTGGGACAAAGCGATGAAAGCTGCATGTTTTTTCCCGGAGAAGGGGGTGGCTCGCGGTCTTCCGCCAGGTAGCCTCCAATATATCGCAGGCTGGGGAGTTTTATCCTCTTCTCCGTAACGTAGAGGGGTGTATTTCCGGTCTAGAGCAGCAAAAAAACAGGCATGATAACCTGCGTGCAAGTGTGCACTCAGGCTTTTTGAAGCAATAAAAGTTTGTTTTCATGGGGTCTGATTCAAAGGGAAGTATTGAGTTTGCCACTCATACTTCGTGCACACTCAAAACAAAAGAAACGCTGAGACTGTTTGTACAGGTTCAGGCATAGAAGAGGTTGGTGCACAGCGCCGATGGCGGCAGAGCGTTACAAACAACCAATAGGACAGCCATGGCAGAAATGACGTAATTTCGGGGGTGCCAGTGGTGCATCAATTAATGAGAAAAATTGAAGAGAGAACTAAAGGTATTTCCGCGTCTTGTACACTGATTTGCGTGCATGCTGCTTCATGTCTACGTGTAATATTTGGCTCAGGTATTTTTCGCAGTGTAATCGAAACATCGCGTAGGTTGTTTACTGCTGAAAAGCAAGTTGCAGGGTCCGTTTTATCTTGCTTACACTGCGCGCACACGTTCCTGCATGCTTGATGGGTGGTGAAAACTGCACATCAACTGCTGTCATTTATTACCTATCTTATGATATGGGACATATTTTGAAGCTGTGACAAAAATTCACGGTTTTTATTTTCCCGCTCTTTTTCAGCGTTACTGCTTGCATTTTCGGTTCTCTTTTTATTGCTCTATGCGCTGCCACTGACACAAATGACTGCGGGAATTCCAATTTTTTTATCCTGACAATCTGCACGGCGAAGCGCTCCTTAACTTTGTGGAGACGTGACTTGCACTGGTTGGCGGAGATATGGAGTCCAGTGCCTCTTTGCGCAAGAAAAAATATGGTGTTAGTGAAGCGACACGCATTTGAGGCAAACGCAGGAGGCATACCCCATAAGAAAAAATATGATTGTATATCGGAGAGATGAACCATGCACAAGAGCGTATTTATTAAAGAGTGGAGACATTCTTTTTCCCATTTCTTTTCTGCATGTGCATCTATGTACCTCTGCTTGAGTTCTTGCATTGCATAATAGTTGACACTCTGTGCCAGTCCTTGTCAGCTCCTCACACTCTGTGATTGTCAATATTTTGCCCTGTTTACAAGTGTTGTTTCAAGCCACTTTTGCGCTCTTTGGTAGACACAGCTAATGCAATTATTCATAGGCAGCATTGTTCAAATAACGCGTGGACACTAACCGGATTTTGTGTATATGCAAAGGCAGGATTAGGGCACATTGAAAGAAAGGTAAGGTTGGTTTCAAATTGAATGTCTTCGAATTTGAATCTCAGGGAAATATAAAGAGGTCGTGAAGAGAAACTCCATTTGTCTTTGCTTAATTTTGTATACTTGAATGACATTTTAAGAACATATATCCAAAAATTTTCCCAATTCATCGCTTATTGAAATTCGGAGACATCTAAATTCTTGTTTTTAGGTGCATCGCAAGCGACCATGCGCGCATCGCCAGTCGGCAAAGCAACTAGCAGTGACGTCACAGTAAAAACAGTCAGAAGTTAAATGCTCTTTTTGTATATTCTGTACAACTGCAAAACGAATATTTTAAAAATAATGCACCCTTTATTATTTGCCAAACCAGTTTTGTATTAACGTGACGAGTGTCGCGACTACTTCTGTTGTGTGGCAATCATTGTAACAGAACTCAGACATAGCCTCCTGTAGAGGCTATGACTCAGACCTACTGGCTGTTTGTACGATATGTGGCCAGTTGCACTGCTGAAGTTCACGTTTTGCTGCCTATATCGGGCAGCAGAATGGGTATGCATTGTTTATTAAGGTTCCACAGTTATAAGCACCCACACAACACAACGTTTTTAGAAAATCTTTTCACAGAAACGTTAATGTGCTTCTGCTGTAAGCAATATGCATTTCTGAACTTAGGACTAAGCTCTGTTGTTGTTGCTTTGTTTGGGTAACTGTAGGACAAGAGAATTTACCACTCATAAAACACTGCTTGGTACGAGATCCATTAGGCCTGAATAAAAGTTGAAGGATATGCGGGCAGCTTCTCTAAGTCATCCCGTTACACCTTAAGTTATTCATGTAGATGGCCCAAAACACATGAAGAACATACACGGGCAGTACAGAATTTAAATAATTTATATTTTGATTTTAACCTAATTGAGTTAAAGAGTCAGTGGAAATAACTGGACTTCTCAAAAATCTTAGAGTCATTCCCTCTAAAAGAGTGAACTACATGGTTTCAGTGCCTTCTCCATCACTTTGATAAAAAAAATCAAGCTTGACTTCATGTCTGGAAATTGCAGTTGAATATTGTTCCAGCTGCATCACCAAAGCAGACTTCCGAGTGAACAATTTGCTTTTGCTGTTTCCTTTGCACTGCCTAGCGGTTAAGCCACTTTTGTTCAGAGTTGCCATTTTTCGATTCAGTTAGTAATTATCTTCTTTCAAGTATCTACCAAATCAGATTTTTATTTTTTGCTGGCCAAAATCTTTCTGTGCTTATTTTTAGGCACACTATAAAGATGCAAAAAGAGTCAGCTTGTTTGATGGAGTATTGAGGGGAAAAGGAAAGCTTTTTTATTGTTTGCAACAAAAACTGAGTTTTTTTCAAATATACAATACAAAAATTGAGTGAGTGCAATTAGAAGGGAAGAAATTTCATGCAGACCAGCATAAGATTAGGAAAAATTTTTTTTTTTTGATTTGCAAAGGTCAGCCTGACTTATTTTGTTATGTATTCATTTGGACAGATTTGTTTATTTGTAGATGTATTTTTTTTGTGCGATAGAATGCCCGTTGGCATAAAAAACACCTATTTACAAAAATACATGGGCCCCGGTCTCTCGAAGGAAGTCAAGAAGGCAGCGGTGGTGGGGTCCCCAGAGCCACCGCTGAAGGTCGGGGGGAATTAAAAGGAGAGCAAGATAATGCCTTTGTTGGTGTACAGTTGTCCTCACAGTTAGGTAACTAGGACAGGGAAGCTTAAATAATTTTGTGCAGGGTCAGAGATCAGTTGAATCATGAAGCCACATTTTCTGGCTAAAGGATGTTTTAGGTAGTTTTTGTCATGCGTTCAGTTCTGTTACCGGGGCTGTTGGATTGCCTTTTATTGGAAAAGTTATCTGGATCACTACTCAGTATCTGCTATATGTAACCTAAATATGCTACCTGCAGTTGGCACCTTTGCAACGAATTTAAATTTGCAGCAGTTTAGGTATTACCTGAGGTAATTTCCTTGCATTGAAACAGCAAAAGCAATTCACCAGCTCCTCATTTCTTGCTACACTTGTTAAGTTGTGGTTACCATCCACATACACAAAAAGTGTTGGGTAAGCTTGTTTTGCTTAGTGTAAATTTGAAATATCTTGCGCTCTCTGTCCCCATTCCTGTTCACACCGAATCTGCGGTCAGTACACTGGCACGTTAGCTTAAGGGAGCAGAGTGCCTCTTAGGTGAAAAAATTACTTTAACAGCCTTCATTGTACTGTCGCTTAACCAATTGCACAGCTCTCTTTATTATTGCAGCAGGCTTGCATAGTTGGAATTGCTGAATAAACTTTTTTCTGCTGAATAAACTGGTCTGCTAAAACATTGTGACTTTTACTATGTATTATTACAGGATCACTTTTTTGAACCAGCGCATGTATGAACCAGTTGTATCTTCAAAAAATGTCTTTGGGTCATACATTGTTTGAACTTCCGTAAAGGTTGTCGAAATTTTTTGTAACTTGAAAACAAGCACTGGTAACTCAAGATTCCTGATAAATGTTCTTTGTGGATTTTTTTGCATTTATAAAGGGACCCTCCAGCACTTACCATCGACTATTTGGGATGTATTTAGGTTAAAGCCTATTGTCCCAGCAATCTCCTCCCACAAGAATTATGAAAATCTGTTCACTATAACCGAAACTACGCGCGATGAAAAATCGCGCAAAACTGTTCCCTCTCAGCTCGGCTGCACACAATGCGACGAAAGCTGCCCGCTCTTTCATTGAGTGGGGGTGGCTCCCGCCATTTTCTTTGGGTGCCTTCACTATATCACAGACCGGGGAGGTTTCTTCGTTTCTCCGCAATGTGGAAGGGCATTTCCAGTCTGGTGCCACAAAAAAGCAGACATTGCAGCCTGCTCACAAGTGCGCGCTTAGGCTGGTCGGGCATTTTTAAAAGCAATGAACGTTTTATGTCGAGTTTTCTCGTTGAAAGTGGAGTATCTAGTCCATCACTCAAACTGCGCGCACTCAACAAATAAAAGAAACCCCAAAACGTTAATTTAGCATGTCTCCATACCAGCTTCCCACTTGTCGGTGATCCTCAGGCTCAGGGTTTGAAGAGTTTGGTACACAGCGGCCTCGACGGCCGATCGTCACAGGAAATGCGAGAAATAAGCCGCGAAGTTGACTAGCGGCAGCCAATAGGACAACCATGGCTGCAATGACGTTGTTTAGGCCATGCCAGGGGTGCATATTGAGAAAAATTGAAAGCGCGGTTGGTTTTTCTGTGTCTTTCACAGTGATTTGCACGCCGATTGCTTCACATGTATGAGTAATATTTGGCTCAGGTATCCCTGGCAGTGTAATCTAAACTTCGCGCAGGTTTAGCTTCATTACTCAAGGATTGTTGCAGGGTCCCTTTAAAGCAAAATGCATTGCACATCTGCAGTTTATAGATCTGTAGTGGCCTTGAACTGACTCGCTGAGTTTGGTGACTGTGAGCTGTGCAGCATTGTTACTCGTCATTTCTTTTTTTTGTGCCCTGCTGCAGGCACTCCTGAGCATGGCAGCTGTGGTTTCCATTGGAGCAAGGCAGCTGTACTCTATCCATCACCACCATAGCGGTCGCATCAAATGGAAGCAGCATCACTGTATAGGCAGCAATTCAGGGAATAAATATGCCCCACATTTCTTAATAAACACTGTCCTTGCCAGTTGCTGAATTTATTTTTTTCTTAAAAGCACGAATGATTGCTGTTACAACTTCATAAATTCAGAAGTTGGCTGCAGAAACAGCTTGGCTATACTTATTCTAGGGCTGGATGAGAACTGCAATGCCACAATTGAAACCCCTAAGCAGTGGAACAGCCGCACGGGTAAGTTGCACTGCTTAAGTTCAACCATGGCTGAGCAGCTACGGTTTGACAGCTGGCCCCATGGCTAGGATGAATAGCCGTTGTTTGTGGAAGCTGAATGGCCATGCGTTGTTAAAAGTTGAACTGCCGTCGGCCAACAAAGAAAAGTTGGACGGCGGTGAAGTCTGGCGGCCGAAGGGTGGTTTTAGGCCCATTGGCGATGCGTTGGTGAAATGTAAGCAGCTGTTCAGCTTACACCAGGGAACTTTCTGCACATGGCCAAGGCCCACAGAAATTACCTGGCCAGAGATGGACAGCTCATGCTTAGCCGTACATGCGTGTGCTGCTTGGGTGAGCTCTTCTACATGCCTGTGTGTATTCAAGGTATGCTCCTTTCGTCACCATTTTCAACACCTTGTAGAAAGCTTGATAAAGGAAATGTTCGCCATTGCGCATGGCTCAACGATTTCAACCGAGCGTCTTGCGGACAAATCTCTACTTATCAGGCGCTCGACTCCGTGGTCGCGGGTGCATTGGCATTGCTCACGGCTGAATGATCGCAACCGCGCAACTGACCATAAAATTCTCCACTGCTCAGGTTCTCCGGTAGGTGAACGCCGGTGGATCTTCTATACGTGACATGTACAAATACCAGCAGCCATTACGCCGTGTTCATCAAGATTCTCTTCACTGCTATCACCTCCCAATGAGCTCCTCCATACCACTGTGTGTTATCAATGCAAGCTCTTGATATCAGCATTGTGAACCCAACGAAGGGCTTGCTGAAGGGTTTCTTCCGCTCGGTTCAAGGCACAACGATTGCAACCACACCACGGACCATTAAATTCTCCACCACCACATGCTATCCAATAGTGATCGCGAGTTCATCTACAGTACGAGACTTCTGCCAAGGGCGAGCATTAATTAACACCGCCTTCAACGTGGGCGTCTAGAGTGGTATCCTCTACCACTGAGCTCTTTCACCACCACGTGTGTTATCAACTCATTCTATCATCATCCCCCTTGTCAACCCAGTAAATGGCTTTGTGTAGGGATTCTTCAGCATTGCTTATCGCTGGAAATTCGCAACCACACAACTGACCACAGCATTCTCCACTGCACGGTGAGTGGTGGTGGCATCGTCTACTGCTCAAGACATGTGCCAAGGTGGCAGCAACCTAAAAGCCAACTTCGAACCGAATATCTGCTATCTTATCTCAGTGAGCTCCTCCTCACCCCGGCGTACAATAAAAGAAGGGTGATATAATCACCATTGGTAATCCAAAAAAAATGAAGGCTTCTTGAAGGATTCCTTGGGCATTGCTCACGGGTCAATTTTGGGAACCAGGCAACCTGCCACAAAATTCTCCACTGTATCGTCAATGTTTCCGGGTTCATCTACTGCTCCTGACATGTGCGAAGGTCGAGAAGAAATCGACACCACCTTCGACGCGAGCATCTGAATTGCAGTATTCTCCCACCAATCCAATCCTCTCAACCCTATGGGAAATGAAGGTATCCTCCTGCCATCACTGTTGTCAACTCAATAGAGGAAGGCTTCCTTGATTGATTGATTGATTATGGGTTTAACGCGCCGACGCAACGCAGGCGAAGAGGCGCGCCGTAGTGGAGGGCTGCGGATTAATTTTGACCACCTGGGGATCTTTAACGTGCGTCGAAATCTCGAACACACGGGCGTTTTTGCTTTTCGCCTCCATCAGAAAAGCGGCCGCCGCGGCCGGGATTCGAACCCGCGACCGCGTGCTCAGCAGCGCAACGCCTTAGCCACTGAGCCACCGCGGCGGGTAAGGAAGCCTTCCTGAATGCCGTATTTTACATTGCTAACGGCTCATCAATAGAAGCGTCGCCACTGACCACAAAAGTATCATCTACACATTGAATGACAGCAGGTTCTCTGCGACAGGTGACATGAGCCCACGACGAGTATCTATCAATGACATCTTCAACGCGTGTTCATCCAGCCTGCTAATATACACCAATGAGCTCGTGTTCACTCCAGTGTATGATCCGCTCTTGACAGTGGCGTCATCCAAGGTCAATACTATTGAGGACTCACTAACCGAAAATTCTGGAAGTGCCGATAGCAAAAGGGCTGAAGCCACGCCAATGGACTCAATATTCTTTATTGCGCAGGCCATCCAGCCAGCACGCGTACCATCCGCAAGTACAACACGATTTGAGCCATGACCAAGGTTGTAACGAGGTCGCCTTTGACTCATATCTTTGAATTATTCACCACCCCCAAATGAGCTCCTCCTCACTACTGCGCATTATAAATGCAATATTGGTCCGAACTAGTCATTGCGTTTATTTGGTTATGTTGTGTTTTTACTGCGCGACCGCACACGTCTGTCCCAAGTGACGCGCGTGTTCCTTTCTTTATTTTTATGCCACACGTGTCATCTCATTCTTATATTGAGAGCGTTTCGTGCTAACTTCACTAGCCTCGAATATTCTTTGTTCCTTTACAATGTTCTCGATGTAAATCGACGGTTAGAGAAACACTCGCCCAGAAAGATAAAAGCCTGCAGAGAAGACGGCGGGGTATCCCAATCGCCGACGCTCGCCCGCACATGTCCCTTTGCTGACTGCTGCTTCTTCGCCTGTGTATACTTTGAGTTGTTAGGGGAGTGCAAGCTCGCTCCAATAAACGTTTTTTTTTTCATTCAGGAAAACTCCGTCGTATTTGGCCTCGTGACTTTTTGGACTTGTATAGACTTTTTGATGCACAACGGTGCAATAATTGATTTACAAGCGAAGTCCATAACTTTTCCTCCGATCACTCCATGACGCCGGAACCTAACCCCGAACACCGTGCTGGTTTAAGGATCGCCAATGATCATGTGACCCTGCCACCCCTCGCAAGCTTGATGATCACCTTCTACTGTGAACATGCTGCTCCTGACGTCGACGCTATCGTAGAGAGTGGCCAAAGTTTGCTAATCGACCATGGTGTCTCCATCGCAAGGGCTTTTGGTCACTAATTTTACCGAGGAATACCAGAATACAAACAGGGGTGGCGCAATTGCGTTCCTTGAAGAAACGGAACAAACAAGTGACATGATCACTGTTTCCAACTTTCAACGCGCACCCGAAGATACCTACAAGATTCCGAATCGATTCGACCTAATCCGGCCTTTACCGCTAGAAGAACAGAAGAAATTATTGGATTTACTACATCGCTACAGAGAGTGTTTTTTGTTGAACTCAAACTACCACAGACACCTCTACCGAAGCACCGCATAATAACCGAAGACGAAGCCCTACCTACCCGACAGTCACTGTACCGCGTCTCTTCACATGAACGGGAAGCCACCCGGACTGAAGTTGACGATATGTTCAGCTACGACATTATACAGCCATCAAAATGCCCTTGGGCTGCGCCGGTCGTGCTGGTGAATAAAAAAGCCGGCAGATTAAGGTTTTTCGTTGACTACAGCCGACTGAACAAAATCGCCAAAAGGACGTGTATCCCCATCCCCTAATCGACGATGACCCCGACCACCTATGCCACGCGAACTACTTCACATCAATGGGTCTGAAGACGACCTACTGGCAAATTGAAATGGACGAGAGCAACCAACAAAAGACTGCGTTTATTACCCTGGACGGCCTATACGAGTACAAGGTGATGACGTTTGGGTTGTGCACGGCGCCAGCGACGTTTCAAAGTCATGGAAACGGTGCTAGCTGGCCTGAAATGACACACCTGTTTTGTATACCTCGACGACGTTGTGGTATTCGCCAGAACGTTCGATGAACACCTTACAAGGTTGGAATTTGTATTCTAGCCCATTCGTACACGGGGTTAACGCTGAAGCACGAAAAAAGCCATTTCGCGTCTGATGAACTTAAGTTTTTTGGCCACGTCGTCAACGCCGAAGGAGTTCTGCATGACCCGGCAAAAACGTTACCCATAGCCAACTTCCCGACACCCAAATACAAGAAGGGCGTGCGAAGATTTATCGGACTGTGCGTATAGTAACGGCGCTTTGTCGCAAACTTCTCACGCATTGCAGAGCCACTCACGCGCTGGACGAAGGATAGCACCACTTTCAGCAGGTAACCCTCCAAAGAAAAAGCATTCTGCGAGCTGGAGCAACCGCTACAAAACCCGCCCGTGCTCGCTCATTTCGACGAAAACGCCGGAACGGAAATGCACATGGACGCCAGTGATGCAGGCTTAGGTGCCGTCCTCGTCCAAAAGCAAAGCAATGGCCAGAAAGTAATCGCTGATGCCAACAGTGGTGTGTCCAAGGAGTAGAAAAAATTCTCAGCCTCTGAGAAAAAGTACCTCGCTATGATACGGGAGATTTGAAAATTTCGCCCAAACCTGTTTGGTACACCATTCAAGGTTGTGAAAGATCACCATGCCCTGTGTTTGCTCGCAAATTTGAAGGACCCTTCTCGCCGTCATGGGCGGTGGAGATTGCGCCTGCAAGGGTTTGTCATTACAATCGTCTATAAATCCAACAGGAAACACTCCGAAGCTGACTGAATGTCCTCCGCCCCCGTCGACCCACCACCACAAGACTCCGATGAAGACAGCACGTTCTTTGGAGTCGTGACTGAGAGCGACCAGGCCACCGAGCAGCGTGCCAACTCCGATCTACGCGTCGTGATCGACTACCTCCAACGATGCAACGTCGCCGTGCCCCGGGCCTTCAAACGCAACTTGCCTGCTTTCAGCCTGAACAACTCCGTCCTCGTGAAGAACAATTTCAGCCCTTGAATGAGAACGAATTATCTTCTTGTCATCCCGGCAGATCTTCGTGATGAAATTTTTGAAGCGTGCCAGGATGACCCGTCTTCCGGACATTTCGGCACAGCTCGCACAATTGGAAAAATCAAGGCGATGTACTTCCGACGTAACCCACTACTTCACCAACTACGTCATCCGACGTCACCCAGTACATCCTGAGCTGCCGTGACCGCCAGCGAAGAAAAGCGCCGCCCATGAGACCCTCCGGACTTCTGCAGCCGATCGCCGTCCCATCGAGACCTTCCAGCAGATTAGAATGGAACTTCTGGGGCCGTTCGCTATGTCACGATCCGACAAGTGGGTTGTCGTAGCGACAGGCTACATAACGCTCTACGCAGAGACCACCGCTCTTCTGAGGGGTATTGCACAAGAAGTCGCGAAGTTCTTTATAAACTAAGTTGTGCTGCGACAAGTGCCCCTGAAATCCTAATAAAGGAGTGCGGAGCGGCCTATACAGTGGAGATGGTGCAAGGAGTCTTTCGCTACAGCAACACGTAACACCGATGAACGACGGTGTTCCACCCCCAAACGAATGGACTAAGGGAAGGCTTCAACAAGAGGAGTGCGGATATGCTGTCTATGTACGCTGACGTTTAACATAGGACCTGGGACGATGTGCTCCCAAATGTCACGTTTGCGTACAACATGCTATCAAAGAAACTCCGCAGACGACACCGTATGAGCTAGTCTGTGGAAGACGGCCGACCACAATGGTTGACGCCACGATTCCGCACATAGACGACTACCTCAACGCCTACGTACAAGGATACCTTCAGCTTTCAGAGGAGGCCCGCCAGCTCGCTCTGTTTCGTACATCGGACCAGCAGATGGTGGATTCTGGCCGCTACAACCTCCGACGCCGAGACGCCGAGTACCACCCAGGGGATCGTGTGTGGGTTTGGGCTCCCATCCGATGACGCGGACTGAGTGAGAAGCTCCTGCGACATTGTTTCGGAACCTACCGGATTCTACGACGTGTTGGCCAACTTACCTACGAAGTGTTCCCGATGGTATTCGGCGCATCACGACGACGCACGTGACCCGAAGTCGTTTACTTTCTTTGCCTGAAACCTTACTGGACAAGATGACGGACTTTTTTGTTGTTTCTTTAGACTGCCCTTTTATTTTAGCATCGGGTCGATGCACTCTTAGAGGGGAAGCAATGCCGCGTACTAGGTATTCGGTTTGTTTCTTTGTTTTGTTTTTACTGCTAGGCCACGCCCGGCTGTGTTATCTGTGCCTCAAGTGAAGCGCGTGTTCCATTCTTTGTTTTTATGCCGCACGGGTGATCTCATTCTGATACGGTGAGCGTTTCGTGCTAACGCCGCTAGCCTCGAATATTCTTCGTTGAACCACGATGTTCTAGTTATAAATCGACGGTTCGAGAAACACTCACGCCGAAATATAAAAGCCTGCAGAGCAGACGCCGCGGTATCCGAATCGCCGGCGGTCTCCCGCACACGGCAATTTCTTGGCTGCTGCTTTGCTGCCTGTGTATCCTTTGAGTGGTTAGGGAAGAACAAGATCGCTCCAATAAAGGTGTTTTTGTTGAAGACAACTGCCTCTTCTCTGGCTTTGTGAAAATATACTGAACCACAATTGGTTACCCATAGACGGCTCAAAAGCAGGTACCTTCTGCAGTGGTCAAAGCGAAACGCTTCTAACCATGCCACTAATCACAAAAGTCAAATCTCCACAGCTTGTATTATCAATATATTGAGATGAAAAACACCGGATTACAACATTCATTGCATAGCAGACATCAACAGCGCCATCGACGCGCACTCGTCTCCATTGCTACCTTACCCCGATAATATCCTAACTGTTGTGAATCGTGTACGTAATTCAGTGGAGCTACCAGTCTCCAACCTTAAAACGACTAGCCCCAGTGCCCTTTTGGAAGTGGTATGACACACCCCATAAAATGCTTACTGAAGGATATCTTGCGCGTTTTCCACAGCTCAACAATTCGAACCACGCCATTGAACCGAGAATTCTTCACTACAGAGTGTGTCCATCAGCAGTGCGTGACCTGGGTGAAGGAGGAGCAGCCAATTACGTCAGATTCTAAGCGAGTCTCTGGACTGCTGTCTTCTCCGAAAACGTTCCTCGAAATCACTTGTGTAATCAGTGAAGCAACCGACACCCCTTTTACAACCCACCCCAGCAAACCAGGTTACAGAGTTACATATATTCAACGTGGCTACAACTGCAAAAACTCATCCTAATCACGCAGAGGCTAACGTAGAATAGACGTCTCATGGAACGTTTGTATGCTGTTTACGGGACGTTACCTTAGTGGTACGTCTTATGGATATTGTACTGGTACGCATGCAAAACGCATATAGATGTCGTTTTTGGCGGGAGAGCTAGCGCTCGTTCCCGCCCAAAAATTCAGCTGTTGTGAATAACAACTGGCGCCCGTGAGTGCTGCTTAGCGTTGTTGGTTCTTGCGATGAAAAAAGCGGTCACATACATGTACTTCCATTTGTGTGACGGCAGTTCTAGCTATCCTTTTTCCGGCTTTGTGTTTTCCGAACAAGCGGCCGGGCTCCCACTGCAGATTCACGACGTTCACCATGCGTTAAAGCAAGACTCGTGTGCAGTATAAGAGTTGCGGATGTTCTAAGTTGACTTACCTAAACTCTAGCTATAAATGAAGCTTCCGTTTCATTATTTTTTGAGCAAAGTAAAGATATTGGCCAGCGACAAAGTAATTACACTGCCGCTGGGCTTCTCTGTCGGTTCCGTTCACATCTGGCGCGTCTGACGAGGCAGATGTCGAAGCGACTGAAACCTGACTGCAGCACCGTACCAATTTAATACTTTATTTGCGGCTTTGTTTTTTTACCCCTCAAAATATAACGCATTCAAAGGTTACAAGGTTTGTATTCAACGTCCAAGTTGGCATAGATGCCTTGCAAAAAAAACTGCACGTTTGTGCGTTCCGAACTAGTTGTGTAGTGCGTTGCCTTGTAGTCTGTGGGTCCCGCGTTGTTAGCGAACAAAACTTACGCTAATAAAACGTTGACGGCACGACATTTCAGTCGAGATTAAATGTTTATGGGGTACAGTAGCCACAACAAAATTTCGCGGAACCGCTGCCGTGTTGGTTTGTGTATTGGACTGTTTTAATTACCTTGCGTGACTGCAACAAGAGTGAAGCCCATTTTCGCTGAAATTCCGGACTGTTTTCTCAAGAACGAGCAAAGTAACTGCTACCGTAGAACGCAGTATTGAGAAATTAATAGTGCAGTACGTTTTATGTTTCATAGCGAGTGTTAACATGCTAGAACTTTAGGCACGGACATGTGGTAAGGCTGGTGCAAAGGGCTGTACTTAGTAAGCAGCGTGCATTTAGCATTGTAGTGAACAATTTTTTTACTTATTACAGGCGCTACGACGTAAAGGTGTTTCCCGTGGACAAGTGGCGGATGCAGCCGAGACAAGCTTCCCAAGCTGGCCTATTCTACAATAGGGCTGTTGAACAACATATCGTAATCTTGGAAGGTCGGAGAATTACCGGGGATAATGGTCCTGTTTTCATTTACCTGAATGCTTCGGTTTTGTAGGCATCTCAAGCAGTTAAACGAAGCATAATCGGTTCGCGCTTCATGAGCAGCGCTTTTTAAAATGTTTTCTCGACTATTGTGTGTGCTTGCTTTCGTGTTTGTGTTCGTATTCTTGCCACTGTTAAGCCAGGTTTCTTGTAAATTTGATATTCATAATAAAAAACTACAGAGAGACAGTCGGCGTGTTGTGTTGCTCAATTGTTTTTGACAAGTCACGTAATTGCCTCGCAAAGTTGATGAACTTTGTTTATTGTGTCTCGCGGTCCCATTTCGGTTTTATACATGTTATTGTGCAAAAACTTATTTAACGAGTGCGCTATAAATAAATAATGCGCCCTCGTTAAAGAATTTCCTGTACGATGGCATGTATAAAGCCGAAATCGGGCCGCGAGGCAACTTATAAAATAGGCATTGGTCATAAGGACTGGCCACAAAGCCAAAAATGTGCATGAAAATAGCCTGGGTTCCCCCCATAGGCAATATCATGGCAACATACGTTGCCAAGCGTTGTCCAATATTTGCCTTCCAGAGCTTGGTCATTTCTTGGCTTGTCACCTTTTCCAAGCGCCAGCCAATGATGGCGGCCGAGGTATTGCCAAGCTCGGACGCATTGGCCACTGATGATTTGCCATGCTTTGTATTGGCAATTTTTGCTGCTTGGGATGTTCCCTCAAGGACCTCCTAAACACCCGTTTATTTCAATGCATTCTCGTAACATCACCACTGTCAGCAAAACAAAAGTCTTGCTGGATGGTTTCTTCAGAATTGTACGCGTTTCAATGATTGAAACCATACGACTGTTTTGCATAGGCTCATTATTCAGTTATGCAGGTTGATCTACCACACGTGATAAGTTCCAAGGACTAGAAGTCAATAATGCCACATTGTATATGGGTGTCATGAATGCGACCTTCTCACAGTGAGTTCCTCCCCACCGCTGTGTGTAATTGTCACATGCTCCTGCTTCACCGTTATTAAACATTGAAGCGCTTGTTTGAGGGATATTCGGCATTGCTCACGGCTCGACGATTGCCACCAGGCCACGTACAACAAAATTCTCCACTGCAGGTGCTCTGCAATATTAATCACGGGGTAATCAACAGTAGGTGATATGTGCCTAGGACGAGCTGCCATTACGGCATGTTCAACATTATTCTCTGGACTGCTCGATTATCTCAATGAGCTGCCCTCCATCTCGTTGTGTAATGAAGTCATGATACAGAAATCCCCCTTTTCCAATCATTAAAGGGCGTGCGGAAGGAATTCTTCAGAATTGGCCATGGCTTATCGATTGAAACCACACCATTGCACATGCTCTTTCCTTTATTAAATCTCTCTCTCTCTGTCTCTCTTTCCAGACGGCGAACGCGGGTTTCTCTACCGAAAACGACATGTGCCAAGGACGTGCAGCTTTTACGCCACGTCCAACGCGAGTGTCTGCACTGAATTTTTCTCCCGATTAGCAACTCCACACCCCGGCGTGTAATCAATAGCTGCTCCTGATGTCACCGTTGTCAACCCAGTCAAAGGCTTGCTTTTGTCTTTTTCGCATTGTCACTGTTCCACAAATGGAACATTGCCACTGACCACAAGATATTTCACTGTACATTCACTGATTGCGTGTTCATGTAAGCCACGTGTCATGTTCTAAAGCCGAGTAGCCATCAACACCACAATCGATGCCAGCCACTTATCCCAACCATCTCTTCTCAACTCTTTGCATAACCAAGGCAGTATTCAGGCATCACCGTTGTGAACCAATTAAAGGAAGGTTTGGTGAAGGTCATATTCGAAATTGCTCAACCGCAACAATTGGAACCACACCACTGACAAGAAAATCTTCCCTGCACAGTGAGTGGTCGGGGGTTCATCTATTGCACGTGACATGTTCCACATGTGCCACAAGCAGCCATCACATGCCCCCTTCGAGACGTGTGTGTCACCTGCTGATATACCCCAATGAGCTCTTCCCTACTTCTGTGTATGATACACTCAAGACAGTGGCTTCGCCCGTCGTCAGTCAAACTGAGGTATCGTTAAGGCCTATTCTTGAAGGACAGATAGCGAATGGTTGTAGCCACAGCACTGGGCACCAAAATCTTCATTCCACAGGCTATCCAGGCAGTGTGCATGCCATCATCTGACAGTACGCCAAATGACCCATTATCTAGGACGAAGCAAGGCCGCCATCGATGCTGTCTCTGAACCGTTATTCGCCCACATTAGGCTCCTCTCACTACTGTGCTTTCTCTATGCTTTATACTGAATCCCAATTAGTTACCCCTATAGATTACCAAGAATGCGGCAGCTTTGGCAGTGGTCAAAGCGAAATGCATTTAACCATCCTTCTCACCAAACAAATCATCGCTCCAAAAATTCTCCACTCGCAATATTCAGATCCAGGATTCACCCACCCTACCAATTGAGCAGCAGCCATCAAAGGCGACATCTACGCCGTCTGTCTCCATCGCTATCTTCCTCCGAGAGCCTTATCCTCAGTGCTGTGCCCAAGGTACACAATACAGGGGTGCTACCAATCTTCAAGAGTGAAAAAGTATTGCCCTTGCACACGGTGAAGAAGGGTGACCTGCGATGCTGAACACCGTCGATAGAGGGCGCCGAAACAAAATACGTACATTTTTGGTTGAGCATACTTTGTAGCTGACTAGCTGAAACAAACTTTCACGAACTGGATCTTTATCCTGAAGGTCAAAGATGAAGCTGTCTGTTTCCCTCCCGCGTCATGGGAATGGTACCGTTTGTATACCACACCTAAAAAATTAACTCTACCACTGGGGACAGCGGTGAGGTCGCATTGGTCCATTTGCCATTTACACTTCAACCTCCCGCCAGCACAACGTACATGTCATCAGTGACGACCTAAAACCTACCGATATCTGCGTGCACACGCGTCGGCCTGCCTCCACTCTCAGGCCGTGCACGCATCAACCAGCGACCCGTTATGTCCGCATGCTTAGAAGTTCAAGATACTGTAAAAATTGCTGCTATAAAAGCCCTTTAGTCTAAAAAGTAATATCGGCTCAAATCCGCGTACCAAGCTTGCACGTCGCTGCTCATTTAGGAGGATTCAAAGCTACTCATCGGTGTCGAACTTGAGACGGCAAGGTTGACAGCGGTGGCGTACCGTGGTTTTCACGTGTCCGTTCGGGCTGCCACTTCAACGATTCCCGCTTTCTTTCCTCGAAGCGAACAAAATGCGTCCGTCCCATAGCGAGTTAAAACGTGGAAGTACTTGACATTTATTATAGCGGACAAACATGTGGCTGTCGCTTTCCTTCTCCCATTGCAGGCATCATAAGGTTTGTGAGTGATACTCCAAAAGAGGATGTCGTCACGCTAGTAACTTGGTGGATCCACACAGAGTTGAGGGGGAAAGATGCAACAGTGGCTTGGCTATAGGAACAATTTCACAATGAAGTTGGGCTGGGGCCAACGCGATCACCCGCCGAGATGCTGCGACTCGTAAGAGGGGTTCAAGAAGGCGACTTGTGCAGGTACTCAGGTACGCGACGTCTCGTTCTGGTGCCTGGGCCTATAAGGTGGGCTTGCTCAGTTGGCTCCTAAAAGTTGGGACTTTTGTGCCGGGCCGTCGTGATGTCCCCGCACGCTTCAGGAATGTGGGGAACGGACTCAAGGTGCCCTGCGGGCTGGCAGGTCTGCATAGGTGGGCAGCGATGGAGGCTGCGGTACCGTCATCTCCATCTCGGCCGGAACGCAGAAGCACGCCCTCAGGTGGCTCTTGTAGTTGCTTAATCGGCGGCGGGTGAGGAGAGCGTACGCGGGGGCGCGCGTCTTCGTAGTTGATTCGCGGTTGCGCAAAGGGAAGGCACAGGTGGATTTAGAAAACAATGCTGCTCGGGTGGTCATTTCATACTCCACGTACACACATGACGCCTCCATCGGGCACCTGAAGATCACCGTGGGGGATCTCTGCAGAACGGCCATTATTCGCACTACGGGTAGTACGAACGTCCGCTTTATCGTGATTCTGTGCACGCAGTCAGCCCCGCCCTCAACTACCCATCGTCACAGTGTAACACGTTAACCCAGTCCCTAACCGCTTGATTATGGACAGCTTGCATGGTGTACTAACTCATGAGGCTTCGAAGATTATATCTCCCTTAAACACAACGGGCATGTCATGGGGTTCGGACGGAAGTGCCGCTGTTCATGCACGCCCCCTCCCTCAACCATCAAACCGTGCACGCACAAACCGGTAACCGGTTTTGTGGGCGTATACTAAATGTGCAATAAAGCAGCAAAATTGTTGCTCGGAAAGCTTTCCATGGTGAAAAATTATGGACTAACACCGGGGTTTCAACCGGGCAAGTTCCTCTTCAAATGGATTAGATCCACAGTTAATTCGTAAAGCGGAATTTAAAGCGGCAACGGTGGCGGCTACACAGTCCGCGGCGGTGGATGTCGGTAGTTCTTACGCCCACTCGCGCTTCTGTTGATTCTCCCCGATCACTTGATACCGGCACTCCCGCCTTTGTCAGCCAATAGCGCAAGTTATAAAAGAGAAACCGGTGGTGGCAAGGAGATTATTGTGGCCATTAGAGTTGCGGTGGCGTGGAGGAGGCCGAGAGTGACGCCGAGTAAATGGCATCACTGGAATGAAAACTGTAGTGTTAGACATATACTGCTTCTCCGTAAAAAGACCAGGTAACGGCTTCATCCAACTCTTCAGGCCTAAGATCAAGTCAACGCCCTGGATGAGCTTATACGCCAACGCCGCGCCGCACGCCAGCACAAACTTAATTTTGTTCCGGAGGCCGCAGCATTTGCGGTTTACATGGGCCGTTCTTTACCCGCCTTACAAGCCCACACTGTGACTAGGCCGCCCTGGCTTTACGTTCAAGTGACCGCGGCGGCTCATTCGACTGCACAGTCAGTCGACGCGAAACGAAGACGAGCGATCCGCGGGCGTGCGATTACCAGTGACTGTGAACCAGCCCCCGGTTGTAGAGGCATGTGCGGACGCATGGGCGCAAGACGGCGTTTTATTGCAGCTATTAAATGCCCATCTCATTTAGAAGCCAACCTAAACAGCGCTTATGAAACACTCCACACGTGGCCTTCTATGCTGGCGGGTCTTACAGCCATCCGGGACGAACTGCAAGCGCTACTACCGGTGCTTCTTCAAGTTCCTGGAAGTTTCAAGGCTCAAAATTACGCGGACTCAATGGCTGCCATACGGGATTTGCGACGTGTAGCCTCCAACTTGTCTGTTTCAAGAGACATTCATAACCTGCCAGTCACGTACCCCTGCCCCCTCCGACTGCCTTGGATCCGGGGTAAAGCTATCACCGCTCAAATTGCGGCGGATAGTTCCTGTCTTGGTATGTGGGCTCCACAAACCCTGTCCTTGCTGTCAACTGAGCCACATGTCCAATTTCTCCAAATAAAGGACGATCTGTATCGCGCCACACGCGCTCTGATCCCACCATGTTGAACAGACCTTCCCAGTGGGTTCGCGTGTTGGAAGGGGGTTCTGCTGCGTAGACTACGAGTTGTGGTGGCCCTCTCCATTGCGGTAGCCCACCGCGATACCATGCCCCGTTTACCACAAACTGTGCCTTCTGCACGGCTCCTGCCGAAGATGCCGACACCGACCACCTGCTATGGACGTGCCCTTCCCTGAGTGCAGCGACATCACGACGCCTTCGCGGCAGAGGCCTGCATTCTGCGAGGCCCCTCGATCTTCAGCGATGGCTGGGGGGGCCCCACCAGCGCCATCTTCTGGACTTCCTATGGGAAATGGGGGCCAACTTGCACCTGTAGGATCTTATGACAAACGGCATACTCTCTCAATTAAAAAAAAGATCTCCAGGCAGTACTCCCGGGTTTACCTACAACACGTGACATCTTCAAGGACGAACTGCAATTGAGGCCGCGTTCGACGTGAATCTCAGGACTGCTATTTTGTCCCAATGACATTCTCTACTCCCTGCGCGTGTTTAACGCATGGTCCTGATGTCAACGGCGTAAACCCAATAAAAGGCGAGGGTTCTCCGGCATTGCTCATGGCTCAACCATTGGAACCGCCCCACTCTCCACAAATCTTTCCACTGCAGAGTCAATGATCGTGGGTTTATCCATCGCACCAGACGTGTGCCAGGGACGAGCAGCCCTCAATGCCACCTCCGACGGGTGTTTCACTGACCTGCTAATCTACTTGAGGAGCTCTTTCAACTCCTGTGTTTCTTCAGATCATGCAGTGGCGACACTCAAGGTCATTCCTTTTGAGGTATCACTAAAGGACTCCTCTGAAAGTTAGGATAGCGAATTGGCTGTTGCCATGCCGCTGGCCACAAAAGTCTTCATTGCACCGGCTATCCAACCAGTGCATTCCATCCATAGGAGAAACTTGTTATTTACCAGTACAGTACCAAGACAATACTGACTATGCCTTTTACGCGTGCCTCTTTGAATGAGTACCCACAACGATTGAGATTATACTCAACACTGTGAATTATGTACACACGGTACTGAATCACCAGTGGTCATCCGAATAGAGGACACACGGTACAGCATCTTCGGCATAGTGCCGGGAAAACGCTTCCAGCTAAGTGAGTTACCAGCGAAAACTTAAAAGAAACGTTTCTTCTATCATTTTTATATTGATCCCCAACAACCCGTGACCCTCTCCACTGGACCGCCGCTATAAACGGTGGTATGAACGGGCGTTTGTGTCCACTGGTATGTCCCCCGATTATCTCATGCTTATTTCTCTGCATATTATATGCAATAAAGTGGCCCTACCAGTCTTTAACCTGAACGAAGAGTCCCTCCATGTGATCTATGGCAGATTTCAAACCACTGCGCTTACAAAAAATCCCTGAATAGACAGACTCTGGAGTGAGTAGTCGTGGCATCCACAACTACAAGGTATAGGTTCCTAGAGCCAGCCGCCCTCGATGTCACTTTCAACACATGTCTCGGCACTGCTGTCAACCCTTTACAATCACATCCTCACCAGAGTGGAAGATCTTTGTATATTTGATACATGACCAGCAGTCAACGTCGTGATCAGCGGTCAGACTCGCAACAGTACGTAATCCCCGTTTGACACTGCGACACGTTTAGAACGATGCCGCTAACAGTACAATTCGTCACTCTGCAGGCCCTCTACTCTCTTAACATAGTTAATAGATGCGAAATGCGGCTTGTTCCAATGTGGGGCACCAATATTTTCCTTTATCGGAAATTCTTATTTTGAAATTGTGAAATTGTTGTAGTCAGCCATTGACTGCGAAATTCTTTACAGCCCAGGCTATTCAGTCACGACTGATGGGTAGCACAACCACAGCGTGGTACTTGCTTCGATAAAGTCAGCCATGGATGCCTGTCTCTGAACCGTATCTTTACATAGTGCACTCCCTCTCACAAATGTTCACAATTTTCAGATTATGCTACACTTGGCAGTGCTGAAGCCAAATCAGAACTCGCCCTAGCGCTTGTTCGGCAGCGCGCTCTGCAAAACAATGGTAACCATGTAGCTGATCATGAAATTTCAGAATGCACACACTCCTTAGTTACTCAGTTGCTGGCTCAGTTCTTGCCGCGCGAACAGGGGCTCTTAGTTTTCCACTTCGGCATTAGTAGGGTTGTGACGCATTGGAGACGCTGAACGGCGACGTGGAGGAGGTAAATGGCGGGTAGCAAAAGTTCGACGGTCACTCGGCTCAGAGGGCTAATTGTACGGCACTGGTTGAGGGCATGCTGCGGAAAGTAAGAAGTGGCGAAAAAGGCTGCTGAGGATGGCTGGCGGACGGCGGCAATATCCAGCGGCGACAGTAGCAAGCGACGTGCCCTGGCGTTCTACGTGCAAAATTAATAGGACGATTGTCCTGCGTGCACGACGCAACAGCTTGCTGGGGAGCGCTCACTGGGCTTATCAGCGGTCGTGGTGGCATTGAAGCCATGGCAAGGGCCGCTGGCGGAAAGGAAACGGCAGGAAAGGAACCAACAGGTGGACATACAACAGAGAACGCAGATGGCTCGTGCGATAGCTGTCCTGATGCCGAGACGTAAGTGAGGGGCGCAGATTCGGCAGGTTAGGCTGAGGCGATGGTGGTGCCTTTGCGACTTCTTTCTTGATCAAATTCTGAAGCGAAGGCACCAAGGTGAAGGGCGGGTGTGGGATGCAAGGAAGGAGGGAGACTTTGCGGTCCCCTCTTCGCGAAGAATGTCTTTGATTCTCGCAAACAGCGTAGGGCCCCTTCATACACTGCCTCCACACGTGACACGGGATGCTCCCGAACACAAACTTGCTGAGTGAGGGCTCGCTGCTGGCGTAGCTCATCGAATCTCTGGCAAAGGTGGACAACAGCAGCGCCAGTTCGGGGGGCCTTGTGCGGGGGTCGTTCTTCGCCAGTTCGTGGTCCCTGTTTTTGTCATGGAGGAGCCGACGCGCTTGCACAGGTCGATCACATCTTCTGTATAGCTAGTGAACGTCTCCCCAGGCTGCTGTTTCTCGCACGCGTAAGCGCTGTTCGGCACGAAGGTTCCTCACCGTAGGCCGCCCGAAGACTTCGATAGAGTTAGACTGGAAGGAGGACCACGTCTTATTGCGGCATTCATTATTATTGTGCCAGGTTTCCCCGAGGCCGCTGAGGGACAAAGGGACATTGATCAATTTGTGCTCGTCATCCCTTTGTTGGTGGGTACGTACTCGTTCGTACATATAAAGCCAGTCGTTAGCATCATTTTTATCGGAGCCGTTGAACTTAGGTGGATCCCGGTGGCACAGTGCACCCGAGGAGATGATTTGTGGGGCCGACGGCGGAGGCTGCTGGACGGATTCGTGGTTGACCATGGACAGCCATCGGTTGCATACCTCCAGGATGGGGCCGAAACACTTCACCCTGACCAGTTGTACGGGATATAGTTCACCCTCTGGTAGAAGACCGAACGTCGTTTATTGGCAGGAGCGGAAGCAAGGCGAGCGTAGTTCCAAGCATACAGACGATGGCCGAACTCACGCGCCGAGCACCTTCTGTCGTACTTCTGCTACCACTGCTACCGGCGTGCGCGCATACCGTCGTGCATAGATTGACCACGGTCACATGGCACCTCTTCTTGACGTGGTGCATGCTCCGCTAAGATAATGGCGGTGTAAGAGGTTTTTATTACCCTTGCTACAATATATATATATATATATATATATATATATATATATATATATATATATATATAGGAAATGAGGGGCTCGTTGAAAATAACACAGAAATAAGGGTTGGCAGTCGAGAAAACCTCGGAAAGCAAAGGGGAGGATGTGGTAGATCATTGAAACAGATTAAGAATTTGGAAAGAAAGAAAGAAAGTGAAGAAAAAATGCATAGCGAGGGCCTCTGTTCTGGCAGTCTTGTTGCCAAAGGGAGCTTAAGAGGGTTCAAAGCTGGTCGACCACTCTGGACATGTCGTAGACACTCGAGTCACGACCCGGGGGTTAAAAAGAAGGTCCCCTTCACCCCGATTAGTCCGAATGGCGCTGGCTACCAGCCCCAAGCACAGGAAACAAACATACCTAACAAAAATACCCCAGAAAGTGAATGGGAAAATCGCCCCGCCGGTAGCGTAGTGGTTATCGCACCAGACCGGTATTCTGGAGGTCGTGGGTTCGGATCCCACCTGGCGGGCATTTTTTCTTCACTTTCTTTCTTTCTTTCCAAATTCTTAATCTGTTTCAATGATCTACCACATCCTCCCCTCTGCTTTCCGAGGTTTTCTCGACTGCCAACCCTTATTTCTGTGTTATTTTCAACGAGCCCCTCATTTCCTATTCTGATTCGCTACATGCATAGCGAGGGCCTCTGTTCTGGCAGTCTTGTTGCCAAAGGGAGCTTAAGAGGGTTCAAAGCTGGTCGACCACTCTGGACATGTCGTAGACACTCGAGTCACGACCCGGGGGTTAAAAAGAAGGTCCCCTTCACCCCGATTAGTCCGAATGGCGCTGGCTACCAGCCCCAAGCACAGGAAACAAACATACCTAACATAAATACCCCAGAAAGTGAATGGGAAAATCGCCCCGCCGGTAGCGTAGTGCTTACCGCACCAGACCGGTATTCTGGAGGTCGTGGGTTCGGATCCCACCTGGCGGGCATTTTTTCTTCACTTTCTTTCTTTCTTTCCAAATTCTTAATCTGTTTCAATGATCTACCACATCCTCCCCTTTGCTTTCCGAGGTTTTCTCGACTGCCAACCCTTATTTCTGTGTAATTTTCAACGAGCCCCTCATTTCCTATTCTGATTCGCTACATGCATAGCGAGGGCCTCTGTTCTGGCAGTCTTGTTGCCAAAGGGAGCTTAAGAGGGTTCAAAGCTGGTCGACCACTCTGGACATGTCGTAGACACTCGAGTCACGACCCGGGGGTTAAAAAGAAGGTCCCCTTCACCCCGATTAGTCCGAATGGCGCTGGCTACCAGCCCCAAGCACAGGAAACAAACATACCTAACATAAATACCCCAGAAAGTGAATGGGAAAATCGCCCCGCCGGTAGCGTAGTGGTTATCGCACCAGACCGGTATTCTGGAGGTCGTGGGTTCGGATCCCACCTGGCGGGCATTTTTTCTTCACTTTCTTTCTTTCTTTCCAAATTCTTAATCTGTTTCAATGATCTACCACATCCTCCCCTTTGCTTTCCGAGGTTTTCTCGACCGCCAACCCTTATTTTTGTGTTATTTTCAACGAGCCCCTCATTTCCTATTCTGATTCGCTACATGCATAGCGAGGGCCTCTGTTCTGGAAGTCTTGTTGCCAAAGGGAGCTTAAGAGGGTTCAAAGCTGGTCGACCACTCTGGACATGTCGTAGACACTCGAGTCACGACCCGGGGGTTAAAAAGAAGGTCCCCTTCACCCCGATTAGTCCGAATGGCGCTGGCTACCAGCCCCAAGCACAGGAAACAAACATACCTAACAAAAATACCCCAGAAAGTGAATGGGAAAATCGCCCCGCCGGTAGCGTAGTGGTTATCGCACCAGACCGGTATTCTGGAGGTCGTGGGTTCGGATCCCACCTGGCGGGCATTTTTTCTTCACTTTCTTTCTTTCTTTCCAAATTCTTAATCTGTTTCAATGATCTACCACATCCTCCCCTTTGCTTTCCGAGGTTTTCTCGACTGCCAACCCTTATTTCTGTGTTATTTTCAACGAGCCCCTCATTTCCTATTCTGATTCGCTACATGCATAGCGAGGGCCTCTGTTCTGGCAGTCTTGTTGCCAAAGGGAGCTAAAGAGGGTTCAAAGCTGGTCGACCACTCTGGACATGTCGTAGACACTCGAGTCACGACCCGGGGGTTAAAAAGAAGGTCACCTTCACCCCGATTAGTCCGAATGGCGCTGGCTACCAGCCCCAAGCACAGGAAACAAACATACCTAACATAAATACCCCAGAAAGTGAATGGGAAAATCGCCCCGCCGGTAGCGTAGTGGTTATCGCACCAGACCGGTATTCTGGAGGTCGTGGGTTCGGATCCCACCTGGCGGGCATTTTTTCTTCACTTTCTTTCTTTCTTTCCAAATTCTTAATCTGTTTCAATGATCTACCACATCCTCCCCTTTGCTTTCCGAGGTTTTCTCGACTGCCAACCCTTATTTCTATATATATATATATATATATATATATATATATATATATATATATATATATATATATATATATATATATATATATATTGTCACGTACCCACAAGCCTAAGTATATATATTCGCTTACCACTTCCACTGCCTCGCCATCTATCTCAAACTGTTGTGCTGTCCCAAGAATATACTTAGGCCAAGTTGTGACCCCGGATCCCAACCATGAGGCAGAGATAATTACAAGGATCAGAATGGGGTGGCGTGCATATGGCAGATATTCTCAGATAATGAATAGCAGCCTACCATTGTCGTTGAAGAAGAAAGTATTTGACAGCTGCGTCATACCGGTACTCACCTACGGGGCAGAAACTTGGAGGCTTACTAAGAGGGTTCAACTTAAATTGAGAACGACTCAGCGGGCAATGGAGCGGAAAATGATAGGTGTAACATTAAGGGACAAGAAGAGAGTGGAGTGGGTCAGGGAGCAAACTGGTGTTAAAGACATATTAGTATAACTTAAGAAGAAGAAATGGAAATGGGAAGGGCATGTAATGCGAAGACAAGATAACCGCTGGTCATTAAGGGTAACAGAGTGGATCCCTAGAGAACCAAGCGCTGCAGGGGGCGGCAGAAAGTTAGATGGGCAGATGAGATCAAGAAGTTTGCGGGGATAAATTGGTCACAGTTGGCACAGGAACGAGGTAATTGGAGAATAATGGGAGAGGCCTTTCCCCTGCAGTGGGCGTAGATAGGCTGGTGATGATGATGATGACTCACAAGCATCTGAATGAACTTTTAATTTGTGACATCCCAGCGGAGGCGACGACGACGACGAACGAGCGCTACCGGGAACGCATCATCATCAGTGTTTTGCTCTGGCAGCTCGAGTGCTCCACGGTCAAGAACGTTCTTCTCCGCTGCTTCTTCTATTAGCGTTTTAGTAAAGCTCACCAACACCCCCAACGCGTATTTGCTGTACGCGACACTGGTGGAGGTTGCTGGGTACGACTACCCCATGCAGAGGACCCCTTCGGCCAGCCCGGAACGGCCTCACCCTGTCCACACACATGTCCATTGGGCTAGTCGTCGCCAACGCGGTCTTTCTCCAGAGTGCGGTTACCTTGACTTCAGTGTACCTAGACGTCAAGCCCTAGCACCCCAAGTAATGACGCAACCACTTCCCTGCCAGGTAACTCTCCAACAGCCACGTACTCCGGCCATTTTTCACGGTGAGGTGTTTGAGGTCGTCGAGGAATGGCTGGAGCAGTTTGAGCGGGTCGCATCGTTCAACCAGTGGGACGCTCGTCAAAAGCTGCGTGAGGTGTATTACTCGCTAGAACAGGTGCAAGGACGTGGTTCGAGAACCGCGAAGCGAGGTATCTACTTGGGAGGAATTTCGCCAGGAGCTGCTGGAGTCATTCGCCAGCAGCGACCGCCGTGACCACGCTCGCCTTTTGGAGTCTCGCATCCAAACACCGAACGAGACGGTGGCGATGTTGGCAGAGGACATGGCACGCCTCGTCCGCAGAGCCGACCCTGAAATGTCAGAGCCGAAGAAACTACTGCATCTATTGCATGGCGTGTAGGAACAACTGTTCGCTGGCCTCGTACGAAATCCACCCCGCACAGTAAAGGATTTCATTAAGGAGACCACAGCCATCGAGCATGCCCTGTGGGACAGATGCCGGTAATATGACCGGGTTAGCAGCGGTTCTCCAAGCGCTACTGCTGCAGCGACTGCATCCAGTGACAGGTCCCTGCGTGAGATCGTGCGATCGATAGTTAGAGAGGAACTACAGCTGCACGGGATAGGCTCTTCACAGCCTTCGCATGCTTCTGTCACCGACATCGTGCGTCAGGAGATCTGGTAAGCCTTGGCCATTCCGGAGAGCCAGCCGCAGCAGCTCCAACCAAGCTATGTGTCGGTTGTCCGTCGTCACCCACCTGTACCGCCTATTCCAGAACCTCAACGGGCTCCCCAGACCGATTCATGGCATCAGAGAGTGCACACCAACCCGCATCCCTGCGCTCGAATGGAAACTTCAGCTGGACGACAGGTACGGAAGTCCGACGTCTGGCACACAAATGACAACTGGCCGCTGTGTTTTCACTGTGGCGAAGCAGGCCATATCTACCGCCGCTGTCCGTACCGCGAAATTGGGGTTTCCGAATGCGCTCCCACGGCTCCACGCCCTCGCTTTGGACAAAGACCCCCTGCTATCGAGGAATATCTTGCTGCGAGACGAGACCTTTCGCTGAACCGTCGACCACGTTCACCGTCCCCAGCGAACGAAGTCTCCCCTAACCGTCGGAACTTTGGCGGGATAGTGCGAGGCATATCCCCAAGCCCTAGGCTGGGTAACTAAAAGCAGCAACCTCTGCAGGCAGGGTTGCTCGTAGCCTAACTACGCAAGACCTTCAAAACCCCTCGACGTCTCCGACGGAAAAGGATACCACCTTGTAATTTCTATAGATGGACATGAAGTGGTTTCTCTTATTGACACCGGTGCAGACTACTCTATAATTATTCAGACCCTCGCCGATCGGTTAAAAAAGTGAAGATGCCGTGGTGTGGACTTCAGATTAGATCTGCTGGAGGCCATATATGACTCCAATAGGGAAGCGCACCGCCAGAATCTCCATTGGTAACGCTGATTTGTCGGCAGTTTCGTGGTCCTCGCGGAGTGCTGCAAGGACCTTATTTTGGGTATGGACTTTTTAAGAGAATACAACGCTGTGATCGACGTTGGTGAACGCCTGATTACATTCTCATCGACCCACTGCCCACCAGAACTCGCAGCATGCCCAGCGCCGTTGCGGGTTATCGACGAGGACGTGAGCATACCACCGCGGTCCTACATGGTAGTTTCAGTTCACTGCGACATGTTTAGCAATGTTGACGGCATCCATGAACTTTTGTTCCGTCATGGCATCGCAGTTGCTCGAGGCGTGTTGCATGTAACCGATGGCCGTGCAGCATTGCTGCTTACTAACTTCAGCAATGAACGCCAACATGTCGCCAAAGGCACGACAGTTGCCTATTTCGAAGACATAGCTGATGGCGAAGACTGCTTTGCGTTACAAGGCGCCGCACCAGGTGAAACCAGCTCCGATGCCATCATCGATGTCAACTCCGGCTGACCTCTTACTAAACAAGCCCTCCTCGCGCTGCTGACGACCTTCAAGGACTGTTTCTCTTCGACATCTGGCGTGCGTCAAACTCCGCTTACAAAACATCGCATTATTGATGATGATAATGTGAGGCCACTTCGTCAAAACCCCTATCGTGTCTCTGCAAAGGAACGGGACGCAATTCGCATCCAAGTGGAGTAGATGTTGCGCGACGATTTCATCCAGCCTTCTCGAAGTCCATGGACATCACCCGTCGTTCTGGCCAAAAATTGCGCAGGGTGGGAGGGTGACCTGATCATTGCCGATCCCTGCAGCACCAGGGTGTTTCGGTTCCGCCGTCATAGAGTGATCAGAAGAAAAAATTATCAAATTGCTCTGCAGAACAAGTACTGGACCGTTGTCCGTCAGAACCTCCATTCAAAGGATTACGTCGCGGGCGCAATGAGGCAAAATAACGAGCGTGGCGGAGTACGTGGTGCCGTCTGTGGTGAGACGTGATGTGCACGTTCCACTTGGCATTACAAGATGTCCTCCTGCTGTGGGTATGTGCGGACCCTATTTGCGGAGCCTATGCGCGGACATCTGGCCATACGTATCTTCAGCTTAGACGCGAATGATCCGCTTGTTAATTAGTTGTCGGCCCCCGTGTCTCGGAGGGCGACTACATAAAAGCCGTCGATGGACAAGTGGATGTCGGTAGTCACCTTCCTCGAGTTCCGGGTACGTCGAGGCGTCGTATCTCGGCTTGTGTGTGTTGATGGTTGGGCACTATGCGTCATCGTAATCATCCTCTTGTCAGCTACAAGATCGGTCATGTCGGGTACACATCGCTCCATGTCGCTGTAGTCGTGTTCGGGAGTCACATCAGGGTACGCTCGGGTCGTCAGATTTAGCGTATGCCGTTGATAATTGTCTCTGGCGAATCGTTGGGTCGTTTGAGTGTTTTCGTTTTTCGCCGTTCTGCAACCAGCTCCAGACGTTGCTGCGTTTAGTTTTCCCCGTGTGGGCCGGGGGACTTTACACGTGAAAAGTCATGTTTGCTACGGTGATGCGGTGACTGGAATGGGTAGGGCGACAACGAATGATTGAAACTGACTGGTTGACGGCTGGTGTTGGACAAGTATACGATTTCCAATTGGCGCTGGTCGGGTGGGGGCATGGTGTGTAAACAAAAAACCCTCGCCAACCGAGATTCTTGTCGGGGCAGCGATGGTAGATGGGGTCTGCCTCTCCACAATGGTAGCACAGCGGACAATTATAAGAAGTTCGCACACGTCAGTCTTCCTCAGCGTCTGTTTTAGGGCTGCAAGGTGTCGGGATGGAGACAGTGGACAGCGGTACGGGGATACTTCTTGACGCCGGGTTGGAGCAGGGCGGAGGTCGAAGAACAGCCGCGGAGTAGGTTACCGCTTGTGGCTCACGCACTTCTGCAGACGGCGTAGAAGTCTCCAAAGCAAAGCAATGGTGATTCAATGCTCCTCGTATAAGAACTCGAACGTTCCTACTCCCCGAAGCTTCAGAAGTTGTATTTGTGCGAAATCTGGCATGTAAAGGAAACATATAATTCAGTTGAATGCATAAACTGACGTAACAAATCAAATGCTGCTTTGTATTGCATATTTTCAAAAAACCCTTCTCGAAATCTTTCTGAGAATGTTTTGTCAAGGGGCATGCTACAATAATGAAATTAAGTTCGTCGTCAACATAAGTACTTTTTTGCGTTGCTGGTTTGTTATCAAGGTGTACTGCTGGCCGAGTGCATACATCAGTCCCGTCTTTTTTATGTGTCCTAGTTTCTCCTCGCGCCGTTGATCTTTTTGTTATTTTCGGGAGCGGAAAGGGGTGGGCTTTGTCGAATGGCAGTGCCAGAAAAGCAAAGATTCTGAGATGAGATCACCTGAAAATGCAAAAATAAGCTTAGTAGTTATGGCAATTCATGGGTATTTGAAGCTGACATCATACGAAAAAACATTCCAGAAATTCCGAGAATTGTATATGATGCACAGCATTCTTGCGCCTCCAATTTAGAGTGTTCGTTGTTAGAGCCAGGTATGGCAATGAGCATCAAAACACTTTGTATTTAAGTTTACTTCAATTTCTCTTCGCGAATGATGTAAAGTTATATTATAGCCATGAAGTGTGTTTACTTCGCTACCGATGTTATTTCCCCGAAGATTAGAGGCTTACTGAACAGTTGTTCTCTTCACGCTATGTGTTATTTATACTCAAACGTTCTTTGCGGGATTGGTTTTTCAATCTTCGGTGTTCGGTGTGGCTGTATACGATGCGGATTTGTGATTTTGTCAGGTCATTTTTGTTAAGAATATATTTTAGGGTTGAAGCACCTTAGGTGCTTGTGCTTTCGGCGTCTCCTGTCATCTCATGTAGTCGCGGTACTAGAACACCGAAACTTGTCCTCGAATGCCTCCGGGTACAACGTAACAGGTACTAAAAGAACACTCCGGGACACCGGTTTTCCAAAGCCTCGCGAATGAACGCTTCATGCTTCCAACACAGCAGATATTTACTGCAACCTCTATACCTTTACCCCCCATAGTTTCATCTCCGTGAGAAGAAACGACAATGCGCCAAGGGCCAAGACGCAGAGCGCTCAGCATAGAAACCGTAATATTGAAAATAAGGCGTGTGTGAACACTGGACCCTTCCCCGATGTGTTCCTGGCAAAGAATATGTTTGCAGATTATCTTCAAAGGCTAGACAGGATCTAGGGACACTAACCGAGCGCAAGCGACAAGTCCACCCAGACGACTAGAAACATTTCCTACCGTCCGTCTCGAAATTCCGTCTAAATTCCGTCCCCAAATTGGTATCAAACACGAGGTTTTCTCGTATAAGTGCGCAACATGGGGCGAGAGAGAGACTTGCAATATTTGAATACACTTAAACGTGGCATGCTTCACCCCTCTCCAGGTTTCGAATTAGTGGAAATGATCCGGAATTTTTTCATATTTTTGGTTTTTCAAAATTCTGTATAACTAATTATCTCTATTTGCCCTATTATAGCTGTTAGAGAACGGATTTCTGTCAACTGTGAGTTTATGGGAATGCAGAGTGTTACACATTTTGCAATCCGCCATTTTTATTGGATATTTTGAACATCATTTTCCGGACCCTTTATCGTTCTTTTTTTGGTTTTTGCGACAGATAGTTGAGACGCATATTTGTTAAAATTGCATGATTCTTTTTTGTTCTTTTTCTGGTTTTTTCAAATTTTGGATGACGAATCATCTCCATTATCACTATTATACCGAATAATGGTGGAACTTCCGCCAACGCGGCATTTTTTTATAAATGAAGTGCGTTACATGATTTTCCGTATTCTGGCTATTTTTATTTCGTATTTGCAACGTTTTCTTGCAGTTTTTGTTTACTGTTCACTTTTTGGGAAGAATTGAACGAAATTATATTTTTGTTTTTGAGAAAATTTGCGTTAAATGTTATCTTTGCTATTTTTCTTCATTTCTGGCTATTTTTAATGCTGTCGGACAAATCTTCATTTACGCTAATATAAAAAATAAATGAGGAAACCTCTGCCAAATGTACATTTTCGGAATATGCAGGGTGGTGCATGGTTCGAAATTTGCCCTTTTTATTTTGCATTTTTCGCGTTCTTCTGCAGACATATATTATTTATTTGATGTTGTTGGGGAACATACACAAGATGCATCTCTTGATTTAGAGTGGTGATTTTTGTTAAACATTTATTTATTTGTTTTCCTATTTTTGCTCTTGAAATTCTGTGCGACGTTTAGCTGCTTTGCATGATTAGAACAATATAATTTTTAAATTACAGGAAATGTGCATTTGCGTACAAATGAACAGCATTACACGGTTCGGAATTTCGTCATTTTTTTTCGGGCATCTTTATCGGACATTTTCGGTATATTTTTCGGTTTTTGGGGCCGGTGGATAAGGTGGATATTTTTCAACTTGTCAAATAAGTTCGGTTAAAATTGATTTTCTGCAATTTTTTGTTAATTTCTTTAATTTTTCAAAACACTGTTTAACCAGTCATATCTCTCTACGGTATTACAACGATGGAAAGTGGCCCTTCCGGCAAATTTGCATTGTTGGGGAAATGCAGTGCCCGGCTTTAGGGGTACTGGGCAAACAATGCTACTGATGAAGAAGAGACTCTCGAAAAGATCATTCGTGTGCGGTTTCTGCGTCAAATTATTAGGTCTGGCGTGTGGCGGGAACGCGCGTGCGTAATGCGTTTTGTGTTTTGTTTATTAAGCGGCCAGGAGAGAGGCAGCGGTGTTGTGTCCAAGCGTACCTCAGACGGCACCTGCGTACCGCAACGCACTTCTACTGAAATATCAAAAATTTAAATCCCAAGAGCCTTGTGGGAGGCCAAATTCATCCTCAGCCGCTTTCCTCTCTGGTAGTAAGAGAATGCGGAACCCGTCCTGCATATTCTGTGCGGGCTGAGCTATAGAGAGTTTGGAACCGTGATTATGGGTGGATAACTGATACCGGAATCCAATATCGCCGACGTTGTGCGCTATGGTTTCCGAACCTGTGTCCGCCCTGGTTTTGCGAGCATCTTTCCGCGCACTTCAATGCGACAATGAACTTGGATGACTTGCGTTTGAGGCGACAGCGGACGCGACGAGAAGATGGTTGCCTTTCAGGAGCTTCGAGGCAGTGAACCGGGCATCGTATGTAGGGGAATTTTTTATTGTAATGGTGATGAAATGCACATCTTTGTCCTGAAGAAATTGTATGAGTCTCTTACTGCTATGACAGCTACGGCATTATTGTCAATCTTGAGCTGCTTCCGCGTCCGCCTTGGTTTGTATAGTGTGGACGACAGTGTAAACAAGCATTCTGGGGAGCTTTGCTCGCTCCCCCCCTCCGGCGTTGGTGGCCTTGCTGCAACACTACCCCCAACGTCCCACCGACAGTTAAGTGCAAAATGCTTCCGCTGGAAAGTGACTGAAAAGTCTCGCAAGCTAGAATATCGTCGTCATCAGGTTTGTGTCTAGCAAAGTTCTTGCTTTACCAAGCGTTGGGGAGAATTCTCGGCCTTCTACCGGTGAAATCATATGTTGTTTTGTGTTTCCAGGGGCGAATAACACGGGCAATATCGCAATTTCACATCTCTCAGTTTCATTTCCTTCACTTCTCCTCATCACTTTGTCATCGATGTCTGCGCACAGATCTTTCGCCGACCTCTTAATTGCAGTGTTAATGATAATTCAGCTACAGAAAGCAACATCCCCCTCGCGAGGGGCATGATCAAATGCAGAGCATTTCCGCGGGGGTGCGCATGCAAGTCGTATGGATTACGTATTGGTTGTTGTTGTTGTAATTGTTGTCTTCCAGCGTAGACATTGTCGATGAAGTCGATGGTGAAACGTGAAACGTGCCGTGAACCCCTGCCGCGGCTATGACGCAACGTGGAGCGGCTATGACGCAACGTGGCGCGGCTATGACGCAACACAATTCAAACACAATCCACTTTAATCCAATCCAATCCAAATCCAAACCAATCCAAGCCAAGCCAAGCCAAGCCAAGCGAAGCCAATCCAAGCCAATCTAATCGAATCCAATCCAATGCCCCTCGCGAGAGAGTGTTATAGCGCCGAAATCGCACCACCACACGAACGCGTGACGTTGACGTCACGATCACGCAACAGATGTTAGCCACCGGAGCGCGCGCGAACGACATATGTGGTTTAAGCGCGAACCGACCGCGGCGAGAGAGCGAGATGCGAGCGCCCCCACCTGTTCTTGCGCGCGAACCGACTTTCTCAGCGCGAACCCAACGCGGCGAGAGAGGGTGTTGCGCACGTACCCACCTGTTGTGCGCCCAAACCGAACGCGTCGAGAGAGAGTGTTGCGAGCGGAGAGAAGGCGAGGAGGACGCAGGAGAGAGGGCGCACCTGTGGCCGACGGTTGAATGAGTCAAGGATATAAGGCGCGTTCGTAACTTTCCATTCTGTGTCGGCTTTGTGGCGCAGTGAGTACAGCACCATGTACCTTGCGTTCCGCCCGCAGAGTCGTGGGATCGAAACCTGGCGCCGGTAAGTATATTTTTTTATAGAGTGTAGGGGGAGCGATGCGGACTACGGACGTCAACGCGGGTGACATCGTGAGTTACTGAAATGCTGTGCATTTAAAAGAGGGACGGCACATTGCGATTTTGCGTTGATTACAGAAAGCTCAATCAAGTGACAAAGAAGGACGTGTACCCATTGCCCCGGATCGTTGACTCCCTCGACAGGCTTCGTCATGCCCGTTACTTTTCGTCGATGGATCTAAAGAGCGGGTACTGGCAGATCGAGGTGGATGAGCGCGACCGCGAGAAAACAGCCTTCATAACGCCGGACGGACTTTATGAATTTAAAGTGCTTCCTTTCGGCTTGTGTTTGGCGCCAGCAACATTCCAACGAATGATGGACACTGTTCTTTCCGGTCTCAAGTGGCAGACGTGTCTAGTATACCTTGACGACGTTATCGTCTTCTCGTCAACCTTTGCAGAGCACTTGAAAAGACAATCCTGTGTACTTCGCGCCGTGAGAGCAGCTGGTCTCACACTTAAAGCGGAAAAGTGTCATTTCGGGTACCAAGAACTACGCTTCTTGGGCCACATTGTCTGCCACGCCGGCATCAAGCCCGATCCTGACGAAGTATCCGCTGTGTCAAACTTCCCGAAGCCTGCCGACAAAAAGGCCGTACGGCGTTTCTTAGGCCTATTACCAGCGCTTCATGCCAAACTTTTCCCACATCGCGGCTCCGCTAACAAGCCTCACCCGCAATGACGTCGCCTTCGTTTGGACCACTGAGCATCAGGCTGCTTTCGAGAACCTGCGGCGTCGCTTACAATTGCCCCCTGTGCTCGCCCATTTCGATGAAGATGCGGCCACCACAATCCATACAGACGCCAGCAACGTTGGCCTTAGGGCAGTGCTGCTTCAGTGGCAAGACGGCGTGGAGAGAGTTGTCGCTTACGCAAGCCGAACATTGTCCCGCGCCGAGTCTTACTATTCAGCTACAGAGAAGGAATGCCTGGCTGTTGTGTGGGCGGTCTTGAAATTCCGGTCGTACCTCTACGGTCGCCCATTTCGAGTTTTTAGCGACCACCACTCCCTTTGTTGGTCGGCCACTTTGAAAAACCCAACGGGTCGCCTCGCCCGCTGGAGCCTTCGACTTCAGGAATTGAATATGACGGTTCTTTTTAAGTCAGAGAAACAACATTCTGACGCCGACTGCCTGTCTCGAGCTCCAGTCGAATGCCCTGTACCGGAAGATGATGACGACGTGGCGTTTCTTGGTGCCATCGACGCCACAACTTTGTACGATCAGCAAAGGGAAGACGTTGAGTTGCAACCACTTCTAGATTTTCTGGAAGGACGAACTCCGCACAAGCCAAGGCTGTTCATACGTGGACTCCAGTCTTTTTCTTTAACAACATCCTCTACAAGCGAAACTTCGCCCCAAATGGAAGAGACTTTCTTCACGTCATTCCCGCGAGCCTTAGACAAGAAATACTACAGGCTTGCCACGACGACCCAATCGCTGGTCACTTAGGTTATGCACGTACGATGTCCCGAATTAAACAGAGCTACTACTGGCCCAAGCTTCCTTCGACAGTGAAGCATTACATCCGTACCTGCCATGACTGTCAGCGTCATAAAACACCGCCGGAACGCCCAGCCGGTTTACTTCAACCTGTCCAAATACCGGAAACCCAATTTCAACAAATTGGCATGGACTTCTTAGGCCCCTTTCCTATGTCTCATGCCGGCAGCAAGTGGATACTTGTCGCCACCGACTACCTTACACGATACGCCGAAACTAAAGCCCTCCAGCGTTGCACAGCTCTCGACGTGGCCCACTTTTTCATCGAAAACATTGTTTTGCGCGATGGAGCTCCAGCAATTGTGATTTCAGACATAAAGCTAAAAGGCTATATTATAAAATAAAAGCCAAACCCGTACCACATACGTATCACGGGTGACGCCAATTAAAAATAAACAAACTGGACCGAGGTCAATTAGAGTTTTGAAGAGAAGGAAATACCCACAGAAGTTGAAAATAAAAGGGAAAATGCCACACAGCGACACCACAGCCAGGACAGCGGGCCCAGGGAGACTCCCCTGATCTCCCCTGGGACGGTAGCAGGAAAGGTTGGGATGAGGGATGCGGATGGTGGTAATAAGGAATGGGTTATGGGAATGTGGGTCGGAATGGGGACACCGAGGTTTTTGTTCTAATCCTTAGATGTCTGACTCCTAAAATAGGCCTCAAAACTCAGGATGGGCGTCAGACGGTTCCAATTGGAATTCAGCGGACCCCACTATAGGTTCCAACCATCTGAGATGGGACGTCGAAGAACAGGGAGAACCTACGACGGAGTAAAGACACCTAATCTCTGGACCCCTTTCACAACCAGCCCCCGGCTAACACCCACCAGGTCCCCCGAGTACTCAAGAGACACCTGCCCAGCCTACATAGGTACTAATCCCCCTAGTCTCGACGGTTTCGGATACTGGTAAAGCTAACTGTCCGACAGACGGGGTAACTGTACCCTGTATGCATCCGTCGATCCCTATGTGCACCTGAATCACCTATCTCCATAGGAAAGCCTATGTGACTTATAGGGTTTCGGTGGACCTCTAATGTGCGCCTTTGCCAACCACTCACCCACCAGGGAACCCCCCCCCTTACGGGCAGCAGTCATCAGGTGGAAGGATGAGCCAATCGCTCTTGCCTCGGTCCTAGCAAGTGCGCGCCTCCTAGACTGGTCGCTACTAAAGGCCAGAGACATTGGCCATCATGAGCACCTATCGAAGGCCCTGGATCCTGTTGTCCAGGAACCTTCGTGTCGGCAGCAAGCAGTCGTGCCGGCGTGGGGTGACTGCGGCGAACCCTTAATAAGGGACCTTTTTTCACCGCTTTTATGCCAGAATCTCAGAGCCAACCTCGGTAGCCACCCAGGCTGTCCGGGCCTGCCTCCGCGTCCAGCATGGGCTCTGGTGCAAGGAACTAGCCCATACAGTTCCAGGGAGTCGCTGCCACTCCCCTGGGGTTTTGCATCCCCGGGTGAGTCCTGGCTCTCACACACCGCTTCCGTTTGCAACCGACCAAAACTAGGCAGCCGAAACCGCCTTTCCCCAGCCAGCTGGGGGGTACCGCATTCAATGCAGATTTTGTGCGCGCCGTCATGAACCTCCCAGGTACTTCCCACCAAAAATCGACAGCTTACCATCCGCAGACAAACGGACTGACAGAAAGGTTAAACAAAACACTTGCAGACATGCTGAGCATGTACGTCGACGAGCAACACAAGAGTTGGGACCAAGTTCTACCAGACGTGACTGTTGCATACAATACCGCCAGGCAAGAAACCACGCGTATGACGCCATTCGCTCTTGTGTACGTTCGGGAGGCAACCAGAATGTTAGATGCCATGGTCCCTCACGGCGGTGGGGGTGACGACACGACTGCGCAGGAGTTCGCCCAGCGCGCGGAAGAGGCGCGTCAGCTCGCAAGACATCGAATCAGGCAACAACACCTGCATGATGGTACTACTTACAATTCTCACCACAGGCACGCTGCTTTCCAGCCTGGTGACAACGTGTGGGTATGGAGCCCTATCAGACGAAGGGGGCTATGCGAGAAGCTCATGAAGCGCTACTTCGGGCCCTACAGAGTACTACAGCAACTAAGCGATGTCACGTATGCAGTTACTCCTGTGGACAGCGTTTCCACAATGCGCCGTCGTCGCCGGCCCGAGGTCGTCCACATATGCCGCATGAAACCATTCTTCGCGAGGACGTGACGGGTCGCAAATGAAGTTCCGCTACTTTCTGCCTTAGCATCGCGACGATGCTTCCTTTGGAGGGGGTAAACTGTCACGTACCCACAAGCATCTGAATAAACTTTTAATTTGTGACAGCTCAGCCGAAGCGACGACGACGACGAATGAGCGCTACCGGGAACGCATCATCACCAGTGTTTTGCTCTGGCAGCTCGAGTGCTTCGCGGTCAAGAGCGGTCTTCTCCGCGGCTTCGTCTATTAGCGTTTTAGTAAAGCTCACCAACACCCCCAAAGCGTATTTGCTGTAGGCGACAATATATATATATATCTATATATATATATATATATATCAGGCAGAAAAAGGAGTTGGTTATAACGAAAACCGTGGAAAGCAAAGGTGAGGATGTGGTAGGTCAATAAAAGAGGATAAAGAATTTAGACAGAATGTGGAGAAAAAATGCCCGCCAGGTGGGATCCGAATCCACGACCTCTAGAATACCGGTCTGGTACAATAACTACTACGCTACCGGCGGGGAGATTTTCCGCTCCACATTCTTGGGTATTTATGTTTGGCTATTTTGTTTCCTGTGCTTGGAGGTGGTTTAAAGAGCCACTCGGACTACCACCCCCAAGCACAGGAAACGAGCGCGCCGCAACGTCCGCGCGCTACCAGATCCCCAAGACAAGAGAGCGTCCTCACGTCATCCGACAACCCACCACACATCGCCTTTTGGTGGCGCTAGTATCGAGGAAGAACTGTTTGTCGGGTAAGGCAGAGTGGAAAAGGGTCAACGCCTCCACAAGGGCGACAAAGAATCGTTCGGTCGCTGGCGCCCTCCCGTATGGTTCCCGTCGCGTGAGCGAGGCGCATGCGCACGCCGGACGCGATGGAAAGCTAGCCAGAAAGGGGTTCGCGTGAAAGTCGCGATCCCCACAATATATATTTATATATATATATAGAAATAAGAGTTGGCAGTCACGAAAACCTCGAAAAGCAAATGGGAGGTTGTGGTAGATCATTTGAACAGATAAAGAATTTGGAAAGAAACAAAGAAAGCGGAGAAAAAATGCCCGCCAGGTGGGATCCGAACCCACGACCTCCAGAATACCGGTCTGGTGCGATAACCACTGCGCTACCGGCGGGGCGATTTCCCCCCCCGGTTTCTGGGGTATTTATGTCAATGTAATTTTTTCCTGTGCTTAGGGGTGGTAGCCAGCGCCACTCTTACTTCTCGGGGTCAAGGGGACCTTCTTTTTAATCCCCGCGCCATGACTCGAGTGTCTACGACATGTAGAGAGTGGTGAACCAGCATTAAACCATCTTAAGCTCCCTATGGCACCAAGACTGCCAGAACATTGGCCCTCGCTATGCATGTAGCGAATCAGAATAGGAAATGAGGGGCTCGTAGAAAATAACACAGAAATAATAGTTGGCGGTCAAGGAAACCTCGGAAAGCAAAGTGGAGGTTTTGGTAGATATATTGAAACAGATAAAGAATTTGGAAAGAAAGAAAGAAAGCGGAGGAAAAATTCCCGCCAGGTGGGATCCGAACCCACGACCTCCAGAATACCGGTCTAGTGCGATAACCACTACGCTACCGGCGGGGCGATTTTCCTCCCCGCTTGCGGGGGTATTTATGTCAATGTAATTTTTTCCTGTGCTATGGGGTGGTAGCCAGCGCCCTTCTCACTTCTCGGGGTGAAGGGGACCTTCTTTTTAATCCCCGCGCTGTGACCAGAGTGTCTACGACATGGGTGCGCTACGCGGCCACAACACTCAGCTTTGGCCATCCTTATCTGTTTCAATTACCGACCACATTCTTCCCTTTGCTTTCCGAGGTTTTCGTGAATGCCAACCTTTATTTGTGTCTTATTTCAACGCGCCCCTCATTTTTCTATTATGATTCGCTATACATCAATATATATAGATATATAAATATATGTATTTGTATATATAATGAGGGCTAGTTATGGTCATCACAACACAAATGCTACGTGCCAACTACTCCGAATGCGTTGTGTAAGAATGCTGTGTCCCAACTACTCCCTGAAGTGTGTGTACCAATGGACTAATACTTTGCAACTGGGACTTCCACACGTAGTCACGCTTCATCTTCAGCATCAGTTCGTTATTGGCAGCGACTCCCATCTCGGTTGTTCTCCGATGCTGGCTCCCCCTTGTAATGGGTAAGGGTCGTCTAATAAAAACTTGCTCCAAGACAACTGGAGCGCACCTCACAATAAATGTTGTGAGGGGCGCGCCAACATATTGCCACGGCTGTAAGGTTGGTTCCGTTTCAACAGAATCATAGTAGGGATTGTGATAATGCACTCAAATAAGAAGAAGAAGCTTTCAGGCTGGCCGGGGGCCGGGGCAAGAAGACGAGGAAGAAGTGGAAGATGAATTTGACTGGCTTGCTATCGGGTACAAGTTCGCGTTTTAGAATAAACGCATTCTTTTCACATGGTACCACCCACACCGAGTGAGTGCACCATTTCATAAGTGGTAAGGCGCAGGGTATATGGTAACTCAACCATCAAGGCCGGTTCCCATCGAACTGTCACACGTTCACGAGCGGACCATCCATCGCCTACTCAGACGGCCGTCGGAGTGCAGCCTCATACCTTAATCGGGCAACCAAAATGACAAAACGCAACACCGGCATTGTGAATGCGAACCTCACTGACACCCTTCTTCAGTACGTGGTGCACGAGCCGCGCACACAGAAAGTCCTCTAAGGCGAACCTTACAAACACCTGGAAGACTGGTTTGACCACTTCGAACGAGTCACCACGTTCAAAGGCTAAGACAATGAACGTAAACGCCAACACATGTACTACTCTATTGAGGAAGGCCCCGCACATAGTTCGAGAACCATGAATCCACATTTTTGTGGTGTGAGGAGTTTCGTCCCCGCTTACTAGCTACCTTCACTAGCAGTGACAGCAAGAAAAAGGCTGAACCTTCCCTTCCAGCAAGAAAATCAGCGCCAGAATGAGAGTGTCACAATGTACCCCGTGGAGATGACCCGTCTTTTTAGGTGCGCAGACCCTGCAATGACAGAACACAGGAAGGACCAGCACCTCATGCACGGCGTCAGGCAAGACATCTTCGCAGGGCTCATACGGAGTTCCCAGAGAATGGTTCCGGAATTCGTCGGTGAGGGTACAACAATTTAAAGGGGACTTCAGCATGGGTCCCGGGTGTACAACCGCGAACAGGCGTTTTGTCCTGCGTAATCGAACAGGCAATCCCTGGGCTCCGCGAGCTCGTAAGGCAAATTGACCGCGACGAGCTCTAAAAACTGCAGCAGGAACCTGTGTCACCAGCTGCAGTGTCCATTGCAGAAATCGTGACAGAGGAGGTAAGGCAAGCTGTGCGGGAACCGGAACGAATGGACGTGCTGCGGCAGGGTAAACCACGAGCCTCATACGCTGCAGCCGGGCAGCAAGTCACTTACTGCACCCCTCCAACACTCGCCACCATCGCACCGCAGTCTACCTTGGGGGTGACATGGCACAGCGCTCCCGCCCTGATTCAAGGAGGCCATCAGAATTATCACCTTTGGCGCCTCCCTGACCACAGGCACCTCGGCTCCCGCTGCGGAGAAGAAGGGCACGTCTACCGAACCTGCCATTATCCCCGAGCTAATCTGCGAAGAATCGCTCCCGATGCACCACCTCCGCGAAATGGACAGCGACCACCAGAGTTTGCGGACTACATCGCGAAATGCTGGAACATGTACTCACTTACCACATCGCCGAACGCTAGAATACTTTTCCACCGCACTACTCTCCAAACGCCAGACCACGTTTCCGCCACAATGACTTCAGTCCCCGTCGCCGTACGCTGCCCTAAGTAGGTACTGTAGCCCACGGTTCTCCTCTGGTACTTCCGGCCGACCCTCCAGAAGCCCTGAAACACCGGGGAACTGAAACGAGCGACCTCCGGAGGTGAGGCCACTGGCGTCGATGACCACCGAGATCCTCCATTGCAAGAACGACGAGAAGACGACGACTAGCAGCCAAAACATAAATGTAACCCTAAACCTATTGCCGGAGACGTACTCGAGGATATCGATGGCCGTGCGACGAGACCTTTGTCTGATACTGGTGGGGCTTTTCCGTCATAAGAAAAACTCTCGTGTCTCTGCTAAAGAAAACGGTCACCCCCTGGATTGGCCAGCAAGTTCGTACAGCTGGAAACCACTAAGTAACCCCCGTCGATACGTGGACGGCGCGGATTAAAATACGCAGCTTCATATTCGTTACCAACTTCATGGTGCTCCCGTATTGCTCACGAGATTTATTTCTTGGCATGAATTTTCTGCGATCAAAATGGGCTGTTATTGATCTGCCAAAATCCAGAAATACCTATTGGACAAATAGTGCCATAGCGAGCCACATTGAAGACAAGCGCTATGGGGCGTTACCCATTGTTGACGACGATGTCACTCTACCTGTCCCTGCAGGCTTGTTTGATAGCGTTAACAGTGACGCATTCGATGACTGTGAAGGCATCGCTGAAGCCAACGTTCGGTTTCCTGTGGGGAAATGCTTATGTGTTGCAAGAAGATTCGTCAGCCTACAGAATGAATGTACGCCAGTCCTGGTCATTATTTTTTCAATGTGCGTCGGGATCTTACGAAAGTTGCCACTAGGGCGTTTGTCGAGGAAGTCCCCATTGTTACGCACGTGGGGGCGTCGAAAACAGCAATATTTGGAACACCCACAGCTGGCCTGGTGATACCTGTGCAAATTAACCAAGAACTTTCGACAGCTCTAGTGGAAGCCTTAGAACATTTGATACAGGACTTCGTCTACTGCTTCGCCACGTCCTCCAAGGTGCGCCCACGCTTTGTTTTGCTCTTTCCGGGCTATCTTGCACTCCTAGTTCCACGAAGGCCTTCGTTTGGTCTTGTTTGTACCGGACGTTTGGGGAATAGAGAATTGTGCAGCATCAATTATGTGTGCAGTAATTATATCCGCAGCTTGGTCGATGCATACGACAGCTGGGATACTTTTTTAAATATTATCCAATCCGCACCCTCTTCACAGAAACGTTGTGTGTCGTGGAATTGAAGGGCTTTCTGTTGTAGTTAACGGTATAGGAAAATGGTCCTTCCCACAGTAATTCGCATCTACGCTCCATTTTACCAAAGGGAAGAGAGTAGGCGAGCCCATTGCCAGATCAATAGCCGTTTATGTGTTGTGTGTTGTGCTGTAATACGTGGGGTGTTTTTTTGATAAAAAGGCAGGTGCCTGATGTCAGTAAGAATTTCTAAGAGTCGTCCACGTGCATCACAGGCGCAGAACCCCACAGCTCATGATGGGCAATAAAATATCCTGACAGTATGAAAAGAGGTAGGGTCTGATTTATTAAACTTTGAAATTCGGCATCTCCGAGATGGTAATCCGGAGGGACATATAACGAGCCGACTGTCGTCAACACAAATAATGGCTCTCACCACAATGGTCTCAAGGTTAGTATGTATGTTTGATGGCATGCAATTTGCATCTTTGCTACCTCAGGGGGTAGAGTAGACGGCACGGCAAGCATTGCTTCAAGCGTTTCCCCTCCAGCACCTGAGGGGTCGGGCTCTTTAGGGCGCGCACCAAGACGATTGGTGCCTTGGCCGGCCGCACGCGCTGGGGGCGTAGATTCCGGCACGTCAGACGTAGCAGAGGGAGCCGGCCCTCCACTATCCATGGTCACCTCCGAATCGTGAATATCAGAACTGGAGGCGCCGCATGGCTTTCTGTTGTGCTGGTGATTGGCACAACCGCGGGAGCCGGGGATGTTGAAGTGGCTTGGGCTACCAAAGGCAGCTCAGGAGGGGGAGTGGCAGCAAGATCCTCTGCGGGCATTGCAGAAGGGATAGGAAGCCGCTCAGTAGGGGGAAGAGACGGCGGCGGAGTAGCAAGGCTACCCCGCGTCACTGTACTAACCAGACGATAACTCAAACCCGGCGGGCAGCATCTGCATACGAGGCTGCCGAAAACAATCTTTTTTTGGGGCGCTCTTAAACGAAGCTGATGCTCCCAGTAACCTTAATTTGTATTATTTTCTTTTCTTTTTTTAAAGTCAGACATGATCGAACATATGCAAGCGTGTGCACCGCTGAAGTCCGTACACTTGGTTATGGTGGTCTGGCAATGATCAGAAGACTGGTCACTGTTGGCACACCTGGACCATGTCAACTTGCTCTGGCATGCTTGAGTGCCATGGCCGTACTTTTGGCACCTGAAGCACCGCCTCTGGTTCGGGATGTACGGCCGCACCTGGCACCTCATGAAAGCGGCTGTCACCATATCAGGCACGGTGGTACTTGCAAAAGTTAAGGTGATCTGCTTGGTTAGGATTTTTTTCTGTCTGTTCGTAAGGTTTTTCTTCGAACCGCGACCACACCTTGGTCTTTCAGACCCTCACAAAGGTCAGCTTCCGTCTCATTCAACAGCTCATTCACGGATATAACACGAAAGGTGTTTAGCGTGCAGTGTGGTGTTACATGTACTGCCAGGTCAGCGATTTTATCGTGCCTAAACAGATTCTCGTTTTGATTCTTTCCCATAACCTCAACGAGGACGTCACCAGATGCGAGTCTCTTGGCATTGTAATCTTCGCCAACAATGTTCTCTATGCTTTTCGCCAAGAGAAACACTGACTGTTTGTTAATTGGCTTAGTTTCATCGGATGAGTGCACTACAAGGAATTTAAAGAAAGTTGTGCTTGATCTCGGTTGCGGTACTTCGATGCGGCCCCTTTTTGAGCGCCGATCAGTTCTTTGGGGGGGCAGAAAAACGAAGCCATAAAAAATCACAAATATTCGGTGGCAAGACCTGTCGCCCACCACCGAGCACTACAAGAGGAACGTGGTTTGCAGCGCACGCTAACTGTACGGTGCCGCTATAACCCTACGCTCAACATCTAGGATGAAGCCTTCGCACAGGGTTAATCCTCGCCGCCTGGAGAAACACGGAGAAATGAAGAGAGAAGATGAAAGGACAGGGTTAGGAAGAAAAACAGGAAAGAAAAAGAATGAAGAAGAGGACAGGAAAAGGCGACTTGCTGATTTCCCCCAGGCAGGGTCAGACAGGGGGAACCGTCTACGGGAAGCGGGGCCGAAGTGGCGTGTTGCCTCTGCCAGGGGCTCGTAGTGGAGGACGTTGCTTAAGAATCGGCAATGACCCAGCTTCGACCAGCCAAGCAGACATACGCGTCGTCCTTCTTTCACGTCACTCGTGCGCGGACGTCCCATTTTCAGTAGCAGATCTTGATGCGGCGCTAGATATGTGCCGAAGTGAATCTTCACCAGGCCCAGAGGGAGTGACGTACGCCACCCCTCGTCACCTCGGTCGAGAATCTCGTCACACTTTTTTGTATCGGGTGAACCAGTTGGTTTGGTTCCTGAGGACTGGAACGGCAACAGCGTGGTCCAAGTTCTTAAAGCAGGCAAATCTCCCCTTGACCCAGAATCATATCGTCCTATAACCCTTTCAAGCTGCATTGCATAATAAATGGAAAAGTAGCTTTTGGGTCGTTTGGAGTGGTACCTCTAGAACCATAAAATGTACCCTCATGCTGTTTCTGGATTCCCACGTGGACGTTATTCCATCAACAATGTAATTGACCTTGTAACATCAGATCAGCAAGAATAATCACTCACACGTTTAACACGAACGCAGAGTGTAGTATTCGGTAAGTTGGTGATTCATCTTAACAATACAGCGCATCAAAAACAAAGACTTAAGCAGCGCTCCTCCTGTGTGCCTCAGCTTAAGTCTGTTTCTGTTGCGCTGTATTGTTAAGACGAACGTAGGATAACGTAATACATGAAGCCGTTCTGGACGACCGTGGAAACACTGAGTGAAAAAATTACACGGCAGTGGAAACACGGGGATCACAAATTAGGCAACTCACCTGGTTGCCTCACCACCACCTTTAATCCTTGCCTTCAACACGACAACAGGCACCTTTTGAAGGGTGGTTGGCGCTAACAGTGGGAGCTTTCAATCGAGATATGCACCTCTCTTTCCACCGTCCTCCCCACTTTGGTGCCTGTTACACCCACAACTGCACCTAACCACACGGGGATAAAAAGAAAGCGGACCTTGCACCTACTGGTCTTCAACAGCTCTCTCTACTATTTCTACATAAGGCTTGCAAAGATAGGATCCCTGTGTACACGGATAGATCTGTAACCATGTACAGTTCTGAGAGTGATATTATATTACCACAAAAGTCAATCAACATTCATTTTAAGCTTGAACACTTGACGAGTTCAACATCTTCTGAATTGACAGCTATTCCGGAGACCCTTCTATTCATCCCACAGGAATGGGTAGAAAAATTTTCGAAAAGTTGGCAGCTGCGAACCATTCACCACACACATGCGGCACAGTTGGCACAGTTGCAGTATAGTGCTATAGTTGCAGTATCACATCATGGCGTCTTTGTGTAACACCACGTTTATGAATTTTACGACGCGAGCGCTGTGTCGTATTTTGTCTTCGATGGTCTTTCGATCTATCGTCTCATTGTCATCGAATAAGCCTGGAGGGCAGTACACGTGTAAAAACAATTGTTCACAAAACTCTGGCAATAAGTGGTTCAACTTAGTGGTGTGGTGATTGAAAACGCAAAACGGCATGTCCAGCCTGTGAATGTAGTGTTTCCATTTAGGAGGATAAATGCTTTTTTCTGTTTTAAAGCTCAATTTAAAATTTATTTCATCCCCCCACGGAAGCGCTGGTAAGCCTGGAAAAACCAGTTTGATAGAAATCGGACGCTCCCAGTTCGCTTTACTCGATGCTGCCGTTAGGGCAGCTGCCAACTTTTCGAAATTTTTTTTCGAAATGGGCTGAGTACTTCAGTACTTCAGCCCATACGAACAAGTTGTGGCTGAACTCCGGTGCTTATATGACGCAGTAATCAGTCATGTGCATCGTATCGTTCACCAGTTGCTCACAAGCCAGTGCTTCCTTTTTAGGAACGAAAATGCAGATAGAGCGGCTCATGCCGCCAAAAAAGTGCAAGATTGACCTGCATTCCTCTATCACGCACTGATAAAGCAAACTCGCTGCGATCCATTGCCAACAAAGTCACTCTCGCTAAGTGGAACATACTAGAGTTCTCGAACGCTCCTCTTTACACGCTCGACAGCGATTTGGAGCGCAACCTACTTAACCTGGCACGCTCGGACGTCACCTTACTTAGTCGCTTGTGGCTAGGTGTTGCCTTCAGCCGTGCTTACTACTACACCATTGGAATGTCCAACAGCCCTGCTTAGGATGTGTGCGCCACTGACGGGACAACGAAACACCTTCTGGGCCATTGTGAACGATCCAAAACACCGAAGCAACAGCTCTCCACCACAGTTTGCGGCATCGACGGGCACTCCTCCGCAGCACAGATAATTTTGTGTCATAGACATTGTCTGTCACAGGCCGAAAAGGCTAGAAAAGACTTACTTCGCTTTTTTAACGACACAGGCATATGTGAACGACGGTAGGGACATTTGTACAGTGCAGCGCCCTTATTTTGCCAATATTTTCAGTCTACCGCCTTAGTTTTGCTCATTTTTTGATTGTGGGTGTGCTTTGTTCCACATTTGTAGTTGCCATGGTCATGACTTGCTTGTTTGTAATTTTTTCTGTCCTTTTCTTCTTTAATATGTACCGGGGTCATTTCCTTCCCTCTTATTTCCCGTATCTTCTCCCCCCTGAGTAGGGTAGCCAACCGGACAGTACCCAGGTTATCCTTCCTGCCTTTCGTGTACTGTTCCTCCCTTCCTTCCAGCGAGGGTCGGCATGCTGCAATTTTGCAGCCAGACGGATGAACGCTTGTGGCCTCAAATTGAAAGACTACATGGTCTTAATTGCCGCGTGGGCACGGTCAGCCAGGCCATCTACAAAATACCTTTTCGCAACAGAAGACACCCAGGTCAAGTTGAAGCCTGGGAGCAGCAATAGCTTTTATTAAACTTCAGTCGCGACGTCTTTGTCATGTCCTTGGTGGCATGCACACATGTGCATAAAGCAATCATAAGTGTGCGGAATTCGTCAAATGCCGTAATAAACTCCGGCCTCCAGCTCGACGAAGTTGCGTGCGACTGTACGTCGTAATGATTCCACGCTCGAGCAGTGCCGAGGAGGTGAGTTTCGACACAAACCCACTTGGCGTGCTCAGGCCACGCATACAGTGGCAAAAGAGTTAATATTTCCGCTGCCCACTCACCGGGTCATCGCGGAAGCCGTGAAGCTCTGGGATACCCACACCCACCGAAAAGGCAGCCGCCGCATGCAGGAACGAAGGCGTGGCAGAACGACTGCAGTCTCCGAGCCCTTGGGACAACTAGGCATCTGTTCGAACAATATCAGAGCGGTTACTTGCGTCCGGCTACACATCGGTATTCAAGTGAGACCTGTAACTGCCCTCCGACGAGGATCCTTAACGATCTCGAAGGTTTCGGCTGCTTTGGTAACAGTCCCTGAGCGTGGATTTCCTTAAAGCAGACGGGTTGCGCACGCCGTCTCGCTTAAGGCTTGGAGGTTTGGCGATTGTGCCATTTGCCAGAACCTGCAACCTGTTGGTAGGATGCTTCGCGTTATCCTCTCTAACTCGGCGATCCGTTATTTTCTTCACAGCTTGACATCTGGTCGATAGCGTTGACGGGAGATTTCCCGCCTGCAGAGCACGCTTCCAAGAATTTAGAATATATGATCATCATCATCAACAGCCTATTTGGGTCTACTGCTGGACGAAGGCCTCCCCAATGATCTTCCAGATTTCTTTCCTGTGCTTCCCGTGTCTATTCCTTGCCTCTAAATTTTCTTATTTCATCTCTCCATCGAGTTAATGTCCTTCCTCTTATTCTAGTCCTGTCTCCCGGTGTCCATTCCGTTGTCCTTATGGTCAACCTGTTGTCTCTTCGTCGTACTGCATGTCCAGCCCAAGTCTATTTCTTTTTCTTAACCTGGACTATGATGTCATCTATCCCAATTAGTAATCTAATCCAGGTAGCTCATTTTCTGTCTCTAAGCGGTACTCCTAACATTATTCTCTCAATGGCACGTTGAGAGGCCCTAAGCTTTCTTTCTAATTGTTTAGTAAGTCACCAAGCTTCCGCTCCGTATGTCATGACCGGCAGGACGCATTGGCTGAATACCTTTCTTTTTAGGGTTAGAGGCATCTCACTTTCAATTATTTCGGAATGATTGCCGAATGCACCCTATCCAAGTCCTATTCTGCACCTGATTTCCTACTTGTGGTTTGGGTCCACACTTAGCATGTGGCCAAGGTATTGATATTTTCTACTTCTTCGAGTGTTTCTTCTCCTAGTCTAAGAAAATTCATTCAGTATGTATATTTTTCTTCACTTTGTTTTATGCAGCTTTATCTTTAGCACCCTAGCAAAGCTCCATGATTTAAGTTCCTCAATTGTGTTTTAGAGTTGCTCTGCAGATTCACAGAGCAAGGCTATGTCATCCGCAAACCTTCGGTGAAGTATTAGCAGTTTATCTGTAAGCCTAAGTTTTTCCTTTCATGCCTACTGAGTACACCCTCCAGACATGCTGTGAACAATTTTCGTGAGATGGCATCTCGTTGTCGCACCCCCCTTCGGATCGGAAATTCATCACTTAGCTTGTGAAGTGTAATTCTGCCGGTGTGTTCTTCATATATGTCGTCTAGCAGTCGTAGGTAGGTCTTCCCTATTCCTTGGTCCTTTGAGGCGTCCATCAGTTCGGCGGTGATTACTGAATCAAACGCTTTTTTATAGTCTCTAAATTTCATGTGAAGTGGTTTAGTATACTCCGCGCATTTTTCTGTTACTTGGTTGATGAAATGGATGTGATCCATTGTAGGGTATCCTTTTCTGAACCCAGCCTGTTCCCTGGGTTGTCGGAAGTCTAAGCTGGCGGTTATGGGTCTAACTGTTATCTTGGCAAATAGCTTGTATACAACCGACAGAACGCTGCAGGGTCCTTAGTTCTTTATATCTTTGTTACCTTCCTTCTTGTGAATTAAAACTGTATTTGCGTTTTTCCAGGATTTCGGTGCTTTTAATGTCCTTAAACATACTGGGAATAGTTCAGCAGGCTTTTCTAGAAATATATTTCTACCCTCTTTTAGAAGGTCTATGATTATGCCATCGTCGCCTGCAGGGTTACATTTTTTCAAGCCCTTAAGTGCCTTTTAATAATTCCACTTTCGTTACTGATGGAATATCGCAAGCAACGCTTGTGGCTCGGTGCATTGTCTCGCTCCAGGGTCGCTGGCGTATAGCCTGGTGTGGAACTGGTCTCGATTTTTATTATCGCTTCGATGGTGTGCGTACCATTTCCCTGTTCATCTCTAAGTGCGTACATTCTGTTTCTGCCAATAGCCAGCTTCCTCCTTGTGGCCTTCAAGCTTTTTCATCTTCCTAAAATTTACTCGATGACCGCCATGTTCGCACGAATGTCATTTGTTTTACTTTTGTTTATTATTTTGACCACTCCAATAGTTCAGTTTTATCCACCGTACTCGACAAAGGTCATATTCTGGGGTTGCGAATTAAGTTCCTTTGTTTGCCTAGATAGTTTTCCCATTTGCTTCCTACATGCTGCTTCTCCAGTAGCCGCTGCTGACTCCTTTATTGCTGTTGTTAGGTTATCTTCTAGAGTGTCCACACTGTCCTCGTTCTGACCGTCTAGAAGTGCGAACCTGTTCAGAAGGGTTATTTTAAACTCATGCGTCCTGTCTCCTACAGACCTCACGTTGGGCTTCTTACTTTTAAGCGGTCTCCTTCCTTATTTTTGGAGATTTAGCCTTACTTTCCCCTAACCAACCTATCATCCCTGCACCGAATCTTGCATAGTACAACCACGTCTGGCACCATAGCAGGGTAGTCAGTCAGAATGAATCCAATGTCGTTTTTGTTATCCCGTCAGAGCTTTTCGATGCCTATTTTCTAATCTTCTGTTTTTGGAAGAATGTGTTCAGTAGTTCTAAATTATTTCTCTCTGCAAATCCAACCAGCGTGTCACCTCGACAGTTGGGAGTGCCTAGTCCAAAATTCCCCTGTGATTTTTCTTCTACTCTATTTGCACCTACATTTGTGTTAAAGTATCCCATTACAATTGTTAACCGGGTGGTTCCCCTTCTTTATTGCTCACTCAACCTCTTCGTAGCAACTATGTACGGACTGGTCCTCATAGCTGGCTGTTGGCGCATAAGCTTGTATTATCTTTAACCTGTAGCGGTTGGTAGGCTTGAGCACTACTCAGACCCTTTCGGTACACTGAACAACTCTTTCACGTTTCCTGTTATTTTGCCGTTGATCAAAAATCCTATCCCGTGCACTTTCTTTTCGTGAGGCTCCCAAGAGCAGAGATTATGCCTGCTAATTCGTTCTAAGCAGCCTTCTCTGGTTGTTCTAACCTCACTTAGCCCAATAATATCCCGCCTAAATTCTTCGAGTTTCTCTACTAGTACAGCTAAGCTGCCCTCGCTAGAGAGGGTTCGTGTATTGAACGTTGCAAAGTTCAAGTTCTGTCCGCCTATGTATATATATATATATATATATATATATATATATATACATATATATATATATATATATATATATATATATATATATATATATATATATATATATATATATATATATATATATATATATATATATATATATATATATATATATGTATATATATATATATATATATATATATATATATATATATATATATATATATATATATATATATATATATATTTCTAGGACACTGACCAGTCTTAGCTAAAAACGAAAGACAAACGTTCAAAAAAGGAAATGTTTAACGTTTCGGCCGAGAAAGGGCTTTGTCAGAATAACAGCAGTGGCTGTAGTCACACAGCATATAAAAGTGATCGTTGCAAGGTCACGTGAGGGGATGACAAAGTAAAAAATTCAAATGCAATACACTGAGGCCCCATGCGGCAATCTTTTCCGATGAATACAACATAATAATTAGTCCATCACGTGCAGTGTAGGAAATAAGGAATGTCAAGCACACACGCGCACAAAAATTAGGGGGAGAGAGAAGTGAATAGCAATATTGAACACGGTCACTGATGCAAGCAACTCAGTTTTCCTGCGCTTTCATTTAAACCACATGCTATTGTATGGAATTTAGATGTAGGACAGGATTTGCGGACTTTTCTGTCATGATGCGCACGGAAGCCACACTGGAGCATCGTTGCTTTGATATGGTCAAATGAGTTGCGCGAGACATTCGCATGCCTTGATGTCGGTAGGTGAGGTAGTGTAGAGATATGAGCCTTGTGGTTGTTGAACCGCTGCCGGAAGAGGGTTTTGGTCTCGCCAACATACTGCATTTTACAGATATCGTATTCAAGTAGATAAACCACGTTGCTCATGTCGAAACTATCGTTCCCATTTATCTTACTCTGAACTTAGATGCTGTGCTGTTCGCCCTTATGGATGTTGTCATATGATTGCACACCTTGCAACGCGGTTTGTTCCAAGGGCGGCAGCGAGTAGGCACTTTATATTTGTTATTGGATGTTGTAAGCAGGTCACGTAAATTTTGCGATCTTCTATACGCTACGCGTGGTGGTTCTCTGAATATTGATTTTAATCGCTCACTCTGTAACACTACGTTATGATGCTTTTTTAGAATGGCAGTTACATTATGTGCAGGCGCGGAAAATGTGAAAAAAAATGTTTGTATGGGAATAATCCGGCTGTCTTGTTTTGCGGCATAAAAGTGCTTTGCGGTCATGGCTATCAGTGCGCTTAATGGCGTCGTCGATAATCTCGGGTGGGCAGTTCTGCCTAATTAGTGCGTTACCGTGTTGGGCGCAATTCGAAACATATTCTTTTAAATCGAAGCGTCTGACTATGGGGTATGCTTGTCTTGCAGTGCTGTACATGGTAAATATTGAAGTGTAGGTAGGCTTCCTATGAACTTTTGTTATTAGTTGGCCATCACACAAAGTCAAAGTTACATCCAGAAAATTGATCGTTTGGTCTGAGTAGGTATGGCTAAGAAATGTATGGATGAGCGTTATTAAACTCGTCAATAAAAGATAACATCTCAGCTTCCCCGTGCTGTCACATCATGAAGATGTCGTCAATGAACCGCCTGTAGTAGAATCGTTGCAGCGAAATGCTGGTGAGAAATTCCTTTTCGAGTACACCCCTGAAAATCTTCGCATAATTAGGGCCGATAGGTGTGCCCATTAAGGTCCCATTTCTTGAAGGTAATGGGTGCCATAAGATTAAAATTTGTTAATTCTAGGAATAATTTGAAAGGGTGACCATAGTAGAATTGCCAATTACTTTTTCGCAGATCGATTAATTGTAGGCATGGAGTGTTGCCCGTATACTGTCTGTTTGCGCTAAATTGGTGTGAAGGGATGCCACATCTAAAGTAACCAGTATTGAATCGGGGGGGGGGGGGGGGGCGGGGGTACGAAAGACTGACAATATTGGATTAAAGTGGTAAGTATCTTCGATATACGATGGATAAGAAGGAGGAATCTGGTTAATCACTGTATCGGCAAATTTGGAGATTAGTTCTGTAACCGTATTTATGCGGAAAAGATCGGCCTACCGGGGTTTCCTGCCTTGTCGATTTTTAGAAGAAGGTAAACACGACCCGCTACAGGGCTCAGTTGGATGAGTGATTGCAGGGCGGAAGGCGGAATTTCATGCTTTTCAACCAGGTCTGTTAGTTTACTCGTGACACTGGATTTAAAATTCGCAGTGGGACCCTCAACAAGCTGGTTCTAAAAGGAGATATCAACAAGTTGTCTGGACCCTTCGCGGTCATAATCATGTTTGTTCAGTAGTAGAGTTGCGCCAGCTTTTTTAGCTGGCTTGACAATAATATCGTCACGAGATTTAAGGTCCTGCACTGCCACAATTTCTTTTGCTGAAAGGTTTCTTTTAAAGTGGGCTTGTTTACTATAAATTTTTATAAAATCCCGTTGAATGGCTGTGATATATAGATCCGGACATTTATTTCTTTGAGTAGGGGGGTCCCGTATTTGGAAGATGGAAGAATGGTAGTATTAGAATCTGGAGGATCTTTGTCAGCAAAATATTCGCGCAATCTCAGGATTCTGCCAAATTTATCCAAGTCCTTCATGAGGTAAAATTTGCCGTAGCTTCCTGCCGCCGACAAAAATTGAGTACTTGAGACAACGATGAGATTTCGTCGTTGGATAGTTTATAACTAGACAAGTTTACTGCATAACTAGACGACAGCATCTCATTCGTCAATGGCGTAATATTTGAGGTGTTATTTGAGGTCGGAGGCAGCATGGCGGTAGGCATCTCAAGGGGTACATGAGGTATAAAACCTTAATCTCTCAAAACCTTCTTACGTTTAATCGCACCTATTTCAATAGAATTTTTTTGTTAGTATTCCGCTAGTTGTTGATCCTTGCTCCTGTTTTAAAGAAACATATGAGATAACCTTTTACGTCTCATTGTTATTGCCAAATTCCTTATTTATTTTAAGCCAAAGCAGCGTATTCCGCAAATAAATGGTGTTGTAGTTCCCTCCGTGACAGAAAATGGCTGCTACTCCAATGAGCGTATAACAAGCATATTCGAGTTCAGATGGGATTTAAACCCGGGCCTCCAGCGTAGGATCTGACTGCATTAGCAGTGGTTTTACCCACACGCTGGGTGAGGTGACACAACAGCTGTTTTCATTGACATTCCTTTTTTTCTACAAATACTTGCTCAGAGAATTGGCCAGGAATGGGTAGCCTTGTTGTTGAAGAGTCTGTGTCGCATAGTACGCTAAAATGACGGCACGTGAGTAGAATAAGTGCAAACCAGCCATGTAGAATTGTGAATATAAGGACGGTTTTATTGTGTCTTACCAGTCTGCTTAAAAAGTAATTCGTTCCAAACGATAAAAAAACGAAAGCCAAGAATGAGACGCAAACACGAATGTTCCAGTAAAAAAGCCTGTCGAGCCGGCTTGCTCCAAAAGACAAATAATAAAAGCACAAAAAAGACCAATAAAACGTATCAGTTAGGAGTCATTGGTAAGTATCGCCAGACGTTCAACATCAAAGCATGCTATAATATTTAGGTGTCTTGAGGAATGTATTTGATCGTGTACTAATGTGATTCTCAAACTATCACCACAGGTCTTGTGGCACCCTATACCTCTCTATTCTTTTGCACTCGCCACCATCATCACTACAGTTTTTGTCACTTTCCCTGGTTAGGTCTTTTGGCAAACTACTTGCCGCAATCTATTGCACTGCTCATCACTTGTCACCGCTGCATTTATCATGTTCTCACCATCAAACTCGTCACTTGGCTTGTAACCACGTGCCTCACAGTTGTTGTCATACTTAGATCACACTTTTTGTCATTTTATAGAAGCACCATCGTCACTCATTCATACCATCCCTTCTCACATTTATAGCTCGAACCCTGGTCACAGCTTTTACATGTAAGTACTAGTGACTGCCTCGTACTACTCAGTGAACTCAGTTTTCCTTCTTGCTAGTCTCTTTCTTAAATTCCTCATCTACTTTTAGCGCAAAGGAACGACCGATATTGTGGTCTAATTAAATCTGGATCCTCACACTGTGGTAAGCCTCAGGGCGAAGGTGTAGCTCCGGCATATTAAACCTCCAAAAATAGAACTACGGAATTTTTTGTATAATTAGCTTGAGTATTCATTTATCTGTTCTAATATTTTCTGTATCCAAAGTTTTGTACTTTTTATTGTTGTACAATTGGTTCCACTTCTTGGTAGAATGCTAGCTGAATTTCTTGGCACATTTTTTTTTAATTTAAAAGTTGGCCTTTAGGCGTAACAATACTTTTTCATTTCGAACGTTTGCTATTCAGAGTAAGGAAAAACTAAATGCACAGATACACTCCGGATTCGATACTTGATCATCTTGTTCTCAATAAAATTTTTGATCTCGTAATGGTCCTCCCTGCTGCTGATGTGAAACTTGTTGTCACATTTTTCACTGTTCAGATTATTCGGCAAACTTTTAAAAAACATGTTTCCACTCATATCGCACCCATGCAGTGTTGGCGTTCAATGTGCATAAGAGGCATTATTAAAAAATGGTTTTGAAAGGCATTCGACCCTAATAATCATACTAATTCTACATCATAATAGTTAAAATTATTCTTCTTTAATTCACGGGCATGTGAAATATAACTGGTTATATACCGTACGACTAATTTTGCAGTGGGCAGTAAAACATTGCAGAGGACACAAATATACAACAAAATGCTTACCGTGAAAAAAATGAACATGCGCATGCAGGAAGATTTTGCAAGGTTTCGAGATGAATCGGAAAAAATTACGCTAAATATTTGCTGATAGATCGCAGCTGTTAATAACAGTTTCAACTAATGCTGAAATTTGCAGCACGCATGTGTTGCCTTTTATATTCCTTTATTGAAGGTTCCAAATGCACGGACGGTAAAAAATCACTGCCCCCTATCGTCATGCCGAAAAGGCCGAAGAGTGTATGCATACTTACATTCACAGCAATTGTTTTGCAGATGAATTCTCGGTGTACGTATTTGTGCACTGGTAGGAGAAGATGCATTTGCCCCGGAGAAAGAGTGGGGGTGCGTAAGCATTCGCGTGTGGAGATACAGTTGTATGATAACGTTGCCTGCCATGTCACCACTGTCAGAGGCTTCAGTAAATACTCCGAGCTATCGAACGGTAACATAAACATAATTGGGGACTAAACGTAAAAGCGACCTAAGCGACCTCGTCAATCGGTAGACCTTGCTGCAGACTTTACGACAATGAGGGGTGTACAGGCAGGACACAAAATCTCAATTCGATTCACAAGCGGTTCTCTGTAACGGCTGCCCCGGCGCACAATGCAATGCATTATTTCACTCGATTCGCTGCTGGAGGAATGGTGCCGTGCACTGCGTCAGTCGACTGGTCATGGTGCAGCCGTGGTCTCGCCGCGGTGCAGGGAACTGCTGCAGCTGCTGCGGGGGAAGTGCAGAGATTTGGTTCCATGAGCGCGCGCGTAGCACGGAGTGTTGTGGTTTGAGACGCGACTACCGGCAGTTGCGGCGACTGCGTGGAAATACACGTCGAGCTCGAAGATCCGCGGGACGACGTTCGCGGCGTCGCTGATGCGTACGGCGCCCCCAAATGGCCGTAAACGTCCTGTGGACGACAGGGAATGACAGGCGAGAATGATTATCTGAACCTTGATTGATTGTAAACACGCACGGGTGCTGCTGACGATGCAGCCGTTGTCCACGGCCGCGCGGAACCACTCCGATCCACTGCACCGGCACCTGAGAAATTTCTGTGCCTCATTGCAGTGCACCACTTGTCTATCAAGTGAAGCTTAACGCAACACGCCAAAAGCGCGCACATGCGCGCACAAATACACTACACACAGCACACCAGACTACACAACACACACACACACGAACACACACACGCAGACACATTACACGAACACAAACACACGCACACACACAGAAACACACATACACCTACACAAACACATCCACACGCACAAACACACCCACACAATCACACCCCCACACACAAACATAGACCAACACACACAAACACCCACACATATACGCACACACCCATTACCACACACACAAACACGCACATCCATTATCGCACAAAAAGCACACACACACACACCCCACACACAAACACACACACACATATATACAAACACACACACCGACATACCCACACACCAACACCCACCCCCACTCATACAGAAACACACATAAACACAAACACATACACACACCCACACACCCACACCCACACACACACAAACACACACATAAAACGCGCACACACACACCAACACACACACAAACACACACAAACACACACGCACAAACACACACAGACACACCCATACACCAACACAAAAACAGAAAAACACACATAAGCACCCACACCCACACATACACACACACCAACACCTACACAAACACACAAGCACACCCACATGGACATACCCCCAAACGCTGACACACACTGACACACACAAAAAAAAACACGCACGCACACACACACACACACACACACACACACACACACGCGCGCGCGCGCCTGCTCAAGCGTGTGTGCAAGACGGACATGCACACGCAGCGTCTCATCTACGTACACGGTACAGTGTTTTGAAGGCGACTACAGATAGCTTGTTTAACTGGCGCGGGTGATTTATGGCATATTTTCATCGATACCAGAAGCAAAACATGCATGGATATGGCATTGACGTGAGGGCAGGAACCGCATAACGAAAAGAGCAACTTGAAGTTGCTCGCCTTTTAGTTACTGAGCCGTCAGCGGGCGGCAAACATTACGTTTTTGTGGTTTGAACACGACGGCAATGTTTTCGGAGTTGTTCCGCATCGGGAGTAAGAGTTGGGCAAAGAGACCGAAAGCCTCGATTTAGTCCCGGCTTTCATCATTTTGCTTAAGAGTGTAACATTCGAATGCGTAGATACAAGCTTCTCTTTCTGGGCATCGATGACACAGACTCGCCAGGAGTCTTAAAAAGGCTTAGGTCCGCCACTTTCAAGCCGCAATTACACGATAACGCCATCGCACGTGCTCACACCTTACGAAAATTTGGAAGCGAAAAAAAAAAACTTTTAATTGCAAGGTTAAACAACCTAAAGTCTAAAAAAAACATCCTTGCTTATGGCTGCCAGCTGAAGGGAACAGAATAAGCTGTTGGAGAAAATTTCGCTCGCGCTTCTCGACACGCTCGGTTCAAAATATTACACTTGTTACGTCCAAAATGTCCCTTTAAGCTGTCCGACGACGAATGGCACATAGGAAGAGAGCCATATTTTTACGGTACAGAACCCAATGCCGTTTTAGAGAGCGAAACTCTTCTGAATTTGCACCGACGCCTCCTGAGCTGCGCGTCAGTGCCAAAGCTTGTTCGAACTGATGCAGAAAAAAAAATAACTTCGTTCAAGTAACCGTCAATCCTCTCCTGGAGATATCAACATTCTCTGACTAATATTAGAAATGTAGTTCCGGAATGAAATGAGTTAAACTTTTAGCACGGACTTTGAGGCCGACGTAATTGTTCTCACCGGAACATGGCTGAATGACATCAAATATTGTGAAATTTTGACTTTGAACCTGAATTTTACACTATACTGCCAATATATGAATGTTGAGATAAAGGGTGGGGTTTTCGCATTAGGCAAAAGTATCCTATCATCCTCGCTCGTGAGCCGCAATTCTAACCTTGAAAAAATATATTTGTTGCACATAATTTCCTTGTTCAATCTGTGTACGACATTTCATACCAACCACCAGATACAAATCCGATTTTTTGCGACCTCCTTCGCACCTCCTCGCTAAAGTCAAAGATAAATTTCCCATTGCGCCAATTTTTACGTTCGACGATTTCATCAAACCTCACATCAATTGGCTCCTTGATTCTGCAGGTAATAAGCCGCCCTCGAATAAACCCAAAAAATTTCTAGACTTGGCGCTAGACTTTCACCTCCAGCAAACAGTAACGACAACTAGAGGCTACAACTGGCCTGATAATACGGCAAATGTAGCAGTACTGTCCACAATTAGCGACCACAACCTTTTTCCCCTACGGCTCTCTTCGCGACTAAAAAAGACGGTCACCCGGGAAGACATTATATAGGATTTGAATCTACGAAACTGTTAACTATTTATTTGGGAACCTACTCCCTCTTAGGAGAATTTCGAAAAGCCATACAATTCGGAACTCAATGAAAACAGGTTGTTCATCCTAAAAAGAAATGTACCCCTACAATACCTGTGACGTCCGACTCAATTAACCAATGCTTTACCAAACGCTTAAAATCACTGCTAAACAGAAATAAGTGACTGTACAGAACTGGTAAAAGGAGAATCCGTCAAGAAGCATGGGAAGGACACCGCGTCTATGAGGTTGTATATATCAAAGCATTACCGGAAGCGAAGGACAAATATTTCTCAGTTGACTTGATTTCAACCTTTGCACATGCCCAAAAAAATTCTGCGCGTCATTTCTACCAAACCACACACAAACCACAAACCAAACCACAACCTTGTCAACGCAAGTGATGAACGCGTAAGTTCTAAGGATTCCCCAGCAGCCCTAAACGAATATTTCACATCGGCCTTTCACGTTCCTAATTCCTGCCCTATCGAACCATTGCCCGACTTCTCCTCCAAAACAGTGCCTGAAGTACAAGTAACACTGAATGGGTTATATGTGTAATTGCTGGAAAAACAGACCAGGGAAACAGAGGAAATTCAGAGACGGGGCGCTGGCTGGCAACGAGCACTGACACGCAACAGTTGCGAGTCAGCGCCCGTCTTTTAAAGTTCTCCCGTGTCCCTGGTCATTTTTTTCGCACTGCTAAACTTCCAAGTGCATACGCACCAACTTGCAATCTTTCGATTCTGTTAAAATATGGTCATCAGAAGACTGAGAAGACAAACATACAATATTCTTATTACCTGTCTAACTGTGTCTAGTATAGTTCTTTAACTGACATTCAAACAAACCTTATGCACATAAACCTTGCCTGATGACTGGGAGAAAGAGAAAATAATCGCTATTTTACAAAGCACGCAGCCGCAATATACTTTCTAGTTACGGCCTGATTTCTATTACAAGTGCTCCGTGCAAATTTCTCGAGCTCTTCATCGCATCGGATATAATGCATTATTTAAAATCAATTACTTTGTTTACCTCTTACTACACTGCTTTTGTAAACATCTCTCATAATTACCCGAATTCACCCATGCCCTTCGGCCACACATAGATGACAAACTTCAAATATTGCAATATCTTTAGATTTTTGCAATGCCTTCTACAGCTTTTCTCCCAACATTCTCCTTACAAAAATACCTTCACTTGGTATCAACCCAAACATTATAAAGGGCTCGAACACTTGTTTAACCTGATGAGCACAGTTAACTTGCCACAAAATATTTTAGTCGATCCTTCCGAACTTAAGCTCAGGTGTTCCCCAGGACAAGGCTTATCCGCAATCTTGTTTTTGATTTACGTGAATTACGTACCCACTTATGATGAAAGTTGTGCCCTTTTCTTGAGAACTGTGTCCTCTATAGCCTTTCGCACAAGCCCACGGCACAAGCACGACACTGTCACCCTGCAACATGGTGTTTGCACTACCCTTGCCGGTGGGAAAAAATTAGCAGTTGCGTAGCTTGGCTATGCCATGATATACGTAGCGTGATCTCAGGTGAACGCGGTTATTCTTAGGTTTCCTGTTTGTGTTGGATTAGCAGGATACCATGGTTACTGCTGCTGAAACGATTTCAAATCCAATCCAACTCAGTCCAGTGCAATCGAATGCTCAGGACGGCTCTCCAGGAGCCACGCGGAACGGCTATGCAGCGGCTTTGGCGCAGTATAAGACTTTAAGACTTGGCTACTGCGCAGCGAATGCGCACAGCTGGGGACGGGCCGGCGCCAGAGTGTCTGCCTCGGCAAGACGTCACTCCTCTGGAATGCGCAGTCCAGCGAATGTGCAGATCCAGTTCTCTACACACGAGCACTCCAATTGTATTGTATTTCCAGTCTAGTCCAGTACAATTCAATTTATTTCAATCCCATCCAATTCAATCAATCCACTCAAATCAAATCAAATATAATCCGATTTAGTCCAATCCAATCCAGTTCAATCCAATTCAATGCCTTAGACGCTGCCGCAGCACGCCCCTTCAGGGTCTATGACAAACTGCTTAACCTCGGTCAGTGTAGCTTACGCTTCAAAAAAACGAGAGGACCAAGCATTCGATGAAGCGATGAGCTAAGAAATTTTGGCCCAATGAATTGGCTTCCCAGACACCCGACCCGACAGAGGTGGCTTCAAATCTATGTGAGACTCGTTCGACAACCATTATGACGACAAACGTTCAGTAGCGCTCAGTTAGCGCCGCCAAGAGGGTTAAAAAAAATTTTTAGCAAGCTTTTCTTACCATGGGAAAGAGCATAAATAGAAATCGTCTCGCCTGGGAGGGTGAAAACACTGAGTTATCAGTAAATAAAAAGGTTTAGGTTGCAATATCTTGATAGCAATGGAGTACATAATGGTGGACTAGGGCTACCTTAAAAAAGTTTCTGCTGTGCAAATTGGTGTGAACTTCAAATAAAAAAGATAGACATCAGAAACGTAAAAGGAAAACGGTTATCTTATCGGCTTTTCTATGTCCATCTTTTTTAGACCTCAGGCAGCGTGACTATGGCTACTTTGTTGGGTCGCTAAGTTTAGGACAAGCTTCAAAAAATGGGATAAGTGGTACGCCAATTTTCAGCAGGCGTTCGCGGTAACGCCTGGCCAGTACTGACACTTGTATGCAAGTTCAAATAAATAGTAGTTTTTGGATTGGTGGTCACAATCTTCTTCTTCGGCTATGAACCGTGGACACCTAGCCCATCCTCCGAAAGTGTGCGTGGATAGTGGTGATTTGAAATGTATGGTACATACTTATAACAACGATGAAATTTTAAGCGTAGTTGTAGTGGGCTCATTCCTCTTTTAATTTCTGGAGGTCAGATGATTCAGTAGGCATATTATTAATAGGTCGCTTTGTTTTTTTTTTTCAGTCGATATCACATAACGTGGTATGTTACCCATCCGTGAGTTGTTTTATCGCAAGCCACCGACGTTAACACCTGGTTGTGCTGTATTGGGAACGTATTAGTGTTCGGGATTGGGCGCAGTTTTAAATACCATTAAGCAGAGTTATCTTGTTTATATATCGAATAATATTGAATCAGGTAATTACTGGTCACCGGTGAACTAGTTTAAATTCGGCACAACCAGGTTCCGGGGTAAAGGTACAGTGCTAGAACAAGTCGTTTTTAGTTAGCATGTAACTGGCCGTGCTAAATATCAGTTCGGCGATAACTAAACGCGACCCTATATTTGCGGACAGGGTGACTTAAAGAGTTGGATGAATTATGTAAAAAAATACAACTAATGCAAGTAAGATGTTGGGTCGTATGGAATTGCGACATTCGAATCGCTCGGAACCTGGCACGGGGACAGTGTGAAGAAATTCACCGCACTGTATTTCGTAGTCATTGTACCTATGGAGATTCTTCTTCGGAAGCGGCCTTGCTTCACTGGACCGGTTTTATCCACAACTGGTTTAGTAATTCCTGGGCAAACGTTACGTTCATATTGTAACAAAGTCAAAGACGACGCAGTTGTCTTCAAGGGAAACAAGTATATTGGAGCGAGCTTGGGCTCCCCTAACAACTCAAAGAATACAGAGGCGGCGAAACAGCAGTCAACAATGTGACGTGCTCAGGAGAGCGTCAATAATTCCAATGCCGCGGCGTCTGCTCTGCAGGCTTTTATCTTTCGGCGCGAGTGTTTCCACAACCGTCGATTTACATCCAGAACATTGTAGATGAAAGAAAATAATTCTGAGCTAGTGACGAAAGAGCCTGCTTATCTGAATGAGATAACCCATGGGGCATACAAATAAAGAATGGAAGGCGCTTTTAGCTAACTGAGCCGGGCGCGGCCGGGCAGTAAAAACAAACACTGAGTAAATAAACCCATACATGGTTCGCGGCAATATGAACGAGTGTACGAACTGACGGATGTGTATACAACTATGCAGAGCGGCCCAAATATAACGGTTGATGACGACACCGTTGGGAGGTCACTAGCAGATAGTTTTATTATACCCAGGTTGGTTATTTCTCAAAACTCATCATTAGCTAGGTGAAATGGCTGGCTCCTGTGTGCAATTTAGAGTCGTAATTTGTGACCTGGCTGAGGACTCCTGTCATACGGCGAAACAACAAAGGGGGTTATGAATGCTAAACATAACCGTTCCACAAAGTGTGGTCGGGGATTACTTGTCTTAAAACGTATTTTTCTCTCAGTGTAACAGATTTTTCTCTCACAAAAGAAAAATGGTAAAGCAGATTTTGTTTAAACATAGGAAAGGGGTGACACTCACCGGTAGTCAAAGGCCAGCCCACCGTGGGTCTGCGTGTAGCCTTTTACGACGTCCTTGAACCGGTCGTAACTAAATACCGTCTCCGTGGATACCACCTCTGTTCCAGCAATGAAGACGTGCGTGTAGTATATGTCGTGGCAGAGACCATCTGGAGGATACATTGCGGACAAGGTGGCCGATGCACCTACGCTGCACACAAGTTCGTTGACATCTGCGCGAAAAAGTGTACGCACAAAATAGAACCGAAGTGTACCAAACTTCCTGAGGTCTCAGTCAAGCTAGCAGAACTGAAAGGAAGAAACATACCAATACATCTTCAAGAAGGCAATTGTTTCATGTAAACCAAAGTGCTCCTAGATGTTTATGTATGTATTGACGTGTGCAGCTGAGTTTATTCTCTGCAGTGGCTGTTCTAAAAACCATTGCTCTCAATTATTTATTCAATAACTTTCACATTTCCCGCCAATAAAAATGCCAAATAACGCATTGCTTGAATATGCGTCCAGATGGTAGTTTGTCAGGTTGAGAAAACTGTCCAAGGGCTTTTTCCTCCACTGACAACTGCAAGAACGATGCGTGTAAAAACTTTTGGGGGTTTCTGTGGAGGTACGGCCGGCATGACGGGTTTATGCTCATGAGTAGTGCCACACGTTATGTTGTTTACCGGCTTATGAACGCTGCAATAAGTAGTGACATTAAATGTCGTCAACTGAACCCGAATCTGATTGGTTAAATACAACTTGTAACATTAGAAATAGTTCGAGAAAAACAACTAATTTTTACCCACCCCACGACGTTGTGCAATGGCTGTGTGTAGCGTTTACTCCACCCCAATAAGCGAAGGGCAACAGTCTTGTCTCCTATTCTCCTTGCTTGGTGGAGTTCCTTGAAGCAAACAGGCTTCCGCGTGCTGTTAATGCGCTTTCATTTCTTATAACCCGGAAAACGCTTCGGTTACATCTACGTTTTTTGGACTCAGAGTGGTTGTGCAATCTATATTCGGTATTTTGGTTAATCGACATGTTATCAATAGCCAGCTATTGTGTATTTCAGTAAGTGCATAGTATTTGCAAATGCTGATATTTCTGGATCTGCAACGGACATAAACCTAATTTTAAATCTAGGGCTATAGCCTAAGGGGTCGAGGGGGGGAAATTTTTTGAGCTCAAAGGAGACGTATATCTCATGGCACAGTACTTCATAGAACCGCATTGCCCCCCAAAAAACAGAAAAGCGGTAACCTCTAGCAGCGCATGCAAGAAATGGTTTGCCCTCTCGTACAACAGTACCAGCTCCGTTATTCAAAGAGCAATGGGACGACAACTTCCTTCGAAGAAATGAAACTCGAACAAACCAATGTGGACCATAACCACTGGGCACTGCATTTTGTAACCACTAGTGTATATCATCAATGTGATGCTTTGAAGGTGCCAGTGAGTGTAGACTGCCTTCTTTCTCCAGAGGCGAGACTTTTTTGTACAAGAACTGAGTGTAACGGAAAGCATCACTTTCGGCTTCACGATAACTGAAGACATAGGCTGCATGTTATCCCGCCATGACTTCCACCACGCGCTGCGTTATGTTCGTGCTCGTAGTGCTCGTCGTTATTGGCAGAGACAGTTTCAGTGAGCGCACAGCACACAATACTCCCGTACATACACATAGTTCGCAAAAAATTACGTCTTTTCAATCGTCCGTCGTGTGCGATTTTTTTTTTGTTTTTCCGTATTTTTCTATCGTAATTCTACGCAGCGTGATGTATATTCGCAGGGTGCGCTTCTCTGGCCATGCGCTGGAGGGGGGGGGGGGGGACGCGTGGATCACATTATCCGTGGAGGAAAATACTCAGGTTCGAATTAACGGGATCTTCTATACATATACTTTTAAAGACTCTTGAACGGATAAAATAGCACTGTTGAAATTTTCTTATATTTCAATCATTCAATTTGAAATCAACAAGCGTTTAGTAATAAGCCAGGCATGGCATTAGGGTGCTGAGATGCACACGCACACCCAAATATTTTGTATTGTGTACGCGATAGCCTTGAAATTATGTGGTTCGACACAATAAAAACAGCAAAGTTGCTTATGTCAGGAAATGTTCTTCTATACCATCAGTCAGAAACAACTTCCCGAGTTTTCGTTTTGCCTACGCCAGCTAAAAAATGGAACACTTGGTTGTTCAATTGTATGGGCACCTTTTTAAAAAATAGGTTTGGTATCAACTAACAGCGCGATTTTCATCCCATCTAATCAACGGAAATTTAACTAGGGAACATGAATTATGACTTCTACCATTCGCTCAAACATCCAGACTTTCTCTAAATGGGCAAACGGAATTGCTTGGTTAGCATTTGAGGTTACATGTTATTTCACAACGTTTTCATAATCATAAATATTGTATCAAATATTTATTAATGATAAGATGGTTATTTCTATCGCAAAACGAAGGCCTCTCTAAATACTGTAAAGCCCGCTTATAAGGAAACACGGATATATCAAATAATTGCCTATTTTGAACCCTTGTATAATTCTGGTAAAAATTACGTGGATTTAAAACTTTTTATATCGAACGCGATTTTGCTCACAATGGATATATCGAACTCTCCCGTGCGGGATTTTTCGCTCTCCTTAGGAATGCGGCAGGCTTTCCCGCAATACATCGGCACGCAACAGTGTCGCGGGTGTCAGTTGAGACTCCAGCGCGAGAATGGGCGCGTCCAAACCGGCCATGGCAGAGTGGACCAGCTCCATGCATCCATGCCGTTGGAGCCGAAAGCGCCACATTGGACGCTGCCGGCTGCGGTGTCACCGAACTTCAAGTCCGCGCTACTCGCAGCGCGCACCTGCTCGGATCGCTGGGTTCGCGGCTGTTCGCTAGTGTCCATGCTTGTCTCCGCTCTGTCGAAGACGCCGAGGACTCCGTACCGCTGTCGAGCACGAGCGAAGCCGGCGCTGCCGTAGCCCTGCTACGGCGATACTGCAGCGTCATTAAGGGCAGCGGTTTTGTGCTAGTCGACTGCTTAGATACCATGGAGCAAGCAGTCACCACGAACGCGTTGTGCTCCAAGAAGCAGGCTACACTCACACCGTTCTTCTGCCCCAATAAATTAATGTTTTTATTCCGTGTAGGTGTCGTATCAATAGTGATTCAGAGTGTAAGAGCTCAGTGTTAGCTCGTGACTTCGTCGGCAAGATTGCTCTCATAAGTTTTTTTGCTTCACTTTCTATATCGAATTTTTGCTACATTAACCTATTTTACAATCCTCGCGCTGATCGATATAAGCGGGCTTTACTGTAACAAAAGATACAACATAATAATAAACAAGATTATCGAAACATTTAAGGGTGTGCTCTATATCTACGTTTCTGCTACAATTTGTCTTATCTTGTTCATCCGCAGTGTAATTCAAAATTAGCAAATATAAGTGCACGGAGGTTACGATTTGCACATCACTCCCATACGCCGAGCAAGCGCAAATATATAACGACAAAGGACGCGTGGAAAGTGTAATATGAGGTCATAGCTGCGCTCTCATCGGGCCCACATCCTTGCAAGGCATTCCGTAAAGTCGCAACCGCACCAGACGGACCGTAGTAAAGCACTGTTACCACTGGGAGGCAAATTGTACTCTAAACCGCGCAGGAACCGCAGGGCCAAATAAGCGGCTGTCGATTAGAGAATGTTAATGACGGCGGCGAAGTTTCCTGTTGGAGCAGGACACCATAAACACCGAGCCGTAGCCAATGCCGCTTCAAACACAAGTAAACGAGACAATTTGCGTGGTTAGAACGCAAAGCCTGTTCGGCCAAATGTTTCAGGGGCGAGGCTCATTAGGGCGTGGGTCTGTCCATCCTCGACGTGTGTATGTAGCCACCTCTAGTTTAGTGCTTGGATTGTTTACTAGATTGCGTGGGTACCTCTAGTTTAGTTCTTGGATTGTTTACTAGATGACGGTACTTGTCTATGATGAAAAGATGCGCTTGGATTGTTTACTAGATTGCGTGGCTACCTCTAGTTTAGTTCTTGGATTGTTTACTAGATGGCGGTACTTGTATATGATGAAAAGATGCGCTTGGAATGTTTACTAGATGGCGTGGCTACCTCTAGTTTAGTTCTCGGATTGTTTACTAGATGGCGGGGAGCGTTGTAATAAAATCCGTTCGCTGTAGGCGCGCGCTCGGAGTCGCCCGATGGATAAGGCTGCAGATGTGCGAGCCCGCGAGGCAGAAGCGGTCCGTGAAGCTGCGCGACGCCGCCGCCAAGATCCTGCCGTACGAGAGCGGGAGGCCGAAGCGTGTCGTCTGGCTGCGCGACGACGCCGCCAGGATCCCAGCGTTCGAGAACGAGAGGCCCAAACGTCACGGCAACGGCGCGAGGACCCTGCCGTACGCGAAGCGGCACGGCTGCGGCGCGAAAAGGATCTCCAAAACGTCAGGGAACGGGAAGCGGCGAGAAAGCGCGCGTATCGGCAGGCAGACCCCGATGCAGTGAGAGCTCGTGAGGCGTCTGCAAAACGCATCAGGCGAGCTCAGCCCCAAGGTGCCGACGCTCGGTTTAAGCGAGACTTTCTAGACGTTACGTTTGGACACAGATGTAGTGGGCGAACTTTCACTGAAGAGCCATGGTTTTACCGATGATTTCCCCTCAGGAGCTTCGCGCACTCATCATCATTCACCCCGTGGATATGCTGTGATTTTTTTTTGCTTTAAACGTGGTGTCAATGTTCCGATGCCGTGAAAGAAAAAAAACAACTATTCCAAAATATAACACCAAAAATGTCGGTCCAGTGTGCGAAACGCGCTGCGAGAAGCCGTTGTTTAGGTTTCTCTTGCCTGAGCAGTGTATGCTAATTAGGCTGATCCGTGTGCTGACAAGGCGCAAAAATAGATGCTCAAGCATCATTATAAACCCAAACATCGAGATTCCATTTATTGCTATTCGTAAGGCACAAGCTTTATATCCGTACGGTTTATGTAACGAGAAAAGAGGTCAAGTATTATGCACAAAAAGCAGCAGCTATCTTGTGGCCCCACATAAATGTAAGGACCAGACAGGTAGCAAGGTATGAAAAAAAAAACAGCAGTGTCGAAGGAAACGTTCTCAGAAACGGCCACTGAACTATCCACAGAAAAGGTCAAATGAAGCGCCGCACGAGCGTCCTGGAAAAGCGCGACGATGCAAAAAAACCTCTTGACCGACTTTTTACAGCTGGATGTTATTGGCTTGAAGTTTTGTTTCTCATTGCCCTCATTAGCGACGCACACAAATTTGTTTGTTGGTGGGGATGATCAGGAAAGTACACTATTCATAAATAGGCTGAGCAGCTCGAACTTCCACTCTTTCTTACGGCTGTCATGCAGCAGCTAATATGGACGAAGCTGTGGCAGTTGCAGTGGCAGCTGGCGGCAACAGATACAAGCAACGTCAGCAGAATGTTCAACACGAAATTATACAGAATAAACTTGAAATACGTCTCACCGTACATCGTAGCACGCCAAATAAGGCAAATAACGGGAAGAAACTCGATTTTGAATTGATGTTTCCCCGTTGAAATGTGAGCAAATTGCATACGTATTGACACGGTGCGCTAATAAGTGTTTTGATAGGACATTTGGTTTCTCGATCCTCACTCCACTGCAACAGTATTTTTGTGCTTGCTTTTGCAACGAGAGAACGTCTCAGGACAAAGATCTGTAAGTTTACCTGACATGTTGCTCGTGCATATGTGTATAAGTAGTACCACGTGGGTGGGGTGGGCATAAAAACGGTTTGTTGACGTAAAGGGCCCTCTAGCTGAACTTTAAAGATGGTCACTACAGCGATTCGGCATCGTCATCAGTAGAGCAGTTGTTCGGACCCCTGTGTGCATATAAAAGGGCTAAATCGCAACACAAGATGAGGGGCGAGTAACGCAAATAAACCGCACAGTCTTTCATGTTTTGATTAAGCCCCACCTTTAGACCGTGATGAAGTACAAGTTTGCTGAGTTGTTTGATTCCTTAATGTGTTGTATTACAGTGTTTTAAATTTTTTGTCTGTTTTTCGGCGCCTACGATAGTAGTTTGTGCTGATTTTTTATATAGCCTCCCTTGCAATCGCTCCCCATGGCTGTGTAGCATGTACGATCAACCATAATGCCCGCGGTTATGGATATGCGAAGAAACGTCCAAGGAAGTGTTAGAAGCGTTGTGTATCAAGCAAAAGGGTGTCCTTGGAACCCGTCCGTGCCCCTTCCCCGCAGAGCCTTTATATTTTCGGACACTTCATATTGTATGCGCAACTTTCCTTCTGTCGGTTACTTCAACTCCGCATGACGTATACGTAAAAGGTAGTTCTTTTTTGGAATGATACTGAACATACACTTTGTACGGAGTGAACGTGCGGATGTGGCATGACATTTGTGTAAAAGGCAGTTCTTATTTGGAACAATACTGAACATACACTTTGTACGGCGCGAACATGCGGTTGTGTTCTTCGCCTTCTATTTTTTAGAACAGTAATGACGGCACCGGTATCATGCCAGGGACGGTGACCGAAAGAAAAACAATGCGCTGACTCATACCGATGCTTCCTCAGAAAGAGAATCAAAATGACATGCCAAATCAGGAAGCACAAAAAATAAATGCAAACCTTTCGGCTTGCGGAATGCAATGACATTGTAAAAATGTCTCGAGAATTTCCGTTTAATTCATAAGCATTGAGACTAAAATTTTAAGTTTTTTTCCTTAGATTCAAATCGTACTTTCCTGTTTATATAGCGAATATGTTGCTTGCCTTTGCGAACTTGGCATTGCACAGCAATTTGAGGCAGTTACACATTTGGGACGTGGAGTAATAACCAAAAATGTCGTCATTAAAACTCCACTTTTCTTGCGCAATCACTACTAAATACTACTACCAATACTACTAATACTATTACCAATACTACTACCAACACTACCGATACTACTCAACTTTTTTGGTTTGAGTATATCTGCAGAGAATTTCAGCTGTTCCCGAAGTTACTTGATTAATGGTGCTGTTCAAAGGGCTCGCTTGCCTCACTTCGTTCCTTCACCAAAGCCGAATGGAGGTTACTCCACCTCGCATCCACTACAGCGTTCTTTTGTGATGAATTGCTGTTTGAATAACTAAGTGTCCAGAGACAATTCTAGCTCATTGCTTTACAAGCAAATATCCCACCTTCAATCGGCCGCACAGTAGGTTCCACGGGCTTCGGAGTCTCTACAGGCGGTTTGGTCGTAGGAGGCTTCACAGACATTAAAGGCAGTTTGGTCGTAGGGGGAAGCACATCCCATTTGGGCTTCCCAGTGGGTTTAGCCGTCACAGGAGGTTTGGTCGTAGGAGGCTTCACACCCGTTACAGGCAGGTTGGGTGCAGGGGGCAGCTCATGCCATTTGGGGTTCCCAGCGTCTTCAGCCATCTCAGGAGCTTCGGGCGTCACTGGTGCCGTCACAGCCAGCTGTTCTGTATCCAACGGCAATGCCTTTTTTCCGCCTGAGCCTTCGACCTCGGTTTTAGGCTCAGAGTCGTCCGAATACAAAGTGGCTCCTGCATGTTAAAACAATTTGAACGGTAGACGTTCGCTTTGGAGCATGTAAAACCCGACCTTAAGAGAATGTGGGCGTTGAAGAAGGAATTAAAACAGTTCACGGGGTATTACTCACATGATTTTTTTCGTGACAGAAATAGCGCTAACTCCAAGAGGTACACATTTTATGTGTAACGGAATTCTTTTGATTCAAAAGGGGAATCTTTGCATATACGTACATAACGTACTCTCTTCCTACTAAGACGAAAATAACTGAAGTTGAAAAAGAAACAATCATTTCAAATGCGTATATTCTTGCAACAGTGCCCCACTATGTCCAGCATAGCAGTAACAGCGACCTTTGATGACTAGAAGTTCTCCCATCTCCTCTAATCACTACACAAGTCCGCACTCCGCTAGGCGTGAGGGCGTGTGTCAGTGATACTGCTTCGCTGGCGCCCAAAGGGCATCTACGCAGGGAAGGAGCAAGGTGGTGAACTCCGGAAGTGAGGTGGTGCGCCGGGTCAGGTATGAGCTTGGGCTAGCTGGTTCTGTTTACTTTGACCAAAAGCATTATGTTAATGACAGCTAAGAAAGTAAATTACGTACACGAGCGATGGCTAACAACAATAAGCTATTGGTTATTGCGCAGGGCGAAATAAATGTAAAAAAGATAGTATTCATTGAAAAGTTTTGCCGTCAATTTCTTTGCTTGGCAACACTGGAAACGGCCACAGACATGGCCGATGCGCCACGGACACAGACAAGTGCCGCAATCCCGCGGAGCCCGACGTAACGAGTGACGGTGCACTCACATGGTTGTATAGAGGAGAAGTGGGGTGCCTGATTTGGGGGCCGTGCGCACAACGTCGCATAGCAACAGGCGCTTCGCCACAGATATGGCGGCGCTTTCGCATGGTTGCCTGCAAGCATTCCACGCCATCGAATACCGGCCATAAACAGCCGTTATATTAACGTCAGTCAAGCGAACACACAGAAGCACCACAACATGGCGGACACGCAAGTTCTCCCACAGCGTCCTTGTCCTAGCCGACCACGCGTATATCTAGAGGTGGTCACGCGTATATCTAGAGACTGATGCAGAAAAGGAGTGAAATAAGATGTGCTGATGCTGCATCCACCGCGGAATAAAATTTTCGAAGTGTCACCGCCACGCCCTTAAATGGGCCTTCCGCGTATAAAGCAGAACAAGCGTAAACAGGCGTATTCAAGATAAAACAGCCTTGATGATGAGTTTTGCGAAGAAAACGGTACATTTTGTAAGCTGACATGGCCGTGGGCACAATATGAAGGGAAATCTGGAATTTTGCGTCCACTAATCTTCAGATTTCAATACCTGCTGGCAACATTTAAGCGTGCTTAGGGATATGCAATTGGGCTCAAAATCGACGAAAACCTATTGTTTTTAGATCTATGTCTTAAAATTTGATAACCTTGTTTTTTACAAAAAAAAGCCTGCAGACATCCATGTAAAGGTGGCTGCAAAGATTTCCACAAAAAGAGCTTTTCTACTGCATGAAAACGATAGGTCAGCTGTATGCTCTGCGGTTCGAGAAGCTCCGCACCTAAAACGATTTCGTGGACTGTTCAGAAACTAATCAACTGAATTACATTAGTGATGTCACAGAACCTTCTGCTTCTCCTGGTCCAAGTGCTCTTGGAACTCCTAACAGATTAAAACGGCCTGCAATATTGTAGTAGTTTTCTATGTCAAAATTACGGAAAGTACACTATAAAAAACTACAATATTACAGTAAATTTTGTCGAAAATCAGTAATAAATGCCAAAGGTTCATTTTCATATACTTATTTATGTAGTATTTTGAAGAATATTGCTCAGCGTTCGAACGTAATCGATGATTGCCTATAATACATTTTGATTCTTATAAAGACATGGCTGTCCAGCTGCATAAAGGTGTCAAAATTTGCTAAACGGTGCAAGAAAACTGATTTTTCAAATCATGACGCGGCGCAACAGCCGCTGAGCAATCTTTATCATTGTAATTGCAGAATTCAATTCCTTAGCAGTGAGCACCCGTAATTTCGACCTGCGGTAATTCGGTAAATCAGTTAATTATTCCTGCGTGGGCGTTCCCTACGAATATATCGAACAGGCTACGGAGCGGAATTCTCGTCAATTTCGCAAAATATCAACGCGCATCGGTTGATTCGAACGAGCGCTGCCACCAAAGAGTTCACCCAGTCGATTCACAGAGGCCAAATGGGCCAGAACACTTTCTGCTGATATTGCGAATTGCTTCCGGCATACCGGATTTGTGCACCGAACTGTTGCGCAGAGGACAAACTATTAAAACAGCGAATGCCACGGCAACCAGACAAGATGACAGCTGTCTGGATGACGTATTGACTCCTGTCGTACCAGTCACCATCGACGATTATGGCGCTCTTTCCGCGCAGCTGAACGAGGAGCTGATAATACAAGGTGTTGATAGTCGCCGACCACGACGATTAGCCAGAAGGTGACGATTGGGACGAACTGCCCCAACCACCCAAGCGTGCGGTAAAACAAGCCGCCGACATGTTGTCTGCGCAGGAGGGCTTCTGTAAGCATATTCCGCATGATGGGTATGTCAGGAAGCATGTGGCAGCTATTAAAGCTATTGTTTCTGTTTAAATTCACCTTAAAACAGACCAAACTTACAAGCTCTTTTGGCAAAAAAGGTACGTCTTGCTGGGGAACATTTTGCGTTTTTGTTGTTCGTTTGATGTTTCGGCAATAGGATAAATCGACAATTATTTGCGATCCAACCAGTGTCTTTAGAACGTATCATGGTTATAGTGCGGCCTGTCAAACTTGTCTTCTGAAGCATTCATTTTGATTAATCAGAAGTTGTGTGGGCCTCCTAGCGTGACGCAATTATTTATCCTCATTCTACGCTGCATTTTAATTTTCCAATTTTCGCATTGCCTATCTTCATATGAAGTGATTGTATCTTTGAAGATATTTTTTGGAGTGGTACTGGTACTCTACTGTTACCAGTTAGTGTGAGGCAACAAATGTACAACTATTGGCGATGATCTCAACATACTCAAACTGAATACAAAACTAAACGCATTACATCAAATTTTTGAACGTGTATGACCTAATTGCCTTACTACCAACTACACCATATCCAGCAAGAACTATCTTGAAGGTGTACGGAATCACTATATCCTATTGTACAAATAATATCCAGTCTTCTCGAAAAGAGAATCACTGAAGAAAATATTTGAAAAGGCAAGGAGGGATTTCCGTACCATCGTTGTTGAACTAGAGGGTTTCGCGGATTCTTTCATAGGCATTTTTAAAAAGCTTCAGTCTTGGAACATCGCACGATTTCCAGGCCAAAACTGTACGGCTGAGCGACCAATAGCCTGCCCCCACCCTTCTGCAGTAGATGTTACGTTTAGGTAGTTCACTTTGGATGTAAAGGGACTCAACAACAAAAATATGCTTCCATCAACATGCTGCGTCGGCAGATAACACAGACAGTCAGCATGGTGTTATTGTCTTCTTTCTTATGGATTGGGAAGTATTTTATTCCTCAACGAGTATCGAAGATCCCAAATAATTGGATTGGATATGGTTTTAGCAGCAGTAAGCATGATAATCAGCTAACCTTAGACAACCAGGAAGCCTAAGAATAACCAGCTCAACCTTAGCTCACGCAACGTAAATTCTGGAATAACTGAGCTATGCCACTACTAATCTTTTAGCACGCTCGTCGCAACTCTCCTCTTGACTAACTTGGAGTTTGCTGTGCTGGATGGCAATAGGCCGTTTTGGGGCCTAGCCGCAGACTCCCTGCAGGTGTGCTCACCCTGAAAAAACGGGCTAAGGTACAGGAATCTTATCAGTCCGTCCGTGGGCAGTTGTATGCTCAATGTGAAACCAGTAAAATGCAGTTTTAACACGCCAAAATTTGGGTCAGCCCCTTCACTGATTCTCCGGTTTTATGTTTCAAAAATGACCACAAAATTAAACGCGAACCTGGATACATTTAGGGCTTTGTGCCCTGAAAGGGTTCCCTGAAATCAAAACGTATACACAGCCTGCCCCTGGTCAGCACAACAGGGTACACACTCCAAAATCCGGCTAACACACTTGCTCAATGCGTCCAACACGTTTCCACGTCACCACACTACAAAAACACTTCCCTCAAATATAAAATCGCATGTGAAAAGAATTCCCTCCGTGGCAATACCAACTCAAAATGTGGTTGCAATTCTGAATTTACGCTGTATGAGTTGAAGGCTGCCCTGAGCACATGTAACCCTTCAGCTCAAGGTGCAGATAAGATTACATACAACGTGATACAACACGTACAACCAGACACTCTTGAAACACTCGGCCGCGAGGACCACCACTGGAGAGGCCGGTGCTGCGACAGTTTTGACGTCAGTTCTAGGATCCCCGTTCCTACCTTGCCGACCTTGATGCATAGTTGGCTTGCAGCGCGTGACATTTCGTTAAGGGAGCGCCTTATAAGTATTTTTTCGTGTCAATGTTCGGCGTGTGAAGACACGTATCAGTCCGTGCAGCATAGGTTTACCTCATGGGGGGTTTATAACCGTGTCAATCGTGGTAGGCTGCCCGAAAACGAATTGAGCGAGGTGGTGTATGTGGACAAACGCTACCGAAGCCGGTGTAAGCGTTAGCTGCGGCTCAATTCCCCCATCAACATTGTAGGCTACGGTGATCGGCGAGATAAATTTCTAGATTTCGCTTGTTCGCAACAAATGGATGAAGCAAGAAATCATGAAGCGTTCACTGCTCGCAGAAGCGTTCCGCACACCGTCCGCCGGGCTGCTCGCCGGCCTCACATTCCGACTGCAGGTCGTGGCAGAAAGACCTTGTTTGCGCTTTTAAAAATCAGACTGATGGCGGATAAGGAGTTCCACATTCGCGAAAGTGGATGTTAGTTTGGTGATTGTGCTAGGTATGTCATTAGCCGTGATTTTCAAAGCGATGCTCAAAGAACAGCCGACAGGCCGCAGGCGTCAGTCCCGGCACCGCTAGCCCGTTCACGCACGCTGTGGCGAGCGGCCGAAGGTTGGGGATAACTGCGCGCAAAAATTGGCCTGGCCGTTGCAGGTGTTTTGATAATCGATCGCTTAAATCGCAGTCACTGTGGATAAAAACTTCCACCTTTAAGAAACGGGTGATAGTAGGTAGAATATTTGTGTTAGCGACTGTCCTTCGCGATTCTAACGATAGCGGCGATGAAATACCTGCCGCGACGGTAAGCCTAAAGTTCCTAATATCGAACTCCGCGGATTCTAATCAGGCGGTGAGCTAGCTGTTGGAGAAGACACTCTTCGAAAATTCGTCGGGCGCAAGTGTGTTGTTTTGGGTTCCCCTAATTTATAAGGGGCACCCAACGCTTGGTTTCCATATTCCAAAACTCCCCGTTAGCTCACGCCGTGTTTTGCCTCGTAAATAGCCGCGCCTTTGTGAGCAGTCGTGAGTTCTCAAACTTGATGATAGAGGAAGGCGCTGGATGATTGTAAACAGACAAAAGCCTTGCCGGAATTATAATTTTTTACGGCAAGGCCTTAATTAAAAATAAACATAAGCACGTCTCAACCCGTTCGAAGGCGATGAAATCTCTCGTTAATACCATTCATGCATTGCGAAAAGTAAACATAGCAGTACAGATTTCTAGTGATTGTTAAACAAATCATGGCATAAATATTGAGAAAAAACATTGGAAGTAATATGCAGGAGGGAGATGCAGCTCGTACCGGCACTTTTAAGCATGTGCGGCGAAGCAGTCCGCTCACCGTTCTCACGTAGTCATTCATTTACCTGGCAATGCGCGCAGTACGCGTGTTGATATCACAACTGAGCGGCATGATTCCGTCGCTCTTGCAAGGTCTATTTTTTTGCCCACGAGGTGATTGTGATTGTGGCGAGGTGATTGTACCGTGGCGTTGCGACTAAGGCCACTGTGCAACGCCCCCCCGTTACAAAGAGTAAGCCACTAAGCATCGTCACCATCATCATAATCATCAGCGGCGGACCATTGTCTGCCGTGGCTGTGTTCTTGACCGTAATTCCACCTGGCTAGTTTTTGTTACGACAGAAATTCGTCGTTTCGTAAACCAGGGTGTATGTTCGCAAAACAGGGTCACTTAAGACTACGTCGCTTGCGCCAATCCGCCACTTCGTGTAAGACAACTCCAAAGCCGTTGACTGCTGTGCAAATAAAAGAAGCATAGTGCGTCCATTACCAACAGCAGTTGAAATCGGTGAATAATTGTTTACGTTTATTTTCGCAAATTCTATTGTTTACCCCAACATTCTTTTTACTGTAAAATGAATTTGTCTTACATTTAAGCGCACAGATCGCGTTCGGTAAGGTTATCAGCTCTGCCTAATTTGCGTTTTGCTTTTTTCGGCCTCAGCCAATCACACCACTTGGCATATGGCATCATAGGTTCTGTCGCAGGAAATTAGCTAGTGGGTCGTATGGCCATTCGCTTTTTCCAGCTTATATAGTTATTTGAGCAGATTGTGCGTTAAAAGTGCCGTCATTAGGTTTCTAACAAAGCAGTCTTTCGAAAGAACCAAACGTGTGTTCGGTCTGCATGGGCCCTTCAGGGCTGCTGGCATTCTGATCTCTCACAGTAGCCGAAAGCGCAAAAATGATCCTGCACAAAATTCGCATCTCGAACGGTTCAGTTGCTTATTTCATGTTGGTGGTGTCTTAACTAAGATAACCTTAGCTGTCACTGCCAGCACTATTCTTCCTTTTGTCCGACTAGAAACATGGTGTAGGCTTCATTGAGGCGTTCTCAGTAGTTGATTTTTATTTATTGTCAGTGTATGGAGAGGTTTCTCCACTTCTAAGCGCAAGACCAGGCCGGGTAAGCAATGCCAGATGAACAACCCACCAATTATCGAGCAGGACCAATTGAACAGATGTGTTATCTTTTTAATACGTCTGAGGTTTCACCGCCGGAAATGATTTCACCTGCCCTTAAGTATTCAGACATTGGTTTCGATATTATTCAAAAATCTGTTTATTTCCGCATTAAAAATAGGAAAATAAATGTGCACTGCTCTGAAGCGCTACAGAAATAAATAAAACAAAGAGTTACACTCTTGCTTACTAAACCTTGATGTAGACGTCAAACCAGGACAACCGAATGTCCCGAGTTACAACGCTAGTGCTTGTCAACACACAGTATTCGCTCCATTCATTGCGAATGTTTGCTTACCTGCTGCGCCTATCAATGCAAATATCCCGATGGCACCGACAAGAACAAAGGCGATGATAATGCTTCCCGCGAACATTCTGTTGTCCTCTTGCTCCCTGTAAATTTTTTAGTCAAAAAGTGACAACATCGACCTATGTCAGTCAATGTTTGTGCACCACGAGAACAAGCCTAAAAGAAACTGCATTGAGCTCCCAAGGAGGGCAACTAACGGCACACAGAATCCACCACCCTATCTAACCCAAGAAATATATGTTTAGGAAAATGCTGCTTCGAGGTGTTCTGCCGAAATTGTTTCATTAGTTTGTTGACATCCCCCAAAGAACCGTCTGACATTCATTTTTAATTTGCTTGCGAAATTTATATGGAAGCATACAGCTCATGTGTTTCAGTCGTACGGCCCGTTTGGTACCTAATGTAATGTCCTTTATGCTAAATAGTTATTTTTTATCTAGGCATACAAATTGTAACCTATTAGATGTGAGTTTTTTTGCAGCTAATTAGTTGTATATCCTAACCCGCAGCACGCTGAATCACTGGTGGACGGCTGACAGTGCGTTGTGTTATGGCGTGTGTAAACATCTAGATAACCACCGTAAATGTTTCAATGGTATAACGTGTTCTAATTCGAAGTGACGCCACGAATCCCGCAAGACTTGTAAGCACCGCCTCAGAAGCAAACAGTATTTCGGCAAAAGCGCTCCCCTTATCCAAGATTGTCAAGAAATTTGTGTGAATAACCAAAGAAACGGACAACATAGAGTGAAATATTTTATTAAAAAAGATATATCTTTGCACAAGACATCAAAGTCGACAAGAGCTAACGTGCAATCCTCAAGCAGAAGTGGTATTCCAAGAGCTGAATTGCGCTTCGTAATTATAAACAAGAATATTATACCACAAATGCTTCAATAGAAAACACGACCACGCCTCTTTTTCCGCTGCAGCAATAGTGCAACTGAGGTTGTTTATTGTTGCAGCAACAGTGCAACTGAGGTTGTTTACTGTTGCAAAAAATATTGCAACAGCTTCAAACTTATAATCACTTCATCAGTCGGCAGTCTGGCGTTCGGCATTAGTTTTCCTGGCTTTTGCTATAACAGTTCCCCGCAATTAAACAGCTGGTTTTCACATCCAAATGTCTCTCCTTTCAAGGCCTCATTGTCATTGGGGACAATATAATTAAATCTAGCAGCAGACCAATAAAAAAGACTACTGCTGTCACGTAAACAATGTGTGTCTATGTCTAGCATTGCCATTGGGGCACAATCACTATGTGTGTCACAGTGCCGCATTTATGCGCTGAACCAGCAAGCCCCAGTCATGATATTTGGCGGGTGGAAAACGGAATATTTACATTTGCCACTGCTTATGTAAAACCCACGTGGGTGATATGTTATTTATTTCCCATTCATTGCAGGAAGAACGTCCATGAAATCTGGACATCCTCTAATAAAGTGAAGCTTCCCTGCCATGTTCGCTTGGTTTGCCGGAGCCTGCAGATGCTGTAGTTTCTGCCGTATAGCAGGGTGCGCCATTGGGTGCACTTCTGAGATAACGCAAAACTCTATTTATCTCAGCATCTGATGCCGTCGGGCCACCTTTTACAGAAACTTCGGAGAAATTTGCCAAATACCCTCCTAAGTCTTTGCTTACATGAGAGGTCCCTGGCACCGGGCGTCTACCAGCAGTGCCAGGATAGGAGAGTCGTCGGAGGGTGGTGTCAGCGACATTACACAGAAAAGGCTGGTCTCATGGTGCCACTCCCTTTCCGCGGCTAGAAAATCACTTGCGGGAAACCCCCGGGAGATCCTCAGTCCAGAAGCTGGTCAAGTACTCAGCACATACGAGTCGTTTTATCTCCGTTGGGGTGAAAACGACATTCAAAGTTTCTAGTTAGGTGTATCTCTTCAAGCATTCGCCACCCAAACACGTTACCCCAAAACTCCACAAGCAAATTTATTTCAAACTATGTATGACACAATGAAACCTTTGCATTAGGTACACTTCCGCCGCCGTGTGGGATCAGCCAATATACCCCGTTTTTAAAGCAAAGCTTATTACCTATACCCCCCAAGGGTTCTTTCGCGACGATTGGTGTCACTAGAAAACTGCAGAAAACAAATAAAAGAATTCACTGGCACCACCGGGAATCAAACCTGGAACTAACAGTCTAACAAAGCGAGAGCCCGTTGTCTTACCGATTTAGCTACGGGCCCACGCGAAGATGGGGAAGACAGGTGGTGTACTCACTAAGCAGATCAAGGGGTTTGCCCCCTCCGTTATCTCTGAATGCCACGTGAAAGCATCACGCGACCACTGGCGCCGCTGTGCTGCCCGCCCAAGGCACGTCTAGCGGCCCTGTGCGCGCCTTGCGCATGTGCTAAGTGTTACAAAAATTAAACGAAGCTCACACCAATCCCTGGCATCTCACGTCTAGTACGCCAGTGTGTTAAAGCCGGCTGCCTCCAGTGTTTACGTACAAAATCACAGCTCCTTGTCGTCCGCCCTCACACTACATCCAGGAACACATTGAAATACTCCTTGATGACCAGGCCATCACTCCAAGCCCCAGCATTAAGATCCAGGGCCTACATCTCCAGGGCTGCATCAAGAGTGACCTATCCTTGCAGCGCCTCAAACACAGTATTAATCATACCCTACACATGATCAGGCCAGTAGCCACCAAGAAGCGAGGCATCAAGGAATCGGATACCTTTCCATTAATTCAAGCTTTTGTCCTCTCGAGAGTCACTTACGTCAACCCCCTTTCTTCTTTCTCCACAAGGAGGACATAGAGGTGTTTTATATTATGATTGGAAAGGCGGTTGAGCAGACCATTGGTCTTCCAATGAGTGCGTCCACAGAGAGGCCACTTAGCACGTAGCTCCACAACACGGTCGAAGAGGTGATAGAAGGCTATCTTTCTAACCAGAAGCTCCGACTCAGAATCGTGGTGGGTTGCCGCAGGCTTCACCATATTGGCTGGGCAGCCCAGAATGTCACTCCGCTTGATGTACTCCCGGACTGTTGAAGACTAAAATTAAAGATGCTGCCTTTGCTTAGAAATATGAACCCTCGCACGACGAGGGTCACCGAATAGCATGAGCCCAAGCTCTCAACACCACCCTCGGTGGGAATTATCCCATTATCTACGCAGACGCCTCCCATATTCGTGGGCAGCATTACGCCATCATTGTGGCTACCTCCAGGACCAACCTCCTTTCGTGTGCCTCACTCAAGACCCAAGAAATGACGGGAGCAGTAGAGGCCGCCATCACCTTGGCTCTCACTCAACCAGGGGTTCGGAGGGTAGTCACCGATTCCCAGCAAGACTAATGGAATTACCAGTCTGGTTTTGTGTCCCGACCTGCACTGCACATGCTTGTATAAAAAACCACTTCCCAAACGACTCCATTCAGCTCATTGAGGGCAACGAATACGCGCACCAACACGACTGCGTTTTACCTCCCGTGCTAAGGTGCTGCACGAGGACAGTGACCCGCTTGTCACGTTCAGGAGATAACCCAGCATTATCGCCTTCAGGGACAGACCCTACGTCGCCTTAGCCTGACCTTTCCAGAGAGCAAAAATCTACCCTACGGCTCATACAATCCGGCTTCTGCCCACACCCAACGCGTCTTCACTAAATGCACCCGAATCGCTACGACGCTGAATGTAATTTTTGCTCAGAAGTAGGAACACTCCGCCACATAATCGGGGTTTGTGACTTTAGCCCTGAGCACCCTCCTCGCTTTCCGTCGACTGCTCAAAAAGAGCAATAGGAGATGCCGCTGTCCAGCCCCTCTCTGCCTACCCAGCTTCAGCGGGTGGACAGAGCACAGGTGGCGTGGACTTGATATGGGCTCCAGAGAAGAAGGAACCACCACCTTGGGCCGAACTCTGGGCCGTTCAGAAATCTAAATAGAAGTATTGCCTCCCCCTTCGTCTCAGCCGCAAATCTCGTAGCCTCCATCTGCGGCGCAGAGACGTACAAGTCAGATTTTCTTACACCGCGTTTGAGCTTCTTTTAATTTCATAAAAAAGTTTCCACCAATATGCTACACCAATACAACTCAACGAACCACTGTTCATGCATCATGCATTGATTTAAACTTACCAAGATTATCTCTTATAAGTAATAAATGATGTGGTTAGGTGCATTTCACTTATCTCTGGTATCACTATTTGTAGATCTACGTGAATGAATTTAAGGGACGTCGCCTGGGTAATCATTGTGACGCCATTTACAGCTTTGCTTTACAAGCACATTCACGGGGTAGATTTGTGCGATTTTTTAAATTATCAATTTCACCAGCAGCACCACGTCCTCAAACTGCATTCAACTTCGAAATGGTTCATTCTTGCCAGTGGTAATTTTTTGTGCACGTTTTCTGCGACCTTTAGTGATAGTGATTGTCTTCGGAGACCAAGTGTCCGTAGCATAAAAGCCGAAATAAGCATAATTACGAGCGTCGGCTACCTAATAGAAAAAACGCAGGCAGATACACACAAATCCTGTCACGAAAGCTGAAATGCGATGTAAAATGTTGTCTATTTCACTCAAGTCACACACAAACAACCTTAGGCAGTGGTCCACGCAGAAGGTGGCTGTAAATTTTGTACCGTCCGGCTACCAAGAGAAAAAAAATAAGGCAATTGCGAACCTAATTGCAAAGTTGGATTTCACTGGCCGGCCGCAATAGAGCAGCGGAACCGCACCAGGTATCAATTAGTTTTTTTTTGTTCCTTCAGGTATTGCACATACCTAAGTGGAAGAAATTCAGCCATTGGAGACAAAAGTGTGATATTTATTTAATCATTACAGGGTATAATAGGAATACCGTTCTTTTTCATCGTTATTCCCCTTCTTCATTCATTTCTTGATGTTGGTTCGGCAGAAGCCACTAATAGGTTTGCACAGTGCACGGTCCTCCAGTCCGTAAAAACGCACCTCTTGAGCACCGTACGAGCCATTGGGCAGCGTAGCTGCCGAGCACGGTAACCGCACACTGGGGAGTGAAAGACGCAAGCGTGAAACGCCGTGAACATGGAAGTTGGTGGTGCTTACAGGCCGTTAGGGAAACCTGAAGCAAGTTTTCAACAACCGGTGGTGGCAAGAGAATGCACCACCCAAACGCTCCCGTGGTAGCTGCATTTGCTACTGTGGACGATAGGAAAGTACTGCTCGATGCTAGGCTGTCAGGGACGTCAAGCCACAGCAGCTGACGAACAGCTGTTGCACATGAATCACTGTTGACTATTTGAACGATTGAACGGATTACCGCCAATTTCTGGCAGCACCGTGGGACCCCAACACGTCGTGTAAGCCGGTGCCGCGATTTTCCCAAGTGAATTTTGATGTTTAAGAGTGCTCTATTATGCTTAGCGTATGATGACCACTGTTCCTGGCAGATGGCGTTAGTGGGCATTAATATGGCTGATGACAGATTGTGTTTCTTGTGCAGTAGCGCGGAGTCAGTAGAACCACAGTTAAAATGTGCGAAATGAAAGCACGTCTGCACAAGGGTAAATACTCAAGTACTTCCAAAGCACAGTTCTCTTACATGAGTCAAATGGCCATGAAGTAGTGGTGACTTCAGACGTGCTGCATCTCGAATCCTTTAATTGACTCGAAAGAGAAGTTAGACTCTGATATACCTTAACGCTCGCAAGAAGTGGGAAACTGATGCAACCCAAGGCACACGCAAAAAAAAAACGTCGTACTCTGCCGTGTTAATTTCTTACTATCCTTGTTAACGTTTAAACGAACGTTAGCTTGTTTCGCCGAAGTAATTTTGTGGTTGAAAAACAATTACGCTTTAGCAAAAGACATCTCAACAAGTACAACACCCTTCTATCTGAGACTACATCTCACGAAGCAGACATAACGACACACGAATGGTTCAGCCTTCCGATATCAACGTTTATTCCGAGCTGTAACTTTTAAAGGAACAGTAAACAACGAGGATTGGGGAGTATAACGCAGATGTTTACGGTATCAAAGCAATACAAAGCAGTAACGGGCCCGAAAAGCTGACCGAGGTGCTTTAAAATAAAACTAAACCACTGTTTCGCAATTATTTCGCTGACTATCATCTCTCGCCCAAGTTTTCCGGTAAACACGAGGTAATACTGTTCCTTTGTTGCGACGATATACGGACGAATATTTGACCGAAAGGCCTATATAAGCGTTGTTGAATCGCCAGTATTAACAATACAGAATTTCATCATGCCCCACAAGCTAATTTTTAAAAGGAATTGAATGGGTAATGTTTTATTTTGGTTTTATTGGCCCCAGAACTACAAACGTTTTGTCCGACGAAAGGAGGCAATCGGCCGCGCCTCATTAAAACTTTTGATATATTTTGCTTATTCCCGCGGAAAACCGTCGATCCTTTCACGCCGCCATGATTTGCTTTACTTGCTTCGTTGAATGAAATTAAAGATACTGCATAGAAGTAATCCCCACTCATACCTTTGTTGGGCAAGAATTGTAGCGCGCAGCTCTGTAAAGCAAGTCATTTGGAGTCCGCCAAAAATTGGCTACAAATATAACTTTCCTTCGCCCCCGCATGAGGCACCTTGAGCAATCTTGGTGATGGTATTGGCGATACCGCGGACCCCGAGCCACCAAATATAAGCTGGAATCAACCGCAGCGATGTGTTTAATGGGTTCCCTTTCTGTATACCAGGCAGGGAGCTCCGGGACCTCTTCAGCTATCAGCGTAAGGCTGACGAAGAAAGTACTCCCGTTCCCTGCTTTCCAATGAATCATATGGCATTTTCTAAACCCTCTCCAAACATGAGCGATCCCTGAAAAGAGCCGCGCTGAAGTATCGTTTCCTCCCTTTGTCTTCGATCTCTCTTCCAAAGTCCGATAGTGTCTCGCTCTTTTTGGTAGTGAAACCCTGGATAATTTAAAATCCATGACTTCTCAGTCTGTCTTTCTCATTTTCAAGTTTTCTGAAAGCCTTATAGGCAAATCGTACAAGCCTAAGAAGCGCCCTACATGAGAAGTATTAATAAAGTCGAAAACATACAACAATCCTCAAGCCGCTTCAAGCAAACGAGCATGGTCGATGTAGACATCAAGATCACACCCTGTCTCAGCTTCAATAGCTGCCAGGCCGTAATTTCTGATCGGAATCTAATAAATGAGCAAAAAGCAGATCTGCTCGAAGGCCTTCGAGATCAGAGCGTGACAGCAGTGAGGCGAATCACCAAACGCCGAAATGATCAAATAATACCAACAAAAAAAAATAATCTTGACATTTGATCGCCCTACACTTCTGGAGCTGGTCAACGTAGGCTTAATGAGATGTCCGGTCTGACCCGACGTGCCAAACCCACGCCGCTGCTTTAACTGGCAGTGGTTTGGGCACGGCACAACTTCTTGCCGTGGTAAACTCACGTGCGCAAATTGTGTATCACATGATCATTCACCCGACAAATGCGAATCCGAGTTCTTTACCTGTAAGAACGGCCAAGGACCGCACGCTGCCTATTCTACTAGCTGTGAAAAGTTCAAGCAAGAAAAACAAATCATTGACTTAAAAATCAACGTGAACATCACCTTCCCAGAGGCGCACAAGAGGTTCGCCTCTTCCCCCTAGTGCAGGTATGCCGATGTAGGTGGCCGGTGGGCATTCCGGTGTCTTGTTTCGGTGGAGACCCAGTAATGCGAGTCAAACTTGCTCCCGCCCTTACCCCCCAGGGTTACCCCGGTCAGCCCAACCCGCCTCTGCACCGCTCGCTCAGCCAGCAGCGGCTGGTGTGGCACCCTCGTCTGTTGGGGATTCCGCTGCATCCCCTGGTCCTCTCCAACGGCCCAAAGCACTCGGAAGGGCACGGAGGCGATGGAGACGGTGGCAGCCGCAGCAAACCCCTCCCCCGCCACACTGCCTGAGCCATCTGTGGTGCGCCCTACGCCCTAGGCACTGCCTGCGCAGGCAAAGAACACCCGAAAGGGTACAAAGTCAAGCGGACCCAGGGCACCCCTTTGACTTTAGATGACATGGACATCGAGCCCTTCCCGCTTTCATCACAGCGGAAGAAACGGGCTGTGATGTCCAGGACAGAAGAGGTCAAAAAACCTCTTCCGAGATTCCAAACCCCCCAAAAGCCATCCCTAAATAGTCACACTCCAGTAGGTCTCAACCCTTAAAAATGGGAAGAGAAAATGGAACTGCGGATGCGTCTGAATAATCTTGGCGACGTGTACGAGATTCGGTCTGCTAATGAGGCAAATGTAATGTGTGTACAGGAACACATTTGAACAAATTTATTGAATATATACCTCGAATACAGAAAGGACAGGGATGGCTGCCCACACTCTTCCGCCGGTATGGCAATAATCGCCAGGAAATCCTTAGCCTGCCGTCCTGTCACTCTGACCTCTGTCCTTGAGGGTGTAGCATTTGGAACAAATATATTAATAAGTCGATAACGGTATGCTCCATTTATATACCTCCTGATCTTGCACTTTCGAGCTCTCATTTTAAGGGGGTGGTCGGCCAGCTGCCCGAACCATATATCTTAACAGGCGACCTCAATGCACACAATTCTCTTTGGGGCACTTCTCGCATGGATGCCCGAAGTCGCCGGATAGTGAAGTTTTTAATGTCCTCTGGAGAATGCAGTTTTCAAAAAGAAACAGCCTACATACCATAACATAGGACACAACAGATACTGATATCTTGACTTGGCTATTGGCTCAGCAGTTCTCTTTCCTTGTCTTGAGTGGGTCCTAGGCAAGGACACATATAGCAGTGAACATTTCCCCACCTCACTAGCATATATAGGTAAATGACAATGCAGTCCATCTTCCCAAAACATGTTAAATGACTCAAGAGCTAACTGGAATACATTTACAGAGATATATAAACTACACCACACATCAATAGGCCACCTACACGTTGAAGAGGCTACCCAACTCCTCACTGCGCACATCCTCGACGCCGCGGAAAGTCCATTCCCCACGCCTCTGGTGCCCCGCGCAACCAGCGTAGGCCGTGGTGGAATGAGGACTGTAGGCGGGTGCGAGACGTCCAGAACAAAGCCTGGGGTATCCTTCGTTGGTACCCCATATCCGGAAAACTTATTTTGTTCAAGAGGGCCAAGGCCATGGGAAAACGTAAGTGCCGTAAGGCAAAACGAGAGTTGGCGTACATTCATAGCATCAATAACCTCCTACAGAGACACACAAAAAGTATGAATATCAATACGCAAACTCAAATGATAAAAAACACACAACCTGCATCTGGTCAGAACAACAGGGGGCGCACTTAAATACCAGGCTGACACACTCGCACAACACTTCAGACACGTGTCCAGTTGAGCACACTACACTAACACTTTCATGATACACAAACAGTCGGATGAAAAGAAGTCTCTAGTTGATTAGGACACGACAGTATGCTCTTATAACTCCGAGTTTCCTTTTTATGTGCAGATGGCCCTCTGAGCACTTGTAAACCCTCAGCTCCAGGGCCAGAACACATCACATATAAAATAATACCGCACCTACCTTCAGACACTCTTCTAACACTCCTCCTCTTACATAAAAAGATATGGCTTTCGGGGCACATTCGAAACTCCTGAAAGAAGGCTATAGTTGTAGCTTTCCTGAAAGAAGGGAAGGACCCGTCTTCCCCCTGAACTTACTGTCCTATAGCCCTGATAAGGTGCCAGTGCAAGCTTCTCGAGAAGACGATAAATCGCAGTCTCGTGTACTTCCTTGAGTACAACGGTCTTCTCGAGAGCTGCCAGGCAGGCTTCAGGGAGGGGCGATCCACGAACGATAAACTTGTAGCTCTTGAAACATATATAAACGATGCCTTCGTGCATAAATTAGTGTTAACTGTGTTTTTCGACCTCAAGAAGGTCTACGACACTGCTTTGCGTTATGAGATCCTTAGTGACCTGAAGTCATTCGGTGTTTCTGGTAAGATAATAAACACCCTTGTTAGCTACTTGTCGGAGAGAACGTTTCGAGTGAGAATTGTTTTGCACCTTCAAAGGTCCACGTGCACTAAAATGGCGTGCCGCAAGGTGGCATGTTGAGCTGCACTCTCTTCATAGTAAAGATGAACTTTGTTGGAAAGACATTGTCACCTACAATCTCTTATTCCATGTATGTACACGACGAGGAGATATCCTTTAAATCATTTAACATGTCCTTCTGCGAACGTCAGGTCCAGCTTGGTGTGAACAAACTTTCCAGCTGGGCTGGCAGGAACGGTTTTAAAATTAATCCCGAAAGCAGCTATTGTTTTGTGTCCTATAAGCAAAGGGTCCACCCGGACCCAAACATCACTCTTGAGAACGTGACAATTCCTGTGAACAAACACACAAGTTTTTAGGTACTTTATTCGATGAAAAGCTTACTTTCATTTCTCATACCAAACAGCTCAAATACAATTGCTTAAAAAAGAACATTCTTAAGGTCTTCTCACATAAATATTTGGGGGCTGACAAACCCCTCCTGAAGGACCTTTACTCATCCTTGGTGGGGTTTCGGCTGGACTACGGCAGCGTCGTGTATGGGTCTATCTGTCTGCAGTCTGTAGGGTCTATCTGTAGTCCATATACTAATCCTGTGGAAGGCACTTGACACAATACGACACAAAAATTTCCCTGAATCATACAGACGAGGCATTCCTTTGCACCCATCATACTTTTAGCCGACGAACCAATGTTTCCTAGTAAACGTTTTTTTACGTTTTCAGCTGAGGTAAAATTTCTGCAGCTGTTGTCTTGTCACGTGTAATCATTCTGGCTCTATACACCAGCCATCTCCATTGTCTTTTGCTTTGCGCAAATTTCACTTTGTCACGTGTTTTAGTATTTACAATCTCATCAAAAATTCAGTAACTTCCTCTGTGGCGCAATTTACCCTTGTTGGCCTTGCGCTATTAGGCACCAGCCATCATCAGCATAACTTTGCTTCGCAAAATAAAAATAAATGCATAAGAAAGGTCTAAACGAACAATGGTGGGAAGCTAAGAATCAACCCTTCAGCTTTATAGAATATCAAACGTACAAACCCGAAGTGACCGTCCATGAGATGTAGCAGCAGCGCTAACGGAATCACGTGTGGTTTGAAATGCAGATAATTCCAAAGTTTAACATACACCACAACCCATAACGAGATTATCACTGCACAGTCCAATGGGTTTTAATGGCGGAGCTGTTGTAGCTGACCGTAATGTTTTGCGGGTAAAGCACTAACAATAACAAAAAAATTCCGAGCGCTCGTGAATGCGTTCCTCAAAGTGACCGTCGATCCTCCCCGGCATGAGAATTACTACATGAGAATGTCCTTGTGAGTTTGAATGCGTTTATTACATGTGAATGCCCTGCTACGAATTTCAGGGATAAATCTTTCCCCTCTCACTTAGAACGCCTACATTTACGCGAGAACCCCGTGTTTAGGTTGTTAACGACACCGCCTTAAAAACAGTTCGTCGCTGGGAAACATATAACTTGAATACGCCGTTATTACCGTACAAAATTCATGCTAAACATTTTAAAAATGCATACCTGTGGTTCAAACGCGAAGTAAACTTCGAATTTTAAAGGCTTACAAACATGTCCGTAAACGTTTACAGCAGTTTCCTTTGCTGTGAAATCAAATTGCTTTTTCCCAATTGTTTCCATGGCATTGTGGCTGTCCTACTCTCCGACGGGGCTCTACGTACGTTCTTAGAACCTCCAGTTCAAATGGACTTTGAAATTGAGTTCAAAGTCTACAGTAGCAGTTCGAACTCTATTGCGGTGCATATTTTTTTCCTATGTCGGTTGCCTTTTGACTTCCCTAAAAACGTGAGGTTTGTACTTTAACGAGAGGGATTGCAGTTTTTTGACACCATCAATGGCTGTAACTAAGGTAACCAAAGTCTTAAATATCGTAAACTCAATATCTCAAAACGCGTGCAGGTGTGTGTACAGGCGGGGCCACGTGTTAGTGTCTCAGGGCGAATGCTTCGCGACAATGGTGTCGGAGGCAATGATGATGATGCCTCAGGTGGTGTGCCATCCCCTCTCGTTTATCGGATTTTAGTGGTGCTTCGGACATTGCCCCACACTACAGCCTACACCGCAGAGGAATATTACCTTCCTGCTAATCACTAACACCGCAGGCCTCACACTTACGGCTCGTGATGCAGCCACCCACTTTCCTGCCATTGACGACTACTCGTACACTTACACCCAAATCATTTATCCTCCCCCTCATTCTCCTCATTTCACGCATTTAACACTCACTATCACTCCCTATGTGAATGTCTAAACGCCCCGTTCGTATCCTCGGTCTACCCCTTCCGGCTGAGAGCACGCCTCGGAGAGCTTGAATCTACATGCCAAGCAGGGGGCGACCACCCTGGCTTTCGAACCGCGGGAAACCTGTGGTGCTTTCACACCCCCTCCCTCAGGTCCTTTGTATCAATAGCATTTTTCTCCTGCTTCAATATCGGTGTTTCTCACTTCGAACTTAAGTACTTTGCGTTTTTTTCGGCGCACTATCATGTTTCTTGTTATGTTTTTTACGCCTGCCATATAATAAACACGTAAAAAGGGGGTTTGCATTTTAAGTACGTAACAGTGGGGCTATCAAGTGGTACTGCCCTAAATGGTTTTCTATGAATATTTTCGTAGGATAGCGCTACGATGACGTAATATCAACGAAGCATAATAGTAATGAACGTATACACTGGGGTCTAGTGAGCTATGTGAGTGAAAATACATAAATATTGCACTTCCGCATTCCTTCTATTTTCTTTTTTTATGTGGGTTACCGGCGTATAGCCGTGCTCCACTATTTTATTGATTGTTTCACGCTAAGAGTGCTTTTCCTGCTTTTTTGCACGTGGTATCGACATCCTTGGTTTATACGGAGAAGTATTTGCACTATTTCTTTTCTGATCCAAATTGTTCCGGATCAAATCAGACGTTTCTTAAAACTGGAGCAGTTCACCTAATAGCCTGGATGGCAAATCCCGTGGCATTCCATTTGCTGACTTTCATCTGTGCACCTTAACTGTTCTGCCAGCTTCTTCGCCGCTTTCGTATCATTTCAATGCACTGAGGAGCACAAGTGCGCTCTGATGCCCACAATTTGGTAAGAACAATGCAGCGCCTTTGGAGGCGGCGTGAAATTTCCTTTAATTCCATTTCTTAATACTGTGAGCCCAGACGGGCGCAAAACAGTGCACTAAATCTCGGCTTTGTCGCTCCTGTGCTTCGGAAATACGCCAAAAAAGTCCAACATGAGCAAGTGGCCGGGTTACATATCAACAGGGAATAGTAATAGCGGGACACTACCCTTTATTAATTGCAGCTCCAAGAACCCAGAAAATGGTACCCATGGACTATTTGTCGACTGTGTGATTACCTTAGGACGTAATTCCATTGTAAGCGTTATCTTTCCCAGTCGGCCTTTCCGGGAAAACAAAGTAAGTTCTCATATGCTTAGAACTTGCGTGCTCAAAGACATTTATTGTCGAGTTTTCCAAATTTTTAAATTATTTTCAAATAAGCACCTAGCTCACCCACGACTTTGTACCCTTACACGTTGTGCTCGGCGAACTTTACACCATCTAAGATGTCTGGCGAAATATTGATATTTAGTTAGACAACATATATAGTACCCAGGCAACTGCTATATCTGACTAGATATATATAATATCTGGGTATATAAAACAGATTGCAAGAAAACATTTTTTTCTTAATTAAAAGGTGACCCAAACATTACTGCCCTTCTATGATGTGATTGCCCTTCTCTGCTACCCTGTGCCCTTCTATGATTGAGTGGCGCGCTCCCGTCTGTGGAACTTTCTTTCGTGATATGTAACCCAGCTGATGTTAGAAAACTTGAGAACGAAGTTGGTGAGTTGAAGAAATCGATGGATTTTATCAATAAAGAAATCGCGGCCGCTAAAACTGAGAACGGAGGAAAACAATGACACGCTCATGCGCAAGGTCGCGCAGCTCGAGCATATTCAAGCCAACAATCAACAAATAAACAGTGTACCTGTGACGCAAGGGGAAGACTGAAAAGATATTGGCGTGTGTTGGCGACAAGACTGGATGCCCCTTAAAGCCAGAGGACATCGACATGGTTCACAGGATTCCAACGCATAACAGTACACAAGAGAACATCGTTCTGCGATTCTGCAACTGTGAAAAACGTTCGGATTGTCACGTTTTATGGCACGTCTCGACCAGCTCAGAAGAATGGACACGGGTGAATCGTTGGCATGTTTACCACAGCACACAATTAGGATGCACAACTACAACCCATAACCAAAACAAACAACAAAGCAAACAAAGAAATCAACCAAAGCAATTCCTAAATACTAATCAGGTAACAAAACCCAGAAAAGCCAGCAAACCACACCGAAAGTCACTACAATGAAGTCCCTAATAAATCAACCGTTCATAGTTCCACTCTATACAACGTTCATGTTAACAATCCTAACAACAATCGTCATATAATACCAAGTCCCTAGCGGACTGGCCTACCGCTGTCCCCGGCGCTGACGTGTCGTACCCGTAGCGTGGCCGTGACACGCTGGTAGTCGTAGTTGTCCGCTGCCGCGGTGCCGGTGGTGGTGGTACCGACGTAGTTCTGCGTGGTAGTCACATAGTGGACCGCTTTTCAGCTACCCCTTGAGGTAGCCCTCGTAGCAGGAAGCAACCCATGGCCTCGGTCCCGTCGCCGTGGTAGCCGGTAGCATCGGCAAGCTCCGGGAACGTCGCCGCGTGGGGACCGCCAAGGCGTTAGTTGACGGTGCGTGCTCGCTTTACGCAGGCGCCCGACCGTCGCCGCTTGGGCCACCAAAGCACAGGTTGCTGGTACGGTGCGGAAGTAGGAGCCGATGCCACGTCGGTCCAATCCGGCTCAGGCTGACGTGGCTGTGGTTGATGGCGTCGCATCATACCCTCGGGTTGATCCTCCGACTCGTGACACCTGACCTTCCTGCTGTGGCGTTCTTCTGATCTCCCTCTTTCCCGACCTGTTCCCCGGGATTATGTAGCATTTGCCCGGCCGTCAAGGCACTCTTGCATTCGCTCTGCCCATGTCCGCCGCACGGGTCACCACCACATTGGCTATTTCTGCACGTGCCTTCATGGCGTCACATCAACATTAGTCCGCCCTCTTCGCGGGAAATTTGCGTTCTCTTTCTTCGTCTTCATCTTTTTCGGCCTCTGGCTCCGCTATGACACGTCATCTTTATTCCCACGGGAGGATTTCCTCCTTAATCATGACACGGATTACCTCACGAAATCCCGCAATGGCCGTCCCAAAACCACTGATCTCGGATTTCCTGCTTCACAAGAGGCTTCGATTTACGTTAATGCGCATTTAAAGCCTGATAATAAACAACTTTTCTCAAAGGTACTTGACCTGAAAAAGCAACATAAGTGGATGTTCCTCTAGACGTATCGTTGTATTATCAAGGCCGGAAAAACACTAGACGGACCAGTGTACCGGCTCATATGCGAAAACGTACTAAGTTGTTTCAGCAAGTAAACACTGGTTTACCCACTTCCATGATTTGTTCAATATTTTCGTCTTCGGCATCGCCAAAAACCATTGAGTAATGTGCAAGAGATATCCGCAATATATAATAATGCTCGGAGCTTGAGAAAGAACTAGATAATATTAGCATTTTCATTGATTCCCTAGATCACAGCTTTTCACTGTTATGTTTTTCTAGACTTGCCTAAACCACTCCGATAAGAACCTGTTCAACCTTTCTGGTTATTCCTCCGAATATTGCCGTTGTTTGGAGGATCCTTACGGTTGTTCTGGTCTGTACATTCATAAAAACATTGCTTACAAACGCCGACTTGACTTATCACCTAATGTGGCGACACGTGAATCCATTTGGGTAGAACTGAATACTTTCCCAACCTGCGCCAATAGTTGTAACACTGTCCGCGGCACAATATATCAGTTCCCTAATCAGAACAATCAGCTTTCTAAAGTGCATTTTCAGTCCTCCTTGATAGACTAGATCTCTAAAAGAAAAACTTTATAATTTGGGCGACATTTACATTAGCTTTCTTGGTACCTCTAGGTGTTTCTACAAAGTACTTGAGCTGTTTTTCTAGCTACGGTTTTCAATCGCTAATTTCTGTTCCCAAGAGCTGTAGTGATAGGTTTTCTGAGTCGTTACGTGATCCCATTCTGTAAAACGTTTTTCACTTCCCATTCTGTTGGTGTAATTGAGACACTGATTACAAACAATTTCTTAGATTTTCTGTGCTGGATTATAGACCCATAAACATTAATGAACAGAACTTCAGTTCTTTCTTTGACTGCGAAAACTACCTTTAATTAATTTCTAACACTGACTGGTCCCCTAGCATGAAATGTTGCGACCCTAATGTTGCCTTAAGCCAGTTTTGCACTGGCATTTTTGTGCGGGTAATAATCGCAGTACCTTAAATCAGTTCAATAAAAATACTCAAGTCCGCGCGCACCATGGCTTGCAACTTCTCGCTTGGGTTCCTTGCGAAAGAATGATAAGCTGTATAAAAAAACTGAATGACCACCTTTTAATGACAAACCTTAATTGCGCCTAAATATTGATGGTAAAATGCTTTTCTTTCCACTCAAAAAAAGGTAACCGTAACTATTACAAAGATGCCTTCAGGAGTGTGGTAATGTCATAAAAAATGAAACATGCTTCATGGATTTTTAAATAGGGTCCAACAACCCGACGGAGTAACTACTCTACCTAAAGCTGTATCCGTTATCACCAAACTCGCAGAAATCGCAGATGCCTTCAACGAATATCTTATCCGTAATGTGCATATAGCCACGGCTTCGTGTCACGCTTCGCCTTTCAAACGGAGTTTGCAATTTTTTTCTTGAACCCCATCTGTCCGCAGAAAGTCTAATTCATTCTTAACACACTACATAAAAGTAACAGGACCTGCCTTAGATGGTATTCATGGCAAACATGTTGCTATCATTCGTAAACTTATATCGCACGTACTGGGCCGCTTTTTAAACTGTATTTGTGACCGGATTTGTTCCTCAGCGACTAAAAGTGGCTAAGGTTATTCCTGTATTTAAAAAAAGGTGCTCCTACAAACACGAATAACTATGGGCCAATTTCCATTCTTTCTTTTTTCGACAAGATTCTAGAAAAACTGATAGATTGAAGGTTGTCTAGGCACTTCAACAAGATTAATATTCTCGCTTCCAGCCAATTTGGATTCCGAAAAGGTTTCTCAACTGATATTGCCATTGCTACGGTAACTGATAACGTTGCATCTTACATCGATGAAGGTAACATCTCTGGAGTGGTCGTAATAGATTTTTCGAAAGCTTTTGACAGCATAATTCAACGTACCTTGTTTAAAAATGGAATAATATGGCATAACTGGTCCCGGTCTGCCTAAGATCAAACATTCTCTTCAAGATAGGTATCGAATTGTTTACATGAACAGACACGATTCAGCAAGAGTTATAACCTACTTTATTGACCTTCTTTTGTGCCTCTCCTATTCCACTTGTATACTTTATGCCGACGACATCATTATTTTTTGACACCGTCAGGATATCGATTAACTTATCTCTAATCTACAATCAGATCTATTCTCCCGCGAGCATTGGTGTCATGCAAATAAACTTTCCAACAACGTCTCGGAAACCTCCTTGGTACCCTTCGTTTCCCCTGAAAGAAACTTTCCCGCCATCTCATCACTGAATACCTATTCTCAACCGATTCTGTTACATAAAAAGGCTTCTTTACTGGGTATTATTACAGACACGCACCCAAAATTTGTTTTTCATGTCGTCTCTACATGTAAAGAATTGCTTATGGAGTAAGGGCACTTCTTAGTGCAAGTCAATTTGTTAGCATTCCAACTCAAACCTGTCTGTATTTTGGATTCGTTCACAGTCGTTTCAACTATTGCATTTCATCGTGGGGAGGCGCATACAATGTTCACATTAGCCCGGAAGAAAAACAGGCCATGCGGACATTACTTTCTCGCCCCGTCTATCACTGTCGTCGCCGGTATTTTCTCAATTGAATATTTTCCCCTTTCTCAACTATATGAATATAGGCTTGCCCTCGTGTTATTTTGTGCAATAAATAATGACATTGTACTAGACATTTTCCCTTCTCCTTTAATTTCCAACTTGTGGGGATTCTCCCCTGTGAGCGCCCACGTTAGGCCGTTCAAACTGCCGCGCGCCACCTCTCCTTCCATCTGGGAACACGCGGCAGAAAGACTGTGCGATGGAGGGGGGGCGTGGCACATTTTTGGGCACGCTAGATAAGGGCAGTGGCACTTGGTAGCGGGGGGAGTTGCTGGCCGGGAGCGCCGCCGGTGACAAGAGAGAAGCCACCGCCGTCAGCCACCTCGAAGAAGACGCACGTCAGCAAGGCCCGCCGTTCGTCCCGCCGTACCGTAAGCCCTGGGACCCTGAAGTGCTTTTGTTATGTGCTTGGTTGATTGTATCCCCTGATCCATTTATATTTCATTTTCCACTGCTTGAGTAAAGCGCAATTGTTCCTCTTGCAATGTTCTGTGCGTGATGTTTTGACGAGGCCGTTGCCTGAACCCCCCTCGGTAGGCAGAACTACCTACAAACTGTAATATTACACCTGTTGCGTCTCAAAATTACCTGTTACTACCCAAAGTACGAACAAATTATGGAAACCAAACTATTGATTTTTTCGCAATAAGCTTTTGGGACACTTTAAGCATTAAAATTAAAAATCTAAACCCTTGTTCTTATTTGAAAAATATTTACTCTTGCATTTATTGGAAGAAAAGGAATTAGGCTATGCCACTTCTACCAGTTTTGGTCGCGAAGAACAAATCTGGCCTCTCGTTTTTTGTTGTTTGCGTGTACTCATGCATAAGTTATTTCTAATGTGAATGTATTGTACCTTATATTTGAATTTTTTCTCAATGGTTTGCTCTCATTTAATCGGTGCAGTATATACAATGGACACATATTCAATGTATACTTTGCTATTGCGTCCTTTTGAGGTGTTTGGGTATCGCCAATATTTTGTTTACCATTACGTGCTAATATATTGCTTTCAAAATGTGGCTTTTTGTATGCTCGCTATTTCTGGTGTAGAAGCCGGGGAGGAACCGCCCACGGTTTGTTACTTTGGGAGCTCGTCTTGTGTAACCGCATTTTTGAATAAACTTTGAAAAAAAAAAGATGGATGACCTGCAAAGCTGAACGGTGCAGACGGAGCCCACGAAACAAAGCACGCTTGTTTATAGTTTCTCACAGAGCATTCTTTTTAGCTATTTGGCTGAATGAAACATGGAAGTCCTCGCGCATTGTTAAAGCAAACTAACATGGGCCTGTCTTCTTATCTCCTTGGTCGTAGGCATCTTGCACAACCTAATTCACTGATACAGTGAACACACCAGACTGGTCGCATTCGCCTATTTGGCGTGTACGTGTAAGCCTCTCGCCACCGAAACGGCCATATCTTCAGCGAGGGCATGAAACGTGTGCAGGGGTGTGCCCACCCCCTCACCTCTAGACCCTCTTTGCGATCTCCGCACTTACATGCATAAACCGGCACCCACCTACACGTAAAAGACGCCGGAAAATAACTGCTTTGGAAGAAAGGTTGACGGTGGCGAAAAGGAACGCTGCATTCCGCCGGGTATAGCAGCTTCCCGGAATGAACACTGCGTGGGCTAGACACACACTTCTTCGCAGTAAAACCAAAACCCTTGGATTACTCGGCAGACGGTTTATAACAAACGCAGAATTTGAGCGCTCACAAAATCTCAGAAACGGTCAACTCCTACTCAGTCTCAGTCGAAACTATACAATTTATACAGCTATTGAATGACAAAACACGTACGTCCAAGGAACCTTTGTAACTGTAGATACAAATGTTTATGAAGAACCGTCATAAATATTGGGACAACGCAAGCTATAAGTATAAAATACCTGCGCTAGAGTTCCCACAGCCAGAAGAGAAAGGCCAAAGCAACTCATTGCACTTCAAGTCCATTTTTTCTGAAAACCATACATGGTTATGCGAGTTTGAAGCACCGCCACGTCGTTATTGTTTATGCACAAACAATGTTAAATAAAGGGCGTGCTTTCGCTACTTCTGATGTTCTTTCAAAAACAGTTGTGGTCCTGGCGTTCAATTCAGTTCAAAACGCAAGAAAAAATAGTAAGCATACACCCAGGCGTCATTTACTGTTAATGTGTTCGAGAATGCTATTTCTAGCCTAATTCAGACTTTGGAAGGTGTTTCGAGTGCTAAAGTACATGATAACTCTGAATAAACTTTATCGCTTTTAGTTGCGGGTAACAATCCAAAATGACTAGCACATATTATAAAAAAATATGAACATTTTGTCGAAAACGTTTTACTTCGAATCAACAGAACTCCGTTGTGCGTTACCCCAAATAACACAAATTGTAGAAAGAGTGGGTGGCCTTGCGCTATGCATAATGATAGTTCTTGAACTGACGTGTTATTTATCGATTATTTATAGGCGTTTGATTGCGTCTTACGTATCACTACATCTTTAAATCCTAGAAATGCTGGGGTGTGAAAGACTCCTCCAATGGGCAGCTTACTTATGCAAACAGGCACCACTTGTTAAGTCGCAGATGGTGCTTATAGTACTGTCCCATCAAGTCAGGGATCCATCAGGGTACTCTATTAGCTGTGTTCCAATTTTTATTTTTCTAAAGATTTACCACACGTTGTGGTATTTAAAGATAGATTGTTTCTATAAGACTTCACGTTGTCGGAAGTAATAAAGCCTCTTACCTCTTGGTGACCAAAATAAACTGAATATTGCATTCTACCACGCGGCGCGTTGGTATGGCGACCGGTCAATGACAAATAATAGACAATACCGTATGAGGTTATTATCAACAAAGAAATAAATCTTAACTTTGACTTACGGAACGAGTAACGTCGACCTGAGAAATATTAAGGAATATAAATACTTGAAAATCACAATTTTCTGTAAACTTCGCTTGGTTTCACACATGCAAAATGAAACAAAAAGTCATCCAACCAGCGGCTTTTTTCTACAAGAGACGCTCAACCACGTGATGTGCGACGAAACACTGGTAGCATACGTTACGTTTATCAGGCCAATTGGCGATTACGAGAATATTACATGGTTTCCGCACACAAATAGAAGCAACACCACTTTAGAGCTAATAGAGCTCAATGTTCCCCACTTCATTTTTAACAGATATATTCACACTGACTGCCCAACCACTCTTCGTTGCGTTGAACCTGCAGCCCTTGAAACGTACTCAAAGTATCACTGTGCTAAAGTTTGTGTCAGCGGACACATCGCATTCTGAGAACAGATACTACAGCATTTGTTACACTTATTCGCGACAGAGAAACACGCCGCAAACACCATCATCACGTTGATGTTTTATATTATGATGCTCTGCATCATGATGATCTACTGCATGATTTGTTAGTACTTTTTCGGGTATGGGAAAATGACACAAACATTAAATATCAAGAATTATTACTACACGAACAATATCTGTTGTTTTTTCTGCGAGTCATAAAAGAACGGAGCGTTAAACACGACAGCTTGATCGAACAGTAAAAACGCGTGAACGTTTGTGATAGATAGTGAACATTTGTTGGGCTGTTACAGTGCATGCGCTCTTTATGTTTGGGCTGGGTACATATGGTTGGGATGTTCGCAATTCTTACTTTTCGTTTGCTTCGTTTTGTTTCTGTGTATTTTTATGAATGGTTGGTTTGTTGCTTTCGATAAGGGAACGAAATAAGATCGATTTCGGACATGACGATAAACTTACTTGCAATATTTTGTATGTGATTATGGTTATTCAATTGTACGTGAATTTTTATTTATTTATTTATTTATTACCCACAGCGCCACGAAGGCATTACAGCGGGGGGGTTACAAGCCAAAAAGAAAGAATGGAAAATACAGCAGACATCAAATCGCAACAAAAAGGGGCAATCACTCAACTGGAATATGGCACTGTCCTTCAAAGCGTTTACTGAACGACCGCTTGATTGCATCAACGACGGATTGGGTACGGCTTCTGGGAAGGCAAACCCTGTGAAAACGCATTCACTAACAGAGGAGCGGAGTTATTATCATATAGTTAGATTTATTGGCGCGGCACCACTTTCTGGCTATATTACTCCAGATGCAAGGTTAACCTTCATTTCTGTAAGGAAAAGGTTCACGTAAAAATGGGGTACAATAGTCAAATGAAACTTTCGGTAAAAGTTTGATTACACTCCGAAATTTCAAAAAAATTCTCAAGGAAACCAGGGGTTCATCACTAGCTGTAAAACATAGTGCAACTGGATATAGAAGTTAAAAAAGGGAAGCGGAGTCGAAATTGCTTTATTACTAGCAAACAGACCAACCGCTGTAGTGGGCAAAGGGTTCGATTTGATTCTAGAGGGGGCCACTTCAGCAAGTCACATTCCACTAAACATAACGGTACAAGAAATGGGACCTGACACTTCTAAGCGAATTTCTACATATGCAGGTAAAACGTTGTGTCAGTATAGCCGCAGCGATTAGCACAAAGTATGCTGATGGCATTCCTGTTATAGCACACCAGCAGGGAGAAGAGTTGCCGCTTAGGCAAAATGCACAAACTTCTGCTCCTGTTTCGCCCACTCAAAAAAGCCTTGCGAGATTTGGGTCCTGAGCACGCACACTTGGTGAAGCTGTATAATTTGTGGTGTACATCATTCAATGATCAGAGGTGACGTGGGGCCCGAGCGAAGAGGGAGATGGGCTATCGATGGAACTAGCGGGTCCACCGAGTATATTGTACACATGGATGATAGTGGAAGTTTGGGCAGGAGCCGTACATCGACGTGTAACCGACTGGACAGTGAAGTCTTTGAGATGATGAAAATGTACCAAGGAATGCCATCCGGGTAAAGTGAAAAAAATATGAAGGGCAAACAGCAAACAGAATTGGTGCAACATGTGGAAGCTTCTGCTGTTTCGTCTAATAAGCAGTGTTGCAAGTCTTGCGTAATTAAAAATGGGATTTCAAACTGCGCGTCTAAGGGTGGTCACTGCTGTGATATCCTGCAGTAAGGCCCGCACGCACGCTGAAATAGGTTATCATTGCGAAGGAAGCTGCATCCCGACGCGCTGGTAAGGTGAATGTGAAGACTGCCTGTCCCGATCTACGTTAAAAAAAATCTACCTATGTAGAGTAGCCAAAGCAGGCAGGTACCTCTTTCAGTGCTAATTATAAACCTGAATAGGGTCTTACATTTAGTATTGAAGTCCCGAATTTTCGTCTTCTAAATTTCTGTGCACCAAACTAGTGACATATTTACTACAGCGAAGGCACAGGTAGGCTTGTTCTGCTTAAAACATGGTGTCAGTTACGAGAGCGTTAAATCCGATACTAATCCTAAACTTACTGCCCTGCGACCCATTTTATAGCGCAAGGGTCTCCGCTTTTCTGCGCCTTTCTGTACGGAAGTTCATGCGGAGAGCAGAGATTGCGTCAAGCCCGAACCACTATAAGATCAACAGGAACCGCAGAATTCCTTATAGGTCCACGACGCGCTGCGCGGTTAAGCGCATTGATTTTTATATTAGTACGCAGATATGCCTTCGCATTCGTTATTCGCAAACGCTGGCAACTGTTCAAAGAAATTTCTTCAAATGTTTTTATATACGGCTTCCATTTTTGTTTAAATGACTGGTGTACTTTACCGTTCATTAAAGAGTTTTGTTTTTCCTGTCTAATAGCTCTACATAATGCTGGATAGAGATTGGTTGATGCGTCTTACATATAAGCTTTAAATTAAAATGTTCCTTCGCCCGCTTCAATTTACCAGAGTTTCGTACAGCCGACAGAGATGCGAAATGCAGGCTCAAAACGGGTGTCTTCATAAAAGAGATATCAAATGGCTATAAGTATATTCTTTTCTCTACAAACGTAAAAATTTAACTTTATGAATCAATACAAAAAATAACACTTCTGTATGCCTGTCTTGGCGTAATGGACTACGGGGTTTTCTTCTGTATTTGCATATTATTAAAGAAATCATAAGGAGGGCCTGAGTTCTTGAAGCCTTGATGCACAAAGGTATCACAAGTGGGTTTCCCGTCAGTCTACTGCTCATGACAGGCTGTTGACGCGCGAGTCACAGCCACAGTGTTTAAAAGAAGTTCCCCGTCAGCCCTTGTTGTCAGAAAGACGCTGTCTACCACCATCTACTCTCCCAGACAGTTGGGTAAATATCAATACCCGAGAAAGTGATGGATAACACAGTCGTCCAGAGAGCCAGGCTGGTGAGGATTCCATGATTTGATCGGAACGCATTGATTCGGACCCCAATCTGAGCGAGTGTTGCGGACTAGGCACCTCCATTCTATTCCAACAACATTCCGGGGAACAAAAACTTTTACCATTCTGTTTCTTGGAATTCCTCGGAATCACACAATTTAGCCTATTTTCTCTCCTGGGCTTGATGAGACCTTCAATTTTATTCAATTATTCCTCAACATAAAAAATGTCTCAGGTGTTCTGTCAAGTTACCGAGAACCTGCACATTATTCTGACATCATCAAATGCGTTGAAAACTGCAGAGGTATGCAAAATGGATTTCGTGTCTTAGACGTTGGGGGGCTGTAGCAACAGGGTTAAATACCTCGTGCAAAACAACAATCCTTCTAAAGCAAAAATTTACCATTAGTTTCTAACGAAAGAGGCAAAATCGCAAAAGGTAAAAGGGCATCCAACGTTCGCTGATGGTGAGATCAACCAAAACATTCAATCAACCAAATCGTCACTAGGTAAACGCACCTAAGAACGATTTAAGTGTACGCCGGTTCGCGGTTTATGAGATAACGGAATACTAGTGTACAACCGTTCCATTTTTCGGTATTTTCAAGTAAACGTTTTCACACAATGGCAGCGTGGTTTTAGAGAGAGAGTTAAATTGTTTATTCAGTGGTTTCTGGATTCACGCACCCGCCGTGTGTCAAGAAATCTTATCAGACTTTTTAGGTCGAGCAACCTGTTTAGAGATAAATGTATTAGTTTTTGAGAGAATACAATTGGTCATAACTGGAAAGTTTTCGCTTTACAATGGGTCAGTGGCACTTTTTCCGTAACAAGTAGCAGGAGTGTTTGCATGTTAGCATGTGTTAACGGTTTGCTCTTGCACTACGCGAGGGGAAGCAGCCATTACCTTGATGCCTGCTTTTTTTTGTTAGAAAGCAGCTATTACCTTGATGTCTGTGCACCGCCATACAAACGTCTTTAGTATGCTGTGGATAACTCACAAGCATGTCGCAAGGAGCTTGATCACACGTACACTTGCTCGAATTTCATATTCGAATGATTTCAAGTGACTTTACACTATTGAACACTAACGCTACTGCACCAACGCGACAGACGGGAGGGCACCGTCACATAACCCCGGTAATAGCTTTGCATTCCCCGTAGAAAATTCGCCATCAATTGCACGTCGACGTCCATTTTGCCTATTTATTGCCCTGGCACTACCTCAGCCCAAGCTGTTCAATGGAGGGTCATATTTGTGAACCCTCACTAAAACTCATAGAACCATAACGTCACGGGAGTTCTCGTAAAATAAAGAAATATGCTCAGGTAGTTCGTTTCCCAGAATCAGCAACCTATATGCTTAAGAACACTGTCAAAAGTTCGAAATAAGGCCTTCCTACCTAAATAACGGCAATGCTGCAACTTTAAAGCCTATAACTAAGTGTCAGTAATTAGGTTCGTATGCACCCAGGCGCCAAGGCCAACTTCCCAGAAACACAGCAAGCAAACCACGAACAAGTTTGGCACAACTGCAAGAGAGGATCGCACTTTCAGATCGGAGCAAAACACAGTGTCGGAAGGATGTCAGCTGTCAAAATACTCGCACACAAGGGCGCTGCTGGAGACGGAACTGTTAGAAACAACACCCTTTCATAGCTGTATTTTCTGCTTTGTCGTATTTAAGTTTTACTGTAATCGTATATCCCAGCTCCCCACTACCGTAGCGCAGCGTGGAGGTAGGAAGCTCAGTAACACACCAGAAACAATTTTTTTATGCTTATCGCGTGGCCCGAAACACGGGGACGGAACCACCGATTTTTTTTGGAAGCCTTGGTTTTGATTTTCTGGTTTTCGGACCACCGCAGCAATACACGGACAGACGGTCGACAGGTTGGCGCCACATTCTCAGGAGAATCCTGCCTACCAGGTCGGCTTACAAGCTGCAACGCTGTTCATTGCGCGCCGGGTGCAGAGGCTGAGAGGAGGGACCAAGCAGACTCCTTGTTTCAAGTTTTATGCGCGAATGCTTTTTTATGTTAGCTCCAAGATATCGCCCAATGAGCTTGCTGTGAAAAATACGCGACTTCGGATGCCCGCATTTCGTCTTCTCCAGCCCCTGCTCCTCCACGTTATACGTCGCCTGGTTTCCTGGACACACGGCGCCAGTCACTGAGACGCCCATGTGCTATGGGAGCCACGGAGAGCTGCAAATGAAAGCGGTGCTTCAAAAGCATGCTAAAGCACAAAGAGCCGGCCTAGCGGTACAACCGTGCAGACGTGACTATTGTCGCCGAACGTAGAAAAACCGGTGTTTATTTCTTAGAGGCATTTAGTCGTGGCAGACAGCTATCCGCCGCATGGACGGACTTTGTAAAAGCGACTCAGAGCTCCGTTTTGCATCAGAAATCGCTCCAGCAAACTACAAAGCTAGATCAAATCGTTTTGAAAGCACGTGCGGAGCTACATTTGCTCACAAGGCATCCGTAGTGCATCCACCTGCAGTACGGATGAAGAATATATTTTCTTCGAGCCTTGTCAAGACATCCACACTGGTGATCGACAGCCAGTGGATCATCTTCCGTAGCGGACGGTGATGCCAACAGCGGATTGACAAGAAAAGAAGCTAAGTGGTGCGGCTAGCTTCAAATGGCGTGGGACCCTGCCTGGCGTCATGTGCATGCCGGCATCACTGCTTCTCCAGGTTTGTTGCTTTACTATTGCTAGGATTTATATAAGTGACCACCGTTTATTGTGAGTGCTACTCCGCCATCAGTTACTTGGTTTGTGTTGTTGAATCTTAGTCTTTGGTAATGTCACGGCTGCTGTCGGGAGACGTCGGAGAAAATCCAGCAGATGTTGAAACATATTCTTGATAACCTTGCTTCGTCAGAACCAAAAATAAACGAATCCCAGTCGATACTGCAGAGGTGTGAATTATGAACGCAGTGCTGGACGTTATTAAAGATATGAGCTCTATACTGAGACATTTTAAGGCTCTTTTACGACAGCAGGCAGATACGTTCATAGAATACGAAAAGACAAGCAGATGCACTGATCTCTTAGTCTATGGTATCGATGAAGACCTGGACAAATCAGCTTACAAAGGGACATTTCGGGCACAACAGCGAGAAAGCACTTTCTTACTTTTATACCCGAAATGTCACGTTGTAAGCTAGTTTTGTTCACTGATATTGTTCCCCATGTCCTGCGATTTGTAGGCGCGTGTTCTTTGTTTGTTCTTTCGTTTGTCAGCTTGTGTAAAGAATGCTGTGTGCGAATTCATACTGCCATTAGGGGCTAGCTACGCATTGTCATTTGTTTCGTAGATCACTGGACATTCATTTCATGTCATGAGACGGGGGCTTGTTCACTGCTTTTTTTTTCTCTGTACACTTTCTTTGTTTATTTCCTGACTTGCATGTCATTTCTCAATGCACTCGTACAATCTGCGTTCTTTTCTTCATGGGTGGCTCCAGCACCCCTCCCTCGACGTCGGCGCCCATCGAGGGGTCGTAATTGTCCCCTCTCTGCCCGGAATGCGGGAGACGGACAAGCCATTTGTGGCTATTACCTGTCTCTTCGGGAAGCGGCGGCATTCTGCTTTGAGGACCTGGCCCCTCCCTAATCCGCACGCCTGGGCTCTTGAACTTTAACGTGCCCTTCTGTCTGAGCCATAGCTGGTGTTTTGCGTCCCCCAGTGTCTGTAGGGTTAATTGTCAATTCTACGCTTCCACCTTCTCAGGCAGGTTGTTGTCGCTCCTTTGGAGTGAGATGCCATAAACCCCTTCCTTATTTGTTGACTTTTTTTATATTGCTAATCCTGGGCGGGCGGTGGCTAAAGAAAACTCACTTCCTGAGTGCCTCGCCCTTGCTTTTCGCCCCGTTGTATATTGAGATGAATTACCGGCACGCACAATCGTGTTACGTTTGTTCACTTTCTACTTGTTTTTTGTTGTACTTTCTTGTTGTGCCTTTTTCAAATCGTGTGTCCAGGATCTCGCACCGTTCTCTTCGAGCCTTTATATACCCTGTATTAGACCCTTGTACTACTTTTGGAAAAAGCTGGGCCCCAGCCGAAACGTCGTAATACTGCTGTTTCGTGGTGGCGCTCAATAACCCTATTCAGCTGCCAAGCCCTGTACTGTATATAAATATATATATATATATATATATATATATATATATATATATATATATATATATATATATATATATATATATATATATATATATATATATATATATATATATATATATATATATGTGTGTATCTATATATATATATACATATATATATACATATATATCTATGTATATATATACATATAAATACATATATATATATATATATATAGAGTGAAAGAAGTCCCCTGACACATTTTCCGTTTTTTGTTTCCAACAGTTTCCGAGTTACAACCTCCTTCTTCAGGCCTGCATTTTTCTTTCTCACAATTCGCCTTTATACAAAAACTATGAGAAAGTGTCACTTCCCTCATCCCTCCAGGAGAGGTCGCGGGTGAGGATTGTTTCAAACAGTTTTAGCAAGTGAGGCATTACCATTGGCTAGAAAGGTGGAAGGTGAGGGAAGGGGAAAAACATGGACGAAAAGGCAGCACGAAACCCGATAACAAGAAGCACACAAGCAAACACAACATCAAAAACAAGAGTGAGTCCTGCGCGCTCTATAAATGGTGTAAAAGTAGTCGGGGGGAACGGAAAAGAAGCAAAAAAGGGCGGTGAAGTAGACGGTCATAAGATGGCGGCACAGGCATAGATCTTCAATTCGGTAAAACTGCAAGGCCTCATGCATGCACGGCCCGTCCAGCCAACACATGGTCCCCGCGCCATACTCGGAATTTCCTGTGCCATTTTCGGTTTGGCTTTATTCGTGGTTAAAGCTACAGCAGCTCTCGTCTGGGCGCCACTTCGACGAAACCGAGTGGTGTGTCAAAGCTCTGCCGCGCGGCCAGCGATCCACGGGGCAAATAACACTAGGATTTGGTTTCGTTTGCAGCGCATTCTTCGGCCGTTTGTCTTTCAGCGGTGCGCCGGTCATAATTCAGGCCACTGTGCGTCGGCGCCCTCCTTCCCCCCTTCCCCGCCCGTTCGGCAACCACCACCCGTCTCATCAGTGACCTTGAACAGCTGTGAGCGGGCCCCGCGGGCCCGCCGACGCACAGGGGCCTGAATTATGACCGCCGCACCACTCCCAGACAAACGGCCTAAGAATGCGCCGCAAACGAAACCAAATCCCAGTGTTACTTGTTCCCCGGCTCCCTGGCCGCGTTGCAAAGCTTTGCTGCACCACTCCGTTTCGTCGAAGTTGCGCCAAGACGAGAGCTGCTGCAGGCTTAACAAGTAGCAAAACAAAACCGAAAATGGGACAGGAAATTCCGAGTAAGGCGCTGGGACCATGTGTCGACTGGGCGGGCCGTGCATGCATGCGGCCTTGCAGTTTTATCGAATCGAACATCTATGCCTGTGCCGCCATGTTATGTCCGTCTCCCTTCTCCCCCCTTTTTTGCTTCTTACCCCTTCCCGCCGACTACTTTTACACCATTTACAGAGCGCGCAGGACTCACTTTTGTTTTTGATTTTTGTTTGCTTGTGTGCTTCTTGTTATCGTGTTTTCGTGCGGCCGTTTTGTCCGTGTTCTTTCCCCTTCCCTCACCTTCGACCTTTCTAGCCAATTGGAAGGCCTCACTTGCTCACACTGTTTGAAACACCCCTCACCCGCGGCCTCTCCTGGAGGGATGAGGGAAGTGACGCTCCCTCACAGAAGTTTTTGTACAAAGGCTAAGTGTGAGAAAATAAAATACAGCCCTTAAGAAGAAGTTTCTAACTCCGAAACTGTTTACAACTAAAAACGGGAAACATGTCAGTCGACTTCTTTCACTATTTTTATACTGGCCCATCAAACCTTATGATCTCATATATATATGTATTTATATATATATATATATATATATATATATATATATATATATATATATATATATATTTTTTTTTATTTATTACAAACAAACCGAATTCCTTCCACTTTTTATCTGTATGGCTATTCAAGTCTATTGGGGATCTGACCTCGACAGATGCTTTCATGATCGAAACATAAATCAGCCCAACAATATCGACATCATCATCCCCACCATCATCATTCAAACTATTTTTCTATTATCAATTATCTATTACCAATTTCTCTATGATCCATTACTAGTATTATCAATTTCTATTTACGCGGATGGTACCCATTCGCTATCAGCCATGGTTACGAAAACGCGGTGATATTACGGCAGTGCTGATAACCGTAAGCAACCCCTTTAAAGGGATCGGAAGGCTCTCCCGAATCTGTAATACGGACCGCGGCATCGTAAATTTGGGAAGTAGGGCAATGGTGGTATGGCAGAGACGACAGAAAAAATGCGGAAATTCCGCAGGCACCATTCATGCACGGTGCCTGCCTTATACGGCACCCGCGTGTGGTCGGTAAGTCAATACTAAGCAGAAATTCACCAGCAGTGCCCGCAACTAACGCAATCGCACCATGTCTCCTAATGAAACCTATTCCTGCACTACCAATGTGTCATCTAAACGAAAAAGAAGATAGGATATAGCCAGTGTCTCTAAAATTAATGAAGGCCGTAATGATGCCAAAAAAAAGCTGCAATGTCTTCTACCAAGAAAAGAATTCACCACATCAGACCTATTGCCCAAATTCTCAAAGAAATGTTCAATTTTTTTCGGCTTTGCCTACGCCGCAAGCTGTGTGGGGTAAATGATTTAGAGCGCCATGCAGCCGTCTTAAATAAAGGACCCCTACTACAAGTGTGGATGGCCACCCAGAAAACCCTCACGCAAAAATCATCGGTACGGCCATTTGTGAGAAGCTCCGAAGCCGTTCCCACAATCTAAAAACACCCAAAAATATTTAACAAATACGTCCACATACCAAAACACCTATTCTGGACACATAGAGGAAGCGGATGTAAAAACGATAGGCCAAGCACGGGTCACTGCATGTATTCACGCAACAGTATTTGCGACACCGCGGACCTCGACCAGCCATCCATAATTTCTGAACAACCGCGGCGATATTTTGAAGGTCGAGGGTGCACTCGTCAAAACGTTGGCCGTCGGAGACCTGTATAAGGTCCTGCAAATGAGCTCACTGTGTGCCTAGCAGATAGTAGGCTCAGCGACCTCAAAGATCGTCAGGCTAAAGTCAAAGGAGAAACAATTCAAGCTTGCTGCTCATATAACATGCTTTTGTAGGTCGTACACAACCACGACCCCCCAAACAAGTTCGGCCCCTGGGAATGGGCCGCACAGAAGGTTCATTTCCGCACTTGCCAATGATTCCGTTCCCCATACGGGATAACCACCCACTTTCTTGATAATTGACTGTGTGGAAAAATCAATTGCTCTTTCTTCTGAGTCCGAACTTGTGTGTTTCAGTTTTATGAAGGCGTGAAATGTCCCCCAGTGTCACTTAATTGTTTCACCATCGGAAGCTTAAAATTACCTGGGTCCTGCCAATATCATACCTTAAGGCTTATAACAAATGTTTCCGATTTTACGGTGACTTTACCCTCGGGCCCTGGTGTGCCCCTACCATTACGGCGCCGGCAGAGGTCAGCGTTGCCCATGGATGCAAGGTCGAGGCATGCGGTATCTCGAGTGTTCGTCGTTCGTCGATCTAAGCTAAATACCTGACTACGTAGACGACATGGACAAGCAATCCTCAAACGTTTTTTTTTTTGTGCTGCAACCTAAATTCTAAAAACAACACTAGACCATAGAAAGGAGCCACCCGACGTCTTCAATGCAAGAAGCCGAATCCTACCACTCGCGGTGCAGGTATATCCCCACTGAAGCCGGCGATCTTACTTACCAGGAAATCCAGCCTAGTTTCAAGGAAGGCAAAGCCACCTCCACATCCGGAGAAGGACACTCACAATGCTGATTTGCCACCGCGATTGTCTAGCACTCCATTGGTAAAATCAGTCCCCTACACTCTTGCAAGATGCATTCTCCATAAAGCAATAGCTGACTTGACCAGAATACTATTTCAAGATTAGAAGTAATGGGACTGAAAACATACTGGTCGTTAGCATCCCGTAAAAAAATTTAACAGCTGAAGATTGAATACGCAATTCTTCCAGTAAGCACCTATGGAATCTCACCCAATAATTCTGCGAAGGGGTTATTCGCAACATCTCTCTTGACGCCACACAACAGAAAATAATTGCGGTTCTTTCTGCTCCTGGTTGTGAGCCTCTCACGTGCAAGACTTGGTGAAACGGGCTCAATGGTCAGCCCATTCGCTAGGTATAACATCTGTTTTAATGTACATTATTGGAGTGGGGACAAGGTACTACCTCTACAAGTGGACCTTTGCCTTCTGCCACTTGAGCCACTCACAGGTCACTGAGTCGATGTTTGTCCTACGCCTGACGTTTTCACTGGCGGCCACTGTAAGCCCCGTCGCCTGCGGAGGCAAAATGATGTTCAGCACCACTGTCAGGCAAAGCGTGCACGCGTCGGGGGGGAACATGTCACGGCTGGGAGGAAAGGTCCGAAGCGCATTCATCCAACAGTCAGCGCGGGGAAAAAGCAACGCGAGGTCAGCAAGGGTTGCCGCACAATCCCGTAGTCAAGATTCCTCAACGGGTACGGAGGGACTTCCAGGGAGAGAGGCAAGACCCTGCCCAGGTACAGTTCCCAGGAAAAACTCCCAGTTCCAAGCCAAGATCTAGTGAAGACGCCATGCCAGTGCAGGGTAGCCAGCCTTACATATTCTCTCCAACTCATCCAACTCTCCTCCTATTTTGCCCAATCCTCCCAAACGAGACGAGATGGCGAAGCTTGAAATAAACGCTCAGCTTCCCCTAGGAAAAACAACAGCGGCAGGCAAAAAAGAGGTTCAAAAGGAGCTGCTTGAGCTCAAGGCATAAATCAGGTATAAGGATAAACTCTACGTAAGAGAACGCCCAAACCTCAACCCACCACACAAGAACCCGCAAAAATACCGCCTTAAAATTTTTAGATGCGGAGCATCTCTTGCTCGGGGGGATGTCACTTGTCCCTGCCCTGGTCGCAGCGCCTCTGGTGATGTTTGCGGCAGGATGCCACTAGGGATTGGCCAACCAAAATTTCATCATGAGATAGCTTCACCTTCAACGACCGTCGTCATCTTCTCGTATAGGAACCGTTGACGAAGAAGAAGGAGAAGAAGACAAAGCTGCGAAGAAGAGGCCGTGTGCGTTGCTAATCCATCACGACGTAGCTTCGCGTTCAACTCCCATCGTCATCTACCTACAGGAGAACCGCTTAAGAAGAAGAAGGAGAAAACAACGCTGCGAAAAGGTGGGCGTGTACATTGCTGTCAGCCGGTGCACCAACATCAAGAACCTTCACCTCACCAACACTACAAAGACTACCGAATCTACCACAGAGATGACAACATCGACAAGAACATGGTGAACGAGTTTCCGCGCCTCGAGAACCACCGCCTACTCTCCGTCACACAACAGTACTTGCGTGCCTTTGCCACCGGTGTGGACCTGGACGCGCAATTCCCTCTGGCGCTACTAAACAGCACATCACACAACATAATGACAACATAATGAAACCACACCGAACCACCATGATGCTTCGAATCCTCATCAGGGTTCCCGCGGGAAGATGGTGTCAGTTTTTTCGTCCCAACGCACTAATACGATATAATTTTAGCTACTTCGTCTGATTACTTAACTTTCCAAAACTGTACTGAAAATGTGCACCACATTACAACAAATTATTAACGGATAGATAAATTAGACGTAGAAAGCAGGGAGTCACTGCTCATGAATCAAGCTTTGAAGCAGGCCATCAACCCTGACAGACGACGCTGACTATCAAAAGGGCACTTTTGAAAAACAGGCGCGCTTCGAAGCGGGAAGTAAAACGTTTCATATGAAATGGAACTGCCGGGGCAGCAAGAACAGGTCCAGCTCATTTGCCTAGAGCAGTCCTACCGCTGTTGACTCCCCCGATATCATTGCAATTCGGAACCAAAGTCCCCTCCAAAAATTTATGGCTTCGTCAGCTATAAAAATGAACCCCCGCGCTCGCCCTTCTTTGTATATAACCACACGATTTACAGCCATACAGCATCCACTGGAGCATTCGGAGGAGACTGAAATACAGTAAAATCTCACGATAACGAAATCCCCCGAGTGCGAAATTCCGCCGGAAATAAAATATGTTCACATCACGGGCGAACTTCTATTGAAGCCTATGTATTTCATATCTCGCAGCAACAAACTATTGTTGGAAAGCAATCATGCGTTAACGTAAATATCTGCAAGTCCAGTCGACATGTTCTCTACCATTAAAGGCTAAAAGCATCCAAAAAGCGCCTAAATGCAATTTTTTTAGACATAAATCGTGCAAACTTTTGCAACAGGGCACTTAAATGACCGCCGCCATATTTGTTTACATAAAAGAACGTCCACAGGGGTCGTAAAAGCAGCGTCGTCGCGACATCACCACGCGGCAACACATGGTGACCCACGGCACATTTTGGCTTGGACTACGCTAGCCGGCTACTGCTGAACAGCACGTGTCCATTTGTTACGTTTGCGGCAATCGGCACGTTTTTTCTCAGTCAAAAGTGGAAGTTCTTTATTGCTGCAAGATAAGGTGGCCATCAACGCCATAGTCAGTGGTCCAAGTGGAAGACGGGAGGATAGCGCTTATGAGTTTGGAACCGCCAGCAGCTCACTCGTTGACAAGCAGGCAGTCCACGATTTATTGGTGCACGTGTGGAAAACAAAATAGCGATGGCTCTGGCCTTTCTGCGGACGTCAAAAAAAGCGGTGCGCACTTAGTTTTGTGGACAGCATTGGAACAGTGAGGTGCCACTTTCTGGAAAAGTTCGCCAAGTGAAGAAGCTAGAGTTCGCTTGCATGCTAGGACATACTCGGTGCGGAGGACCAGAGAGGAAAACGTCCAAAGAAGGCAGACCTGCCGGATGTTTTGGATGCGTTTGAGACGATTTGGTAGTTCTTAGGGGCGAACGACTATAAATAAAGATCTTCTTGTAGTGTGACAATTTCGCTGGCAAGCTGCTTCGCCAGAGTGCGAAGTGTGTGAAGCTAGCATCGCATAATTGGAACGATGAGCCGAGAGGCTCAGAAAACGCGGAAAGCGGGAGCACAACAGTAGACAAAGGACCGCTTTGTGTGAATGGTATAATATTTGCTCCAAACCAACGGATAACCAACTGACCCACCCATGCTAAGCCAACTTTCGCTTTGCATACCCAAGGTTTCCTGGGCTAAGCGGCAGCCATTTCTTAGAGGACAGGTATGTACCGTGTATTCCAAAATGCTGTCCTTCTGAGTTCCAACTGTTAAACACGTTACCTATGCACCCAGCATAGCACTCACCAAAGCCTGTCACCAAATACACCTTCCCTGAACTCGCCCAATATGCTCCTTTCCTTTCTTAATTAAACATTTTCTTGAGCTATCCGTGCTGAATTTCCTCTTGATTTCCACTATTATTATATCGTTGCCTGTCTCAAATCCCGCAGATGCATCGCTAAACTAAACCGGTGGGAGGCTGGGATTGTATACGTACTTCCACAGCCAAGCAGGTGAAGCCGAGCATGCATACTACTTTATTGTGGCGCTAGGTAACTCGTATCCCCTGGGCGGACACTCAAAAGCAAGTCAAAAAGTGAAAACGCCAAATGGGTGGCGCTCTAAAGCTAAAACGTTAGTTGAATTTGCAAAGCCTATACGGCGCCGTCGGAGCAAATCCCAACGGAGCAAACACAGAAGCATAACGGCAACAAGCATATTCCGGCTTTTTTTTTAGGTCGGAGGTCTATAAAAGCATCTGCTTCCTTTTCCTGATAGCTTTGAAAGCCTCGAGGGCGTCTCACACCTACAATAAGGAAAGCTTCATCGGGGTGTATGTAGGCCGGCAAAAGAATCCCATGGAAGCCTGCACTCACACGCAAGAGTTTAATAGCGTAGATATATGTGAGCATTGCTGTACACAGACCCTTTCCGCTGAAAATGCTGAGGTGACCACGGACCAACAAGCACAATAGGTCGAAGCGTCCTAACAACAAAGCGCCCTTTATTGGCGACCCCGTTAACCGACGATGACATCACGGCCATTCTACGCCCACAGGGGGGCGTAGCAGTCTAAACCGTGTAAACTGCCCTGCTCGGCGATGCGGTTAGCCTCAGGCCAATATCACAACGACGCGTGAGGATGAAATTCGTATCCACTACCACTCCATCTTCGTTATCTTAACCACCCCCTCCAAAACCGTGCCCAACAAAACCTCTAGCTGACATATGTTGCGTTCAATGGCACCATACACCTGCCGGCCAAACACATTCCTCCTCGAATGGGGTGGTGTTCGACATCCCTCCCACCAACTCGACCGACATGCCGTGCAGCCTCATCGAATACAACACAGCCCTCCTAATCCTGAGCACTAAGCGTCGCCAAAACTCCACCTTAGTACAGCTTCTCTTAGGCGGCACCGTAGTCCCCGTTTGGGTTCGATACCGGGCCACCCTTCTTCGCTGCTGCCAGTTCAAGCGCAAGAAAGAAGCTTGCTTGAACTGCTGGACGTCCGGCCATCGCAAACATTTATGTCCAAATCTTCCGCCTAGCCCGCGCTGCGCACCTGCGGCACCGTCCCCCCTACGAATCAATACACTTGCACACCAACATGCGTGCTAGGCGGCGAGAATCATCTTACGGAAGCTGCAGGATGCTCCAGACGATTTCAGCCGCGCAGTCCACAGAAGCCTCCCTCGCTGTTTCGCGATGCGCAATTTCAGCTAAGAAAATCTCCCGTGAGCACTACCCAGAGTGACGCACCTTCCTGCTCTGTTTCTTCTACCAGCAGTAGGACCTACACCAAGGCTCTCCGATAGCCTCGAGACTCTATTTCTCCGATATATAACGTACAGGTGAGCTCCCAGGGCCGTCTCCCACAGGCACCCTATGCCCTCGTTACTACACCCACTCGCCCCCTAACGTTACCTTTACTAACGCACCCCTATTAGCTGAAATACCCAATTTTCTCGCAGAAGCTCTCAGTCTTCTCCTAGAGAATGAGACTCTCCGGCGACAAAATCAAGAGATTACCCTAAGAAAACGTTCCTTACAAGACAATCACATGACATCTGCGGACAGGAAAGCGCACCTACCACCTCCCACCAAGCGAAAGGCCCCCATGACTATCCTGCCACTGCCCCGACACGCCTACTCCTGCCGGAGCGGAAGCCCTCCAAGTGCAGATACAATGATACCTACACCTTCAGAACTCCCTCATCGCATCACAAACAGCCATGCAGGACTCCAATACAAGCCTATGGAACGAGATCTTCTCCTGTACCAAGGAACGGCTCCCATCAAAATCACCCTTTCTCGCGTCGACTGCGCCCTCCAGTGTACTTTTACCCCTGGAACCCGAACCTGATGCCGGCCTCTAAATCTTCGGAATTACGGCAATGGAACGGCAAAGGTTTCCAAGCCAAACGCGTTACCATCCAGGCATACATTAGCAGCAATCCTACACCCCCAGCTCTCTTTGCACTGCAGGAAACTCGCGCCTCACCAAACCGGGCGGGTATGATTTCCTACAAAACACCTGCTTTCCCACAGTAGCTACCTGAGTACAACGCAACTTGTCAGCTGGGACACATGACTTCCCGTCACAAGAATTCCGCATTTCTTAGTACGCACCTTCCCCTGCAAACCCCCAAAACTTTAAATACACATTCTAAATATTTATAGCACACCCACACATCGCAACTTCCCCACCCTGCTCATGCCCGGTGTCTGCACTACCGGCCGCCACCCCTTAATGTTTGATTGCCACGTTAGCACTACCCCCAAGCCTGGAGTTGCACTCGCACAACGCGCAAAGACGTCTACTGTGGGAAATTTCACACATCCTCCCCTCACCTTAGAAACAGACCCCCAAACCTCCACCTGCATAGGCAACAGTGTTCAACGGGACTGCACCCCGCCCTAACCTTATCGCATCGAGTGCAACAAATGTCCTGGCAAACCCTTGCACACAACCTAGGTAGTGATCATTACATCCTTCAGACCACTCTCCATATCACCCATGATGATGATGATGATGATTGCTATTGGTTTCCCCTTTGAAGCGGGGCGATGACTTGTCATCTTACCAGAAAGGACTAATACCACCATGTTTTACACTCTTGGTTTAATACTAGCGCTGCTTAGGGCAGGCACTAGAGTTTATTAGGCCCGAGATACCTTTTTTTTCCTGTTACAGGTGGTAACTGTCCTAGGCAATATTCCCCTCTCTGCTTTTCGTCCACCAGCATTCTAATCTTCTTTTGGTCCCCTCGACAGCTTTGAAGTTAACTTCCTCTCTGATACCCTTAAATCCTAGGGCTTCTGGAAACCCAATATTCTCTTCATGTAGATTTGGATAGATACCCTCACATTCTAACACTATGTGCCGCATAGTTTCTGTTTCCTTTCCGCACACCACGCATACCCCATCATTTTGTGAACACTTCCCCACAAAACGCTTAGTTCGCAGGCAAACTGTTCTAGCCTCAAAAAAGCAAAGCACTGCCCTGGGAATTATCCTAGAAATTTTTCTTTCTGATGCTCAATTTCTCAGCACTGAACACCTTTACGACGTTTTAGCTTCCATTTTTTCACTGCATATATTCGTTTCAATCTGCCTTGCCTCTTTTTTGGTTACCTTGGCTGTTTTGGATTCTCCACTGTTTTTTCCGTATTTCACTGTTAGCCTTCTGGTCTTTCTTAACCACTGCGTGTCCTCGCTTTTCAAGTATAGGTACCTAAATATCTTAGCTGTCCACCTTCATTGATCCATTGCCCTCAACCTCATCTCAAAGCATATTTTACTCTGTGCTTCTCTAACTTCAAACGACGCCCAGCCCATATTTCCTGAACTGCTTCGTTGGTCATTTTTTCATGCGCGCCTAAGGCCAAACGTCTTACCGTTCTCTGGTTTACTTCCAGGCCTGATAGAACGTCTGATTTAAAGCAGAGTACAGCATTCGCAACTGTGAGAACCAGAACCATTACTCCTTTCCATATTCCTCTAACGACTTCATATCTGTTATACCTCCACAGAGCTCTAAGCTTCATTATAGCTGCGTTTATTTATTTATTTCCCTTAAGCTTTCCCTTAAGCTTAAGTTGCTCCTCGTGAGTTCTTAAGTAGTAATCTCCTTCGTTTATCCACACTCCCAAATATTTATATTCCTTCACTCTAGGTAATTGGCCTTGCTGGATAGACACTACATCAGTGGTAGCCCCCATATATTTGCTCACACCCCACCACCCCAACACATCACTGATTGGGACGCATTCCGTACTGACTGTGCTACCCTACGGGCCCTCCCTTATTTTGATGAAGGCGCGCCAGAGCAATGGCTTCACGATATCATGGACATAATTCACACTCAAGACAAATCCGCTTACCTAGAGCTTCCCAGCCCATATGTGGGTTCCCACCTGCTAGATCTGTGGGAAGCCTAGCGCATTGTTTAAAAGCGTTAGAGCTTCAGCAAACGCCTAAGTGCTGTCAAACGCCAACTTGCTCACTTACAAATTGCCATGCGCGCTCATGCCATTCGCTCGTAATCCAACGACACGAGCGGAGGCCTTCCCATGAAAATATAACTGGGCCCTCTACCGCCACCTTTTCGAACCTACTTCGTCCAAACCATCACAAGCACTCTACTCCACTCGCTCATACACCTCTACCCAGGCACGTCCGCTGTGCTTCTTGACAACCTTCAATTCGTGTACATTCCTACTGCCTCATAACGTCACCCTTCTCTTCCACATTACTCCGTATCTCCGAATGTCTCTCTCGATTGAAATATCACCGTTGCTGAGGCCAAGAACGCCGTAACCCAAATACGTCGAAAAAGTACTCCAGGCTCTGACAAGGTCACGAATGAGCTACTCTTACTACTTACCGACCACACAACAGATTCCGTGACAGTCCTCTTTATTCACCATTGGCCTCGATGCACGCTCCAATCTACGGGTGGCAGGCTGACACCTAATTAATTTCTTAACCATACAAAGCTATTGCAATGGAGCACCTCCGCCCAACATCACTGACCTCTTGTATTGGAAAACTGTTCGAGCATATTGTCAATACTCGGATCACCATCTATCTCAAAACCCTATTTACCTATCCAAACTTGATCTCCACAAAGCATTTGACAACGTCTCTAACGTAGCTATTCTAACTTTTTAAACACTCTTGGACTTAGCGTTGGCATCTGCTCCTACATCTTTTCTTTCTCCGTGACCGCATGTCCACTCAATGATTCGGACCCCTCCAGATCTCCAACTTCTCCTTCCCCGCAACAGGCACACTTCAGGCCTCCGTAATCTCCCCACTACTTTTCAGTCTGACTATAATCACAATGGCCACCGTTTTCCCCCATCACAAATCTCCGCACCTCTATATATGCAGACGATAATATGTCATGGGTCTGATCAGGCAGCGATGACCTAATTGAACAAGGCGGAGACCTCGTACAAGAAACAGTTTCTCCGTTAACCCTTTCTTGCACCCCGCACGAAAACGAGCTACTTCTCCTGCACCTCCCTCGCACGCAACCCCCATTGAACACCCCCATTAAAGTTCACGCCGAATATCCACGTCATTCTTCATTTCTCCTCCCTCCGCATGCTCGGACTTGCCATTTAAGCCAACCGCGTCAACGCAACCACATTAATTCCAATCAGAAGTACTTGAAACTCTCAACCTACTAATAAGAATCACCGCACGGCGTCGCGGCATTTCCGAACCTGAACGCTAGAAACTTCATTGCTTCGTACTCTTTCGCTTAAAGTTTCAACTCTCGTACTGTAAAATATATGAATCGAAAAAAAAACTAGACTGTCTTCTACGACGCGTCTACCACGCTGCGCTAATGACACCTCCCAACCGTCTAATTCCACCAGCCATCTATTAGCCCTTGGCATTCACAACACCGTCACTGAGATCGTTGAAGCCCACTGAGCAGCCCACATACCCAGGAAAATGCGCACGCATCCCGGCGGTGCCCTTCTCGCAGCGTCCCACCTGACCTCCCTTTTCTCCCTTCCTATGGCCTCCCTTATTCCAACTACGCTATGCGAGCTGCAGCATGTACGCCCACTGCCATGCGATGTGCACCTACAACAACAGGCCCACCGGCGCCCCTATACCTTCCTCCTTGCATCATTTATACGTCGACGTAGCTAGCTACCATGATAAGCCGGCATTCGTCACAGCCATCATTTTGTCGCTTGACAGCCCCCGCTTCGATGCCTGCACAATACATACATCAGCAACCGCTGCGGATGAGGCGGCTGTCGCCATTGCCCTACTACTGTTCCCCACACCCAGAGTCGCCCTTTCGGCTCTCAATCGGCAATACGCTTCTTCTCTACAGGGCTACCCTTCCAAAGCTTCCTCAAAATCATATCTCGTAGAACACCATACACCCGTCACTCGCATGCAGACCCCAGCCCACACGAAAACCCAATCCAGTGCGGCGGACTACCGTACGGCTTCAGCTCTTGTCACCCGATCAGGCCCTTCTTTTGGTCCTATCCGCGGACCCCCGCTTTCGGGTCGCTCTAGTATCTTACCGCGACATCACCCAGCACTTCCGCCTCCTCAAGAGGATATATCTTCCCCCGCACCCTTCCTTTATTCACAAAGCCGCTCCTCACTGGCGGATACTTGAAACCCACACAACCCCTGCCGAACTATCTTTCACTGCATCAACCCCAATTTGTACCATTCGCCTCTGTGCCCTCAAAATCTCGCACCGGATACCCGCTAACATTCCCACTTCGAGTGTCCCCATGACCCTTTTCACTGCCCTTACACTGGGAGCAGGCCCTGGACAGCTCCGACACGAAGTGGTGTTCGCCCAAACCAACGGGGCCGCCCAGGCCCTGGAGAAAATCGCATCCTCTGCGTCCACATCCCTGAAACACAATTTCTAACTATAGTGTTTCTTCTCCACTTCCACTTCCTTCTCGCCAGAGGTGGTCGACATTTTCTCGCTCCTGGTAGTTTTTATCAGTTTTCATTTTGCTAATGCCACTGCCCGCGCAGGGAACGCTGGGCGGTCACCGCGAGGAATGGCCCTACGAGCGCTACGCATTTTCTGGGTATTTTGTTCTACAACACCGACATTACGGCCTCTGCAAGAGCTACGCCCCTAAAAAATGAAACGCCGAAGGCAGTTTGTACGCCATGTCAACCCAGGCACTTTTGGAGCTGGCCTCTTTGCCATTTCATTCCGAATGCTGGCGTTGCGCTTGGTTCTCTCATGTAACAATGTTGAGCGTGACACGGCATGCACTATCTCTTTTCCCACCCTAGACACTGCGCGTGCAGTCTGAGCGCATTGGCCGAGATACCGCCATAGCGGATCGGAAAGGGCAACAAACAGGGTTTGCAAATCAGCGGCCTCAGCGCAGTCCTGTTGAACGATTTGATGTCACTCGCAATTGCTGGCCTTTTCGGACCTGTTTGTCGCCGTAGTCTTCAATAGCGGGTGCAGCATCGACGATCGCTTGGGCGGTTTGGGGCGAAATGTGTAAATATTTTTGAGTATTGCAGTGAATCAGGACTTATCGGCCGCGTAGATATTGTGTGCCAACATTCAAAGACTACTTAGTCCCGAAAAATGGTTAATAAATCTTTTAAAATCTCTGTTCTGACAGTGCCCATCGCCAAACGTCTTTAAAAGCTTTATCAGCGCATGTAGAGGAGGTCAGAAACAGAAGAAACGGCCGAAAAAATCGTTGATCTTTGACGTCATTTTTTCTGACCATAACAGGCTTTCTAAACTGTCTCTGATGTTAAATAGCATGGAAAGAGAAAAAGTTGACTGCCTGAAGCAAAACGGGAGTTTGTTCAAAGTTACGAAGGCGTTGTTTCCTCGCTCCCTTTGAACTGCAGCAAGACCTATTGTGCAGACGGGTAGACGTTGTAACGAGAGGCTATTCAAGGTACACTGAAGTGATTTGTAAACATTTTGGGATTACTAGCGCAAATTGTAGTCCGGAGTCTATAGTGCATGTTTTGACCACTCTGAGCGCAATTACGTGAATTTATTTGGTAGGAAAATTAATTCAAAATTCTGCCCTCCTCTCTGCACGCTCGCCCTTTTCTGTGGCGTTTTCGTGAGACGTCAGGAGGAGATGAGCTGGCAATAGGTCCGTTACTGCACGGCTCGGCAACCTTCCGAACGAGTCAGTCAGCCCAGCGTTTAGTCCGCTGGTCGCCGACTGGTCGTCACAATTTGCTCGCTTAGTTGAAACTTGCCACAACGCTTGTGAATAGAAGAATGTGCTTTTTCTTACTTTGCTAGTTTTTACACTGTATCAAGCTCCCAGTCCGGGTCCCTCCACACAAGCACTGCCCAAGTGCACATGTGACGCTTCGCTGATGGTACACTAGTAGGAAAACCTAAGGCCACTTGAAGGCGGGAGAAGAGTAAGCTAAGTCATTATAGGTACTAAGGAAATAAAAGTAACGGAAACGTTTACTATACGGCGCAAAACTAGGGAGCAGGAAGCACTTTTTTGCGCTGGGTCAACAGCACTGGGTCAGCAGCATGACCGCACATCTGCGAACGCTTTCCCGTCAAAGAAATGCAATTGCTAGAAGTGCGATATTGTGGAAGTTTGGGGGACGCTTACTGCACAAGCGCTATCAAACATATTGCCGCGAACCATACATTGGGTTTGTTTTTTTGTGTTTTGCTTTTACCGCCCGGCTGTGCCGGTCTGTGTTATCTCTGCGCCAAGGAAAGCGCGTGTTCAATGCTTTCTTTCTGTGCCGCATGTGTTATCTGTTGTGATAGGGAGAGCATTCCGATCTAACGTGAACAGCCCAGAATAATCTTCTTGGGTCTACTATGTTCTCGATGCGAATCGACGTTTCGAGAACCACGCGCGCCAAAAGATAAAAAGCCTGCAGTGCGGACGCCGGGGCATTCGATTCTGCGACGCTCGCTGACGCAAGTCACTTTGTTGACCGCTGCTTCGCCGCCTGTGTATTCTTTTGAGTTGTTAGAGGAGCACAAGTTCGCTCCAATAAACTTGTTTCTCCTGCAAGACAACTGCGTCGTCCTTGGCTTCGTGACATCTGGTGGAGGTGCTGGGTACGCACCCTTCATGCCCACTACAACCTCGAGAAGCCGCCAAGCCAGTCCAACAAGAGCCAGCCCCCGCCTGCAAGATTTACCACCCGAGTTCGGTTTGATGCCAGAAGGGCCCAAGAAAAAGAACGCTGCAACCAACACCATGGTGCAAGAAACATCGCCAATCGTCCTGCAGCAGCCCCGGGAACCGCCATCGTTCCGGGGAGCCCCCGCTGAAGACCCCGAAGAATGGTTGGAGAAGCTGGAGCGCGTCCGCATCTTCAACAGGTGGGACGACGAAGAAACTTTTCGGCGTGTCTTCTTTTACTTAGAAGATGCTGCTCGAACTTGGTTCGAGAACCATGAGAGTTCTTTGACCGACTGGACTCACTTCAAAAGGGAGTTCCTGAAGACATTCACTACCGTTGTGAGAAAAGAGCGAGCTGCGCTTTTGCTTGAAACTCGGACACAACACCCCAACGAAGGGGTCCTGATCTTCGTTGAGGAGATGAAGCAATTATTTCGCCGCGCGGACCCCGAAATGACGGAAGAAAAGAAGTTACGCTTCTTGATGCGCGGTGTGAAGGAGGAGCTGTTTGCTGGACTTGTCCGCAACCCGCCCAAAACCATCGCTGAATTCGTGACCGAAGCCAGCACGATTGAGAAGGCTCTCGAAATGCGTGCTAAGCAGTATGACCGGAACTTTGTTGGCGCGGCCAGTGCGAACTACATCGACAACATGCGGGTTCCGGCTGATAGCATACGTGAGGCTATCCGCGAAATAGTGAGGGAGGAGCTGCGGAAACTGCTCCCGACGACGCCGCAACCACAAGTCGCTTCTCTTACCGACGTCATTAGAGAAGAAGTGCAGCAAGCGCTGGGAACTTCAACGACGCCAGTAGCACCTCGCGAGCCGCAAGCCATGACCTACGCGGCTGCTGTACATCGCCCTCGCCCACCTGCACCCTATCGTCACGAGGCTCCGTACCGTCGTCCCCTCTCGCCGGCCCGACCACCTGCGGCGCAACCCCCGGCCCCAAGGAAGACCGACGTGTGGCGAACGTCCGACAATCGTCCGCTGTGCTACCACTGCGGAGAGGCCGACCACGTCTACCGTCGCTGCCCCTACAGGAGGCTCGGTTTGCGAGGGTTCTCCGTCGACGCACCCCGCCCCCGAACTGGCCAGCACCCATCGGAGATCGAAGAGTACCTGTCCAACACCAGCCGTCGAACAGCCCGTTTCAACCGTTCGCCGTCACCCTACCCATACCAGTCGCCCAGCCGCCGTAGCAATGCTGAGTTCTCACGTGGAAGGTCCCCCAGCCCACGCGGGGGAAACTAAAAGCAGCAACTTCTGGAGGTAAAGTTGCACGATCGCGGAAAAATGAAAACCCTCCAACGACGCAACGACTCGCGGAAGACAGTGACTCACAACATGCCCTCATCCCGACGACCCGACCCAGACCTGACGAGACTCCCGTACACGACGAGACGTCCGCTGAGAAGACGATGACAACGACGACGCACAGTGCCCGACCGTCAACACGCACAAGCCGAGATGCGACGCCCCGACGCACCCGGAACTCGAGGAAGGCGGCATCCGACGTCAAGGTGTCCATCGACGGCTTTGACGTAGTCGCCCTCGTAGACACGGGAGCCGACTATTCGGTAATGAGCGGACCATTTGCGTCTAAACTGAAGAAAGTTATGACCAGATGGGACGGTCCACACATACGCACAGCAGGAGGCCACCTCGTGACGCCAAGTGGAATGTGCACATCGCGCGTCACCATAGACGGCACAACGTACCCTGCGGCGTTCGTCGTTCTGCCTAACTGCTCCCGCGACGTGATTCTCGGAATTGACTTTTTGACGGACAACGGCGCAATAATTGATCTGCAGACCAAGTCGATAACATTTTCCTCCGATCACTCCACGACGCCGCAACCGAACCCCGATCACCGTGCTGCTGTCAGGATCGCCGACGATCACATCACCCTGCCACCCCGCGCAAGCTTGATGATCGCCGTCTACTGTGAGGATGCTGCTTCTGACATCGACGCTATCGTAGAGAGTGATCGAAGGTTGCTTCTCGACCGCGGCGTCTCCGTCGCAAGAGGCATTGCGCAATTTAAGCAACGCCAATCTCACGTTTTGGTCACTAATTTTACCGAAGAGTACCAGCATTTAAACAAGGGAGCTGCAATTGCGTTCCTCGAAGAAACGCAAGAAGCAAGTGATGTGATCGCAGTCGCCGACTTTGAACGCACACCCGTAGAAACCTTCAAGCTCCCGCAGCCATTCGACGTGAATCTGGCGCTACCGCAAGAACAACGGAAAAAAATTATTGGCTTTGCTGCGTCGCTACAGCGAATGTTTTTCGTCGAGCGCAAAACTACGTCAGACCCCTCTAGCGAAGCACCGAATAATAACCGAAGATGGAGCCCGACCTACCAGACAGTCACCGTACCGCGTCTCTTCACACGAACAGGAAGCCATCCGGACTCAAGTCGACGACATGCTGAGCGATGACATTATACAGCCATCGAAAAGCCCCTGGGCTGCGCCCGTCGTACTCGTAAAGAAAAAAGACGGCACATTAAGGTTTTGCGTTGACTACCGGCGACTGAACAAAATCACGAAAAAGGACGTGTACCCCCTTCCCCGAATCGACGACGCCCTCGACCACCTCTGCCACGCGAAGTACTTCTCATCGATGGACCTGAAGACCGGCTACTGGCAAATCGAAGTGGACGAGAGAGACCGAGAGAAGACTGCATTTATAACCCCAGACGGCCTATACGAGTTCAAGGTGATGCCGTTTGGGCTGTGCACAGCACCAGCGACGTTTCAAAGAGTCATGGACACTGTGCTAGCTGGCCTTAAGTGGCACACCTGCCTCGTATACCTCGACGACGTAGTGGTATTCGCCCGGACTTTCGACGAACACCTTGCAAGGTTGGAGTCTGTACTCGAGGCCATTCGTACGTCGGGGTTCACGCTAAAGCCTGAAAAGTGCCGTTTCGCATACGGGGAACTCAAGTTCTTGGGCCACGTCGTCAACGCCGCGGGAGTCCTACCTGACCCGGCAAAATCTTCAGCGATTGCGAACTTCCCAAGGCCGAAAGACAAGAAGGGCGTGCGAAGATTTCTCGGGCTGTGCGCATACTACCGGCGCTTCGTGGCAAACTTCGCACGCATTGCAGAGCCACTCACGCGCTTGACGAAAGATAGCACCCCTTTCAGCTGGAAAAATGACCAAGAAAAAGCATTCTGCGAGCTGCAAATACGCCTGCAAAGCCCGCCCGTGCTCGCTCATTTCGACGAAAATGCCGAAACGGAAATGCACACGGACGCCAGTGATATCGGCTTGGGTGCCGTCCTTGTCCAAAAGCAAAGCGGCTGCGAAAGGGTAATCGCCTATGCCAGCCGTGGTCTGTCGAAGGAGGAGAAAAACTATTCTGCCTCTGAGAAAGAGTGCCTGGCTATTATATGGGCGATTTCAAAATTTCGCCCATACGTGTATGGAAGGCCATTCAAGGTTGTAACAGACCACCATGCGCTGTGTTGGCTCGCCAATTTGAAGGACCCCTCTGGCCGTCTTGGGCGGTGGAGCTTGCGCCTGCAGGAGTTCGACGTTACCGTCGTTTATAAATCCGGCAGGAAACACTCCGACGCCGACTGCCTGTCCCGCGCCCCCGTCGACCCACCACAAGACTCTGATGAAGACAGCGCGTTCTTCGGGATCGTGACGGAGAGCGACCTAGCCGCCCAGCAGCGTGCCGACCCCGACTTACGCGTCATAATCGAGTACCTCGAGGGATGCAACGTTGCCGTTCCTAGGACCTTTAAACGCAGCTTACCAGCATTCAGCCTGAGAAACTCCGTCCTTGTGAAGAAGAATTTCTGCCCCGGAACAAGAGCGAATTACCTCCTCGTCATCCCCGCAGACCTTCGTGACGAAATTTTGGAAGCGTGCCACGATGACCCGTCTTCCGGACATCTGGGCACAGCCCGCACTATTGGAAAAATCAAGGCGAGGTACTACTGGCCCGGCCTTACCTCTGACGTCACCCACTACGTCCGGAGCTGCCGTGACTGCCAGCGACGAAAAACGCCGCCGACAAGACCCGCCGGACTTCTGCAACCGATCGCCGTCCCATCGAGACCATTTCAACAGATTGGAATGGACCTTTTAGGCCCGTTCCCTACGTCACGATCACAGAAAAAGTGGATTGTCGTAGCGACAGACTACATGACGTGCTACGCAGAGACCGCCGCTCTTCCGAGGGGGACTGCACAAGAAGTGGCGAAGTTCTTTATAAGCCAAGTTGTGCTACGACATGGAGCCCCGGAAGTCCTAATCACAGACCGCGGAACGGCATTTACTGCAGAGCTGATGCAAGAAGTATTACGCTACAGCAACACGGATCACCGAAGAACGACCGCGTACCACCCCCAAACGAACGGACTAACAGAACGTCTGAACAAGACAATCGCAGATATGCTGTCAATGTACGTTGACGTTGAACATAAGACTTGGGACGAAGTTCTCCCGTATGTCACGTTTGCGTACAACACGGCTATCCAGGAGACGACGCAGCTGACGCCGTTCGAGCTTGTCTACGGTAGAAGGCCGACTACGATGCTCGACGCCATGCTTCCGCACGTAGAAGACGACGACCTCAACGCCGACGTCCACGGATATCTTCAACGTGCGGAGGAGGCCCGCCAGCTCGCTCGAGTTCGTATAACGGGCCAGCAGGTGGTGGATGCGGGCCGCTACAACCTCCGACACCGAGACGCCGAGTACCAACCAGGGGATCGTGTGTGGGTTTGGACTCCCATCCGACGACATGGACTCAGTGAGAAGCTCCTGCGACGGTATTTCGGACCCTACCAGATTCTACGACGTGTTGGCCAACTTACTTACGAAGTGATCCCCGATGGTGACTCCGGCACATCACGACGACGCACGCGGCCTGATGTCGTCCACGTGGTTCGCTTAAAACCTTTCTACGCACGATGACGAACTTTTATTTTCATTTGTTCGGACTGTCGCTTATGTTAGCATCGGGTCGATGCACTCTTAGAGGGGGGGTAATGCCGCGAACCATACATTGGGTTTGTTTATTTGTGTTTTGCTTTTACCGCCCGGCTGTGCCGGTCTGTGTTATCTCTGCGCCAAGGAAAGCGCGTGTTCAATTCTTTCTTTCTGTGCCGCATGTGTTATCTGTTGTGATAGGGAGAGCATTCCGATCTAACGTGAACAGCCCAGAATAATCTTCTTGGGTCTACTATGTTCTCGATGCGAATCGACGTTTCGAGAACCACGCGCGCCAAAAGATAAAAAGCCTGCAGTGCGGACGCCGGGGCATTCGATTCTGCGACGCTCGCTGACGCAAGTCACTTTGTTGACCGCTGCTTCGCCGCCTGTGTATTCTTTTGAGTTGTTAGGGGAGCACAAGTTCGCTCCAATAAACTTGTTTCTCCTGCAAGACAACTGCGTCGTCCTTGGCTTCATGACATTAGTGACATTAGGTACTTGAAATGCTCAAACTAAATAAAAGTGTAAACTTGTTATATATGATATACCTTATATATCCAACCTTGACAGCGGTGGCTCGTGGCCGAGGCACCCATGTCAACAAACGTCCGGCGTGGGAATACTCTAAAGAAAGCATCGCATTTATAAGAGATGTTTACAACTCCCTTTACAAGCCACTTGTTTACAAGCCACTTTTGTGGATGAATGTATTGAAAGAACTGGTAGCCCTCAAGCAGGTTTACCCAACCGCACTGGCCACACCTTGGCCAGTGCTTTTAAGCTTGTTTTGTGTGAAAGTTGTATCGCATTTCTGTACCAAGCTGGTAATAAAAAAAAGGCTCGTGGCCGAGTGGTCTCAGGCACTAGGATTATTGCTTTCCAAGTCGCAAGTTCGAATAACCGAGGGTACATGCTTTTTTTGTGAGTAGATTGTTTCGTTTGCGGCCGATGATTTCTAAACTGAGTTCACAATTTTTGGGCCGTAACGATCACTGCTCAGCAAATGAGTTCGCAGAACGCGCGCAGACTGATAATGACGCGCTAGCAAGTTCTCGTTGTGCTGTTGCCACAAGCGCCGACTGCTAGCGGGCAGTGGGCACAGTCCTGAATCAGAACACCCTTGTTCTGGTGCGAAACACACTTTTTACGATACAGACATGAGTGAGGCAAGCTCCGGATATGCGGGTAAAGCGCATGGCACTTGAGCGTCTGCGTTGATGCGGACGGCGTTCATCGACTGTGTAGGCTTCGGCTGGTGATTTATACGTTTCCAAGCCATGCTGGACGGTATATCTTAGGCATTTCACAGCCGACAACATGGCAGAAGCGCGGTACGGCGATTACTGAGATATCAAGATATCAAGAATGCCTATCCAACGATGCCGTGGGATGTCAAGCATGTTGTCTTAAAGAACCGATAACGAAACTTTGTTTGAATGCTAGCCTGGGACATCGTCCAAACAGGGTGCCACCTGCTCCCGACATCACAGCCTTTATTTGTTGCGAACGCGAAAGACCGCGCATGGTACGATTTCTCCTTCCACGCTTGATAAAATATTTGACGGCTTATCAACCGGATAAACAATGAAAAGTGTGCTAATTTGAGCCAGTCTACCCAGTGCAAGCAAAACCAAGAGCTTGTAAAATTCACTGTTTCATCAAACATAATTTAGAGCTGTTGCGCGAAACAAAGTTGCGCTGCGTTGCGCTGTCGCAAATATAAAGATTATCTCGTGCAAAGATTATAACAAGTAGAGAGACAGAGGATAAGTGTTTACGTCATGCTGTGTTGGCCATGCCATTGGAAGTGTAGGGGGTTTATAGGTATTGCTTTGCAGTCTAAAAAACCGGTTGTTGTTGAGCGCCTTGTCTTATCGTTTCTTGCGTTTTTGCCCTCGTGTGCGTGCGATGGAAGCACTCTTAAGCATGACAAACTAGCACACCGAGCTATCCTCGCGAACTCCTGTTGACGAGTTTCATTAGTGTTTGAGAGCACCTTTTTTTCTACTTGTAGGTACACATCAATTCACCTATATCATAGGGTTGCCACCTGCAGCAAGTAGACCGAATGCGGTGAAGTTTTATGTGGACCCGGGCTTGACGTCAGAACCCCTCTCCCATTGAAGCTTTTAGAGGAATGATGACATGGCAATTCTAATCCCATTGGGTTTAGATAAGATGAAATCAAGATTCCTTTCCTTTATGATAGCTTCCCGTTTTCACAGTTCACCACATGACGTCACCTTCTTGCATTGCGTCGGTTAAAAAATGGCTACGCCTTATCTCAGCTAGCCTTGCGTATGCGAAGCACTAGCTTGGCCTAGTCTTGTCGAGTCTTGGTTTGGCCTGGTTAACTATTGATGTAGCTGAAATCGCCGACCCCGGCTCAAAGCCGTTCGATCTTGTGCAACGCTCACAGACGGAAGAGCAGCCTCGCGTTCATTCACAGCGACCGCGGCGTTCTCTTTTCACGGCGGATGCGGCGCTACACGAGTCACGAAGTTCGAGAAGACCCAGCGCCACATGCGTGGGACACTGCGGGGGTGGTCGGCTGGCAATCAGCTGATCGGCCACAACACCACCGCTGCCCCCGCTCATGGTTGAATAGAACAACTGAAAATGGGGCGGTGTGTGTAGCGCTGACAGCGGGACCGGCGAACCAAGCGATGCGATTCGAGGGGTGTGTCGCACGGGGGTGTGCTTCCCGTCAAAATGTGAACGTGCGCATCCGCAGCGAAGCCGTTCACGCATTCATTAGGAAGAGTAACTTTTCAACGTAATAGTCACTCTGGCTCGTCAGTGAGCGGAAGCGGTTGCCGGTTGCGTAAAAGTAAAGCAGATTGCTCTTATTCATGACGGCCACGATTAAGCGCCTTAAATTAGTCATTTACGGATGGGCGTTCTTAACATTTTCTAGGCAGGTAGTCTGGTAGGTGTAGTTTCAAGTACCGCAATATGTGAGCTCGAGTGATTATTGGTTGGCTGCCTCATTCCCTTCTAGACCATCGAGTCCTGGTGCCTATAGGCCTCCTGCACTGTGAATGCTTCCCTACACGGCAGGAGGCAAAACCGACTTCCGGCTAGTATTCCATAGGGTCTGGAGGTGACCGAAGCACCACGAACTCGACAATTTCGACGGTTTTGCGAAGTAGTCTCTGGCCAATCCCGGCTGAAATTCGAAAAACAATTCCAAAATTATTCAAATACAACGCGATATAGAGAGTTTTATTTCAAACTATGACACATTTTATATAATTCTGCTTGTAATTAGGGCTTCCCTTGTTTTTTAGGACAAAGGTGCTATCTTCTCTCTCAGTTTGATTTAGGTGACACAGTGTTAGTGCTGCTATCAGTACAGTCATGCACGTTGGCGACTGTCTGCCGAAAATTGTGATACGAATACTCCGCCACCGCTGTCGACAGCAGGGATTGCTGTCGACAGCAGGGATTGCGCAGGTGTGGCGCCTTCCGATTTTACTTACTTTTAATTTCGACTCCGGTCTGCTGGCATTATCCCCCTTTCTACATTTCAGTTGCTGCTGTGGGTATTACAGATTCAAGCGAGCCTTCGTATCCGCCTGCAGTGGTAGGTTCAGCCTGGAAGCAATTGCGTATTACCGCGGATGCTTGACGAGCATGTCTGATTCCATACAGCTTACGGGAAAAACAAATGGACGGAAAAATAAAAACAAACCGCCCTAACAATTCTATCACCTTAAAAAACTACACTTCAGAAAGATAGTCAATTGACATAGTCCAGAATTCGATGCAATCTAGTCTGCTGAAGTTGTGCTGTATATACCAAATTGTGGTAACTGACCAAGTCAAATGCACAAATGTGACTGAGTCCCCTCCGTGACCGTGGTCGACAATTAGGCAAACCAGGCATACATCATCATTTCTCTGATGCTGTCATTATGTGTCGTAATTATCGAGCTTAAATGCAGGAAAAGTTTCCCTAATTACAGTACCTGTCAATTTTAAAAGGCTCCATGAGTACTTTATAGCTTTGTCCGAAAGAAATATCGCCTATAACAGGCTCTGTACTAGGCAGAAATGACGACCTTATTACCAAAGAACCTATCTCGTTGCAGAAACTACCATCAACGTCAAACTGGGCAATTAGTACAACAGGATGTCTCGTAAAATAATGCGGTGTCCCGCGATGCGACGGTCAGCCTCTTCAATACACGTTGTTGGAATGCAGCGACATGTTTTCGTCGCGAATGTCAAAGCAAAACAATGTTTCCAAAGAAATAATTCGTGCGAGGCATGAGATAGTAAAATCTTTTTCGTGTTTCTTGCTTTTGGTAGTAGTGATTGCATGAACATTTGGGGCCGTATACACTGTTGTGCGGGAACAGGGAATTTTAATGGATTCTGCAGAGTTGCGCTGATGGACCCATGTTCTTCACTGAGTTAGGTAATGCAATGCAAAACTGCAATGCAAAACTCTAACTGTCCATGCGCAGCTTTTCGCTCAAGATACGTTGTTGCACTTATCTTTATCAGCGTGTTGCATTCTCCGCCAAGACAGTCATGGGCCATTTCGGTAAGATCAAACGAAGGATGACGGGGTGACCTCTTCAATTCAATTGAAATTTTTTACCTCAGTCCCACATATATGTAGTGTGTGGATTCACAAATATTTTGCGCGGGAAAAATTCTGGCCGACTGAAAAAAAAAATCGGATCACACACGCATGGACCCCGGTCGCTACCTACCCCGGCCCCGCATCCAAATTTAAGGACGTCTACAGAAACATTTATTCACCGGGCATGAATGGTAATTTTTGTGCTTAATCTACGCCTTGCGTACATTTCGCACACACCGTAACACTGGCTAGAAAAACAAATTTTTGGTAATAAATTTCCAAATCTTCCTCAGAGCACATTTTGTTCTGTACTTTGCGCGCCAGTATTATTGTAAGTACTGGAGCTAGAGCTTTTACATTTTAGTGAGGGCTGCTGCTGGCAAGCACAAATAGGCGCCATAAATATCGGGTTTCTGCAAGCTACCATAAAAAGCAACTGGCGCACAACTCCGAAGAAAAAAAACAAAACACTCGAAGTTCAAAGTCTTATTACAAATAACTGTTCATCAATTTTGCTGAAATTCTCCCCAGATATTCACCTCTGCATATACTTAAATGATCCTCACATGCATGTTCATTTATTTGTTCCTGACGCGCCTACAGTACGAGAAAAAACATCGTCGATCACGGGTTCGAAAGGTCCTGAGACACAAAACAGTAAGAGCAAACTCCACCGAATGTGCAGACGTCTTATAATTTTTTCTACGAAAGGCATACGATTACTCATAGAGAATATTACGGAGAATTCAGAAGTGAAACTGAAATTTTTATTTCAACTTTGGAGCGAATATAAACAATCTGCGCACCTTTAAACATGTACAGTTTGAAGAGTAAAGGGAACTCCAGGTTCACGTGCATTTAAAAAAAACGCTTCTTCCAGTTTTATGAACCTTTCCACGGATGTGTTCCTCTAAACCAACTTGTGTGAGCCCTAGAATTACCGTGCGTTATGCTAAGCACAGCTAGGATGCAGCGCACCTTTCCTGTGGTTACGAAGCCGCTGACATATATTGTGGTAAAACACGCAATTTTATGTTTTTCGGGTCCATTTTTTGAGCTTCGTCAAGATTTCCATAACCGCAATCGTGCTTGCCTTACATTATCAACGCTCTTTTTTGTGCTCACTGCCGCCATGAGGAACTATACTTGGTTCGTATGATCAGCTATTTCACAAGGTGCAAGCAGTCTTGTTTTTTAACTCCCCTGGACATAACTTTCATTCTCAGGAACTGAAAGGGTCAAGGGAAGCCCGTCCAGTCGGCACCACACCCGGCAAGTATTAAAAACGGACATTGGCCACACATGACGCCTGTGCGGGTAACGCCTCCAGGTTGCGTGCCCCTCTGCTGCCCTTCTCGGGACACACTGGTTCAATTACCGAATTAGCGACCAAACACGGAGGCAAACGTCCTTGAGCATGGTGGTTTAATAGACGATACAAGTGGCATCTTCAATTTTTGTTTGAGTCGACTATTTTTTTTGCGTTTTCATCCGGATGCGGGAGCGACGACTTGGCTGCCCGAAAGAGCGAAAGAAGAGAGTGGAAAAAATGGGGCTGCATGCCTTCGAATGGTTACTAGATTTCAGTGCTGTCACACTAGGAGAGTGCCTAGAGCTGCCTCCTATTTCAGTACTATTTTGTTATTCCTTCAAAGTATTCTCAATTTATGTTTTATTTTGTATATATTTCGCTTCCTCCTCAGTCTCTTTTGCGTTAAGACCTGTTCTTTATTTCTCTGTTCAATGGCCGCGAAGCGAAGCTTTTGTCTAGGGCATTGTGCGTGCTATATCGACCAGCACCGATGGAGGATTTTGTATTGTGTTAGTAACCTGGACATTGGCACCCTCAAACTCCTTGTAGGTACGGACAACTTCAAAAAAACGAGTCAAGATAATCACTTGTGGCAGCACTGGTTAATGCAGTTTACTGAGAAAATTTCTTCGCAAATGTCAGAGGCTGGAATTTTGTGAATGCCGAGGGAACTGTGACTGCCGAGGAAAACTAAACCTTGGCGTACTTCTCACTTCACCTTATTGTCTCCACTGAAACCGCCAAGTACAGTGAGAAAACAGGACAGACCAGCATATGCCAAACGAAAGCAAAGGAAATTGCCGCAAACTGTGACCAAAAAAGTGCACTCCAACGTGCGCGCCGCATACAACGCTAAGACTGCATCTGGCGAAATATGTGAACAAGTGCTTCACCTGCGCCAAGTTGAAGGACGACTTTTGACAAGCTTTTGAAACTTGTATACCTTCCCCGGATCATTACCAGCTGTTCATGTTGCTGCCGTCATTCCTCAAGAAGAACGAAGTACAAAAGATCATTCCGGAAGCTTCTATGTACCTGATGAACAAGTCCCGGAAGTTCAGGGAAAAGCGAGGCGTACAGTATCAGCCGGAACGGTACACGAGGCAAAATGTGAGTCAGGGCTGCATATCCACGGTATGTGAATACTTCACGTAAGGTGAGCATGAGTGTTCAAAAGAAATTCCGAAAAAGAAACACGTCCTCTCGGTCGGTCGTGACGGAGAAAAAACTCGTCTCAAGAAACGGTTGATGACACAATCACTTCGAGAAGCGTTCTGCCAATACAAGGAACAAAATCCTGATTCAAGCATTGGTCTAACAAAGTTTTACTCGTTGAGCCCTTGGTCGGTTAAAAGTAGTCCTCCTAAAGAAGTGTGGGTCTCTGTCTACTGTGCCAACTACAAACTCTATGTTGCCGCTAAGAAAAGCGCTGGCAACTCAAAAATAGATGCGAGTGGAATAAAGGCTTTATTCCTCTGTCCTCCGGCATCAGACCATTGCTTCTTACGGGAGTGCGACAAGTGCCCAAACGGAGAGTCCCTGACGCTCGAAACACTAAATATCCCCGATGAAGAAGACACTCTGGTTGCCACGTGGGAGTCCGGTGACCTTGTGAAGAAGACCTTTGACCCTTCAGCATTCGTAAGGGGGCTCCCACTATCACTGGCTACATGAATCGTGCACAATCACATTCCATCCACAATGAAAAGACTTATGAAGAGCCAGTAAGCGTGGTTTTTCACTTTGATTTTGCCGATACTTGGACTGTCCTCCTTCCGGACAAGGTGCAGAGTTACGCCTGGCATAAAAGCCAAGAATCAATATTCACTTGTGTGGTGATGCACGACCAAATTGTCGTAGTATTGTGGTTGCATGCGATCACGTCTGTCATGACTATGCGTATGCCGGCTTGACTTTAGGAAAAACCAGGCAGTGGGTAGGCGACAATCTCCCACTGTATTCCTAGGTCACTAATGGGAGGGACGGAGCTGCCAGTAACTTTAAAAACAGGCACGAGATTCATGAGTTGCGAAAGAGCGACGTGCTTCAAACGGAATGGATATTTTCCGCAACAAGACATTGTAAAAACGCCTGCCATGGAGTTGTGGGAATCGTCAAACACCAGGCGACACTTTAGAACCTAAAAGAATCCACCAGAAGTGCTATTCATACGGCAAAAGACATGAAAACTGCGTTGTCTGAGAAGATAAAGAGTACTTTCTATACCTCGAGGGGAATGAATTTACCAGTTATCGCAAAACAAAAAAGGAAGAATAACGGACAGTGCATGCATTTCCAGGCCTGCAGTTCTAGCGCTTGTGGTGTTTAAAGAAGTCACGGGAAGCAGGTACATGCGAAATATAGGCAGCGCGCAGCAATTATGTCCCATTCAGCAAACTGTGAACATTGATGTAGCAAGAAACGTGCTAATAAAGAGCTAGTTGCTGCCTGGCATTATAGGGGGCCGACGGAGCTCCGTCATGTCAAACGTTGACTTTGTAAGTGTCACTTGGCTATTCTATCCTCCTTATCTCTGAACATATTCCGCCCTTTCCATAAAATATACAAAAAAAATTTGCAGAAAGTCACAACTGTTGTTACATATCTCAGCTCCTTGTGACGAGCATGCTTGACAAGATACTTTTCTTCTTCAGTGATCAAAATGATGAAAGGTTTTTAATAGCTCGCGCAAGTGATTTTAGAGAAAAATATTTTTGAAAAGCTTATAAAAATCGAAGAAGCATTTGTTTAAATGCTCGTGAACCTGGAGTTCCTTCGTTTCTTTCTTGAAACAAGACAGGTTGAATTGTGCACAAATTGTTTATTTTTGTTCCAAATTTCACAAACAAATTTCCGTTTCACTCCTGAATTGTCCGAATAACTATCTATAAGTAATCGTTGGCATTTGGTACAAAACAATGTAAAATGTCTGCACATTCGGTAGACGTTCCTCTCACTGTTTCGTGTCTCGGGACGTTGGGAATGCCTAGCCGACGAGACTTTTTTCTCGCGCTGCAGGTGCGTGACGTATAGAGTATTCCAATGTGTTTTTAATTTATCATGGAAGTACATGCACATGTAAAGATCTGGGGAGAATTGCAGCAAAATTGAATTAGTGATTTTTAACAAACCTCTGAACATGGAGTGTCACCGTTTTTCTTCAAACTTGTAGCCAGTGGCATTTTAACCCTAGCATGCAGGGACACGGCCCGTAATTTCGCTTTCCAGGAGCGTCCCTTACTAAAATTTGGATGCTCCAGCTCCTGTACTTACGATTACACTGTCCCAGAAATTACAGAACAAAATGCCCTCTGAGCAAGATTGGTAAATTTATAGCAAAAATATATTGCCGCGAACCATGCATTTTTTGTGTGGTTTGGTTTCGCCGCCCGGCTGCGCCAAGCTGTGTTATCGGTGTGGCCTGTGTGGCAAAGGAGCGGCGTCCTCCGTTCTTTCTTTCTGTGCCGCATGTGTTATCTCTTATGGTAAGGAGAGCGCTCTGAGCAAGAGTGAGCAGCGTAGAGTATTCTTGTACGATCTAGAGTGTTCTGGATGCGATTCGGCTGTTCGAGAATCCATCGCGCCGAGAGATAAGTGACCGCTAAGCACACGCCGTGGCATGCGACTGACCGCCGCTCGCCTGCGCAAGTCCCTTTGTTCACTGCTGCTTCGCCGCTTGTGTATTGTTTAAGTTGTTAGGGGAGCACAATTTCGCTCAAATAAACTTCTTTTCCATGAAGAAAACTGCGTCGTCTCTGACTATGTGACATTTGGTAGAGGTGCTGGGTACGCGCCCTTTATGCTTCCTACAACCTCTGCAAGCCGCCAAGCCAGTCCAACGAGAGCCAGTCGCCGCCTCCAAGGTTTACCGCCCGAACGCGGTCTACTACCGAAGAACGTGAAGAAGGAAGACGTCGCTACCAACACCAAGGTAAACCAAGCCAATCCTGCCGTCGTTCTGCAGCAAACTCGGAAGCCCCCACCATTCCGAGGATCTGCTGTGGAAGACCCCGAAGAGTCGCTGGAGAAGCTGGAGGGCTTCCTAAAATTCAACCCATGGGATGATGAAGAATCCTTGAGGCAAGGGTTTTTTACCTCGCAGACTCGGCTCGGGCCTGGTTTGAAAATCACGAAAGCTCGCTAACAATATGTAGCATCTTCAAAACAGAATTTTTGAAGACGTTCACAACTCTGGTGCGTAAAGAACAAGCTGAGCTATTGTTGCAGACGCGAATCCAACACCCCAACCAAGGTGTTGTAGTGTTCGTAGAGGAGATGAAGATGCTGTTCCGACGAGCTGTCCCGAAAATGGCGGAAGAGAAGAAGCTGCGCCTTCTCATGCGGAGTGTAAAGCAAGCGCTCTTCGTTGGGCTAATTCGCAACACCCCAAGAACCGTCGCTGAGTTCGTGTCCGAGGCTTCCATGATCGAGGGGACCCTGGCTGGACATGCGTTCGAGACAGTACGATCGACCACACAACGCTTTTTTGGCGAACCCCGTCAACGCCCCTGGATTCGCGACCGAAGTCTTACAGGAAACAATAAGCGCTGTCATCAGCGAATAACCGAGAAAAGTTTTCCCAACAACGCCGCAAACCAAAGTTGCCTCCTTGACCTCCGTTACCCGAGAAGATCAACACGCACTGGGGACTTCTATGCCGTCGGAAGCACCCGGCTAGCCACAAGCTATGGCCTACGCCGAAGCTGTTCGTCGACCCCGCCCTGCTCAAAACTCGTCGTCAAGAGGCCCCGCGGTACCGCAGCCCACTGTCGCCCGCCCGACCCCCGGTGGTCTAAAACCACACGCCGAGGAAGATGGACGTATGGCGAACTCCCGATAATCGCCCGCTGTGCTACCACTGCGCAGGGGCCGACAAGATCTACCGCCGCTGCCCTTACAAGTGGATCGGTTTGCGAGGGTTCTCCGTCGACCCACCTCACCCCTGACCCGGCCAGCACCCATCTGATATCGAAGAATACCTGTCCAACAGCAGCCGTGGTCCAGCAGTTTCAGCGGTTCGCCGTCGCCCTACCCCTACCGATCACCGAACCGCCGTAGCAATGCTGACTTCGCCCGTGGAGGGTCCCCAACCCCACGCGATGGAAAATAAACGCAGCAAATTTGGAAGGTAAAGATGCTCGACGGAGAAAACAGGAAGCCCTCCAACGAGGCAAGGACGCACCAAAGACAGTGATTCATGGCATGCCTTCATCCCGACCACCCGACCAAACCCTTATGAGACTCCCGAACACGACGACAGCTACACGGCGCGACGGGTTCCCGACATGACCGAGGCTGCCAATGAGAAGATGACGACGACGCACAGTGCCCGACCGTCAATACGCACAAGCCGAGATGCGACGCCCCGACAGACCCGTAACTCCAATAAGGCAGCATCCGAATTTAAGGTGTCCATCGACGGCTTTGATGTAGTCGCCCTCGTAGACACAGGACCGACTACTCAGTAATGAGCGGACCATTTGCGTTTAAGCTGAAGAAAGTTATGACCAGATGGGACGGTTCGCACATATGCAGAGCAGGAGGCCACCTCGTGACGCCAAGTGGAACGTGCACATTCCGCGTCACCATAGTCGGCACGACGTACCTTGCGGCGTTCGTTATCTTGCATAACTGCTCCCGCGACGTAATTCTCGGAACTGACAGTTTGAACATTTTCCTCCGGTCACCTCATGACGCCGGAACCGAACCCCCAACACCATGCAGCTGTAAGAATCTCTGATTACGCAATGACGCCAGAGCCGAACCCCCAACACCGCGCAGCTGTAAGAATCTACGATGATCATGTCACCCGGCGACACAGAGCAAGCTTGATGATCACCGTCTTCTGTGAAGGTGCTGCTCCTGACGTCGACGCTATCGTGGAGACTGACCAAAGGTTGGTTCTCGACCAGGGTGTGTCTGTCGCAAAAGGCATAGCGCGGTTTAGGCAACGAAAATCCCACGTTTTGGTCACGAAGTTCACCGAGGAGTACCAGCATAAAAAAGGGGCGCTGAAATTGCGTTTCTCAAAAAAGCGCAACAAGCAAGTGACGTGATCGCAGTCGCCGACTGTGAACGCGCACCCGAAGACACCTTCAAACTTCCGCATCCCTTCGACGTAAATCGGGCGCTACCGCAAGAAGAAAGGAAGAAGTTATTGGCTTTGCTGCGTCGCTACAGCGAGTGTTTTTGGTCTAACTTAAAGTTACGTCAGACACCTATGGCGAAGCACCTGATAAAAGCCGAAGATGAAGCCCGACCTTCCCGACATTCACCGTACCGCGTCTCTTCACACGAGCCCACAGCCATCCGAACAATTAGACGACATGCTCAGCGACGACATATTACAGCCACCGAAAAGTCCGTGGGGCTGCGCTGGTCGTACTCGTGATGAAAAAGACAGCACTTTAAGATTGGGCGTTCAATACCGGAGACTGAACAAAATCACCAAAAAGGACGTGTACACTCTGCGACGAATCGAGGAGGCCGTCGACCACCTCTGCCACGCGAAGTATTTCTCATCGATGGATCTGAAGACCGGATACTGGCCAATTGGAGCGGACGAGAGAGACCATGAGAACACTGCTTTTATAACCCCAGACGGTCTATACGAGTTCGAGGTGCTGCCGTTTGGGCTCTGCGTGGCGTCACCAACGTTTCAAAGAGTCATGGAACTGTGCTAGCTGGTTTGGAGGGGCACACCTGCCTTGTATACCTCGACGACGTTGTGGTATTCGCCCGGACTTTCGATGAACACCTTTCAAGGTTGGAGCCTGAACACGAGGCTATTCACTCTTTGGGGTTAACGCTGAAGCCTGAAAAGTGCCGCTTCGCTTACGAGGTACTGAAGCTTTTGGGACACGTGTTCAACCTCGCCGGAGTCCTACTTGACCCGGGTGAAAACATCAGCCGTAGCGAACTTCCCAAGACCGAAAGACAAAAAGAGCATGCGAAGATTTCTCGGACTATGCGCATTCTACCGGCGCTTCGTCGCAAGCTCCGCATGCATTGCAGAGCCACTCACGCGACTCACAATAGATAGAACCCCTTTCAACTGGAAAACACCCAAGAAAAAGCATTCTGTTCGCTGCAAGAACGCCTGCAAAACCCGCCCGTGCTCGGTCATTTCGACGAAAACGCCGAAACGAAAATGCACATTGACGCCAGCGATATAGTTTTGGGTGCCATACTCGTCCGAGAGCAAAACGGTTGCAAGAAGCTAATCGCCTATGCAAGCCGTGGTCTGTCGAAGGAGAAGAAAAACTGCTCTGCCTCCCAAAAAGAGTGCCTGGTTGTCATATTTCCCATTTCAAACTTTCGCCCTTATGGAATGGTAGATCGTTTAAGGTTGCGACATACCACCATGCGCTGTGTTGGGTCGCCAATTTGAAGGACCCCTCGGGCCATCTTGGGCAGTGGAGATTGCATCCGCAAGAGTTCGGCGTTACAATAGTCTACAGATCCAGCAGGAAGCACTCCGACGCCTACTGCCTGTCCCGGGCGCCTTCGACCCACCACCACCAGATTCCGATGAAGACAGCGAGCACTTCGGAGTCGTGATAAAGAGCGACCTAGACCCCCATCAGCGTACCGACCCCGACTTGCGCGTCATGATCGACTACTTTGAAGGACGCAACGTCGCCGTGCATAGGGCGTTCTAGTGGAACTTACCAGGATTCAGCCTCAAAAACTCCGTCCTCGTGAAAACTTTTAACACCGGAGTGAGAACGAATTATCTACCTATCAACCCCGCAGACCTGCGCGACGAAATATTTTATGCGTGCCTCAACGACCCATCTTCCAGACATCTCAGAAGACCTCGAAATATTGGAAAAATCAAGGCGAAGTACTGCTGGCCTCGCCTTACATTTGGCGTTACCCACTGCGTTCGGAGTTGCCGTGAGTTCCAGCAAAGAACGCCTCAGACAAGACCCGCCCAACTACTGTAACCGATCGCCGTCCCGCCGAGGTTATTTCGACAGATTGTAATTTACCTTCTAAGCTAATTCCCTACGTCACGATCACAGAAAACGTGAATTGTGGTAGCGACAGAGTACATGGCGCGCTAGGCATATGCCGCCGCTCTGCCGCAGGGAACTGCACAAGAAGTTGCCAAGTTGTTTGTAAACCAAATTCTGCTGCGACATGGAGCCCCTGTAGTCCTAATCACGGACCGCGGGGTGGCCTTCACTGCGGAGCCTATGCAAGGGATCTTATACTACAGCAACACGGATCACTGAATAACGACGGCGTACCACCCCCTAACGAACGGACTAACGGAACGTCTGCACAAGATGATCGCGGATATCATGTCTATGTAAATCGACGTTGAACATAAGACTTGGGACGAAGTCCTTCCGTATGTTAGGTTTGCGTACAACATGGCTATTCCGGAAACTGCGCAGATGACCCCATTCGAGCTTCTCTATTGAACACGGCCGACTACGATGCTTGACGCCACGCTTCCCCACGTGGAAGACGACGACCTCAACTACACGTCCAAGGATACCCTCAGGGGGCGGAGGGGGCCCGCCTGCTCGCTAGATTTCGCAGAGCAGATCAGCAGCTTGTGGATGGCGGACTCTACAACCTCCGACGCCGAAACGCGAAATTCCTCCCAGGATTTCGTGTGTGGGTTTGGACTCCCGTCCGAAGACGCGGATGGCGTGAGAAGGACTTTAGAGGATTCTAGAACGTGTTGGCCACCTTACCTACGAGGTGATCCCCGACGGTGAATCCGGAATATTATGACGACGCAAGCGGCCCGACGTCATCACCGTGGTTCGCTTAAAACGTTTCTACGTACGATGACGGACTTTTATTTCTTATGTGTTCAGACTCTCGCTTATGTTAGCATCGGGTCGATGGCCTATTATAGGGGGGAGGGGGGTAATACGCGAACCATGCATTGCGTTTCTTCATTTGTGTTTTGCTTTTATCACCCGGCTGCCCCTATCTGTGTTATCGGTGTTGCCCGTGTGGCAAGGGAGGTGGCTGTTTCATTCTTTCTTTCTGTGCCACATGTGTTACCTCTTCTTATAGGGTGAGTGTTCCGAACTAGCGTGATCTAGTGATCTTCTATGATCTCCTATAATCTAGAATGTTCTGGATGCGATTCGACTGTTCGAGAAACCCTCGCATCGATAGATATACGACCGCTTAACAGACGCCGCGTCATTTGACTCACCGCTGCTCGCCTGCTCAAGTCACTTTGCTGACTGCTGCTTCACGGCATGTTTGAGTTGTTAGGGGAGCACAAGTTCGCTCCAAGAAACCTAATTTCCTTGAAGACAACTGCGTCGCCTTTGACTACGTGAGAATATGTTTTTCTGGTCAATTATATTTTGGTGACGAAATGTACGCCAGGCGTAGATTAAGCATAAAAATTACCATTGTTTCCTGATGATTATATTTTTCGGTTGACGTCGCTAAATTTGCCGCGGCGCGGGAGCAGATAGTGGCCAGTGTCCACGTGGTTGCGTTCCCAATTTTTTTCGCTGGGGCAAAAATTTTTCCGCCAAAAATATTTGAGAATCCGCACAGTACATACATACGGCAATGAGGGAAAAACATTAAATGTGAATTCAACAGGTCGAGCAGGGCCCGCCGGGTGGTCATGCCCACCTGGCAGGTATTTTTTCACCACTTTCTCTCTCACCAAAAAAATTAATCTGTTTCTATTGCCTGCCGCATTTCCCCGTTTGCTTGCGGAAGTATTCTTGACTGCAACCCTTATTCTCTCTTAATTCACCAAGCCCCTCATTTCCCATTTCTGATTTGCTACATACATACACACATACATACATACATACATACATACATACGTACATACATGCATACATACATACATACATACATACATACATACATACATACATTTATACATACATACATACATACATACATACATACATACATACATACATACATACATACATACATACATACATACATACATACATACATACATACATACATACATACCGGAGTGGCTCAGTGGTTAAGGCGCTGCGCTGGTGAGCGCAAGATTGTGGATTCGATTCCCGGCCGTGGTAGCCGCCTTTCTGATGGAGGCGGAAAGCAAAAAACGCCCGCGTGCACGGTAAGCAACACCCTAGTCTATAACACTAAGTTCAAATTCAACTAGTTACCTCTCAGAACTGCGGACACAAACTCTTCAGTGAAAACGTTGAGGCCAAAATATATGATTAAGACTTCAGAATTTCCCAATACTTTTCTTCAAATGCTTTTCGGCAGAGGCATTATAATGCTATAAGTACAAAACCTGCGTTATAGACAAACGTGCTACCCTCTACGAGATTTCGGCGCATGTTCAAGAATTCCAGGTGTTCAAAAGTAATCCGGAGCCCTCCCCTACGACGCGCCTCATGGCCTGCGTTGTGTCGGCGCGTTAAAACCTACAATCAATCCAATCAACATACATACATACATACTTACATACATACATACATACATACATACATACATACATACATACATACATACATACATACATACATACATACATACATACATACAAACAAACAGAAAATAAGGGTTGGCAGTCAAGAAAACCTCGGAAAGCAAAGAGTAGGCTGTGGTTGGTCATAGAAAGAGATGAGGAATTTTTTAGTCGAAAAGAAAGTGGAGAAAAAATGCCCGCCGGGTGGGATCCGAACCCACGACCTCCAGAATACCGGTCTGGTGCGATAACCACTACGCTACCGGCGGGGCTGTTTCCCCAGCCTTATTTCACGGAGCCCCTCATTTCCCATTTTCTGATTCGCTACATACATACATACATACATACATACATACATGATTGATTCTAGTTTGTCAACGCACCTACGCAATGTAGGCGATGAGGCGCACCGTAGTGGAGGGCTCTGGATTAATTTCGACCACCTGGGGATCTTTAATGTGCGCCGAAATCTCGTACACACGGGCGTTTAAGCTTTTCGCCTCCATCAGAAAGCGGCCGCCGCGGCCGGGAATCGAGCCCGCGACCTCGTGCTCAGCAGCGCAACGCCTTAGCCACTGAGCCACCATGGCGTGTATACATACATACATACATACATACATACATACATACATACATACATACATACATACATACATACATACATACATACATACATACATACATACATACATACATATAGCGAATCAGAATTGGAAATGAGGGGCTTGTTGAATTAAAACAGATATAAGGGTAGCCAGTATGGAAGCCACGGAGGAAGCAGAGAGAAAAACGTGGTAGGTCATTTTATTCTTCTTGTAACAGATATATTTTCTAAAAGCAAGAAAGTGAAGGCAAAAGGTCCGCTCTGTGGGATTCGAACCCACGACCTCCAGAATACGCGTCTGGTGTGACGACAATTACACTACCAGCGGGTCTGTTCTCCCCTCTCCTTTAGGCATCTTTCTTATGGCAAATATTTCAAGAGTACAGTATCCGGGACATCCAGGCGAATGAGAAACTCGTACAGAGGAGATATACATCTGGCCGGTAAGGAGAGAAGCAAGGAAGGCTTTGAAAGAAATGCAAGGGGGAAAACACCTGGTTAAGATCAGATAACCGCAGACCTCTTGAATGATGGCGGGCAAATTGTACTAGTAAAACTGGCAAACTTGCACACGCAGTGCCTAATGGCCGCCAGGGTACTGTTATTATGGCTGAACGCAAACATGATCCTAATCCATAGGAAAGGAGACATGAAGGACTTGAACAATCACAGGCCTGTCAGCTTCCTGTCAGTTTTCTACAAGTCGTCTACTAAACTAATAGGTGAGAGAATTTCTGCCGCCTTAGATTTCTGTCAGCCTAAAGAACAAGCAGGGTTTCGTAAAGGCTATTCAACAATGCACTTTATTCCTATGATCACCCGGGGTATAGTGAAGTGCGCGGAGTATACTTAACACCTATATATAGCCTTCATTGTCTATGAGAAAGCATTAGAGTAGGTCAACTTCTCAGCAGACATTCGGGCATTATGGAACCAAAGTGCAGACGAGCAATATGTAAGTATATTGTTACGGTGCAACCTTTCATGGCAAAGTGTTTAAGCCAGTGCTAAGAAGAGGAATCCCCCTGCACGTCATGAGGCTAATCGTGGAGGACGAGAAAGACGAAGATCGGTATGGCGCGTGGCCGGAGCTAAAATGGTCATCTACTGTGTCTCTGATTTCCCTGTTTTGTAAATAGCGTAAATATATCTAATTCTAACAGTGTCTAACCCGTCTTATCTTGGTATAGGTGGTACAGCGATTCTGTGAGGCAACGGAGCTTCGGAGCAGATGCCAGCTCTCTCAGGACACCATGCCTACCGATTCTCCACAGCACCATCGACCGGCCATGCCATCGTCGATTATGTGGACCCACCGCCGGGATCCTGGACTTTTCTACGGCACCGGCAACGTCGATGTGGACGACTGGCTCAACATGTATGAGCGTGTAATTCGCCATAACAACAGGGATGCCACGGTCATGCTCGCAAGCATCGTGTTATATCTCAAGGGGACGCCCCTCACGAGGTATGATACCTTTGAACATGAGCTCACTAGCTGGGATATCTGTAGAGAGACGCTGAATGGGGTGTTTGGGAAATCTCTCGGACGTCAGCTCGCTTGCAAGAAACAGCTTTTCAGACGTGCCCAGGCGGCTATGGAACCGTGTTTAGCATACATACAAGATGTCCTTTCCCTTCGCGCCAAGGTAGACTCTGCAATGTCTGCGTCCGACAAGATAGGCAACATTTTAAAAGGCATTACCGACGACGCCTTTACCTTATTTGTTATAAAGAACTGCTCGACTTTGGATGAAGTCCTTGCTGAGTGCCGACGCTTTGAGGAAGCGAAATGGCGCCGTAATGAAAAAAACATCACGGGCTCCCCAACACAGCGGCCACGTCGTCTTGCGAGAGCTCCTCCGCGCGACACTTCTTCACCCGAACATTTGGTACCCATTTTGCACCGAGAGCTGGAAGCAATGGCTCCACCAACTTTCATTTCCCCACCAGGCCACGTAACACCCAGGCTATCCCTTATTCAGACCGTTGTGCGCCAGGAACATGATAATATTGGCCTCGGTTAGGTGTGCTCCTTAAGTCGCCCTTGCACCTACGATCTTTCCCCGCCCCCATTGCGCTCCGTACCCAGTACATGCGTCGTCGATGTCGCAAACGGGATGAATGGCATACACCGGACTACAAACCAATTTGCTTCACCGGTCACCACGTCGCTCATATTTCTCGCTACTGTCCAAGCCACTGGCCACCGCGACCCCGTTCCGCGTTTTATGGCTACCAACGCCAAATGACAACCCGACCTTTTGTCCCTCGCCGAACGCAGGACGCCAGGGATTCCCCTGAACCCGTTCCGGAAAACTAGACCATGAGCGCTTTGAGGTGACGCTGCATTGATGACCCCGCCCGAAAATCCTCTTTTGCCTGTTTCGCCGCATCCTAACCTTCTAGAGATAACTGTAGATGGTGTATGCGTTCAGGCGTTAGTAGACACTGGTGCACAAATTGCTGTAATAAGTTCTCACCTTTGCCGACGGCTCAAAGACATTTGCACTGGTTCCCGTTCCTGTGTAATGCGAGTGGCCGATGGGCGCACGCCGCTTATTCTTGGCACGTGCACCGCTTATGTCACCATCGCAAATCACGAAATCTCTGTATTGTTTCATGCCCTACCGCACTGCCCTCATGATATCTTCCTTGGACTCGACTTCGTTACAGATACTCTGCGCTCGTCCACTGTTCCACGGGTGAAGTTCGACTTGGACTGCCAATTTGTCCCCATATCACTGATGAAGTAGAAAGCCTCCTTCGGTGGGAGAAGTTCACCCGTTTGCTACCAAAAACTGTCACTCATGTTATTTTTTTTCTACTCCTGGTGCACCCGTTGGTTCGTACGTTCTCTCCCCGGACACTGGCGTTCTGCTGTTACGTCGGGTGACTCTTCCTCAATCTCTCAATACAGTCACCAACAGTCATGCCACACTTCCGCTTTTGAATTTTGGTTCTTCCGCACAAGTCGTCTACGAAGAAATGCCCTTGGCCAACTTGCATCCCCTTGACCACTACCACATTCTCACATTAACGTCTGATGGGCATTCTGATTTTCGGAATGATACGCCGAATCCCGAGGCCAACTGTGATGTTAATTGTTAACATGATTGGCCCTGATCTAACACCAGAGCAAATTGACGACCTTTGAACCTTTTTGAGGTCATTTTGAGATATTTTTCGACAGGGGTCCAAAATCGACGCAATGAATGCTTGTGGCACATCATTGAACGCCTACACTCTCCCCAACAGGATGCTTTCTTTCGCCTCTATCTCCTCAAGGACGGGGCCTTATACCGTAGAAAGCTTCGTACAGATGGCATCGATCTTCTGCACGTCGTTTCTGAACGCTTGCGATTGTCCGTTCTTCAGAAACTTCATGACGAACCCACTGCAGGCCACCTAAGCATTACGCTGACCTACGACCACGTTCGCCGCTGGTTTATCTGGCCGAACATATACCTTTCGGTGGAGCGCTATGAACCCTCATGTGTTCCCTTTTGACGACAGAAGACCCCTACCGTGGCCCCCGCCGGCATCCTGCAGCCCATCAACGTCCCCATTGAATACTTTTACCGTGTTGGCCCAGATGTGCTCGGACATTTTCCTACTTCCACCCCGGGAAACAAGTGGACAGCCGTTGCCTTTGACTGTGCAACTCGCTTTGGAATCACCAGGGCTCTTCCAACGTCTTGTGCTACCTAAGTTGCGGACTTCCTTTTACATAACGTAATGCTACACCATGGAGCCCCTCACGAAATTGTCACCGATAGGGGGCGGTCTTTTTTACCGAGTTATCGAAGACATCTTGCGTTCGTGCGGCACTAAGCACAAGTTCTCTACTGCGTACCATCCATAACAATTTGCCGGTGAATTCCTTGATCGTACAATTACCAGCATAACAGCCTTGTAGGTTTAACTGGATCATCGCGACTAGGATGTAACGTTACCATTTGTGACATTTGCTTGCTACTTCTCACGGCAGGACATCGCCACACTTTCCCCATTTTTCGTTTTGTACGGAAGGGAAGCTTTCTTGCCGCTGCATCTCTTCCTTCGTCCAAGGTTTCTAGGACAGAACACGCCATCGATGCCATCGCCCTCACTTACTACGCCCGACAGATTGCCCGTACCCGCATAAAACCACTCCAAGCTCACCAAAAGCCTGCTTACGAAAAGCGCCACCGTCACGCAGAGTATACACCAGGCTCCCTCGCCATTGCGTGGTCTCCTCGCCACCACGTGGATCTGTCATCGAAACTACTTTCACGCTGTACCTGCCCTTACAAGGTGTCTAAATATTACAGGATATCTACAATGGGTCCACAGCTACCATCGTCCTTCATTAGGAGAGCAGTAAAATACCTATAAGGAATGACGTGAGACAAGCAGACACAATCTCTGCAATGGTATGCACAGCATGTTAACAAGAGATAGTCGAAACAATGCATTGGGAACAGATAATATAACATTTAGGGAGACTACCTCAGTAACCTCAGATTTTCTAATGACGTTGCATTGCTACCTAACTCGGGGGACGACGTGAAAAACGTACAGAGTGGACCCGTGGGCCTAAAAACTAGTATGCAGAAAACTAAAGTAATCATCAATTACCTTGGCAGAGCACAGCGTTCTGAGATAGGTGGCGCGGAAGTGGAAATGGTAAGCGAATATATCTACTTAGGCAAAGTTGTGACTCCGAATCCCAAACATGAGGCGGAGATAACTCGAATGATAGGAAGGGTATGGAGTGCATTCGGCAGGCACTCTCAGATAATGAATGGCAGCCTACCATTGTCCCTGAAGAAGAAAGTCTATGACAGCTGCATCTTACTGTTACTCAGCTACGGGGTGGAAACTTGGAGGTTCACTAAGAGGGTTCAAGTTACGTTGAGGATGACTCAGCGAGCAATGGAACAAAAGCTAATAGGTGTAACATCAAGGGAAAAGATGAGAGAGTAGTGGGTTATGAAACAAACGTGAGTTGATGATATAGTAGTACAAATTCAGAAAAAATAAACTTCGGCAGGGCCTGAATTGCGACGGCCAGATAACCGTTGGTCATTGAGGCTAACAGAGTACATCTCTAGAGAAGACAAACGTGCCAGGGGGAGGGAGTACACTACATGGGCAGGTTAGATGAAAAAAATTGAGGGGAGAAAATGTCGCGGTTAGCACAGGACCAGGATAATTGTAGATTAAAGGGAAAGCCCTTTGCCCTGCAGTGGGTGTAGATGGGTTGGTGATGATGATGATGATGATGAAATATATTCTGTGCTTGGAGGCAGTAGGCACTGCCACTCCAACCACTAGAGGTGAGGGGGATCTTCTTTTTACCCCCAGACCGTTACTCAAGCGTCCACGACCAGTCGGGAGTGTTCGACCAGTTTAGAACCCTCGTAAGCTCCCTATAACACCAAGACTGCCAGAACAGATACCCTGTCTGTAGGCAGCCAATGAGGCGGTGCGGCCAAGCCCACGTTTATTGCAGTTGCGTTGGCTGTGCCATGGAAAGGACGAGGCGCGTAGAACGAGGATGTCGTTCGAGGCCTGGTGCCGAGTGCTGAGTCCTCCGTGCCAGCTCGCCAATCAGCTGATGATGATGGTGGCGCTTAAGAAGATGATGATGGTGGCGCTACAGGGCTCCTTCTTCTTGGTTGTTCTGGCTAACACCCCAAACACAGGAAATTATTACTTTGAGATAAATACGTAAGAAAGTGGAGTGGAGCGTAACCCCGGCGATAGCGTAGTGGTCATTGTACCAAACGCGTATTCTGAAGGTCGTGGGTTCGTATCGCACCCGCTGGGAATTCTTCCTTCACATTTTTTATTTCAAAACATTTCTCTGTTTGAAGAAATAGACTGCGAGTTATACCCGCTACAGAAACCCGGCCTGTTAACGGAAAACAATATAACGACTTGTTGGGGCACCTTCCCATCTCGTTCCGGTGGCTGGACCTTCCTATGTGGCTCGGTTGGCGCTCACCAGTTTTCGTCTTTGTGTGTTTCTGTGATTTTGGTGGCCGGCGGCGGTGGCGAGGAGCACCGTTCCGCAATGTTCGCAGCATGCGAAGAGTGGCGTCAGCGTCTCTTTGCCGATTGCTTTAAACACACCCGTCTTTCTTCGGCGACTCTACAGCGAATATTTTGACCTGTCTGCTTGTGTCTGTTGTAACGATAATTTATTATTGCAACCTAATATCAGGTCCTGCTGTATGCATGTGAACAACATGGCTCACCGCTAATTAGCTGTATGTATACAGGGTGTCCCAGCTATCATGCACCAAGATTTAAAAAAAGAGTAATGGCGTAACTCGAAGAAAACCTAGTGCATAATGTTTGCGGTACTGTGTAGAAGTGGACAGTATTTTTTTCGTTAATTAGAGTTAATTAAATAATTGTAATTAATTATCTAACTCGGTAATTACTGTCCTGATCCCCAAAGTGTCAATGAGGCACTTGTAGGTACCCACGAGGGGCATCTAACTGTGGTATTTTCAGCAAAGAACAATTTGCGTACTCATTTATTATGACTGATAAAGAAAGCCCGCGAAATATGAAAAATACCACGTGACGACGCTCCCGCGCGCGTGAGCGCGCTTCGTAAAGCAATGCCCTCAAACAGGCTGCCTCTGAGTTAGCCATAACGAAATAAACAAAAGAAAGAAAGAAGAAATCGCGGCCGCGTTTGTGCCTTATCTGCACACGCGCCCCACGAATTTTGCTGTTGCTGCTCCTTCCATGCATGCCATTATCAAGGTGATACGCTGTCTCTTCGGGCGGGTGACAGGCGAAGTAGTTGTTTTCAATCAACTTATTTGGGGGCGCTGCTTTTCGATACGCGCGGGAGCGTCGTCACGTGGTATTTTTCATATTTCGCGGGTTTTCTTTATCAGTCATAATAAATGAGTGCGCAAATTGTTCTTCGCTGAAAACACCACAGTTAGATGCCCCTCGTGGGTACCTACAAGTGCCTCATTGACACTTTGGCGATCAGGACAGTAACTACCAAGTTAGATAATTAATTACAATTATTTAATTAACTCTAATTAACGAAAAAAATACTGTCCACTTCTCCACAGTACCGCAAACATTATGCACTAGGTTTTCTTCGAGTAACTCCATCGCTCTTTTTTTAAATCTTGGTGCATGATAGCTGGGACACCCTGTATAATGTGAGCGATCTAACATCAATGACAACTTCATTTCAGGCAAATACTCTCTGCTACTAAATCTGGTACCATATTTCCCTTCTATGAGCATTGCTGAGCAAAAAAAACACATTAGGGATATCTGACCGCAAATATAAATACGACAGTTATATTCGCGCTGTTCATTTTTTTAGAAAAAAATGTGGGTGAATTTTTGTTATCACAAATAAAATAAAACGCGTTAATACCAATATTTCAACCACAAACAGAAAATTGCACAGTTTCCACTAGTCATGCAAAGTTGGAGAAACAGCACAGCTGACATCCCCTCTCTGTTCATAGGAGGGCCGGCTGCTGCACTCCGATTTTGTAACTTGCCGCTCCTAGTTGTCCATGACTGGCATCCCCGAACCCTTCTGTACGAAGCCTTTGCATCTCTCCCAATCTGAAGCACGGGACCCCGCGCTACCACCCACGGAAACCAGCTTCACGATTTTGGCATCTGCAGCGCGAACTGTACTGCCCACATCAGGTTAGAACGCAGGTAAACTGTCAAGAAGAACAGCACGCAAGAGATGACGCCAGTAGCACTTGTCGGCCAGATCGACCTTTGGAGATACTCTGTCAAGAAGAACAGCACGCAAGAGATGACGCCAGTAGCACTTGACAGAGTATCTCCAAAGGTCGATCTGGCCGACTTCGGGCTCTCCTCACAAGGTGGAGTGTGAAGTGTGCGCGTTATCTTTTTGTACTTTTGAGAGCTTCTCATAGACCGCAAGCCCACCCTTAAGCTTTTATAATGCCAGGCGCTCTTCACAAGGCCCACGATCGCGTGGGCCAACTGCGGAGCGTTACACGGCAGAGGCTACAGGAGACTATCGTCTTTCAATAACATTTCCACATGCAGATTCGCCGGCAGTTTTTGTGCTGGCGTGCTTGCCAGCTTGATGCCATTGAGGAACTTTCATTTTATTCAAGTACTGTTTAGTGACGTACCGAAGAACCCGCTGCTCTGACACCATGCCCATCGACGAGCTAAATCGCCCACGCGGCGGCCTTTACAACGACCAGCCACGAGACGCGCAATGTACGCAGCGTGCATCAGCAGAACACAGCACGTGCCTGGCACCCGCTGTTCTGGTACATACCTACGGTAACGAAAAACTCAAAGCGCGGAACGCAACGGAGCTAGTATGTACATTTTTGGCACGTGCTATCCCGGCTCCCGTCCACGCCACCAACGATATCGCACTGGATTGGCGACAATGGCAGCGACGAGCGAGACGCACGGAGCACGAAACTCAACATTTGTGGCGAACAACAGCGCACCAAGGTCAGTGGAGTTTCCCGCAACAAATCAGACGCTCAGCCCCAGAACCTATCACAAGTTCCGAGCTACATGACAGGCGGTCCGGTGGAGCTGACTGTGACGAACAAAATGCACCTCGCACGGAACGGCACCAATCCAGCACACACGAAGGAAATGCTATTTGCGAAGTCCTCCGCTGCCGCTTCTGCAATCCGTACGTGGCCACCAAATGACACAACCACACAAATCAACCTTGCCACACGCAAAATAAGAGACAGCGCACGCGGTTCCGCTCTAAACGAACGTACTATCGCTCCGGCACCCGCTGCTCCAACCCGAGTCCAGCTAACGAACGATTTCACGCTCGTGCACGTAGCTCCGTCAACGAGCAGCGACACGGCCAGCACTTGCGGCACGTCCCAGCGGGAATGAACAAGATCCCTGGCACCCGCTACTGTGATCGAGGCCCACCCGACGAGCACCATTTCGTACAGGAGGACACTGTCGCAACCAAGCGGATTCGGAACGAAGGGTGCGCTTTTAAGCCTGCTTTCAAGGCAGAGATACCGGCCTCAACACTTGTGAATCAACGGGAAAAAGACGATAGCATGAGCGATGAACCGCACACGGCAAGGACAAGTGAACCCGACCCAGACAAATGTATCAAACGCCCTGCCGATGAAGTCATGCTTGCAAAGCCAAGGAATGTGGGACTAAACGGACGAGACGAACTTCGCTCGCTTCTCCACCTCAAGGGCTTCCCTTTCCTGGTAACCACGCAAAAATGAGCACTTATCCGCAACAATATGACCTATCATTTGCACCAGCGCAGGCTAAAGGAAAAGACGTGTCCGTTTAACGCCTCTTAGCGCAACATAAACAATGCATCTGTCCACAAAGCCATATTCACGGGTTGTATTTGCCCTGAAGATGTAATTCGCGTTGTCAATCGTTATTTCACAAATATCTTAAAACTGTTTCACATGAACGCTCGTTCGCTGCGACAAAAATGGGATGACGTCACGCTGCTTTTGGATTCATGTCATGCTAACTTCGATGCAGAAATGTTTACGTAGCCGTGGTACAATAACGATGATCATCACGTTGCACTGCCTGGTTGCACCTACTTTTTCTTGAACCGTCCGGAACGTAGAGGGGGTGGCGTGTTTATTAAAACTAGGCTCCCATCATGTGAAGCTATCCTGGGTTTTAGCGTTATCACTGCCAATTACGAAATTTTATCCATAGCAACCAACAGAAACATATTTGCTGTTTTGTATCGCCCACCCTCTGTCAGCCTCCCTTTTGTGCGCATTTTTTTACGTTTACTTTCCTACGCAAGTAAAACAAATTGCTGCCTTATTGTAGGTGGCGATCTAAACATCGATCTCTTAAAAAAGACCGCCCCTGCCACTGATATTTCACAAAGAATCCAGAAAAACGGCTTTACAATCATTATCACGCCTCAACACATATCACGCCAATAACAGCGTCTCTACTAGATGTATTCTTTACTAACTGTGCCACAGAATACACTACGTCAGGAGTCCTAAGCACGGACATTAGTAATCACATGCCCATTTTCTTTTTCACGGAACAACAAGATAGAGTAAGGCGGAAAAACGGGGACGCGTTTTCTTATCCCCTGATAACACCGAATACGCTGGCAGACTTTCAAGAACGCATAGCTGAAATAAACTGGGAGATGTCCTTCCTGTAACAGATGCACATGCCGCTTATGAAAGCTTTATAAAAAAATTTCCAATCGCACTACTTTACTTATTTTTCAATTCAAACGCACCGTACACCGAGGAAGTCGCGCAAGCCGTTGATTACAGATTACTTGAGAAAATAAACGGTAAAGAAAAAAAGTTTTACCATTTGTTTGTGAAAACTCAAAATCATAAGTTTAGCGAGATTAGCGACGCGGTATACACAATGAACTAAACTTACAGCAGACAGGCAGCACCAATTCATACGCTGCGCCTAGCAATGCTAGACTAAATAAGAAATGTGAGCCTGTCTTGAAGCCATGGCTTGAGGCTTCAGATTATAAAGCCCGCTAATGAAGAAGTGCAAGAGTTGGGGCTTTAACACTTCCGTCATCGGTGAGCGCGGAGTAACGTTGAAGTCCTGAGGGGCGTACTTGCACTGTACGTGCGAAATACTGTCGTGGAATCCGAATGGGTTGTTATTGATGCGGTTAGTAACGAGAACGACGGTGGCAGTAGAGGGGCCGCAGGGGTGAATACCATGCAACCTGTGAACACAGCCTCAATAAAACAAGAATACATCCCGTAACCATGGCTGTACGTTTCAAGTCACCATGCCCACTCGCAGGTATGTATAAAAGGTTTACTTACTGTGACACGTCCACAGCTGGAAAAAAATGGTAAGAGGGTGTTCAGAGACCTCCCGGGAAATGCTTATTGGACCCAGAAATATATTACGTTCGATCAGCATTGTTGAGGCTTCAAGAAATATAAATTTTGTTTTTTGTTTAACAAGACAACCGCTTAACGCTTTTGTAATAAAGCTGTCAAACAACCCAATAGGGCAAGCGAATACCAAACTACCAGGAAGAACATAAGCAAATATCCCTTTTTCCAAGTCTTTGCTCGCCATGAAGATACTTGATGGCAGATACAGACGCATTTTCTTTGCTACTGCCGCATGGACAGTTAGTTTGCACAAAGATATATCAAAGAATTACTGGGCTAGCAAGTGTTGAAAATTGTCTTTCTTGTCCTACAAACCCGTCACTGTTCAAGAAAACAGACCCAATATATTGTGGGAGGGGCAAGCAGTACATCAGTGTCTTTAGGTCCTTGTTTTGAGCAACCTACTCTTTTGTTGAAGCCTAAAGTTTAGACCGGGCTATTCATTTCGTAGGTAGCGCCATCAGAAGCAAATCTTTTTGGTGGAAAACTTATTGTTGTGAGTAGTGGATCGACCTTGAAATGAGCCTAGCGAGCTACCGAGGGAAACGTTCATAAACAACTGGAGGAGGTCGAAACCCTTCCGGGTGATCAGCTTGACCCGGGAGAGACGTTTTATGGAAATGAAGCTCTAAGAAGATTTTGTTGGCTCTAGATATTACTGCAGACGTGTTTGCATGAAGGAAAACCCGTGACTCATGTCGCTACCCGTTCGTAGGTCTAAGCCAGATCAACCTCTTCTAGGCCTGCGAACGTACAGAATTCGAAGTAAAACCGTTGCCAATCTTTGTTTATTCACATCTCGTCCTGGATAGAATGCTGGTGATTCATTTTGCATCCACGAGGAGCCGTACCGGTACACTTTCAAGAACTGCCTAACAATTAGTGGGCACTAGGGTAGCTAGGGAGGACTATCTCGCCCTCGAAACGGCCGCAAGGCTAGCTTTACTGAACTCCGCCACGTACCGCAGTCTGGCGTAGCGGCAGAGAACAGCAAGGAATATACAAGCAACAACCAAGAGGCCAAACCCACATTTATTGGGTGCTTTAATATCTTAGTTCGAGGTACGACTCTTCGCAAGTGCCGACCCAGCCGACTAGAGAAAATCAGAAGAGTGGTGCAATGGGGCCATACAAAGGAAGGACAAAGCCGGAGCTCCGGCACCCACATATGTTGTGTGCTACCGCTGCAACCCAAAAGCCACTTTCCTTGTCCTGCGCACCTTACTAGCTTCCCGGAACCCCCCACTCCCCTGACAAACCGGTCACGTGAGGAGGGACCACCATGCCACCTCCTCCAGACGCCTGGCCAGCGGCGAGCGGTGCCGGGCGGGCCGGCGGCAGCCTGCGAGGGCTGGCGAAAGCGCCGGGACTCCGGGTTTCCCACATCCCTACCCCCATAGACCGAAGCCCCTCGATCTTGAGAGACTCCGGCCAATGATGATCTCACAGTTCGTTGCGGTGCCCAGGCCACTCCTCGAGCAGGTCCAAACAGTCCAACCCAGCACATGCGCAACTGCGCCACAGTCCACGTGGCACAGCACGTCGTCACCACATAGCACCATA